>NC_133324.1:56472101-57112866 GCF_042186555.1 Aquarana catesbeiana | reverse complement strand
CAGTTCTTCCACCCGAACAACTCCTCCCCAGCTGGGCTGACCCTGGGTATTTAAGCAGGCATGGCCCCTGCCAATCCAGATTGGGGATTGGTCAGGGCTCCTTAGAACACCCCCAGACAGCTCCACCCTTCTTCCCCTCCTTCTTTCTAGAAGCCTCTAGAAGCAGAAGGGAGGTAACCTGAAAGATGATGCTATCTTTAAGTCACTAGCCTTCTCTGAGCCACTCCCAGCCCCACAGACCAAAACAAAAAAGGCCTAGCTTTGAGCTAAGCCTGCCTAAATTTACCTGTCCTACAAAAATCTCACTCTTGCACCTACACTAGATAGAGGGTGCTACAAGTACAAATGGCAGAAGACAGAAGAAGATCCAGGAAACAAGCCGAGTTCAGGACAGGCAGCAAACAAGCACAAACAGAAGCCAAAGCTGAGTTTGGGACATAGGAAGTCAGACACTGAATACACAAAACACTAGCAAACAGGAGCTCAGAGAACTAGGAAGTTGCTCAGGTAACACGGGCTGCACTGAGCATGTCTTATATAGGGAAGCAAACTGGGAGGCGTTAAGAAGGGAAAGAAATATAAACACACTGAATAGCAGGAGATGCTCATAGGTGAGCACAGAAGCCAAACAACAGTTGTGAATGGAATCACGGTTCTAGGAGAACCACTGCAGCAAGGACGTAAGATTTACACAGGTAGGAAAACCAGAGTTTGCCAGGAAGGGAGGGGGATGAGTCATAAGAGAGTCAATCAGAGCTGCAGAGCTGGAGGTGTGCCTCTTTGTGTCTGTGTTAATCCAGGAAGTGAACAGGCAGCAGCTCCAGCTGCCCACAGTTAAAATGGCTGCAGCCAGACTCAGTGGAGGGAGATTTCTGCAGCATATTTGCCAAGTGTGTTTTTTTTTGTTTTTGCTTGTTCTTGTGTATTTCCTTGTGTATTTCCTTGTTTTGAGGTTTTTAGACAATAAGAAAATATGGCAACGTTAAAAATTTAAGGCTACTTTCAGACTGGGGCCGCCCGAGTGTTAGCGCTAAAGCTCTGCTTGTTTTAGCGGCGCTTTAGCGCTGTTTAAAAGGCGCTTTTTGGCCGGTAGCAGGGCGCTCTTAACCCCCGCTAGCGGCCTAAGAAGGGGTCAAAAACGCCTGTGTTGCGGCACTTCGGAAGCGCTTTTCAAGCACATTCATTTCAATGGCCGGGGCATATTGGGAGCAATGTGTACACCGCTCCCAAACCGCCCCAAAGATGCTGCTTGCAGGACTTTTTCTAACGTCCCGCAAGTGCACCGTCCCCAGTATGAAAGCACTCAGGCTTTCACATTCGGGCGGCATGGGAGGCAGTTTTCAAGCGCTATTTCTAGCGCTAAAATGCCTGGAAAATGACTCCGTTTTTTTTTTTGTTGCTTTTAGGGGGTGTTCTTTTTTTTTTGGTGCAGTCTATCGTTATGTGATATTTTTAACCTAGCAAAAAATATTAAAAAAGGAAATGTGTTCTAATTATTATTATTATTATTTTTGCATTGCTTTGTAAATGCATTTTCCTATTGTAAAAAAATAATGAAATTAACAATAAGGGTTCTTTCAGACAGGAAGCAAGCTTACCGCCTTCTGAAAAGCAATTTGCAGTGGATTTCTTTTGAAAGGGTGGTATAGCAGAGGCTGACAGGCATTCTGGAGGCACTACTGCCACTTCCTGATGCCTGTTATTGAGTTTGCACACAAAATCTATTGATCATACTCTGCTGCCAATACTTAATACATGGGACTGATGCCAGATATCACCACTGGAGTCTTCAAAATATTTTTCACCACTCTGATGATTTACATAGCTAATATTTTAGGTATGTGCTTCAAATTAGTGTGCAGTAAGTGCAAATGCACCATGCATTGTAAGGTTGATTCATTAATTAGTTTCAAGTATCAAAATGGGTTTTAAGTGGAAAATTGAGACAGCTTGTTATATTCATTTGGCATTAAAAATATAACCGTATCCTCATAAATATAGGGTGTTTTTTTTTTTTTTGTGGGATTGTTACATTCAGTGTAGTCCGAATTTCAAAAAGAATAGAATATAACTAAACAGAATAGAATATAAAATAATAGAGTAAAACAGAACAGAATAGAATATAAAATAAAACAATATCATCAAATAGAATGGAAAATAAGGGAGAAAATTATTAAATAGAATAGAAAAGAATGGAATAGAAAAAAAAAACAGAATTGATTAGAATAGAAAAGAATAGAATAGCATAAAAAAAAATAGAAAGAATATAGCCGTCTTCCGAAATATATATTTTGAAAAGAATAACATAGAATAAAACAGAATAGATAAGAATAGAATAGAGCAAAACAGAACAGAATAGAATAGATTAGAAAATAAAATAATAAATAAATTAGAATAGAAAAAAAAGGAATAGAACAGAAAAGAATAGAATAGAAAATCCAAAAATAGAATGTAATAGAATAGAAAAGAATAGAATAGAAAAAAAAATTGATTACAATAGTATTTAATAGACTAGAATAAAACGAATAGAACCATCTTTCGAAATTCGAATTTCAAATGCAATAGAACCAGCTATTCTTCACAATGAATTTCAATATTTTTGATTCAAATACTTCAAATCCATTGGAAAAATTTGAATCCGGTTGAAAACAAAAGTAAACAAATTTTGTTACGAATGCAACAAAACGAAATTAGTAACTTAACAGATTGATCCGAAACAAGACAAAATTTTTCGTTCTGTGCATGTCTATTATCAGATGTTATCATACAGTATAAATGTCCCAAGTATACAGCAAGGCAAAGACCTCACCTCAAAAGACCTCACCTTCAAGTTCTTCCATTAGGAGATGTGGGGACAATAACCAGCAAACCTGAACAGTTTTGTTGGTCCTGCCCAGCTGCATCAGCGGAGAAATGAATCTGCCATTACATTGCAGCCCTAAAGAAGAAATGCAGGCAAGATGGCACCACGTCAACCTCTCGCGCTCCATCTCTACACTTGAATTCTCAAATTAATAGGCCTGGTAAATAGGTACATATGTGGCTATACCAATAGCAGAAACCGTAAATTTTAAAAATAAAAACCAAAAAAGGTCAAGATACGATTATGCTGTATCTCGTGCACCCTTTTAATCATTTATACCATCACATTTTGCTTTATAAGCCCATGCCTATATACCACTGCTAAAAATCAAGGCAGACATCTTTGCCCTCAGTACTCTATTACCCTGTTTCCCCGAAAATAAGACCTAGCGTGATTGTCATTGATGGCTGCAATATAAGCCCTACCCCCCAAATAAGCCCTACCCTGTTTCCCCAAAAATAAGCCCTACCCTGAAAATAAGACCTACAAGGACTTTAACTACAGCTTATTTGGGGGGTAGGGCTTATATTGCAGCCAACACCGACAATCACGCTAGGTCTTATTTTTGGGGAAACAGGGTACCAACGCTACTCAAAAAAGGTGAAAACAGATTTTTTATTTATTGTTTTTTAGAGCTGCATCAACACAGTAAAAAGTTGTGGTGGGAAAAACATTCTAATAAGACGTAGTTTCATCATTTTAATCCTATACAAATGTTTAAAAATAAATACAGTACTAAAAAGAACCAAGATTAAAACTGTCTTCTAAACCAGTGGTCATCAGCCCTGTCCTCAGGGTCCACTAAAGCCGCGTACACACGAGCGGAATGTCCGACAGAAAAAGTCAGACGGAAGCTTTTCATCGTATATACCGATCGTGTGTAGGCCTCATCTGACTTTTTTTTTTTAATTCTAATGGATCTAGAAATGGAACAAGTTCTAAATATTTCTGACGGAACCAATTCCTATCGGGAAAACCGATCGTCTGTATGCTGTTCCGACAGACCAAAAACTACGCATGCTCTAAAGCAAGTACGAGACGGAAGCTATTGGCTACTGGCTATTAAACTTCCTTTTTCTAGTCCCGTCGTACGTGTTGTACGTCACCGCGTTCTTGACGGTCGGACTTTGGTCGGACTTTGGGTTGACCGTGCGTGTGTAGGCAAGACTGCATTAAATGGAATTCCGTCGGAGTTCCGTCGGAGAAACCTTCGGAGTTTAATCCGACAGCAAAACCGGTCGTGTGTACAGGGCATAACAGGCCAGGTTTTATGTATTATCTTGGAGAGATGCAGACTAGAATACTTCAATCACTGAGCAGCAAATGATATCACCTGTGATGTATTTCAGTTATCTTGCAAACCTGGCCTGTTAGTGGGCCCTCAGGACAGGGTTGATGACCACTGTTCTAAACCCTGAGGGCATGTCCCTCATAACTCCCCAACATATTTATTTTCATTTTACAGACCAATTTTATCATGATAACACGATGGGATTCACCTTTTCAATTATCCAGAATTTTAGTAAAACTCCACATCCATTGTGTATTACGAGACATCATGCATCTTCCCACTCAAGACCTTGGCTTGCAAGTACAAATGTCATAAGCACGGTCATACAACCGCAGTATTTGTTCTTTCAACCAGTGGGTTGAAGGAAAAAAGAAAAGTGACAGATCCCCACATCCACACAAGCAATGTGGACACAGGGAACTTCCCCACTGCACTATTGTATTCTAACAGCCCCCCCCTCACTGTTAGAATACACTGAGCAGCACTGCAGTCATTGGCTGCAAGAACTGATCAAATGCTCAATCAGCAGGACTGATTGACAGAAGCCGGTCTAATGATCTGCTTCTCCTGAACAGAAAGTGAGGCCCAGAGTGAACAGGAAGAAAGCAAGCATAGCGCAGGGCAGGCATGACAGTGTGGAAAGGGGAGACAACATAGGGTTAACGGGAGAATTTGAGTGAAGTGAGAGGAATTACCTAATTGGGGGGGGGGGGTATATCACGGTGGAGTGGGGTTTAAGTGATTTAAGGGGAGGTGAGCAGCCCTGGTGTCCAGTGGAGGTCAACAGATGCAGGAAGCAGCTTCCCACCCACCCTCCCTGTTCTGGTCAGTTTTGTTTCTTCACAGGTGCAGCAGGAGCATGGGATGTCATGGCAGCTGGACAGTTGGCGGTTGTTGGTCTTTGATGGTGATAAGAAAACCTACGATAAGGAAGGGTTGGGGACTCATCGGTGGTATGAGTCCCTCTGGTGTATTCCAGTTAACAAAGGTTTAGCTGGAATATGGTAATGGTTGCATTGCAGGTAGTGTGTTGTCTCCGATCCAGTGTGTTGTGGCTGGAGGCCTATTATGGTAAAAGGTTCAAGAAGTGGAATTTACTATAATTTTGGGGTGACATCAAAGACCAACAGGCTTAGTGGCTGATAGTTTGTTCTCTGATGTTTCTGTTCTTAGAATATGTCTAAGGAATGTTTTATCATACATGTTACGTTAATATTTTGTTAATAAAGAGGTTGCTATGGCCATTTGTACTCCATCCCTTGTGTGGGCTCCATTAATTATAAGTAACTGTAAGGAGTATGGAGTATGGAGTATGAGTATGGTCGAGCAGACATGGGGTAAAGTTGGGGACATCTGGTCTACACTGGTCAAGTAAATCTGGCCAGTTCCTGCTAAACTGCCTGATATTTGGTTCATGTATACCAGCCTTTAGCTACAAGGTGCAAGTGAGCATGTACTCAACCCCAGTGGTGACAAAAATCACCATGTCCTCTGGATCTAAGACTTCTCATGGACAAATGTAAGGTCTTTGACAATGTAGTTACAATATTCATATTTTCCCCCATTTAAAAACTTCTCTCCTGCAAGAAAGAAAGAAGAAACCTCCCAACAAATTTGTCTCCTTAAAATTGCTGTGTACTAGGAAGCATTGCAGTGATTTTGCTCTCCTATATACAATACTGAGTGTTAAAGGGATCATATCATCATTCGTCAACAAATGCCAATGTTTTTTTTACAGATGACTCGAACCTTATCAGGGTCATTGGGATGTTGAAGAGTAAAGCTGGCTATACACTAGTAGACTTGTGAAATTTTAAATTTTCAGAGCATTTGTTTGATTTTCTAATGGTTAGTGGGGTCAAATTGGCATTCGTTTTTCACCATAATGGCAAAAATTTTTGAAAGAGCAGGACGAAATAAATTTCTCAAACAAAATTGTAACTGAATATGTTTTTCGACTGGGAAAAATCGCAATGTAATCGTATTGTAATGAAACCTGTTTAATACATCTGGTATTACATTCAAATAGCAGATCTGGATGACATTTTAAGAACTATCAAACAAAGTTAGCTGACTCGAAGGAAAGAAAGATCCTTCTAAGAATGTTCTGTCAAGAATATTATTACAAACATTCCTACACATTTCTACTTGTACATGGCCAGCTTTACTGCAATTTTTTATTTTTTTTTATGTTCACTCTTATAGAGAAATTCCTTCTCAAAACTTTCCTTGCTTTATGGGATGCTCTTTTGAGCCATTTGTTACAATATGCACTTTAAAAAACCTGGTCCTTAGAACACTGACTTATTCTTTAAAGGGATTGTAGAGGCAGATGTTTTTTTTTAATCTTAATGCGTTCTATGCATTAAGATAAAAAGCCTTCTGTGTGCAGCAGCCCCCCTCAGTCCCTCTAATACTTACCTAAGCTCCAACTCTGTCCAGCGATGTCCACGAGTGTCTTGGCTGTTTGAGGTTCTCCCTCCTGACTGGCTAGCAGGGTCCATAAAGACATGGATAAATGAGTTTGGGGCGGATGAACTTGACTGGCCTGCACAGAGTCTTGACCTCAACCCGATAGAACACCTTTGAGATGAATTAGATTGGAAACTACGAGCCAGACCTTCTTGTCCAACATCAGTGCCTGACCCCACAAATGCGCTTCTGGAAGAATGGTCAAAAATTCCCATAGACACACTACTAAACCTTGTAGACAGTCTTCCCAGAAGAGTTGAAGCTGTTATAGCTGCAAAGGGTGGGCCAACACGATATTGAACCCTACGGACTAATGCCCCGTACACACGGTCGGATTTTCCAATGGAAAATGTCCGATCGGAGCGTGTTGTCGGAAATCCGACCGTGTGTGGGCTCCATCGGACATTTTCCATCGGATTTTCCGACACACAAAGTTGGACAGCAGGAGATAAAATTTTCCGACAACAAAATCCGATCGCGTCAGTTCCGACCGTGTGTGGCCTGTTCCGACGCACAAAGTGCCACGCATGCTCAGAAGAAATTCCGAGACGGGACAGCTCGTTCTGGTAAACTTAGCGTTCACAATGGATACAGCACTTTCGTCACGCTGCAATGTTAAAAATGGTTTAATACAGCGCACTCTCTTCTTCTTTATAATGTGACAAGAATTAAGTAGTTTTGCTGCTCATATTCACACACACTTCTCACAAACTTTTATTTGTGTTTTTTAGTGGGATTCCCTGAATATATTGTTATTAGTTGTCACATCTGACAGTTTTATATTTATTTTTTTTTTTTTTTGGATTTTCAGCCTTTTTTTTTCTTTAATGTTTTGATTTTTTCCAAGGCTGATCTTTGTTCAATGTTATTTTTATTTTTACTCCAGAATATTTTTGGGTGTGTTTTGTGTGTCAAGTTACCCCAACACCATTGATATCTTTTATTATTTAATCTCAAGGAGATTGCTTGGTGTTGGTGTCCCTTGTTCATTTCACATTGTATATTTGAAATGTACCTGAATCCTCACAAACTGTCCTTTTTGAAGTAAAACACATAGGAGAGTATAATTCAAAACAAAAATCCTTTATTAAGGGATCAGAACCAAACAAAGAGGAAGGCAACACTGGATCAACATGAGAAATTAGCGAAGCCTGGGACCCCCACGGCAGACATCAATTCTTCAACATCAAAATTGGTGGCCTGAGGAGTCCATATGTAAGGGAGGGCAGTCTGGTCCAGAAGTCCCAGAGATCCGGATAGCAGCAGATGACATCTGTGTCCCCAGGCTGTGGTACTACAAGAGGCTGCATCTTTTGGCCGACCAGACTGAACCCAGGGCAATCACTGTCTGGTCTTTCTTCCACACTTCCTTCCGGGCTGTGGCTGTGCAGTTGGAGATGTGGCAGGAGGAGGAGTAGGACCTGGAGGAGGACTGGGAGGACCTGGAGGAGGACTGGGGGGACCTGGAGGAGAGGGAGGAGGAGGACCTGCAGGAGGAGGAGGAGGACCATCACAAAGGTGTGTCTGAGGTGGCCCCTTATACCTTTCTCAAGAGCCTCCAATATGAGGGCCTCACACATGACTTGTTGGCCCTCCTCCATCCTCTGCATTTTATATGCAATGAAGGCAGCAATGTTCTCCTCCATGGTGTGGGGTGCTCCCAGGACCTCTGTAGCCCTCCAAAAGAATCCTATAGCAGCCTCCTCTAGGGCACTCCTCCTACTGCCACTTTCTCTTTTCAGGGGGGGTGAAGGGCCCTGCAGATCAGCCAGCCGGCTCGGCCCGGCCACCTCCTGGCCGAAACATCCCTGTGTATGAAAAAGGGACATGGTTGTAATGTTTTGCTTCATCAATCCCAATCCTAAATTAATACTCCCAACTAACATCTAGTTAACATCATTGATTGGACAAGCAGAAATATTTCGAGGAATGCTATACCTGGCTCAATCTGGGCTCCTCCACATGTGGCCTGGAAGGCCCAGGTTGGGCGTCAGAAGCCTCAGCCGGGGGGGAAGGAAGCGTGGAAGGAAGACTGGAGAGGGATGGCCTGGGATCAGTCTGGCCTGCCAGAAAATGTAGCCTGTCGTAGTACAACATCCTGGGGACATAGATGTCATCTGCTGCTCCGGATCTCTGTGAATCCTGGACTTTCTTGCGATCCCTTAGATATGTGCTCCTCAGGCAACCAATTAATATCTTTAAATAGGTGATGTCTGCCGTGGGGATCACCTGCGTCACAATTTCACACAATTGCACCAGTGCTGCCTTCCTCTTTGTTTGGTTCTTGAAATGGGGGTGGTTAATCTCCCACAGACATGGCAGCTCCCGTAACATATCTATGAATACTGACATGAAGTCATTATCTTTGAGTAGCATATCCATGTTCACTGCAAGACACAACACAAGACAAAGCCTAATGTCAGACAAAACTCTCCTAATCTTGTTACAATATAGGCCTCAATCTAGAAGCAGTATAGGCACAAGTTTGTCTCTTACCTTCGTTCTTACGATCGGCGCGTCCAATGCTCCTTCCTCCGCTCACAGATCGTATGTAATACGCACGCGTGTTATGCTTTATACACACTGCGCATGCGTGTAACTCCGCCTGCCCCTGACGTTCTTTCTAGTCTATTCCCCGCCCCTTTTCATTCGGCGCAGTGGGTGAAGAGCACATGGTGGAGTTACAGCAGGTGCATGCTAATTCTAGCAACGAGGAGGAGGAGGAGGAAAGCCCGGATCCGGACACGTCCCGATCCAGAAGGAGACGTTTTAAGGCCACAAATATGTCCTTTGGGGAGATGTTGGAGATGGTCGACATCATGAAGAAGTCCGACTATGACGGAAAGTATGGGCCTTACCCCAACCCCAACATCAGAAAGGCAAAGATCATGGCGAAAGTGGTCAAAAGCCTTCACAGGAATTTCGGGGTACGAAGATCTAAAGATCAGCTCAGGAAGCGGTGGTCGGACCTGAAGTTGAGAGAGCCAGAGCAGTACCGAAAGATCCGGAGAGTGCTGCAAAAAAGTAAGTAGTTGTGCTGTGTTCCTATTCTTTCTGTCTTTATTACATTCGTGCTGCTCCATATGCTTTTATTAATTGTAACGTTTAAAAGGGCAACTTTAATGTTCATGGGCCCATTATTCGTTCGTATCAAACATTTTTCTTTCGGCCTCTAGAACACCATTGTTTAGGCCATATGCATTTTCCCACATTTTTTTTGGGCCTACTTGGATGCCAAATATTTGTTTGTGTAGATGGGTTTGTTACTAGAATGAAATGCAAACTAGATTGTGTGTAAGGAGAGGACACTGAGCAGCTGTTTTCACATCTGGACACTGGAGCACTAGTGTGGGACACAAGAACACCATTTTTATTAGGGGGCCACACAGGTGCTCCAGTGTATACTATAGGGGGGTCTCCATCTGTGAAGCTTGTACTAAACAGGTAAAGTATTGCAGCTTGACAAAGGACACTAAAAAAGATACATCTTGGAACTCTGCTAAAATAGACAATTGTACCCCACTTCCAAGCAATGTTTCCTATTTATAGTTCTGCCATCAAATATCTGTGTGCTAATTATACCATTTTTGTTTTACATAGGGGAGAAAAGACTCGGAGGACACCCCTCATCCGAGGAGACCAGAGACCCCCCACCTCTGGAAGAAGGGGAACTTACACCAACACAAGCTGAGCAGGAGGAAGAAGAAGATGTGGTGGAGATTGGCACCACAACAGGTGAGTGTCTGCGACCACAGGCTCAGGTAAAAGAGATGGATGGTGGCAGATTTTTGAGACCTGTTTTTTTTTTTCTTTATCTCTTTTTAGGTGATCGTGATGTGAGGGATAGAGAACGCTTTACTTCAGAAAGTGCCCAGATCCTGATCGGGGAGATCATGGGGTGTAATGCCGAACTGCAAAACATCCAGCAAAAAATCCATGATGTTATTAAAAAAAATAATAACATCATTGATGTTTTGGGGCGAATTTAAAACCCCACAAAATCACTTTTTGTATTGTGGTTCAATCTTTTAAATTTTTTTGCAATGTTTTGAAAAGCCAAATTTGGAGGATGCACACAGTGTGCCAACATGTGCTATCTGCATCACGGGAGATCAATGGACGCGTTTTGGGGGTGCAACCCCTTCCTCAATTATAAAGTCGCGTTGAGGAAGGGCTTGCTCCCCCAAAACACGTCCCTTGATCCCCCCTGATGGCAGATAGCACATGTTGACATTGGGAAATTGGTGTGCATCTTCCAAATTTGGCTTTTCCAGGGGTGATTTCCCCCCATCTGAACGCTATATCAAACCCAGTTCCTAAATACTGATGTCTGATATAGCCTTCAGGTTTTACCTAATGTGAACTTTGTAAGTTCAAGTTTTTTGGCTTTCTTGTTGGTTTTACACAGGCCTGTTTTATCTGAAATGGACATTTCAATTTTTGATAATGCTACTGCAAAAATTGTTATACAACAAACATGTTGGTTTGTTTTAAAAACCTTTGGTAAATGCACATGTGATTGTGCAGGTATAAAAAAGTGGCTTACTCAAGAATGTGTGGATTATTGTCTCAACACTACAACACTTTTGGGGTGATGTAATAGCTGTTTTATGCAAAAGTGGGGGTTATTTCCTAAGGGCAAATCCTCTTTGCACTACAAGTGCAGTTTCAGTGCAGTTGCAAGTGCACTTGTAGTGAAATGTGTTTTTGCATTTAGGAAATAACAGCCAACAGTGCTTTGTATAAGGTTACCCAATCACGACATTTTCTGCACTCAAAACATTTCTGTCAGGGTCAGCTAAAACAAACACAAGCAGTAAATGTCCACAAAGATTTTCTTTTTTTTTTTTATTTTAAAAAGGCTTCACATATTGTCTGGCATATTGATAGCCCCCCTACCCGCAAAGAACTCCAGGTAGCGTAACCGGACATCATGGGCACTCAGGGAGGGCAAGCCAGGACAGCCACTTTCAAGCGCCGTCAGTGTGTTTTGATGTAGGATTCCGGCCTCAGACCCAACTGAGCCAGCATAGTTGGCCGAATTTCCGTAAAAAGTTATGGAGAACACAGCACGCAAGTATTATATGGTTCAGTTTATACTCTGCCATATGGATAGGTGTCAGAAATAGGCGGAACCGGCTGGCCAGGATTCCAAATGTGTTCTCCACCACTCTTCGGGCTCTGGCCAGCCGGTAATTAAAAACCCTCTGGGTGAGGGTCCTCATCGGGAATGGCCGCATAAGATGGTCCCCAGCGCAAAAGCTTCATCCGCAATGAAGACGAATGGCAAGTTCAAGCTGCCATTCTGGAGACACCTGTAGAACTCCGTCTGGGCAATGACTCCACCATCGGACATCCGGCCCTTCTTCCCCACGTCCACATACAGAAATTCATAAGTAGCCGACACCACCGCCAACATCACTATACTATTAAACCCCTTGTAATTATAATACTACGACCCCGAGTTGGGTGGTGGGACGATGTGGACGTGTTTCCCATCAATTGCCCCTCCGCAGTTAGGAAAGTCCCACCGCTGGGCAAAGTGGGAGGCCACAGTCTGCCATTCCTCTGGCGTGGAAGGAAACTGTTGAGGAAAAAACAATAAACATTACTATTTTTACTCTGAAACATGGCAAGCAGATTGGACACAAACATTATGGGGCAACCTCCAGATAGCATTTATTAAGGGGAATTTAACAAGGCCAAAGTATAAGGCACACCTATCATATTCACCTCCCCCCCTCTCATGGGCCATTTCTAACATTATGGGGTGTGTGGAAATCTTGGACAGGTAACCCTCTTCACTTCATTGAGAGATGAATGCCTAAATAATGGGTCTTACTTGGAACAGCCCCTCCTTAGTTACACTATTGGCAGCCCACTGGACAGGTAAGAAGTGTCATAATACAAAGATATAAATACACACTGTACACATTTGAGGACATTTGGACATTCTACTATTACCTATCAAGATAATAATAGGATACAAAAACTTTAAACAGTACCATTGGAAAGTATACAGGCAGGCCCTTGCACTACATGCTTTGGGTAATTCAGCCATAAATCTGACCACAAAAGAGATGGGTATAGTGTGTATGGGTTTGGCAAAGTCAGCAGATAGATGATTGAGGATAGAGAATTGGGATCAGCTGACTTAGCAGTTGGGGGAGGGAGGGTTACTAAAAATTATTTGGGGACACCACAAAAAAAAGCCTCTGGCACTCTGCCTGAATTTAAATCAAAAATAACATTACCAAACATTTTAGGGGGTGTTTGGGGTAAAGCACTACTATGGAGCTGATAAAATACATTGTTAAGTGACTACATGAGGTGAATATAGGGCAGGAGACACCATGCTGGGGAGGTTATTGAAGGGCAAATATGTATGAAGGACCTTAAATAATAATTACATAAAAATCCAGCATGCATGAGAACAAAGGGGACATTCACAGCATATTACAAGCATGGTAATTAGGGAATGAGGAAAGAAATACAATATATTATCAAACATTAAAGACAATATAATGTGATATAAAAGGATAAAAATCTTACCTTCATATACTCCTTCTGCAGGACCTGGATGATGGCAGAACAGGTCTCTGGGATAATGATCCCCAGAGCCTGGGGGGAGATGCCTGTCGAGAACTTCAAGTCCTGCAGACTTCTCCCTGTGGCCAAATACCGCAAGGTAGTGACCAGCCTCTGCTCCGGAGTGATGGCTTGCCTCATGCAGGTATCCTGCCTGCTGATATAGGGGGTCAGCGAAGCCAACAAACGGTGAAACACGGGGTCCGCCATCCTGAGAAAGTTCCTGAAATCATCAGGATTATTCTCACGGATCTCACGGAGCAAGCCGAGTTTTTCAGCACATTTTGTGCTGAAAATGCCCTCCTTGGCTTATACTCGAGTGCTCCTCTGCAGCCTAATCCCCCGGCGCTGTGATACATTCAGTCTAATTGGCGGCCATGCAGTGTAACCAAGAGCCGTCAGTGTTCAGCCTATCACGGATGGTGTTCTGACGAGAAAGGTCCCCCCATCGGATAGTGTCCACCCTGTATTGTTCAGGCGCAGCATGGAGGACTCCGAAAGTCTCCGAACACCTGTTCATGAGCTCTACATGGCGCCTGCTCACTTAATACTACATTCTGCCACACGCTCACGCGCGCTCCCGATATACCTCATGATCAGCGGTTCTTCTTCAGAGACTTTCGGCTTCTCCTTTGTCCTCCGTACTGCGTAAGCGCTGCACCTGCGCAGTACAGGGCGGACACTATCCAATGGGGGGACCTTTCTCGTCAGAACACCGTCCGTGATAGGCTGGACACTGACTCACTGCTGGAAAACCGAGCCAGTGTTCAGTCAGGGAGGTGGACACGGAGGACGACGAGGAGGAGGCGGCGATTGTTTACACTGCATGGCTGCCGATTAGACTGAATGTATCACAGCACCGGGGGATAAGACTGCAGATGGGCACAGCGCCAGGAGATAACGCTGGCACAACGCCGATCAAGGTACTTGAGGCTGAGGCTTGAGGCATGAGAAATGAGGCATGAGGCATGAGGCTTGAGGCTTTAGGCATGAGGCATGAGGCATTAGGTTGAGGAATGAGGTTGAGGCATGAGGCATGCATATGGACACAGTGAGGCTGCAGATGGGCATTGTTGACCCTCTTTTCCACTTACAGTAGCTGCAGCATTCTCATTCTCCCCTAGGCTTATACTCAAGTCAACACATTTTTCCATTTTTTTGTGGTAAAAGTAGGTGCCTCGGCTTATATTCGTGTCGACTTATACTCGAGAATATACGGTGATATGCAGTTTTTAGTGAGATATATTCATACATTAGGATTTGTAGCAAAGTTATAGTGTGTCGAAGTCTGACAAACAGAGTTTATAATAATTTTGTCGAGGTGAAATGTATCGGCAGATTCCATACTGGGGTTTAACCGTAGAGCCATTGCCATTTTGTTAGATATTCAATAGTTACATAGTAGGAGAGGTTGAAAAAAGACACAAGTCCATCAAGTCCAACCTATGTGTGTGATAATTTTGCAACATGGATCTATGCCATGTATTTTTTGTAAACAAACCATAAATATTTTTTTAATTAGAAATTATTTTTAAATTTTTTGAATTTCCTTTAAAAATGTTTCCTTCGTCCATGTTTCAAACTTCCTTCAATTGTACAGTATTTATTGTGCTAGGATTGTAGGCATTGCAGTATACCAATGCTTACTATGATTCTTGACAAGTTGCATCATTTAAGAAAGAAAACTATACTTCTGCTACAACTTATTTTAGTTAGAAACCTCTGGAACTAAATGCTTAGGTTTCTCTGGAATTAGCCAGCATTTCTTCATTTAGTGTTGCTCTAGGATTTAGCTGTTTTCTTTTATTTTCTGCTTTCCCTTAAAACAATGCCGGTTAAGTGCCATGCTATAATGACCTTCTTTGGAGAGCAGATGGTGCATCAGCTTCTTCACAGGATATTTGTGATGAAAATGTAAATCTGTTTCTCTCACATAATTGATAGGCATTTCTTATCATGAGCTGACATGTAGAATGGCTTGATCCCTTGGATACATTCCAATCCAAATCTAATCTGCGGACTGTGTCTCATTTAGCTCCAGATCTTTTTATAGACTTGTTATAGTTGACTAGTTTGTGATTGTTCAGACTCGCTGCAAGATCTCATTTCATTTCTTTTTTTTGTTTTTTTTGTTTTTTTTAACAGGGACTTTTCCTTTTTTTTTTTTTTTTTCAAATGTTCAATTTTTTTCAAAAATGATTTGCAGCTCTGCCTTATGAAATAGGCTGTTGGATTGTTGCCAATCAATCCTATCTTGTAGAAACAGTGTATAGTTTGGTCTTAAATAATGATGAACGAAGGCATTTTGGCAAAATTGATTTAGATGATTTGGAGACTCTTAGTTTAACTCAGCTTAACTTAAAAAAAAAAAATAGGTGTTGGATTTTTGGATATATTTATGATAATATATTGTTCTTTGTATTTGTTTCTTTTTTTTCTTTATTGTATGTTTTATTATGTACAGGGATTTTTTATTTATCTCAGAGAATAGGTGCAGGTACTCCCCTTTCCTAGTCACCCCCTTGTCTCCATCCCATACTCACCTCCAAACACCAGCCCTAGATTCCTCCTACCTACCTCCTTTGGGTCTGGTATGGATTTTAAGGGCAAACACACTCCAACATTAAAAAGAAAAAACGGCTCTGCCCTCCCCCCCAACCCCAAAGCATCTTGTCCCCATGTTGATGGGGACAAGGTCTCATCCCCACAACCATGGCCGGCGGTTTAACAAGGGGGCCCCCAGATCCGGCCCCCCCCATATGAATGAGTATCGGGTACATAGCACCCCTACCCATGCCCCCCCTTTTTTTTTAACCAGGACTTTTCTTTTTTATTCAGCTGTCAGCAGGGAAACCCATTGACTGCTGATCACTCATCGGTTGTTAAGGACGCCTCGACTGGCTATCTGGCCCCGCTCCTTAACTAGTTAAGAGATTTTTCAGACTTGGTGTTTTTGGAAAAAATATACTTTTTTGAATTAAAAAATAAGACAACAGTAAAGTTAGCCCAATTTTTTTATATATTGTGAAAGATAATGTTACGCCCAGTAAATTGAGACCCAACATGTCACGCTTCAAAATTGCGCCCGCTCGTGGAATGGCGACAAACTTTGACCCTTAAAAATCTCCATAGGCGACATTTAAAAATGTCTACAGGTTACCAGTTTTGAGTTACAGAGGAGGTCCAGTGCTAGAATTATTGCCCTTGCTCTAACGATCATGGCGATATCAAACATGTGTTGTTTGAACACTGTTTTCCTATGCGGGCGCTATTTACGTATGCGCACGCTTCTGTGCGCGAGCTCGGCGGGACGCAGGCGCTTTATTTATTTTTTTCTTATTTATTTTACTTTCTATTTTTTATTTTTACACAGTCCTTTTTAAAAAAAAATGTGGGTCACTTTTATTCCTATTACAAGGAATGTAAACATCAAGCCTCACAGGGGAATGGCTACCAATGGCTCTGGTAAGCGACGGAGACGACGGGAGCGTTGCGGGAGGGGGGTCCCACTCCTACCCCTGATAAATGGGATCTTGCGGCGAATCCACCGCAGGGACCACCTTTATCTGAAAGAGGACCATCCACTGTTGAAGAGGATACCAGGGTTATGGCAGCTATCTGCTTCCATAACAATGGTATTCCACTTCAAACAGCTGCCGTGGCGGTCCGCAAGTGGTTAACAAACAGCTTACACTGCACCCTAATTGGGCAGAGCTTTGCCCAATCAGGGTGCAGTATGCAGTGTGCAGCGCTTAGTGCATTGCAGGGTGTTCGGCAGGGCAAACACCTGACGAACACCCTGCAAATTCGGATGATCCACACACGGCCGAACAGGCAAATATTCAGCTCAAACTCATGCTCGGGCTGAACCGTTCACCCCACTAGCAACAATAGACCTCCCAGTAGCCAACATCAATAGTCTCTCCAGTAGCCAGCAACTATAGACTTCCTCTACAGTAGACCCATCCCAGCAACAAATGACCCCTGAGCAACAACAGCTCCCCCACCAGCAACACTAGACCTCCCCAGCAACAATAGATCTCCCAGCAGCTAGCATCAATAGACTCTCCAGCAGCCAACAACAAAAGACCCCTTCCTCAACAGCAGATCCTTGCCAGCAACAATATATCTCCCTTTGGCAAAAATAGACCTCATCTGCAACAATAGACCCCCCACAACAATAGACTTCCCCCCAGCAACAATAGATCTCTATATCCCCTAGTAGCCAGCATCAACAATCCTTCCAGCACACCCTAGGACCCCTTGCCATTACATAAATTCAGTGCTGGAGGTGCCGGAACTCCGCTCCCCCGCGTTCCCACTGGAAAAAAGCACTGATCATGTCTAGTAAAAAAAAAAAAAAAAATACAATGTAATTCAAAAAAAGTGTAGAGCTTTAAGGATTCACAATTGCACCCAGATTTATTTAAGAAGAAAAGATCCTTACTGCAGGGTTTCCCACACAAGGGTTTCCAAAATAATTCCAAACAACATTCATTTGTTTACCTATTCTGGTCCACTCAGATCCTCCAGTCTGCCACAGACAGCGTTGGCCAGATCAAATGCAGAGACTTTACTAGTGTCTGCATACACACACTGCTCCCTTGGCTCACCGATGCACCCTAGAGGAGACAGACCCCTAAGCTTAGTTAGCTCACACAGAAAAACACCTGTGCACATGTGCATAATTAGTGAGGGCTGGTAATAGGACAAACATGGACCTGGGATTGGAGGCTTTATTCCTCCCCAAGCTCTACAAAGTCTCCAGAATCAGGACACAGAACAGAACTTAACAAGATCTGAGAAAACAAAACACTTTTCTCCACAGCAAACATAAACACTGGAGCCCCTCACCATGTATGCATGAGAAACTCAGGTGACACAAATTCTGTCCACAATCCTCCCACAGCTGGTCAGCAACAACTTACGTATTTTGCTCCAACTTCATCTTCTCACAGTAATGCCCCGTCTCTGGAGAAGAGACGCTTGAGAGGGGATATGATTTCAATTTACAAATACCGGACTGGTGACCCCACAATAGGGTTAAAACTTTTTCGCAGAAGAGAGTTTAACAAGACTCGTGGCCACTCATTAAAATTAGAAGAAAAGAGGTTTAACCTTAAACTACGTAGAGGGTTCTTTACTGTAAGAGTGGCAACGATGTGGAATTCCCTTCCACAGGTGGTGGTCTCAGCGGGGAGCATTGATAGCTTCAAGAAACTATTAGATAAGCACCCGAATGACTGCAACATACAGGGATATACAATGTAATACTGACACATAATCACACACATAGGTTGGACTTGATGGACTTGTGTCTTTTTTCAACCTCACCTACTATGTAACTATGTAACTATGTAACTATGTACACACGGTCGGATTTTCCGACGGAAAATGTGTGATAGGGTTTTGTTGTCATAAATTCCGACCGTGTATAGGCTCCATCACACATTTTCCATTGGATTTTCCGACACACAAAGTTTGAGAGCAGGATATAAAATTTCCTGACAACAAAATCCGTTGTCGGAATTTCCGATCGTGTGTACACAAATCCGACGCACAAAGTGCCACGCATGCTCAGAATAAATAAAGAGATGAAAGCTATTGGCTACTGCCCCGTTTATATTCCCGACGTACATGTTTTACGTCACCGCGTTCAGAATGATCGGATTTTCCAACAACTTTGTGTGACCGTGTGTATGCAAGACAAGTTTCAGCCAACATCCGTCGGAAAAAGTCCTAGGATTTTGTTTTTGGAATGTCCGATCAATGTCCGACCGTGTGTACGGGGCATAACAGTGCGCTAGCCTGTCACATTATGAATACTCCATGTTTATATTTACAAGCAACAGGTTGAGCTCTAAACTGCTGCTCATGCTTGCCAACTAGTCTTACCTTCTTTGCTTAAAAGCTTTTTGTGTAGAGAGTTCAATAGCTCAGTCTCAAATTTACTCACACAGTTGATAAAGAAATGGCACCTCTTTCCCTCTCCTGATTCTGTCTGTTGTGATGGAGCAAATAGAGTTTGATAGAAAACTGATTATGATGGGCTCACTAACCTCAAATGCTCCCCAGCATCCTTGTCACAGGTGCATCCTGCATTCATTGTTTTCCATGCGTAGTAAAAAACAGATTTCTTTTTACCTCTTTTTTTGGAGACACAACAGAAAGCGTGAGGGAGACAGAGGGAGATTGACAGTTATTTTGTGTTTCTTCCATTTGCGAATAATCACACCAACTGTTGTCACCCTCTCACCAAGCTGCTAGGCGATGATCTTGTAGCACATTCCAGACTTGTGTAGGTCTACAATCTTGTCCCTGACATCCTTGGACAGCTCTTTGGTCTTGGCCATGGTGGAGAGATTGGAATCTGATTGATTGAAGGAAACAAAATGTTACTCCAGCTCCACTGCCAATATAAGTCAACGAACTGTGATCCGATGTTCTAGCCAGGGCGTTCAGGCCCCACAGGTGCAATTCTTGAATCAGGAAGGCTGGCAACTCTGATGCTCATGAATAAAAGCACTTTATTTGTTACATGATACACGGGTACAGGCTGTATGCTGATGCGTTTCAGCTATGAAACCTTCATCAAAGCCAAACTTGTTTTCATGAAGGCTTCATAGCCGAAATGCCTCAGCATATAGCATGTAACAAATAAAGTACTTTTACTCAAGAGCATCCGAGTTGCCAGCCTTCCTGATTGATTGCTTCTGTGGACAGGTGTCTTTTGTACAGGTAACAAACGGAGATTAGGAGCACTCCCTTTAGGAGAGTACTCCTAATCTCAGCTAGTTACCTGTATAGAAGACACCTGGGAGCCAGAAATCTTGCTGATTGATAGGGGATCAAATATTTAATTCACTCATTAAAATGCAAATCAATTTATAACTTTTTTGAAATGCTTTTTTCTGGATATTTGTTTTTGTTATTCTGTCTCTCACTGGTAAAATAAACCTACCATTAAAATTATAGACTGATCATTTCTTTGGCAGTAGGCAAATGTACAAAATCAGCAGGGGGTCAAATACTTTTTTCCCTCATTGTAGGTTGTCTTTTTGTGAGAAGAGTTTTTTTTTTTATTCATGCAATTTTTAAAAAAGTTTACAAGTAAATCTCCTTTCCCATATTTATATGAATTCCTCTGTGACCCATACCGCCCATCGAACGTCCTATTTCACATCTAAAATTTGTGATATTCTTCCTAAATCAATTTTTGGGTCCAGTCTTTAAGCTATAAAGCTTATTGTGAATGGGAACTGGGATAATACCACAATTCATTAATTAAAATGTGACTGTAGCAAAATTACTAGGCCCCAAAATGGTGTTCCATGAGTTTACTACAGCCAAGAGATAGAAGACCAAGAGCTTTGTCAATATAGCTAAAGTTTATCAGTCACTACTAGGGATGAGCTTCGTGTTCGAGTCGAACCCATGTTCGACTCGAACATCGGCTGTTCGATCGTTCGCCGAATTGCGAACGTTATGGGCCGTTCGCGCTAAATTCGTGTGGCGCGTCACGGCCCATAATTCACTGCGGCATCGCAGTGCATTGCTGGCTGATGATTGGCCAAGCATGCACTATGACCCGCATGCTTGGCCAATCACAGCGCTGTCAGTAGAGAGAGCTGTAATTGGCCAAAGCCAGGGTGGCTTTGGCCAATTATGGCTCAGGGGATTTAGTACACACCCCACACTATATAAGGCCGCCTGCACGGCGGCCCTGTGTAGTGTGTGTTCCGGTGTGCTGAGAGATAGAGAGAGAGAGAGACAGTGTCATTTGATTTGAGTTAGATAGATTAGGCAGAACAGTCAGTCAGTTAGCTGCACTTACAGTGTATTGTGTATATATATGCATCCCAGGTGTTGCATATATATATATATACACTGTATTCAGTTTAGCTAGATCCGTTCCTGTTATCTTCTATCTAGACTATTTACATTTAATGCAGTGCGTCCTGCTCACAGTGTTCAGCTAGATCCGTTCCTGCTATTTACATTTAGTGCAGTGCGTCCTGCTCACAGTGTTCAGCTAGATCCGTTCCTGTTATCTTCTAGACTATTTACATTTAGTGCAGTGCGTCCTGCTCACAGTGTTCAGCTAGATCCGTTCCTGCAATTTACATTTAGTGCAGTGCGTCCTGCTCACAGTGTTCAGCTAGATCCGTTCCTGCTATTTACATTTAGTGCAGTGCGTCCTGCTCACAGTGTTCAGCTAGATCCGTTCCTGCTATTTACATTTAGTGCAGTGCGTCCTGCTCACAGTGTTCAGCTAGATCCGTTCCTGCTATTTACATTTAGTGCAGTGCGTCCTGCTCACAGTGTTCAGCTAGATCCGTTCCTGCTATTTACATTTAGTGCAGTGCGTCCTGCTCACAGTGTTCAGCTAGATCCGTTCCTGCTATTTACATTTAGTGCAGTGCGTCCTGCTCACAGTGTTCAGCTAGATCCGTTCCTGCTATTTACATTTAGTGCAGTGCGTCCTGCTCACAGTGTTCAGCTAGATCCGTTCCTGCTATTTACATTTAGTGCAGTGCGTCCTGCTCACAGTGTTCAGCTAGATCCGTTCCTGCTATTTACATTTAGTGCAGTGCGTCCTGCTCACAGTGTTCAGCTAGATCCGTTCCTGTTATCTTCTAGACTATTTACATTTAGTGCAGTGCGTCCTGCTCACAGTGTTCAGCTAGATCCGTTCCTGCTATTTACATTTAGTGCAGTGCGTCCTGCTCACAGTGTTCAGCTAGATCCGTTCCTGTTATCTTCTAGACTATTTACATTTAGTGCAGTGCGTCCTGCTCACAGTGTTCAGCTAGATCCGTTCCTGTTATCTTCTAGACTATTTACATTTAGTGCAGTGCGTCCTGCTCACAGTGTTCAGCTAGATCCGTTCCTGCTATTTACATTTAGTGCAGTGCGTCCTGCTCACAGTGTTCAGCTAGATCCGTTCCTGTTAAATTCCTACTGACCGGCAGGCTTGTCTGGTTACAGTATATAAAGCTACCTGAAGAAAATTACAGGTGTTCTATTTGATCCTATTAGTACCACGGTCAGGCAGCTAGACTATTTACATTTAGTACAGTGCGTCCTGCTCACAGTGTTCAGCTAGATCCGTTCCTGTTATCTTCCTACTGACAGGCAGGCTTGTCTGGTTACAGTATATAAAGCTACCTGAAGAAAATTACAGGTGTTCTATTTGATCCTATTAGTACCACGGTCAGGCAGCTAGACTATTTACATTTAGTACAGTGCGTCCTGCTCACAGTGTACAGCTAGATCCGTTCCTGTTATCTTCCTACTGACAGGCAGGCTTGTCTGGTTACAGTATATAAAGCTACCTGAAGAAAATTACAGGTGTTCTATTTGATCCTATTAGTACCACGGTCAGGCAGCTAGACTATTTACATTTAGTACAGTGCGTCCTGCTCACAGTGTTCAGCTAGATCCGTTCCTGTTATCTTCCTACTGACAGGCAGGCTTGTCTGGTTACAGTATATAAAGCTACTTGAAGAAAATTACAGGTGTTCTATCCCAGCTTAGTGCAGCTACAGGCCATTAGTATGTCTGGAAGGCCAAGAAGGAGAGGCAGACAGTCACAAGCCAATAAGAGAGGGCAAGCAGGCTCTGTGTCTAGTGCTGGTCGTGGAGACGGTGCATCCTCATCAGCACGTGGCCATGGAACACGCTTGGCCTTTTTTTCGGCAGCTGGCCATGTTGAGCCGCAACATGCGGAAGACTTGGTCGAGTGGATGACCAAGCCGTCCTCATCCTCCTCATCCTCTCTCACCCATGCCCAGGGTGCTTTGTCTGGCAAAGCAGCGGCCTCTTCCCTCAGCTCAATGTCATCAGTGACTCCTTCCCTAGCTCCACCATGTCCTCATGAGGATTCCCTTGAACTGTTTGACCACAGTGTTGGGTACATGCTCCAGGAGGATGCCCAGCGTTTGGAAGGCTCTGATGACGATACTGAGCTCGATGAAGGCAGTAACATGAGCGCGGACAGAGGGGGTGCCCAAGAAGGACAGCAATCTGGCAGTCATGCTCCCCCTGCTGCAGCATACTGCCAGGTTTGCTCCAGTGATGAGGAGGGAGGGGATGATGAGGTCACTGACTCGACGTGGGTGCCTGATAGGAGAGAGGAGGAGGAGGAGGAGGAGGAGGAGGAGGAGGCGGCAGCACATCACCAACGAGGCAGGATGCCCTCCAGGGGCCAGCCTAAGGGCAGCACATTGACTGCATCACACCCCAAAGCTCCACATGTGCAGGGCGCTGCAGTCTCTGCGCGTTATTCAAAAAGTTCTTTGGTGTGGGCCTTTTTTGAGACGAGTGCATCAGATCGCACCGCTGCTATTTGCAACATATGTCTCAAGCGTATCTCGCGTGGCCAAAATATCTCCCGCTTGGGTACCACATGCTTGACCAGACATATGTTGACCTGCCATGCAGTTCGTTGGCAAGCGTATCTAAAAGACCCACACCAAAGAACAAAGAGGATCTCTCCTTGCTCCTCATCAGCTGAGATTTCCAACCCCACTAGACCTTCAGTCCTCTCTGAGACCTGCACTGAGAGGAATGAAGGTGTAGAATTAGGTGTGTCACAGCCAAGTACTTGTGGGCAATCTGCTTTTGGTACACCGACGTCAGATTGTACCAGGCAAATTTCCCTGCCCCAGCTGCTGCACCGCCGAAAGAAGTTTGCTCCCAGCCATCCACATGCCCAGCGGTTGAATGCTAGCTTGGCAAAATTGCTAGCACTTCAACTGCTGCCTTTTCAGTTGGTAGACTCTGCCCCCTTCCGTGAGTTTGTGGAATGTGCGGTTCCTCAGTGGCAGGTACCCAAACGCCACTTTTTCTCACGGAAGGCGATTCCGGCTCTCTACCGGCATGTGGAAGGCAATGTCCATGCCTCGCTGGACAGGGCGGTCAGCGGTAAGGTGCATATTACCGCTGACTCATGGTCCAGCAGGCATGGACAGGGACGTTACCTAAGTTTCACGGCGCATTGGGTGACTCTGCTGGCAGCTGGGAAGGATGCAGGACAAGGTGCAGTAGTGTTGGAGGTTGTTCCGCCACCACGCCTCCAAAATGCTGATTGTGACACACCTCTCTCCTCCACCCCCTCCTCTTCTTCTTCCTCCATGGCCTCTTCCTCGGAACCAGCGGTGCTCCGTAGGCGTTCAAGGGGCTACGCAAGTACGCAGGCCAAAAGATGCCATGCGGTGCTTGAGCTGGTGTGCTTGGGGGACAGGAGCCACACTGGGGCAGAGGTTCTGTCAGCTCTGCAGGGGCAGGTTCAGAGGTGGTTGACGCCACGCCAACTTAAGGCAGGAATGGTGGTTTGCGACAATGGCACCAACCTCCTCTCTGCCCTCCGACAGGGACAAATGACCCATGTGCCCTGTTTGGCTCACGTCCTTAACTTGGTGGTGCAGCGGTTCTTGGGCAGGTACCCGGGCTTACAGGATGTCCTGAGGCAGGCCAGGAAAGTCTGTGTGCATTTCCGCCGGTCATATAATGCCAGTGCTCGGCTGACGGACCTCCAAAAGGAGTTTAACCTGCCCAAGAACCGCCTAATCTGTGACATGCCCACCAGGTGGAACTCAACGTTGGCCATGCTGCAGCGGCTGCACACGCAGCAGAGGGCCATCAATGAGTACCTGTGCGACTATGGCACCAGGACAGGGTCAGGGGAGCTTGGTTTTTTTTCCCCACGCCAGTGGGCCATGATCAGGGATGCATGCACTGTCCTGTCACCATTCGAGGAGGCCACGAGGATGGTGAGCAGTGACAGTGCATGCATCAGTGACACTGTCCCCCTTGTCCACCTGTTGGAGCACACGCTGCGTGGAATAATGGACAGGGCACTTGAGGCAGAACAGAGGCAGGAAGAGGAGGACTTCCTTAGCTCTCAAGGCCCCCTTTATCCAGACAGTGTTCCTGCGTGCCCGCCGATCACACAGGAAGAGGACGAGGAGGAAGAGGAGGAGGAGGAAGATTGTGTCAGTATGGAGGTGGAGCCTGGCACTCAGCATCAGCAGCAGTCTTTAAGGGATCAGTCCCAAGAAACACATGGACTTGTACGTGGCTGGGAGGAGGTGGCTGCGGACCATGTCGTTCTTAGTGACCCAGAGGACTCCGGACCGAATGCCTCAGCAAACCTACGCTGCATGGCCTCCCTGATCCTGCAAAGCCTGCGTAAGGATCCTCGTATTCGTGGTATCAAGGAGAAGGACCAATACTGGCTGGCAACCCTCCTTGATCCACGTTACAAGGGTAAGGTTGCGGACCTTATCTTGCCATCGCAGAGGGAGCAGAGGATGAAACATCTTCGGGAGGCCTTGCAGAAAGGTCTGTGCAACGCGTTCCCAGAGACTGGGAGGTTACAAACTCCTGTTTCTGGACAACGTGTTGCTGAGGCTTCGGTCAGTCAAAGAAGGAGCGGTGGAGAAGGTGGCCGTCTGACCGATGCGTTCAGACAATTTTTTGGTCCGCAGCCCCAAGGTATGATCGGTTCCAGCAACCATCGCCAGCGTCTGTTTTACATGGTGCAGGAATACCTAGGGGCAAGATCAGACTTAGACACCTTTCCCACCGAAAATCCTCTGGGTTACTGGGTCTTGAGGATGGATCACTGGCCAGAGCTTGCACAGTATGCAATTG
The DNA here is from genome assembly GCF_042186555.1 of Aquarana catesbeiana. Lineage (NCBI taxonomy): Eukaryota > Metazoa > Chordata > Amphibia > Anura > Ranidae > Aquarana > Aquarana catesbeiana. The sequence continues at coordinate 57,086,995 of NC_133324.1, read as the reverse complement.
AGCTACTGGCCTGTCCTGCATCCAGCGTTCTTTCGGAACGCACATTCAGTGCTGCTGGAGGCGTGGTAACCGATCACAGGGTGCGTCTGTCCACCGACTCCGAGTCGATCGGCTGACCTTCATAAAAATGAATGAGTCTTGGATCACCACCAGCTACCAAGCACCTGATGCTGATGTAACCGAATAATTTTTTTTGAAATCTCAGATCCCTTCAAAGACTGCCTATGCTGATGCTGAGTGACTATCCCTGAGTAATTATCCTCTTCCTCCTCAATCATCACGCTGATAGCTTGTAAGAACATTTTTGGTTCTGGGCGCCACCACCAGTGCCTAAGGCACAATTTTTCAGCCCCTGTTTAACAGGGGCGTGTAATTACAATTTTTGATGTAATACTTTGCAGCAGGGCTCGTTCCTGCATTCCAACTAGAGTGTCTGTGAGGGGTTGCAGTGTTGTGGCACCAGCACCAGTGCCTAGGGCCCAATTTTTCTGCCCCTGTCTAACAGGGGCGTGTAATTACAATTTTTGATGCAATACTTTGCAGCAGGGCTCGTTCCTGCGTTCCAACTAGAGTGTCTGTGAGGGGTTGCAGTGTTGTGGCACCAGCACCAGTGCCTAAGGCCCAATTTTTCTGCCCCTGTCTAACAGGGGCGTGTAATTACAATTTTTGATGCAATACTTTGCAGCAGGGCTCGTTCCTGCGTTCCAACTAGAGTGTCTGTGAGGGGTTGCAGTGTTGTGGCACCAGCACCAGTGCCTAAGGCCCAATTTTTCTGCCCCTGTCTAACAGGGGCGTGTAATTACAATTTTTGAAGCAATAATTTGCAGCAGGGCTCGTTCCTGCGTTCCAACTAGAGTGTCTGTGAGGGGTTGCAGTGTTGTGGCACCAGCACCAGTGCCTAAGGCCTAATTTTTCAGCTCCTGTTCAACAGGGGCATGTAATTACAATTCTTGATCTAATATTTCACAGCAGGGCCCTGTGAGGGCTTACAGTGTTGTGGCCACAGCAACACCTAAGGCTCAAATTTCTGCTGAGTATATAGGGCAGGACCCTACTTTCAAACATCTAACTTACAAACGACTCCTACTTGCAAACGGAAGGAGACAACAGGAAGTGAGATGAAATCTACCCCTAGGAAGGGAAATTCTCTCCTGTAAGAGTTAATATGGGAAAACAAGTTCTCCTTTCCACTGATGCTTTCCAATCCTTGTTCCACAAAAAAACCCAAATTTTCAAAAAACATTTTTCATTGGGACAAAAAAGTGAGGTGAAATCTTCTGAAGAGGAGGAAAGACAGCAAAACAAATGTCACAGGGGTGATAACCCTTCCCTATGTTTTCCAAAAAGCTTAGAAAAGATTTTTTGGCTGGAGCTAAACACGTTAAAAATGTTCAAAATTACAAACAGATTCTACTTAACAACAAACCTACAGTCCCTGTCTTGTTTGCACCGCCTGTATACTGCTGTTCAGAGTATATAGGGCCTGGTGGCCCCACACCTTTCCTTATTTTAATTTGGGTGCGGGGTTCCCCTTAATATCCATACAAGACCCAAAGGGACTGGTAATGGACTGGGGGGTACCCATGCCGTTTGTCTCACTGATTTTCATCCATATTGCCATGACCCGACATGACATTAAACCCGCAAGCAGTTTTAAATGAGATTTTTTCCTTTAAAAATGACATTTGGTGCAGGGACTGTTCTAAACATGGGAAACACGCGTCACTTTACAGGCATACTATAGACACCCCCCAGGTACGATATTTAAAGGAATATTTCACTTTTTTTTTTTTACTTTAAGCATCATTAAAATCACTGCTCCCGAAAAAACGGCCGTTTTTAAAACTTTTTTTTGCATTGATACATGTCCCCTGGGGTAGGACCCGGGTCCCCAAACCCTTTTTAGGACAATACCATGCAAATTAGCCTTTAAAATGAGCACTTTTGATTTCGAACGTTCGAGTCCCATAGACGTCAATGGGGTTCTAACGTTCGTGCGAACTTTCGGTCCGTTCGCGGGTTCTGGTGCGAACCGAACCGGGGGGTGTTCGGCTCATCCCTAGTCACTACTACACTGCTGTACTGAGGTTACTAACAAAGTATCTACCAGTCAGAACCAGATTAGTATAGTCATATTAAAAAGTGAGAGCAATGTATCCACCACTATAAAGCTAAAAAAAAAAACAACAACCATACTAGAGTCAAGAATTATCTTCTGAAAGCCAAAACTTGGTTGCCACCAGAAGCAAAAACATGTGAGCAAAGCCTAACTACAACACTTCCCACCTCTATAATGCCACCCCCCAGTGCCAGGACAAGATCATCCAGTGCCCAGGGCAGAGATGCCAAATTGCGCCCCCCCCCTTCATTATGTGTGAGCTTATGAGGAGGAGAGGGAGAGAGAGCACAGCCTACACCTCCTCCCAGCTCTCTCCTCCTCTCCTTGCCACTAGCAGCACTGGGCTGACAGAAGTAGTGATGCCGCTGTCACTACTCCTGTCAGCCTTATAGTAGAAGGAACTTTTGGCGCCCCATCCCTACAATACACGCTGAGCCCTGGGCAGGTGCCCCCTTCTGCCCACCCCTTGTCCAGGTCCTGCCACCCCCCCTCCCCCATACTTTATAAGATTCGCAGTTTTCTGGCTGGTCACATAATGACCTGGGGTCTCCTTTCTCTTCCAGCATTAGCTGTGGTTGGCGCCTAAAGCGGCAGAGAACAGCACTCACATTGTGACATGAGAACCATTCCCCGCAGCATTTTGCTATAAGCCCAGAAAGATGTAATGACATGCTCCCAGGGGGACAGTCTGGAATCACAATAAGTAACTTAAGTGGCACTCACATAGGACGCTGTAGTGGAGTGTCAATTAGGGACCATGCTGGACCATTCTTTTTCTTTAAACCAATACTGGGGGACATATTTTTTTTCACTTTAAAAAAACTGCACCAAAATTTCCGCGCCCAGTGCAATTGGCCTGCCATAATCATATCACAGCAAGGACCAAGTTAGTGGATTTATTTTTTTTATACCATAAGAAAAGATTGGCCAAAGCAAGTCTGAGAATATCATTACAAGGTTCCTGTGACATTTTTAAAGCTTCTTCCGGAGTTCAAGTAAGGTTCTTTTTATCTGTACACTTTTTGGTGTTCTCATTAGATGCTTTCTTCTGAAACTGCAGATACAATTATTTAGGATTTTTTCTTTTTTTTTTTTTTTCTTTCTGTGAACTTTTCAATAAGACATTGAATAGATGTGTTAAGGATTAAGGAGAAAAGCTTAATATAGCAATAGCTATAGCAATTAATTAGATATGGATGTCTTTACAAGAGCAGCTGCAGTTTTTAGTTAATTTTTTATATATATTCTTTTTAAACTCTGGCCATAAAAAGATTTATTTAAGCAATGTTCTTTGACCATTAAAAATAGAGGAAAATCACACTTTTTTTTTTCCAATTTTTTACAGAGCAGAAATAAAAGAAGATACGGGTCAGGGAAAGTATCTCATGAAAACAGTATAATAAAGACCCCTTTTTATGTTTTTGCTTCTACTCTAAGAAATAAAAATAAGTGAAATAAATGACATTATGGGGGGAAACACACGCTGACCTTCTTTGCATTGTATGGGTTGTGTTTTATTATAAAACTTTTATTGGAGGCATATTTTATTTTACACAGAGGTGGACATAAAATGTTTTGGCTTCCAAAAAAGCATTTTACTTTTATTTGACATGTTTACAAGTTATGCAAGGAAGCAAGAACTCTATCTCACATATGTCAATAATAAACTTCACCAAGCCCAGACGGGCAGCTGGCAACTGAGGCATATGTTATTGACTGGTATGCCCAGGGCTGCTGTTAGAAATCATGGGGCCCCGTACAGCCTACCTGACAGACCCCCCCATGTGTGGGTGCAGGTGTGTGGCCCCATTATGGGGCTGCTCACCCATACCTGTCTAAAAAAAATAGCCATTAATTGTGTTTTTTTATTTTTTGGGTTTTTTTTTTTTTACATTTTTTAACAGCTCTGTGGAGGGGAGCTTTGGTGAAATATTAGGGGTCTAAACAGACCCTTGATGTCTCACTTTTGAGATAGAGAAAGAGATTGAGGATACAGATTTCTCAATAATTTCTCTGCAGCCTAAGCAGCACTGCAGAATGAATGAACAGGAAGCACTCTGTACAGAGGCTCCCTGTTCATTCACAAGCTGAAAGCATCGTAAACGCAGTTTATTATGCTTCAGTTATGTATGAACACAGAATCTATTCCTGCTCATTCAGGAAATGAATGGGCCCCTTCTGCTCCCCATCCTGACATTGATTCCCCTGTCCCAGCTGGTGGGAGGGAGAGGAGGAGAAGCCAGCAGTACTGTGGGGGGGAGGGAACATGGCAGAGCTGCAGGAAGGGGGGGGGTGATTGGAGCAACTGGGGAAACCCCCTTGTGGCTCCCCTGCAGCAGCTGAAAGCCAGCAGAAGGGGGAGGAGCAGAAGCTGGCTGTGCTATAGGGAGGTCATAGAGGGATCGGTGGTGCTGGTAGATGTAGGCGTGTACCTAACGTTTTTAGGCAAGATTCTCTCCCACAAAGAGCGATTCAAACCAACATTTCTTATAGGAAGGTTTTGGCACATTGGACTCCTATCCAGCAAAGGAAAATGCCAGCAATTCTGAAACCAGATAAAGATGTTTTTATATAAGGCTACCCTGTAAAGGAAAACAATGTAAGCATATCTAAACCCAAAAACAAAAATGTGATACATGTTTTATGCAGCATTACATGTAATAGCAGTGACCATTTATGAGACCACTTTACACTATAGAAAGTGCAAAAATGGCACTGCAAATTGTATGTCTGCATCTAAAAACAAAAATGTCATACATTGCAGCTTCCCAGTCCGTAGATGTAGTGGTTGCATTAATTTTCTTTGTTCTCATTTTTCCTTTCCCTCTGTGAGAACGTTCACCCTTCCACTGTATGTATGGAGGGAGACATGGCTGTCATCCAGACTGGACTTCCAAAATGTCTTCTGCTCTTCATCTCCATAACATATTGGTTGTTGGTATTAGTAGTTTAATCATTTTGTGTGGTTTCAGTTCAACTCACAGAAAGTACATAGTAATCAAGGGACAATGCAGGTACAAGACAATCTCAGTGTTGGGTGGAAAAAGGAGGGGAAAGTTGGGACTCAAACTAAACAACGGAAAAAGCACATCACCTAAATCAAATACAGAAAGTCTTACAAAATGCAATGCAAGAGCAAGCCAAATTCACAAATGCTAGTAGTCTGGAAAATAAAATGGATGAGCTAGAACTTATGTTGTTTGAAGATTATGACTTCATGAGAGTGTCAAAAACCTGGATGGACTGCTGACAGGACTGGACTGCAAATATCCAGGGGTACACTTAGTTTCAGATGAACAGGGTTGGTAGAAGAGGTGGAGGGGAATGTCTATTGTCTATGGTACCCCAGCAGGTCTATGAGGACGAAACACGTTGGGTTGATATGCTAGTCTAGCCACCTTTTACTGCTCTTTTTATTTGATCCATTAAATTCAAATTTTTTGCTGCTCTTGTTTTTACCGGATGTTGGAAGACATTTTTTAATAAATCCATATTCATCTATTGGATTTAAACCATGTGGAGGCTTTCTTTTTTCTTCTATATTTTGGATATCACTGTTTGCTGAGAGGATCTGTGGATGATGGTCGAAGTCCTTTGCAGCTTTGGTTGGAGTATTCCATCAATTGAGACCGGATTTACATCTACCACTTGTCGATAAAAAGCTCAATTGACTCACCGCTAACGGCGTGTGAGTCCACCACTGTTGGTAAGAGTATCTCAGCTTTTCCCTTCATGCCATGTAATATGAAGACTTTAACCAGAATGCTGGCTCAGTCTTAGACCAATTTGAGAAGCAATACAGAGATCCTAGAAGTTATAGTTCCTGCATATTCTTTCCTATGAACTTTCGTTTTATAATATCAAGGACTCTATATGCTAATGCAGCTCTTGTACGATACATGACACTATATATTTGGATATCTCAGACAGTCTGTGTTCCCAACACCACCTGTATTATTCACCATCCTTCATTTGGTATTCAGTGATTTTTGGGATATCATCTCATTGATAGTGGATGTATAACCAAAAATAACTTCTAAAAATATTTTTTTTTGAGCGATATTTTATATTTATATGAGTTTTGCTTTACTCTTAAATTTTTGGGATTCACAATTGCTTATACTTTCGTTTGTGTATTTTCACATTGTGTGCCCTTGAATTTTGGCACAGCCACATTGTGGCCATTCGCCACATATACACCAGTATTTTTTGCATAGTACACTCACATATTATATTTTAAACTGTACTATTGATATCCATGTACTATCAGCGCCACACTTTTTATTTACATTCTTCACGTACAATTAGTCTGATTGTTTTGTGTTGGCTGCTCATGCTCTTAGGGCTGGCGCAGTAATATCACAGTAACTTGAGAATGTCTATATGTCAAGAACCATCTGAAGGTGAGTGTGAAGGAGGATAACGGCAATAGGTGTGGTGATGGAGCAGAGTCTTTATGGCTAGAACTTCAAACTAGAGTGACAGTAAATGAATTCTAGGAGTATAATATAGACCACACAGCATCAAAGGTGAGGAAGGATTGAATCTCCATTCTCAGATAGAAAGAGTGGGGAAATAGAATCATGTTATTATTAAGGGAGACTTCAATTATCCAGATATGAATTAGACAAATGGAGTTAGCCAGCTGGTTCTTGAACACTTTGTAGGACAGTTTAATGGGTCAGATAGTGGAAGCCCCAACTAGAAAAAAATGCTCTGTTAGAATTATTATTAAAAATAATTCAGAGCTCATGACTGAAGTGCAAATTAGGGACGACTTAGTCAACAGTGATCAATCATAGGGTGATTACATTTGACATAAGTTACAGGAAGGAGATGCACGTGGGCACCACAAAAATCCTACAGTTCAAAAAAGCCAACATCAGTAAGTTGTCTGTTTATTTCTGTGATACAAATTGGGCCCACATATTAATAACAAACAGTAGAAGTAGGAATGTTTTAAGTGAGTAATAGAAAGGAAGTTGGGACTTCGTATGAGGCAAGTGGCAGCTAAACAAGACAAAATATATATAGTGACTAAATGACTTTATTCACATAAAGGAGGGTATAGAGTCACACTCAGTATGCAGTACATTAAAAGCCACTACATAATGTAAATGTTGAAAGAAGTACAGTTCATAGACATAGCAAAATGACATATAAAAACATATTCCGATTTATGTACGTACAACCTTAAAACCAAAATGGCAGCACATTCCAGTTAACAATGTATGGAGTGTGTACTCTGTGTAAGAGAATAGCAAATAATAAGGGGGTTGATAATTACAAAGATGAAGAAACTAAAACGAGGTTGCATCGTATCTACGCATTTTGTGTAAAGACACTTCATCAGGAATGGATGCATCCGTCTGTAAAACAAATAAATATAGATGCCGGTAAGTTCTGGTAAGAACTCCAGTATCAAGGAAAAGGCAATGGAAATTGTTACAGTCCTGTTCCTTACATGGGGTATGTAAAACTGCAACCAGGGGGAACACTGGAATGAGTCGCCTGGTCCGGGAGCTGAGGAAGCCACACCGCACACAGGGTGAATGCCCAAACACACTCCCCAGAAAGTTATGGTGTGGGTGGTAACACAAGGTAAGGCTTCAAGGGAGTCTGTGAAAGGACAGGGGGGTATGCTATACAGAGCTTGCATATAATAATGATGGTGTGAACAAGTGAAGACCAAATCCAGTGAGGAGATTTAAGTAAAAGGAGTAAAAGAGAATGAGATTATATCAATAGGAACCAAAGGACCCTACCCAAGTGAATGAGGCTAAGGTACAAAGTGTGTAAGACAGCCATATGGATATGAACACCAGAATACGTAAAGAAATGAAAAATTGTGCACAGCAAAAAACAGGTAAAAACGTGACCATGGGTGCAGGTAAAAGCATAAACAGTAGGGCGTGCTTGGGGCCTCCAGCCCACCCGCGGGTAACCTCTAGCATCACGCTAGGCATTATAGAGGAGGAGGGGTGTGGTAAACATTGGCATTTGTCAGTGCATTAAATTCAGTAATAAATATGAAAATAACAACAGCTAAACCAATATAGCTAAATTCTAGACTAGAAAAAAAAATATGACCTTTGAAAACAAGATAAAACAGATTGAACAGCTTCAGCATTTACGAGGAATGCGATAAGGAATGCAAGAGAGGAATCAGTGAAAACTATGGGAATCATGTTGCTACGGAAATTAAGAACAAGCAGCTAAAAATTCTACAGATATAACAACAGTAAAACCATAAGGGCATGACTTGTAGGCCCCATTAAGGATTAATATGAGTATTTGATAACAGATGACAAGGAATCGTAGCTGTGCTTCATACATTTTCTTCAGTGTACACTCATAAAAATGATGGGTTTTACGAGACAAAATAGGAGTGATAACAACAATGTAAGAGTAGTACCCTTGTGGTTGTCAGAAATAAGGGTCCAAAACAGCCTAGAAAAGCTGAATGTAAATAGATTACCAGGACCTGATAGTTTACAATCATTGAGACCTTGGGGGACTTAGCTCAGTGATAGCCAAGCCTCTGTTCCTAATTTTTAAAGCACACTACTGACTGGAATGGTACCAACTGATTGGTGTAGAGCACATGTTAGGGGTGCTGAAATTAATTGCTGCATCGATGCATTGCGATTCGGGGGTGTCCCCAATGCGGCATCAATGCACGCGACCATGAAAATTGATTGCCAGGTGACGTCATTGCCCCACCGCTCCCGGGAGAGTGCTCCGAGCGTATCCCCTGTTGTATACAATCCGTGCCACTCATGTGACTGCCCGGCCTGCCTCGCTCCTCTCACTTCTCTCCTCTCACCAGCTCTCTTCTTACGTCTCACGTCTCTCCTGATTTCAGCGGAGAATTCTTAGGAGAGACGTGAGAGCAGAGAGGCAGGCCGGGCAGTCACATCAGGGGTGCCGATGCTCGTGGCAGTCGGTCGCAATGAACGCCGGCCACAAGCACGCGTAGGCACGAGAGGCAGAACAGGGACGTGTGTGTGTAAACACACAAATCCCTGTTCTGTGAGGAGAGACAGATCGTGAGTTCCTAATAGCTAGGAACCACGATCTGTCATCTCCTCTAGGTCAGTCCCATTCCCCTACAGTTAGAACAGAGAGGGAACACATTTAACCCCTTGATCGCCCTCTAGTGTTAACCCCTTCCCTGCCAGTGACATTTTCGCAGTAATCAATGCATTTTTATAGCACTGATCACTGTATAAATGCCAATGGTCCCAAAAATGTGTCAAAATTGTTCGATGTGTCCGCCATAATTTCGCAGTCCCGATAAAAATCGCAGATTTCCACCATTACTAGTAAAAAATCATAATAAAAATGCTATAAATCTATGCCTTATTTTGTAGATGCTATAACTTTTGCGCAAACCAATCAATACACGCTTATTGTGATTTTTTTTTACCAAAAATATGTAGAAGAATACATATCAGTCTAAACTGAGAAAAAAATAGCTTTTTTTTTTTAAAAAAAGGGTTTTATTATTCTAGTAAAAAGTACAAAATATTGTGTTTTTTTTCAAAATTGTCAGATTTTGCCAAGGCATTTGACACTGAACCACACAAAGGCTTAGTTTATAAACTACGATCTAGTGGTATAGAAGAAATGGCATGTACATGGTTAGAAAGCTGGCTTCATGGATGGGTACAGAAAATAGTAGTTAATGATTCAGCCTCTGAGTCATCTTGAGTAGGGATCAGCTGAATATACCTTGGTTCGGTTTGAGGCAGGTTCGTAGAACTTAAGTAAAGTTTGGGTGCCAAATCCAAACCCATTGAAGTAAATGGGAGGTAAATGTTAAGAAAACAGTAATGGCCATTTTCCAGGTTAATAGGCAAGTTATCATCAAATATATGGTAATGGAGGTGTGTGGGGGGGGGGGAGCACTGTCCCGGGGAACATGTACCAAAGAAAAAAATCAATGTCTTGAAAATTCTGTTTGGTGGGGAACAGCAATTTTAATAATGTTGAAAGGGCAACAATCAAATGTAAAATTAGTTTAAACAGCATGCCTGGGGGATGCATTTATCCACTTGCTGACGAAAGGCCATCATATGACATCTTGGACTTGAAGTGGTTAAATCTGGATGATGCCTGCAGCTACAGACATCATTCCAGATATCTTTGTTTTCAGCCAGAAATTCCCTATCTTGCAAAAGACATCCTAGCAGCTCATGAGCCACTGGTTTGCTTTTACTGGCAGCGGGAGGGGACGTACCTCCCTCCTGCCGCCCTTTAGTGCCTCTTCTGTGCGATCGGGGACCCGAAGAACCAATCCAATGGTGGCACCAGATTACCATAGAGCTGGCCATGGACTGGATGATCCCCGACCATCTCTATGATCCTGGGAGGCCGGAAGCAATGCTATGATGTCATTTCCAGCGTTGACAGGTGTAAACACTGTCAGTTTTTTAACCTGGAAAGCCGAGATCAATTTTTTAATCTCATGCTTTCCAAGGTAGAGGAGATATCTGGGGTCTTATTGACCCCAGATGTCTCCATAAAGAGGACCTGTCAGGCCTTATTCCTATTACAAGGGATGTTTACATTTCTTGTAATAGAAATAAAAGTGATAAAAAAAATAAAAATGAAAGAGATGGAGAGGTCACGCCCGCTTATGTAAACCATGTTCAGACCAAACATGTGAGGTATGGCTGCGAATATTAGTGCGAGAGAAATAATTCTAGCACTAAACCTCCTTTGTATCTCTAAATGATGGAGTTTTTATGTAACATAGTTTTGCGCCATTCCATGAATGTGCACAATTCTAAAGCATGACATGTTTGGTATATGTTTACTCGGTGTAACATCATCTTTTATATTTTACCAAAAATTCGGTTATTTACTGTGTTTTCTTGCATTAAATATCATTAAAGTGTATTTTTTTCAAAAAAATTGCGTTTGAACAATTGCTGCACAAATACCATGTGACATAAAAAATGACAACAGCTGCCATTTCATTCTCTAGGGTCTTTGCTAAAATATATATATATATATATATATATATATATATATATATATATATATATATATATATATATATATATATATATATATAATGTTTGAGGGTTCTGAGCTTTTTTTTAGCAAAAAAAATTTTTACACGTAGGAGACAAAAGATGCTAGAAGTAGCCAGAATGCAAATCGGTTAACCTGCCTGTGAAGTGGCACAATATAAAATATACGATATATACAAAAATACAATATATACAACCTTCTACAGCAAAAGTGACATTTACAAATAAAAGATACATTTAAATGGCACCTTCAGCCATTTTACCTGTGTAAACAAAGCAACCATAGATTCCCTTCACCTATACCAAACCCTTATTCTAGATTAGGGTATGATATAGATGTTAATGGGGACTCCCACAAAAAAACATTTGGTGTGGTGTTCCCCCTAAAAATACATACCAGACCCCTATTCCTGATAAAGATGGGGTATAGATGTCAAGGGGGAACCCACTCTACAACACACAAAAAAAAACCTGCATGTAGCCACCCTCTAACAGGAAGTCACAACAACATCAAAAAGGAATTTGGAAATCTGGAGAAGGCTGAGAGCAATAATAGAAGCTACTTTTTTTTTTTAGTTGGGAAAAGTTTATTTTAGTTAGGAATACATTTTTGAAAACATGTTTTTTTTTTTTTTAACCAGAGTTTAATACCACCTTAAGTGAGATTTGGTGATGTCACTACTGTGCTGCATGCTGTTCTCCTTGCTGGACAGGAAGTAGTATCTGAGAAACTACAGTGCAAGGATCTCCCTGCATTTCCTTCATTAATTATGTCAATCTTTGCTTTGTAAAGCCCTGTTCACATCTAGCAACGCTGGAGCATTGTGTTTTTCACACTTTTTTGCGCATTTTTGGAGCAGCAACGGGCTGCCCTCCACTCTATAGTCATGGTAAACAAGCTCCTGTACACTTTTAGCCGACTTTGGAGCATGTTAGGATAGTGTGATTTGGCGTTTCTTTCTTGCGTTTTGTTGCTCTACATTTTTTTTTACATTTGGGGCGCCATTAAGAATATGAATGTTAAGGTTAAATAAAGACACCAGTCCCATCCAGTACAACCTGTGGTGTCTGTGTGTGGGTGTTTGTGAGTTTGCATCAATATTAAATTCCATACCCCTGTATGTTGCAATTGTTAAGATGCACGTTTTTTGAAACTAGCGACACTCCCTCCTGATACCACTGCTTGTGGAAGGGAGTTCCAAAACCTCACTGCTCTGACAGTAAAGAACCCACTACGCCGTTTAAGGTTAAACCGCTTCTCCTCCAGTTTTAATGAATGGTCATGTGTCTTATTATTTATTTATTTATTTATTTCAGGTACTTATATAGCGCCGTCAATTTACGCAGCACTTTACAGATTGTACATTCACATCAGTCCCTACCCTCAAGGAGCTTACAACCTAATTACTAGACATGTGCGATTAGTTTCGTACGAATCGAAAATTCGTACGAAATTCCATAAATTAGTACATTCGGGAGGTTCCGAAATACGAATTGCTATGCTTTCGAATTTTTGTACGAAATACAAAATTTCATTTACGAATTTCGGATCCAAATTCCTAATGAACATTCGTAATTGTTACGAAAAGTTAACGAACCTAAAAGTTAAATTTGTTGCCCTTCTCTGGACTCCAGTTCCAGCACATCCCTCCTAAGGACTGGTGACCAGAACGGGACGGCATACTCAAGATGCGGCTGGACCAGAGTCTTGTAGATTGGCAGAATTGTAGTTTTATCTCTGGAGTAAATCGTAGCTAATGCATGCAATAATCTGTTGGCTTTGCTTGCAGCAGCTTGACATTGCATGCCATTGCTAAGCCTGTCATCTGTTAGGACCCCCAGATCTTTCTCCATCCTAGATTCCCCCAGAGGTTATCCCCCTAGTGAGTAACTTGCATTCGTATTTTTAACCTCCAAATGAATGAATTTCAAATTTTGCTATGATTTTAGTGTGATCCAGAATCGCGGTCAGAATCGCGCAATTCTGCCCAAAATTCTGATACGCTAAGATGTGACTGGGGCCTAAACCTCTCCTATTGCTATTTGAATATTGTCCCACCAGTCATCAGATCACCAGAGGGAAATCTCTGGCATTAGGAAGCAAAGCCATGCCTTTAGCAAGATGGCCACCTCCAAAGACACAGTTGACAACAAGGCATGGAGTAAAGCGCTGCGTAAACTGTTGGCGCTATATAAATCCTGTATAATAATATAATAATAATAATGGGAAGTCTACAGGCAATACTGGTGATTGGTCCTTTTTCCTCTACCTGACTTCTTTGGGTACGGCTTCCACGGTTTATGCTCTCTTTATAAGGGAAACCAAATGAGTATATTTGACTTTTTTTTTTAAAGCAAGTGCCCCCTGAAACTTTGCGTGTGTCCTTATTTCCTTATTCCTTTGCAAGTTTGCAGCAATAAATGGGATGTTTCCTATCTTGGTTTAATTTTTAATGCATCACTTTGCATACAGAAGTTGGATGGTAAGGTTGTAGTCACCGCTAACACCCTGTAGAGCTTCAGAAAATATTTATATTAACCTGCTACCTCTGTGAGTGTTTCTCCTGTACTGTGTCCTGCTGCGTACTACCCAGCATGAATCGGGATACAACCAGTGCTATGTGTTTGGCCAGCACTGACTTAATATAGCTAATTGCACTAATTTCAAGACAACTGGAATTACTGGCTATATTAAAAAAGAAAAAAAAAATATATATATAGGTATTCTTTGTATCTTCTTTTAATTTTTTTCCTATGAAAAAATAATGATTTATGCTGCGAAGATTAAAATTTAAACAATAAATATATTTCTCTCGTAATTTTAGAATTTTTATGATAGTCTGTTTCATTGTGTACCAGAAGCAGCTGGGAATCTCAGTTCCTTATTTAACATTCTGACAGCTCTGTGCCAATGTGCCTGTAGCATACCTTTGATTAAAGTTTTTCAAGTTGTGGAATATTTCTTTTAGGGTCAGTAAATTCAGGAGACATAAAGAAATGCTCAGCAAGGAACGAACCGAGGAGAAATTTTTAATCAAAAAGTGCCACTCTTTTTTGTCAAATATACATGCCATCATTTCCCAGGCTCCCTCGAAAAAAATTGAGAATTGGAGAATCCAATTACATAGCAGATAAAAGGCTTTGATAGCAGATATTTTAATTGGTTAAGGGGGAAAAATGAATTCAATTTTCGGGAAACTAGATTCAAAGCCACAGATGTATACATTTGCTTGATGTGGGGCTTTTAGGTCAATATATAAGAAACACAATGATAGAATGGAGTATAACAATTGGATAGAAAGATAAATATGGAGATAGATAGAGAGATAGAGAGAAAGATAGATAGATAGATAGATAGATAGATAGATAGATAGATAGATAGATAGATAGATAGATAGATAGATAGATAGATAGATAGATAGATAGATAGATAGATAGGCATGAAGTGAAGATACATTGATCAAACAATAGGACTGATGGATAGACAGACAGACATGGCATCAAACAACAAGATACATAACCACTTAAGGACCGAGCCTCTTTCTGAGATTTGTTGTTTACAAGTTAAAAACAGGGTTTTTTTTGCTAGAAAATTACTTAGAACCCCCAAACATTATACATTTTTTTTCCTAACACCCTAGAGAATAAAATGGCGGACATTGCAATACTTTCTGTCACACCGTATTTGTGCAGCTGTCTTACAAGAGCACTTATATTATTAACATAATGTTACACCGAGTAAATTAATACCCAACTTGTCAAGCTTCAAAATTGTGCCCGCTCGTGGAATGACGTCAAACTTTTACCCTTAGATGCAGACAAGCAAAGAAAGTGTTTCCACCGCTCAGGCTGACACTGACCCAGGTGTAAGTAGAAGTTTCAGAGCAGAAGAGCTCCAGGTGCTGGCTGAATGCTAGGCAAAGCAGGCTTGAATGGAGGAGAAGATTTGGATGCCGCACACTGGATGTAGTCAAAAAACTTCACTTTATTGAAAAAATGGGATCATCAAAACAACAAGACTGTCATGCAGAAAGTACAGGTAAGCTGACGCGTTTCGCACTCAGGACTGAGTGCTTACTCATAGCTATGAGTGTGAAACGCGTCAGCTTACCTGTACTTTCTGCATGACAGTCTTGTTGTTTTGATGATCCCATTTTTTCAATAAAGTGAAGTTTTTTGACTACATCCAGTAGAAAATATCTAATAACACGCAAAAAATCGCAGCGCCAAAAGCTCCTGGTTCTGTGCAAAAATTTGGCACATGAGCCTCTTTGGAGCGGAGGGAGGCCCAGTCAAATGAATGGTGCCACTCCAATTCAAAACACGCCACAAAAACACACAAAAAAGCTAAAAAATAAAACATGGTACAGAAGCTGTCACTGCACTACGTTTAGGTGTGAATGGATACAAATATCAGACAAGAAAACAGACAGACAGACACAGAGATACACATGGATATACATCATATATCATAGATCAAAAAACTAGATAGCTAGATAGATAGAGATAAATCAGATCAGAATTTACACCATAGTGATTAAGCAATTAGTACATAACCACATAGTTACATAGTAGGTGAGGTTGAAAAAGTCCATCAAGTCCAACCTATGTGTGATTATATGTCAGTATTACATTGTATATCCCTGTATGTTGTGGTCATTCAGGTGCTTATCTAATAGTTTCTTGAAACTAACAATGCCCCCCCACTGAGACCACCGCATGTGGAAGGGAATTTCACATCTTTGCTGCTTTTACAGTAAAGAACCCTCTACGTAGTTTAAGGTTAAAACTCTTTTCTTCTAATTTTAATGAGTGGCCACGAGTCTTGTTAAACTCTCTTCTGCGAAAAAATTTTAACCCTATTGTGGGGTCACCAGTACGGTATTTGTATATTGAAATCATATCCCCTCTCAAGCGTCTCTTCTCCAGAGAGAATAAGTTCAGTGCTCGCAACCTTTCCTCATAACTAATATTCTCCAAACCCTTTATTAGCTTTGTTGCCCTTCTTTGTACTCGCTCCATTTCCAGTACATCCTTCCTGAGGAATGGTGCCTAGACCTGGACAGCATACTACAGGTGAGGCCCGACCAGAGTCTTGTAGAGCGGGGGAATTATCATTTTATCTCTGGAGTTAATCCTCTTTTTAATGCATGCCAATATTCTGTTTGCTTTGTTAGCAGCAGCTTGGCATTGCATGTCATTGCTGAGCCTATCATCTACTAGGACCCCCAGGTCATTTTCTATCCTAGATTCCCCCAGAGGTTCTCCCCCCAGTGAGTAGATTGCATTCATATTTTTGCCACCCAAATGCATTATTTTACATTTTTCTACATTGAACCTCCTTTGCCATGTAGTTGCCCACCCCATTAATTTGTTCAGATCTTTTTGCAAGGTTTCCACATCCTGAGGAGAAGTTATTGCCCTGCTTAGCTTAGTATCGTCCGCAAATACAGAGATTGAACTGTTTACCCCATCCTTCAGGTCGTTTATGAATAAATTAAATAGGATTGGTCCCAGCACAGAACCCTGGGGGACCCCACTACCCACCCCTGACCATTCTGAGTATTCCCCATTTATCACCACCCTCTGAACTCGCCCTTGTAGCCAGTTTTCAGTCCATGTACTCACTCTATGGTCCATGCCAACGGACCTTATTTTGTACAGCAGGAATATGCAATTAGTGGACCTCCAGCTGTTTCAGAACTACAAGTCCCATGAGGCATAGCAAGACTCTGACAGCCCCAAGCATGACACCCAGAGGCAGAGGCATGATGGGACTTGTAGTTTTGCAACAGCTGGAGGT
The DNA here is from genome assembly GCF_042186555.1 of Aquarana catesbeiana. Taxonomy (NCBI): domain Eukaryota; kingdom Metazoa; phylum Chordata; class Amphibia; order Anura; family Ranidae; genus Aquarana; species Aquarana catesbeiana. Next base: position 57,070,032 of record NC_133324.1, on the reverse strand, counting down.
CCCCTAATTGCAAACCCCTGTTGTACAGTAAACGTTTATGGGGAACTGTGTCAAATGCTTTTGCAAAATCCAGATACACCACGTCTACGGGCCTTCCTTTATCTAGATGGCAGCTTACCTCCTCATAGAAGGTTAGTAGATTGGTTTGGCATGAACGATTCTTCATGAATCCATGCTGATTACTGCTAATGATACCGTTCTCATTACAAAAATCTTGTATATAGTCCCTTATCATGCCCTCCAAGATTTTACATACTATTGATGTTAGGCTAACTGGTCTGTAATTCCCAGGGATGTATTTTGGGCCCTTTTTAAATATTGGTACTACATTGGCTTTTCTCCTATCAGCTGGTACCATTCCAGTAGACTGTCAGTAAAAATTAGGAACAATGGTCTGGCAATTACTTTACTGAGTTCCCTAAGTACCCTCAGGTGCAAGCCATCCGGTCCCGGTGATTTATTAATGTTAAGTTTCTCAAGTTTAATTTTAATTCTGTCTGTTAACTCTGTTAACCATGGAGGTGCTTCCTTTGATGTGTCATGAGGATAAACACTGCAGTTTTGGTTACTGAAGCCCCCCGATTCCCTCGTGAAGACTGAGGAGAAGAATAAATTCAATACCTTCGCCATCTCCCCATCCTATGTAACCAGATGTCCTTCCTCATTCTTTATGGGGCCAATATGGTCTGTCCTCCCTTTTTTACTGTTTACATACTTAAAGAATTTCTTGGGATTATTTGCTCTCTTCCGCTATGTGTCTTTCGTGTTCTATCTTAGCCATCCTTATTGCACCCTTACATTTCTTGTTGCATTCTTTATAAAGTCTGAATGCTGATGATGATCCCTCAACCTTATATTTTTTGAAGGCCTTCTCCTTTGCTTTTATATGCATTTTTACATTGGAGTTAAGCCATCCAGCACTTTTGTTCGCTCTTTTAAATTTATTACCAAATGGGATGCATTGGCTAATGCCCTTATTTAATATGTTCTTAAAGCAAGCCCATCTCTCCTCCGTTTTCCTTGTTCCTAAGATTTTATCCCAATTTATACCTTCTAGCAAGGTTTGTAGTTTAGGGAAGTTGGCTCTTTTGAAATTCGGTGTCTTTGTATTCCCCTTATGTTTCCTATTTGTGTGATTTATACTGAAGCCAATTGACCTGTGATCGCTGTTACCTAAATTGCCCCATATTTCCACATCAGGTCTGTATTGTTGGTAATCAGTAGATCCAGTAACGCTTTATTTCTAGTTGGTGCATCTACCATCTGACCCATAAAATTGTCCTGCAAGACATTTAGGAACTGGCAAGCCTTAGATGAATGCCCGGTTCCCTCCGCCCAGTCTATGTCTGGATAATTAAAATCCCCCATTATGATAACACTTCCCATCCTTGCTGCTAATCCAAATTGTGATAGGAGATCTGTCTCCCCCTCCTCCTTCAGGTTAGGGGGCCTATAGCATACTACCAGTATTATTTTCCCCTTAGCTTCATCCCTTTGGAGCTCTACCCATAAGGATTCCACCTCCTCCCTAGCTCCCTCAGTGATGTCATCTCTCACATTCACTTGTACATTATTCTTGATATATAGGCATACCCCTCCCCCTTTTGTACCCTCTCTATCCTTGCGATAAAGGGTATACCCTTGAATGTTTGCCAGCCAATCATGAGAGCTGTTGAACCAGGTCTCTGAAATTCTCACATTAAACTAAAATCTCTGCATCAGATGTAAAGCATAAGTTGCTTGTCATATCATTTTTCAATCTGGCTACCCATTGATCCTGCCAGAAGTCCAGTGAGCTTATACGTTTCTGTGCTGCTGCACTGAAATCTCCAGCAGTTGTAAAAGGCCCAGTTCTCCTCTGTGAACTACAGAACACCTCCCCTGTAAGTAACCAAAACACACTTCCTGTCAGTGGCGGCTCGTCCATAGGGGGCGCACAGGCTCCGCCCCGCCTCCGGGCAGTCACAAAAAAAAATTTTAAACTGGCCCTTTAAAAAAAAATAGAAAAAAAGGTCCTTAAGTGCCCGTAATATGTATTACTACGGTCGGGTGGTTTGATTGACATCCGAGTTAGATGTCACTTCTGGTTTTCTCTCTCCCATTGTGCCCGAGAGAGAAAACCAAAAGTATGAGGAGCGGATTCCTCCACCGCCAATGCCAGTGCTCACTGAAGGAGACACAACAGGAGGAAAGGACAGTAGAGCAAGGTAATTGCCGGTTCGGACCCCCCGCGGAGAACGGGGGAAGGGGGTTTGCATAGTTTCCAACATTGTAAAAAAATTTATAGGGACACTTTTTTGGCTGTAGGCAGAGTCTTATTATAATTAGGGGCGGGGCATGTGTTTGTAGGCGTGACATAGCAAAAAAAAGAAAAATGTGGTGTGCCGAAAATGGGCGTGGTTTACGTGAAATAGTGGCCATGGCTTATATGGGTGTGGTTCAAATGGGTGTGTGGTTAGAGTCTGAGATGAATGAGAGATGGAGAAAGAAAGGGGAAAAGAGGGAGGGAGGGAGAGAGAGAAAGAAGGAAAGAAGGAGGGAAGGAGAGAGAAGGAAGGAAAGAGGGATGGAGGGACAGCAGGCCCAGATCCTACACCACAATAGAAATGTGTATTCCAGAGTTTAACAAATCAGCAGATAAAGATACTCCAAACACCGGGTGTTAGCGCTTCAAACATCCCAGCACCATGGTTGTTGTGGTGTCAGGTTGATTGAAGCGCATTATTACTATTATTACATTGTATTATAGAATGAAATCATTCAACTCACCATAATCCAGAATCTGTGGGACCCATGAGCATGTCACCTGCCAGGTCGCCTGCTACCAGATGCCATCAGGTGCCCCCAGCAGAGTCCATCGTTGCCTCAGGTGCCCCCAGCAGAGTCTGTCCTTACATCAGATGTCCCCAGCAGAGTGCCTCTTACATCAGGTGTCCCCAGCAGAGTGCCTCTTACATCAGCTGTCCCCAGTGGAGTGCGTCTTACATCCGGTGTCCCCAGCGTAGTGCTTCTTACACCAGGTGTCCCCAGCGGAGTGTCTCTTACATCAGTTCTCCCCAGTACAGTGCCTCTTACATCAGGTGCCCCCAGCGGAGTGCCTCTTACATCAGGTGTCCCCAGTACAGTACCTCTTACATTAGGTGTCCCCACCAGAGTGCCTCTTACATCAGGTGTCCCCAGCACGGTACCTCTTACATCAGGTGTCCCCAGCGGCGTGCCTCTTACATCAGGTGTCCCCAGCGGTCAGTGTCCCCAGCGGTCAGTGTCCACAGCGGTCAGTGTCCACAGCGTAGTGCCTTTTACATCAGGTGTCCCCAGCGGAGTGCCTCTTAAATCAGTGCCCCCAGCGGAGTGCCTCTTAAATCAGTGCCCCCAACAGAGTGCCTCTTAAATCAGCGCCTCCAGCGAAGTGTTGGCTGCAGATGGAGTGTTGGCTGCAGTCTAGCTACATCTCCTCTCGTTCCTCATGTTCAGTGGAGGGTGGAGGGGCCAATCCGTGCAGCTAACCCCGTTTGGAGAATTGTGATGGGAGAAGCCAATTCATTGGCTGTACGGATCGGCCCCTCCCCTCTCCACCGAACATGAGGAACGAGAGGAGATGTACCTGAACACAAGGGGAAAGCTCTCATGGTGGCCATTTTGTTGGAACCAGGAGCCAGAACTGCTGCAGAGCCAAACATTCCCGTTTTTCCATGGAAATCCCGAATTGGGACAGCCTCTGATTGGGATGAGGGTACCAAAATCGGGATTGTCCCGGGAAAATCAGCTGCATTTGATGGGACAGTGAGGCTGCATTTGATGGGACACAGGCTGCATTTGATGGGACAGTGAGGCTGCATTTGATGGGACAGTGAGGCTGCATTTGATGGGACATAGGCTGCATTTGATGGGACAGTGAGGCTGCATTTGATGGCACAGTGGGAGTGTTTGATATGGCACAGTGGCTGCATTTGATGGGCACAGTGGCTGCGTTTGATGGGCACAGTGGCTGTGTTTGATGGGCACAGCGGCTGCGTTTGATGGGCACAGTGGTGGCAATTGATGGGCACAGTGGCTGCGTTTGATGGGCACAGTGGCTGCGATTGATGGGTTATTTTCAGAACTTTTCAGTTTGTTTGCGCCCCCAAAAATTTTGAGCACCAGCCGTCACTGCTTCCTGTCCTATTGTGACCACACTGCTCCACCAGATATGGAAAAGTCAGTGAGTGTTGTCACCCTAGGACAGGAAATGTGTTACTGGTACGATACCCCATTAAAAAAGACACCTGAAAAAGTGCTTGGGTTTAGATAGACTTTAACCTTTTTTAGGCGATAAAACCTTGAGGCATTAGTAAATTTTTTTCTTTTAATATTTCATTTGTAAGCCCCCTTTCACACGGGTTGTCCGATCTGGACCGCACGTCGGTTTTTCGGGTGGACCCGATTGGACCCTGCATTGTCCTCTATGGAGCAGCAAGTGCCAATCGGACACAAAAAATCGTTTTGTTTCATTCTTTTTTTTGCTTTTTGTGTCAATATGAACCTAATTCGATATGAACCTAATTCGTAAATTCGTACATTCGTAAATTTGAAAATTCATAAATTTGTAAATTCTAAAAATAGTAAATTCGAAAATTTGTAAATTCGTAAAGTTGTAAATTCTAAGATTCTAACATTTGTAAATTCGTAAATTCGTAAATTCTAAAATTCGTAAATTGTAAAATTTGTAAATTCAAAAATTTGTAAATTCGAAAAATCGAAAATAGGAAAGAAAATCCCAAAATTTTAAAGAACGAAAATCCGAAAATTCAAAATAATAAATAACTAACTAATAATAACTAACTATTAAATTATAGGTATTGGAATTTCCTTTCAAATTTGGCTGTTAGTGAACGTAACGAATACGAATTTATCCGAAGTTACGAATTATCCGGAATAACGATGCCGCATCTAAACAAATGGAACGAATTGATAATAAATAATAATAATAAAAAGTTTTTGTTATTATTATTGTTATTTATTATTATTAATTTGTTACGTTACATTCATTTCCATGCGGCATTCGTTATTTTGGATAATTCGTAACTTTGGATAAATTCGTATTCGTTACATTCACTAACAGCCAAATTTGAAAGGAAATTCCAATACCTATCATTTAATAGTTAGTTATTATTTACAGATTTTCAAATTTTCAGGTTTTCGAATTTACAATTTCCGAATTTTCAAATTTACGAATTTACGAATATTCAAATTTACGAATGTTCAGAAGAATTAGTTAAACGGGAAACATCCGAATTAACGAATTTGTCGAAATTCGTTAAAAAAACGAATTCGGAAAAAAACGAATTGTACATGTCCACCGCTGACACCCGCCGCCATCCGATCTGATTCTGTCTGCCAAAAACAGATGAATGGTGGTCCTATTTTCCATCCGTCCGGCAGATCGGATTGGATGGCATTTGATAGAAACGAACAGGTGGTCTGTTTCCATCTGATTGACCCATAGAGGAGAGTGAGCCTGTGTCCGTTGTCTGCTCTGTATAGCGTAGGGGACGCGGACCTTTCACCCGGATTGCGCTTAGCAGAAGCGCCCATGTCAAAGGGGCCTAACACAAAAATAGTCCAAGTTTTTATCCAAAAAGTCCATGGCAGTTACTGAGAATCTGGGTCTTTTCATCCATCAATCCCATTTCTAATATCTGGTGGTGGATCAATGCATTTCATAAATTGCTGATAAGGCGAAAGTAACTCTTTCAAGCAAATGAAAATGCAGACTTCATATTACAGGGCGATTGAACCCACAAATTGTTCTCTGAGAATCTTGCTCAATTTGATTACAGAGTTTAGCACTGGTATTAGTTGCTCCTTTTTGGATTCTCTTTGGAATTATATGAAGAACTAAATATGCAGGGCTTTTTTTCAGGGGGAACTTGGTGGAACTCAGTTCCACCACCTCTGACTCAGACTGGATTGGGTGACACCACAGGCCAAAAAAGAGCAGATTTAAAATGTAACAGTCAAGGTGTAGGAATGGTAGAGGTGTTCTGGGAAAGATCTTATCAAAGTGGCCTTGAATGTGTAAAGCTCATCCCCAGACAAAATAAAAACCCCATCATTATTTCCGACCATTCTTTTCCCGTCCATACATGTTTTTAAAGCAAAAAGACTGAACCCCTTTCAACTTACCTGAATCCTTCATCACTGGAATCATCAGGGTGCCACTGGAGACCAGTGATCTGGTGTTGCAATGTGGAAACGCCTTGTTCCCATCCTTCATCCTAACATCACAATGCCAATGCTGGCAGCCTCAGGACCCCATAAAGACGTGTCCATGTCACAAGGCAGCAATGTGGGCATCTTAAGAAGGACCCACTCATTCTACAGTGAAGAACCAAGAAGACTTAGAACCCACCACACCACATAACAACAGATTTATGTACGAGGTGTGACAATTGAATTCCCAGAATGGACCATTAAAACACCCTATCAAACATCTTTTGCAATCTTCAAATTTAAAGACACCATTCTTTCTGATCTTCTATCTAGATTTGAGGTATATACCCCAGTTGAAGTCTTTGTAGATGAAACACATCGGATTTGATGAGTCCTTTCCATGCCATTGTGCCTTTTAATGCTTTTGTGATCACAGAGGAGATTTTTTACTTGATGCAATACATCTTGGAATCTATCTAAAGCCTTTTATCCCAAATAAACCCGTAACCATATGATTTTTCACTATGTGGAGGCTTTCTGTTGTTTTTTATGGATGCTGTTAGCCACAGACCTACCAAACGCTTCTGTGGTGGAAGGAGGTTATTTACCATCTGGGACATTGCCATTCTGATCCATATTCTCACATGCCGGGTCGAGGTTGTCTGAGGTGGCTCAGCTGAGGAGGAGGCGCTTTGATATCACATGCCTGATTGAAGCTACCTTCTGGTAAGCGTATTTAATCTTCTCCCCTGGGTGGTGGATGCACACACAGCGGTGACTCCTTTAGTCCTACACTCCTGGATTCCTTCCCATCAATATATACTAATGGATGAATGTTTTAATCACCAAAGAGACTATACTACCAATGTTGATTTACAATTTGCACAGTGTACTTTTTTTAGAGACACTATCAATCAGATGATGGTGTTAGAGTTTTTTTGTATATGCTAATCACAATTTATTTTGTACATCACAGTATGTTGATATGTCAATACTTAACATTTGATTCTTAGTGCTGCACTGTTTTCACTTTACTAGATTTGAGGTAGACATGTGCAGTTAGTTTCGTTCCGAATTGAAATTCGGATGAACTTTCTTTTTTAAAAAAGTGTGTGAATTTCTGAATTAAAATAGTTACTGAATTTAAACTAATCTGAAATAGCAAAAAAAAAATTTGGACGAAATTCGAATAGTTCTCGAATAAATTTAGAGTAGTTTTTCGAATTCGAATAGTTTTCCAATTTCCAAAGAGAATAAAAAATAATATAGTAAAACAGAACAAAATAGAAAATAAAAGAACAGAATAAAATAGAAACAAATAGAATAGAATAAAAAAAATAGAATAACAGAATAAAATTCGCATTTGAATAAATAAGAAATGACTAGAATAAAAAAAAAGAATAGGATAGACTAGAATAAACTATAATAGAGGAGAGAGAAAAGAAATAGCATTAAAAAAACAATAGAATAGAAATAATATAACCATTTCCCAAAATTCAAATAGAATCAATTCAAATTTGAATAGAATAGAAAATAATAGATAAGAAAAAAATAGAAAATAACAGAATAGTATAGAAAAAAATAACAGAATAGAAATGAACCCTCTTCCAAAATTCGAATAGAATAAATTTGAATTTGAATAGAAGAGAATAGACTGGAATAAACAAATAAAAAAAGAATAGAATAAAAAAAAATAGACTAGAAAGAATATAACCATTTCCCAAAATTCAAATAGAATCAATTCAAATTTGAATAGAATAGCAAATAATAGATTAGATTAGGAAGATAGTATAGTAACCGCATTAAACGAATTCAACTAAAAAAAATTATGTAAACACCGAATAGAAACAAAACAATTTTTTTCCGTTCTGCACATGTCTAATTTGAGGCACCATCTTTGCAGAAATCTTCCTCATTCCCAAATCTTTAGTTAGAATCTGGCGCTCTGTTTACCTGTTCGTGTTCAATTGTTCTGCCATCATTCGCACACTCAGTCTTCAATCTGAGTGTACAAGGGCTTGCACTCTGTCCACCTTTAACCACTTGCGGACAGCCCGTTGGCTGTTTGAAGTGGAATACCATTGTTATGGCAGCAAATAGCTGCCATAACCCCAGTATCCCCTTCATTGGCGGACGGTCCTCTTTCAGATAAAAGTGGTCTCAATGGCGGATTCACTGTGAGATCACTTTTATCGGGGCGGGAGAGGGCTCCCCCTTCCATCGCGCTTAGGTGGTCTCCGCCGCTTACCGTCGGTAGCATCCTTTCCGCTGTGAGACTGGATGCCGAGTCAGGGAAAGTTGGCCCCCGCTTGGCTCCATATCATTGGATGACAGAAGCGATGTCAAACCTGTGCCAATGGACTTAAAGGGGAAAACATTTTTTTTTATGGCATTTAGGGGCTCTTCCATACGGGGCGGATCAGTGATGATCCGCCCCGTGAACACCCGCTTGCTCAGTGCAGGAAAATGTCAGGTCCGTCGCTGCACACTGTGCAGCGACGGACCTGTCAGAGCGCCGCTCTCCCCTATGGGGGATCGGATGACGACGGACCGTAGAGTCCGTCGTCACCCGATCCGAAAACGGATGGAAAAGTAGGGTTTTCCTCCGTTACACTTTTCGGATCGGAGCGGGTCGGATGTCAGCGGACATGTCACCGCTGACATCCGACGCTCTATAGGGATACATGTATTTCCGTTTTTCATCCAAAAACAGAAGGATGAAAAACGGACATACGGATCCCCCGTGTGAAAGAGCCCTAAGAGTAAATGTGAGATCTGAGGTCTTTTTGACCCCAGATCTCATATTTAAGAGGTCCTTGTCATGATTTTTTTCTATTACAAGGGATGTTTACATTCCTTGTAATAGGAATAAAAGTGACCCAAATTACTTTTTTTTAAAAGACAGTGTAAAAATAAAAAATAAAAAGTTAAATAACTAAAAAATAAATAAAATTAAACCGCCCCGTCCCGCAGAGCTCGCGCGCAGAAGTGAGCGCATATGTACGTCGGACCCGTATATGAAAACAGTGTTCAAACCACACATGTGAGGTATCACTGCGATCGGTAGAGCGGGAAAAATAATTCTAGCCCTAGAGCTCCTCTGTAACTCAAAACATGTAAACTGTAGAAATTTTTAAACATCGTATGGAGATTTTTCAGGGTAACAGTTTGTCACTATTCCACGAGCGGACGCAATTTTGAAGCGTGACATGTTGGGTATCAATTTACTCGGCGTAACATTATCTTTCACAATATAAAAAATTTGGGCTAACTTTACTGTTGTCTTATTTTTTAATTCCAAAAATTGTATTTTTACAAAAAAGTTGCGCTTGTAAGACCGCTGCGCAAATAAGGTGTGACAGAAAGTATTGCAGCAACCGCCATTTTATTCTCCAGGGTGTTAGAAAAAAATTTATATAATTTTTGGGGGTTCTAAGTAAATTTCTAGCAAAAAAAAAACAGTTTTTAACTTGTAAACAACAAATCTCAGAAAGAGGCTCGGTCCTTAAGTGGTTAAATTTTAAAATATTTAAACAAATAAGTGTTGTATCTGCTGAAGCAACAAAACAATTTGGACATTACAGCAAAAATTTGGTGTAAATGTACTTAACCCCTTTGGCGCCGGCCATACACAAATAAGGCGGCCTCTCTGCGCCAGGTCCTTAGCGCTAAGGGGCCGCATATTTGCGTGAATTGCTGCCAATACACCTGTGACGGGAGCGCACATCCTTTTTCATATACGTGTATTCATAAAAATAGGTATTGCGCTTACATGTATTCCATAACAAACCAGCATAGCATAAAACTGGTAAATACCATTCTCAAAGAGAAAGCCAATCAGGGCGCAACGTGTGAGGTGGGCAGTGACGTCAACACGCTGGGTGGGATCAAGGCGCCATCTTTGAGAACGGTATTTGTCGGTTTTATGCTCTGCCTGTTTGTTATGGAATCCATGTAAGTGCAATACCTATTTTTTATGAATACACTTATATGAAATGGTCTGCACTATTAGATGTCTGTGCTTTACTTTTTTGGTTGACCTGCACCTACTCCTGAGGGATTGTTATCTGAGGTAGGCATGTGCAATTTGTTTTGTTCCGAATTCGTTTTTTAACGAATTTAGACAAATGCCTTAATTTGGAAATATCCGAATTAACAAAAACCCATTTGATTAATTTTTCCGAAAATTCCTTAAATTTAAATATTCGAAAATTTGTAAATTCGTTGATTTGTAAATTTGAATATTCGAACATTTGTAAATTCATAAATCCGGAAATGTGAAAATTCGTGAATTTGAAAATTCATAAATTTGGAAAATCGTAAATCCGAAAATCAAAAAATTCAAAAGAAGGAAAATCCAAAAATAAGAACAAAAATCCGAAAATTCAAAAACTCGAAAATTCGAAAATCGAAAATAATAACTAACTAATCATAAATTAACTATTACTAAGTATTAAAGTATAGGTATTGGAATTTCCTTTCAAATTTAGCTGTTAGTGAACATAACGAATTAGAAATTACCCAAAGTGAAGAATTTGTTAATTTGGAAATATCTGAATTAACAAAAACTCGTTTAACAAATTTTTCTGAATATTCGTAAATTTGAATATTCGAAAATTCATAAGTTCATAGATTCGTAAATCCGAATATTCAATAATGTGTAAATTACAAAATTTGTAAATTCGAAAATTCGCAAATTAGTAAATTCGAAATTCTAAAATCCGCAAATTCAAAAAAACATAAATTTGAAAATTCAAAAATTCGTAAATTTGGAAAATGTGTAAATTCTAAATTCCTAAAATTTGTAAATTCTAAATTCTAAAATCCGGGAATTCAGAAATTCTAAATTCGAAAAACTGTAAATGTGAAAATTTGAAAATTTGGAAAGTCGGAAATTCAAAATCCAAAAATACGAAAATTTGGAAAATTCAAAAGAGCGCTAATCCAAAAATAAGAATAAAAATCTGAAAATTTGAAAACTCAAAAATTCTAAAATCTGAAATAATAACTAACTAATAACTATTTAACTATTACTAACTATTAAATTGTAGGTATTGGTATTTCCTTTCAAATTTGGCAGTTAGTAAACGAAATGAATACGAATTTATCCAAAGTTGCGAATTATCCGAAATAACTAATGCCGTATCTAAACGAATAGAACGTAACAAATTAATAATACTAAATAACAATAATAACAAAAATAAAAACTTGTTATTGTTATTATTATTTATTATTTTGTTCCGTTTCATTCATATAGATGCGGCATTCGTTATTTCGGATAATTCATAACTTCAGATAAATTAGTATTCGTTACGTTCACTAACAGCCAAGTTTAAAAAAGAAATTCCAATACCTATAATTTAATAGCTAGTTATTATTAGTTAGTTAGTTAGTTCGTTAGTTAGTATTTAGAATTTTCAGATTTTCATTCTTTCTAATTTTCGGATTTTCTTTCTTATTTTCGGATTTTCTTTCTTATTTTCGGATTTTCTCATTTTCAGATTTTCGGACTTCCGAATTTTCAAATTTACAAATTACAAATCGAATTTTCCAAATTATGAATTTTCGAATTTAAGAAATTACGAATCTACAAATTTTGATCATAACGAATGACCCGAAAAACAAAAAAAACGAAAAAAAAAAAACGAATTAAACTAAAAACGAATACATTTTTTAGCAGTGCACATGTCTAATCTGAGGTCCAGCATTTGGAGAGGATAAACATCTGAGCTATTGTATATAAAAAAAAACGCATGTGACCCCATTTATTTCACTGGTCTCCACAGTACCAGGTGAGAAGAAAATTAGGTAAATCCATCCAATGGGGACACACTAAATATAAGGTAGGTTCTACTTTTCCCCGCTTTGTTTAAAGCTATTTTTTTGTCAGATTTGAGATTTAAGAAGCTCTGTTTGTGCTGGTCCAGTTAACTTTAAAATCTGCTTAAAATACATTTTTAAAAAATTTGACTTTGTTCATTTTTCAAATTCTCACCCCCTACTATCTAGCTCTCTGACACCTGTGACAAGTATAATTGGTAATTCTGTGGAATTTCACTTTTTTGAGAATTTTCATTATTGTCTTCCAACATAGACTTAGCTCCGCAAAAAGCCTTTTAAGAACTTTTTAAAAATATATTATTTCAAAATATATATTTTTTTTTCCTAGTCAAGTTATTGTTGCATTTAAATGCTTTTTCCCTCCAAAAAAAAAAGTAAAACTCTTTTAAAAATGCTTTTATTGCTAATGTCAGTTATTATGCTTTTATCACAAATCTGTTAAACCCAGGGCACTTCATAAGTAAAATTTGCTTTTATGAACATAAAGGACTTTTTCCTACTGAATAGCAAAAGGTAGCTATTAAAATAGACTAGTACAAATAAATGTATACAATAAGGTTTCATTGTTCCTTTTGAAATTATACGGCTTGCACCACATGGTATTCTAAATTAAATTCCTTGGAAATAATCGCCCATTAAAATTGCAATAACTTTGAAAGTCTCTGACATATTTCTAAATTGTAGTGTGTCTGTTTTAATCTTATACTCGGCACGGTCATTGCTGCCAATTCAAATAAGATGTTTGTAATTGATAAGTCTCAGCGGAGGCCTGGTTCACTTTCCACAGCCAACAAAAGTAACAATGCAAGCAAACATATCATCAGAATATTTCATTGTAACCCTCTTTCTTCCTCTTTAAATGGATCATTAAGTTGGAAGATTTTACAATTCTCTTGAATCTCGGAAATAATGTAAGCCAGTGGTTGTGGGCTCTTGAAACATTTGGAACACATTATTTCCTACTTTTAGGGATACGGTGAAGGAATGTCGGATCCAGAAGACAAAATCCTCAGTTAAATGCAAATTAGGAAACAGAAACTTGGACATTTCTGAAAGTTACAGTTCCTTTTATAATTGTTAAAATAATAAATTCTATGTCAAAATATTCAAAGCGATATACTTTTAAAACCGCTAAGAAAATTAATAAAACATATTCTTGATTTAAAAGAAATATGGTTTTATGTGTAATTTTTTTAAATATTAAACATTTTTTTTTTTAAGTTTAAATTTGCCTTTTAGTAAGGTAAGTGCACCATACTGCCAAAAATATTGGGATGCCTGCATTTACACGCACATGAACTTTAATGACATCCCAGTCTTATGCCCCGTACACACGATCGGACATTGATCGGACATTCCGACAACAAAATCCATGGATTTTTTCCGATGGATGTTGTCTCAAACTTGTTTTGCGTACACACAGTCGCACAAAGTTGTCGGAATTTCCGATCGCCAAGAATGCGGTGACGTTCACCACGTACGACGAGACTAGAAAAGGCCAGTTCAGAACCAAGCGCGGCACCCTTTGGGCTCCTTTTGCTAATCTCGTGTTAGTAAAAGTTTGGTGAGAGACGATTCGCGCTTTTTCAGACTCGTGGTTTTCAGATCGTTTTCTGCTGTTCAGTTTGTGCTTGTGGGTTTGTATCTGCTCTTCAGTGCATGCAGCGAGTACCATTGACTTGTCATTGTGTTCTTGTTCGTTCATTACTGTTTTTCAGTTCGCTCTTCACAGGCCTTGCTGTTCTTCAGTGCGTTCTGTTACATCGTTCTGAGCAGCCGACCGTTTTCTAGCCATGTTCTGTATACGTACTCCTCGTAGAGTTCGTGCTGTGCGGGGGCTTGGTGTTGGGGTCCTGACCTTGACACAAGCCCAGTCCATGAACAGGGTGGGGAAGAGTTCATGGACCAAGAATTGGTTGCTTCAGCGTGACCAGTTCTGTCATATGCCTTTGCTCCGTGAGATCCGTGAGAATAATCCTGATGATTTCAGGAACTTTCTCCAGATGACGGACCCCGTAATTCACCGTTTGTTGGCTTTACTGACCCCCTATATCAGCAGGCAGGACACCTGCATGCGGCAAGCCATCACTCCGGAGCAGAGGCTGGTCGCCACCCTGCGGTACTTGGCGATGGGGAGAAGCCTGCAGGACTTGAAGTTCTCGACAGGCATCTCCCCCCAGGCTCTGGGGATCATTATCCCAGAGACCTGTTCTGCCATCATACAGGTCCTGCAGAAGGAGTATATTAAGGTAAGATTTTTATCCTTTAATATCACATTTTATTGTATATAATGTTTGATAATATATTTTATTTCTTTCCTCATTCCCTAATTACCATGATTGTAATATGCTGTGAATGTCCCCTTTGTCCTCATGCATGCTGGATTTTTATGTAATTATTATTTTGCTCCTTCATACACATTTGCCTTCACTTACCTCCCCAGCATGCTCTCCTGGCCCTATATTCACCTCATGTAGTCACTTAACAATGTATTTTGTCAGCTCCATAGTAGTGCTTTACCCCAAACACCCCTAAAATGTTTTGAAATGTGATTTGTTCTTTAAATTCAGGCAGAGTGCCAGAGGCTTTTTTTGGGGGGTCCCCAAATCATTTGAAACCCTCCCTTCCCCAAGTCAGCTGATACCAATTCTCTATCTATCCTCAATCATCTATCTGCTGACTTTGCCAAACCCATACACACTATACCCATCTCTTTTGTGGTCAGATGTATGGATGAATTCCCCAAAGCACGTAGTGCAAGGGCCTGCCTGTATACTTTCAAATGGTACTGTTTAAAGTTTTTGTATCCTATTATTATCTTGATAGGTAATAGCAGAATGTCCAAATGTGCTCAAATGTGTACAGTGTGTATTTATATCTTTCTATTATGACACTTCTTACCTGTCCAGTGGGCTGCCAAAAGTGTAACTAAGGAGGGGCTGTTCAAAGTAATACCCATTATTTAGGCATTCATCTCTCAATGAAGTGGAGAGGGTTACCTGTCCAAGAGTCCCCCCCCATAATGTTAGAAATGGCCCATGAGAGGGGGGAGGGAGAATATGATTGATGTACCTTAAATAACCATAAATTATACCATACCATAATTATACCATGTACCATAAATAAATGTTATCTTGATGTTGGCCAAGAATGTTTGTGTCTAATCTGCTTTCCATGTTTATGTGCAAAAAGACTAATTTTTTTTTGTTTTACTCCACAGTTTCACGCCACAGGAATGGCAGACTGTGGCCTCCCACTTTGCCCAGTGGTGGGACTTTCCTAACTGCGGAGGGGCAATTGATGGGAAACATGTCCACATCATCCCACCACCCAACTCGGGGTCGTACTATTATAATTATAAGGGGTTCAATAGTATTGTGATGTTGGCGGTGGTGTCGGCTACTTATGAATTTCTGTATGTGGACGTGGGGAAGAATGGCCAGATGTCCGATGGTGGAGTCATTGCCCAGACAGAGTTCTACAGGTGTCTCGAGAATGGCAGCTTGAACTTGCCATTCGTCTTCATTGCGGATGAAGCTTTTGCGCTGGGGACCATCTTATGCGGCCATTCCCGATGAGGACCCTCACCCAGAGGGTTTTTAATTACCGGCTGGCCAGAGCCAGAAGAGTGGTGGAGAACACATTTGGAATCATGGCCAGCCGGTTCCGCCTATTTCTTACACCCATACATATGGCGGAGTACAAACTGAATCACATTATCCTGGCGTGCTGTGTTCTACACAACTTTTTATGGCAACATTCTGCCAACTATGCTGGCTCAGTTGGGCTTGAGGCCGGAATTCAAAATGAACCAACCCTGACGGCGCTTGAAAGTGGCCGTCCTGGCTTGACCCCCCTGAGTGCTAGTGATGTCCGGCTAAGATACCTTGAATTCTTTGCTGGTAGGGGGCTATCAATATGCCAGACAATGTGTAATACCTTTTTAAAATAACAAAAAAACAAAATAAGCAAATCTTTGGTGACATTTACTGCTTGTGTTTGTTTTAGCTGATCTTGACAGAAATGTGGTGAGTCCTGAAAATGGCATGATTGTGTGACCTTACAAAGCACTGTTGGGTGTTATTTACTAAAGGCAAAGACACTTTGCACTACAAGTGCACTTGAAACTGCACTTGTAGTGCAAAGTGGATTTGCCCTTAGGAAATAACACCCATTGTCACAGAAAGCAGCAATTAGAGCACCCCAAAAGTGTTGTAGCGTTGAGACAATAATCCACACATTCTTGCTTAACAATCTTTTTAATACCTGCACAATCACACGTGCATTTAGAAAAGGTTTTTAAAACAAACCAACATGTTTGTTGTATAACAATTTTTGGGGTCACATTAGAAAAAGTAGAAATGTCCATTTAAGATAAAACAGGCATGTTTAAAAACAACAAGAAAGACACAAATCTTGAACTTACAAAGTTCACATTTGGTAGAACTTGAAGGCAATATCAGACATGAGTATTTAGAAACTGTGTTTGATATTGCGTTCAGATGGGGTGAAGTCACCCCAGGAAAAGCCAAATTTTGAAGATGCACACAGATGCCATCATGGGGGATCAAGGGATGTGTTTTGGGGGAGCAACCCCTTCCTCTCAGCTAATTTATTATTGAGGAAGGGGTTGCACCCCCAAAACGCGACCATTGATCTCCCGTGATGGCAGATAGCACATGTTGACACACTGTGTGCCTCTTCAAAATTTGGCTTTTCTCCAATTTGACAAAAAATGTTAAAATTGTAGCACACCATAAAATAAAGGGATTTGGAGGGGTTTTAAACTCTCCCCAAAACATCAATGATGTTCTTATTTTTTTGAAGAACATCATTGATGTTTTTCTTGATGTTTTCCAAGTCCGTATTACACCCCATGATCTCCCCAATCAGGATCTGTGCACTTTCCGAGGTGAAAGGATCTGGATCCATAACATCACGATCACCTAAAAAGATAGAAACCAAAAAAAACATGTATTATAAATATGCCAGCATCCATCTCTTACCTGAGCCTGTGGTCACAGACACTCACCTGTTGTGGTGCCAATTTCCACCACGTCTTCCTCCTGCTCTGTTTGTCTTGGGTGCATTTCCCCTTCTTACAGAGGTGGGGGGTCTCTGGTCTCCTCGGATGAGGGGTGTCCTCTGAGTCTTTTCTCCCCTATGTAAAAAAAAATGGTATACTTAGCACACAGATATTTGATGGCAGAACTATAAATATGAAACATTGTTTGGAAATGGGGTACAATTTTTTTGGGGGGCAGAGTTCCAAGATGTAGCATTTTTCTTGTCCTTTGTCAAGCTTGAATACTTTACCTGTCTTGTACAAGCTTCACAGATGGAGACACCCCTATAGTATACACTGGAGCACCTGTGTGGGCCCCCTAATAAAAAGGGTGTTCTTGTGTCCCACACTAGTGTTCCAGTGTCCAGATGTCTAAACAGCTGCTGAGTGTCCTCCCTTACACAGAATCTAGTTTGCATTTCATTCTAGTAACAACCCCATCTACACAACCAAATTATTTTCAGACAAGTAGGCCCTAAAAAATGTAGGAACAGAGCACAGCTACTTACTTTTTTTGCAGCACTCTCCGGATCTTTCTGTACTGCTCATGCTCTCTTAATTTCAGGTCCGACCACCGCTTCCTGAGCTGATCCTTCGATCGACGTACCCCAAAATTCTGGTGCAGACTTTTGACCACTTTCGCCATGATCTTGGCCTTTCGGACATTGGGGTTGGGGTAAGGTCCATACTTTCCATCATAGTCGGCCTTCTTCAGGATATCCACCATCTCCGACATCTCCCCAAAGGACATATTTGATATCTGATCGGGACGTTTCTGGCTCCGGGCTTTCCTCCTCCTCCTCCTCGTTGGTGTAAATATCAGACACCTGCTCTGACTCCGCCATGTGCTCTTCCCCATTGCGCCGAATGAGAAGGGGCGGGGAATAGACGAGAAAGAACGTCGGGGCGGGCAGTGTCTATAAAGCGTAACACACGTGCGTAGTACGTACGATCTGTGAGTGGAGTAAGGAGTACCGGAGGCACCGATCGTGATAACGAAGGTAAGATTTAACATTGGGCCTATACTGCTTCTAGATTGAGGCCTGTATTTGCACAAGTTTAGGAGACTTTAGGCTGACATTAGGGTTTGTCTTGTGTTGTGTCTTGCAGTGAAAATGGAAAGATCTTGAAAGATAAAGGCTTTATGGCAATCTTCATTGATATGTTCAGGGAGCTGCCCTGTCTATGGGAGATAAACCACCCTGATTATAAGAACCAAACAAAGAGGAAGGCAGTGCTGGATAATTTGTTGGAATTTGTGAAGACGGTGATCCCCACGGCACACATCACCTATTTGAAGATCCTAATTGGTGGCCTGAGGAGCACTTATCTAAGGGAGCACAAGAAGGTCCAGGATTCCCAGAGATCAGGAGCTGCAGATGACATTTATCTCCCCAGGCTGTGGTACTATGACAGGCTGCATTTTCTGGCAAGTCAGACTGAACCCAGGCCTGCACTCTCCAGTCTTCCTTCCAGGCTTCCTTCCCCCCCAGCTGAGGCTTCTGAAGCCCAACCTGGGCCTTCCAGGAAGCAACATGTGGAGGAGCCAAGCTTGAGCCAGGTATAGCATTCCTCTAAATATTTCTGGTTGTCCCATCAATGATGTTAACTAGATGTTAGTTTGGAGTACTAATTTATGATTGTGATTGATGATGCAAAAACTACAACCATGTCCCTTTTTCATACACAGGGAAGTCTCAGCCAGGAGGTGGCCAGGCCAAGCAGGCTGCCTGATATCCAGGTCCCTCCCCTACACCTTCAAAGACAAAGTGGCAGGAAGATGAGTAACCTGGAGGAGTCTGCCATAGGCCTCTTTTGGAAGGCTACAGAGGGCCTGAGAAGCCCCCACAGTGTGGAGGAGGACTTTGCTGGCCTAACTGCCTGCAAAATGCTGCAGATGGAGGAGGGCCAACGACTCCTGTGTGAGTCCTTAATTTTGGAAGATCTCAATAAGGGGTTGAGGGGCCAAATAACATGTGCTACCCACATTTGTAACCTCACACATAGTCCTCCTCCTCCTCCAGATCCGACTACTCCTCCTCCTCCTCCTCCTCCAGGTCCTACTCCTCTTCCTCCTCCTCCTCCTCCTCCAGGTCCTACTCCTCCTGCTGCCACATCTCCAACACCAGAGCCACAGCCGGGAATGAAGCCTGGAAAGAAGACCAGAAAGTGATGACCCTGGGTCCAGTGTGGTCTGGCAAAAGATGCAGCCTCTTGTAGTACCACAGCCTGGGGACACAGATGTCATCTGCTGCTTTCCGGATCTCTGGGACTTCTGGACCAGGCTGCACTCCCTTAGATATGGACTCCTCAGGCCACCAATTTTGCAGGAAAAGATTTGATGTCTGCCCTGGGGGTCCAAGGCTTCGCCAATTTCTGATGTTTCTCCAGCGTTGCCTCCCTCTTTGTTTGGTTCTGAGCCCTTAATAAAGGATTTTTTGTTTCAATTATACTCGCCTATGTGTGTTTTCCTTATAAAAGGACAGTTTGTTTGTGAGGAGGCAGGTACATTTCAAAAATACAATGTGAAGTTAACAAGGGACACCAACACCAAGCAACCATCTTGAGATTAAATAATACAAGATAATAATGGTGTTGTGGTAACTTGACACACAAAACACACATAAAAATATTACGGAGTAAAACTAAAAATAAAATCAAACAAAGATCAGCCTTGAAAAAAATACAAACCCAAAAAAAAAAAAAAAAAACAGCCTTGAAAAAAAATAAATAAATAAAACAACAAAAAAGAAATTTTGTCAGATGTGACAAATCAAAATATATTGAGGGAATCACAATAAATAATAAAGAAGGAAGTTTGTGAGAAGTCTGTGTGAATATGAGCAGCAAAACTACTTCATTCTTTTTACATTATAAAGAAGAAGAGAGTGCGTTGTATTAAACTATTTCAAACATTGCAGCCTGACGAAAGTGCTGTATCCATTCTGAACGCTAAGTTTACCAGACCGAGCTGGTAACACTTTTGGGATGAATTAGAGCGGGGTCTGTGAACCAGGCCTTCTCGTGTAACATCAGTGTCTGACCTCACAACTGCGCTTCTGGAAGAATGGTCAAACATTCCCATAGACACACTCCTAAACCTTGTGGACAGCCTTCCCAGAAGAGATGAAGTTGTTATAGCTGCAAAGGTTGGGCCAACTCAATATTGAACCCTACGGACTAATGCCCCGTACACACGGTCGGATTTTCCGATGGAAAATGTGTGATAGGACCTTGTTGTCGGAAATTCCGACCGTGTGTAGGCTCCATCACACATTTTCCATTGGATTTTCCAACACACAAAGTTTGAAAGCTTGCTATAAAATTTTCCGACAACAAAATCCGTTGTCGGAAATTCCGATCGTGTGTACACAAATCCGAAGGACAATGTGTCACGCATGCTCAGAATAAATAAAGAGATGAAAGCTATTGGCCACTGCCCCGTTTATAGTCCCGACGTACGCGTTTTACGTCACCGCGTTTAGAACGATCGGATTTTCCGACAACTTTGTGTGACCGTGTGTATGCAAGACAAGTTTGAGCCAACATCCGTCGGAGAAAAATCCTAGGATTTTGTTGTCGGAATGTCCGAACAAAGTCCGACCGTGTGTACGGGGCATAAGACTGGGATGTAATTATAGTTCATGTGCGTGTAAAGGCAGGCGTACCAATACTTTTGGCAATATAGTGTATTTATAGCTTGCAATCGGCAGTTGCTTCAAGCTCTAAACAATAGCAGCACTATCTTACAGATCATTATATATGCTACTCTGTTTAGTATATCCGAATATCAGGGAGATCAGATTGCATAGATTGCAGAGTTGCTCACACAGGAAACACCCCCCCCCTTTCTCACCAAGCCGAAGCAGGACAATTTGTATCAGTGATTACTACACAGCAGACTTTAAAACTTGTAGGCAGTGCTACATTTTCATATTAGGGCTTCTTATTTGGCATTTTCAGATTGAATATACATTATATTGAATGTTTAACTGTAAAATAATTTGATACAAAAGCATTTGACAAAAAAACATTTTTGAGAACATTCAAAAAATGTTAAAATTAAACCAATCAAAACAGTATGTTCAACTATTTGTATATATTTCAATTGTCTTTATCTTTGAATTTTGTTCAGACCAAAAACCAAAATTACATTTTTAAGTTTCAGTAAATTTCATATTTCAGGTAGATTCCATATTTTCCATATTTCTTACTACCAGCCATCAGGTGAAGCTCTAGGCTCTTTTTCATATGTTTACTTTTCTGATATAACTTGCTTTTCTGAAAAGTCTGTTGTAGAACTAAATATTTAAGAGTTCAATTTACACAGCTAAATGAATCAGAGGGAATTGCTTGCCCTGCCTCCCAACTCCCCCACTGTTTGCTCTGCATGGCTCCATAGGGACTTTCCATTAAATAAAATCAACCTGAAAGTAAAAAGCTACTGTTGTACTCAGTACTGTAATGCCCCCAATATTTTTATGTGCCAGCAGTGTCATGGGTTTAACCTGCAGTGAATGTTTTTGCAATTAAATGCAACCATTTTAAATAATAAAAAATGTATTACAATATAATAAATACAATTAAATTAAACAATACTATTGTATAACTTCCTTTCAAAATAAATATATATCCTGAAGAACTATGCTTTTTATGTTCTCCAAACTCTATGAGTAAGTAAAGTATATTCATGTTCTTAAATATACGGTATTGTGGTTTTGTATATTTTTTTCCATGTACCGTATATACTAAAGTATAAGTCGAATTTTTCAGCCCATTTTTTGGGCTGAAAAAAGCCACTTCGACTTATACTCGAGTCATTTAACTAAAAATGCAAGTAATGGAGGAGAAAAGGGGGCGGGGTCGTGCTGCTGGGTTCGCCGACGCCGTCACTAGTTTGCTGGGACCGCTGGTTTCCCCAGAAACCAGTGACGCTGCGTGCGTGTGCCCGCCCCCTGCTCCTCACCGCAGGTCTCGGAGAGGAAGACGAGCTCATACTCACGGGCCGCGAGTAGGGGCGTGACGTCACGTACGCGCTCCGCCCCCCCTGCTACTCGCGGTTCCCGGGTCCTGGCTTAGGTTTTCCACATCTTGCAGCTTCCGCAATCCGCCCCTCCTGCATTCAAGGTACGTGGGCCAACTAGTGATCACTAATGGCTGGGCATATTTTATTTTGTTAAAGGTCAAGCTGATGGGCACCTTTTTTATGTTAAGGGGCATTTTGATGGACAAATTTTATTTTAAAGGGAACGCTGATGGGTATATTTTTAATGTGCACACTGATGGGCATATTTTCTTAAGGGGCACACTGATGGACACATTTTGTTTTGCCCATCAGAGTGCCCTTTAACATAAAATGTGCCCATCAGCATGCACATTAAAAATATACCCATCAGCGTGCCCCTTAAAATAAAATATGCCCATCAGAGTGCCCCTTAACACAAAAGGTGCCCATCAGCGTGACCCTTATTTTATGTTAAGGGGCACGCTGATGAGCACATTTTATGTTATGGGGCACTCTGATGGGCATATATTATTTTAAGAGCAACACTGATGGGCACATTTTGTATTAAGGGGCACTTTGATGGGCAGTTTTTACATTAGGGGGCATGTTTTGTTGTGCCCATCAGAGGGCCCCTAATATAAAATTTGCCCATCAGAGTGTCCCTTAATATAAAATGTATCCATGGGCAAATTTTATGTTAAGGGACACGCTGTTGGACATATTTTCTGTTAAGGGGCACTCTGATGGGCACATTATTGGTATCTATTTTTATTTTTTAAATTTAAGGGTAGCTGCTGCATTTCCTACCCTAGTCTTATACTCGAGTCAATACGTTTTTCCCATTTTTTTTGTGATAAATTAGGGCCTCGACTTATACTCGGGTCGACCTATACTCGATTATATACGGTATACTGTGTTTAGTAATAAAACATTTTAAAAAACAGCTAAATATGAGATATTCAGATGAAAGTTTGTATTTTCATAAGCAATGTAAACATATACCATACCTGGAATTCATCTTTAACTCCTAAGACCAGGGGTCTCCAAACTTTCCAGTTTACTGTCCTTCTGAATTTAGGGGGGCCAGATGTTAGTGTCAGTTGGTGGAATAATGCCAAATCAATGACATTGTGTGGAATAGTCCCCCATTGTTGGTGCCAGTGGGAGAAAAAGTGTCCCATCGTTGGTGTCAGTAGAAAGAATAATGTCCCATCATTGGTATCAATGGGAGGAATAGTGTCCTATTGTTGGTGTCAGTAGGAAGAAAAATGCCCCATCATTGGTATCAGTGGGAGGGATTATGCCCCATCATTGGTGTCAGTGGGAGGAATAGTGCCCCAGCACTGGTATCAGTGGGAGGAATAGTGTCTTGTGTCAGTGGGAGGAACACTACCCCAAGGGCCAGATAAAGGCACGCAAAAGGCCACATCTGGTCCCCGGGCCGCAGTTTGGAGACCACTGCCTAAGACTATGCAACAGATAGGCTAGTATAACCAGCAAATACTTAAATAATAAACATTGATCTCACAACACCTCCATAACGCCTATGCTTTGAAGTAACCTTTCCATTCCAAAAAGTCCACCATCTGCACCAAAAATTGAACACACACCTTTTCTAATGGTTTGGACACTGTAGTATCATTAAAATGACAACCCTCCCTAAATTTGTTTTTCCTTCTTAATTCCATTCCATGAAGCTTTTTTTACTCCATCACCTCTTGAATTTAGGAAATTCATCCAGGCTTATAAACATCCCTGGACCAAATTTTGACCTACCCCAAAAAAATGGCAGAATCACCTTACTAGACCTTTTCAAATTATCACACTGCATGTCACCTGGCAAGACTCTGGAGTAGGCATATTACCAAGCTATGAGTAGACCTAGAACAGTCAAACTCTACCCTACCTCTGAAAGGTCTACCCTGATGCATATGTTCAATGCCACACCACCTAAAAACCCACCCTAACACCACCCCTACTTTAACCTCTTGGCAAAAAACCTTCCTGAAACATAAACTATCACATACCCTCTCATCATTATATCCAATATTAGAAAAGCCAGTTCTCCAAAGAGGATATACAGATCATCCTTCATTCAGAAGCTGAATTCCAAGAGAAGACAAATTGGCGTTCACTCTTTAAACATTCCCATAGACACACTCCTGAACCTTGTGGACAGCCTTCCCAGAAGAGTTGAAGCTGTTATAGCTGCAAAAGGTGGGACAACTCAAAATTGAACCCTACAGACTAATGCCCCGTACACACGGTCGGACTTTGTTTGGACATTCCGACAACAAAATCCTAGGATTTTTTGCGACGGATGTTGGCTCAAACTTGTCTTGCATACACACGGTCACACAAAGAAAATCCGATCGCTCTAAACGCGGTGACGTAAAACACGTACGTCGGGACTATAAACGGGGCAGTGGCCAATAGCTTTCATCTCTTTATTTATTCTGAGCATGCGTGGCACTTTGTTTGTCGGATTTGTGTACACACGATCGGAATTTCCGACAACGGATTTTGTTGTCGGAAAATTTTATATCCTGCTCTCAAACTTTGTGTGTCGGAAAATCCGATGGAAAATGTGTGATGGAGCCTACACACGGTCGGAATTTCGGACAACAAGGTCCTATCACACATTTTCCATCGGAAAATCCGACAGTGTGTACGGGGCATAAGACTGGGATGCCATTAAACTTCATGTGCGTGTAAAGGCAGGCGTCCCAATAATTTTGACAATATAGTGTATCTTACAGCCACCATCAACGACTCTGTTGATAAGCATAATAAGGTATGACAACTGTGGCACCTACTGAAGTACCCTCTGAAGCCCTTACAACCCTCTAGCCACACAATCACGTTGGGAGGTGGGTGGATGGCATTTGGGCCCAGGTTGGTGAGTACAGACATTGACCTTCTACCCCATTTCTCTCCTCTCCTACTGCCTCCCTCCCCTCTACACCTCTACCCCCCCTTCTAACTTTTTGACTCTTCCTCCTCTCTACATGGCAATTGCATTCAGTTTTGTTAAATCAAGCAATTGTTCTTTGCCTGTTTAATTCATATTATAAACACAGCTGGTGTTAAAGAGGTTCTAGTTGACTGTAATACCTTGCCAATGCAACTACTTTCGCCCCTTTGCTCCTCATGCTCCACTTCTTAATGTTGTTCATGACCTTACAACTGATAGAGCTATATATATATATGGTTTGGGGGTCTTTTACAAACTCTGAAAGCTGTAAGGGAAAAATTAAAAGCTTTTTTTTTAAAAAAAAGCTTTTTTTATATACTACCTTGAAAAAAAAACACTCTCAATAAAAAAAAAAAAAGAGTTTTCCTAAAATACTTACAACAATGTTTGTAGAAAGTGCAAAAAATCTTTTAAAATATTTTTAAATTGCAGAATACCTACATTGCAGAAAGAGGAAACCAATTTCACAAAATAAATAAAACACATTCTTTTTTTTATGTCTATAAAAGTCTTAAATAAATGCACACTCAGGCTACATTTTTTCTTTTTATTTCTTTCTCTACTGAAGCATCGTGTTCAATTTTTTTCCCCCAAAAAATATGCAGCCTTAAAATTCACAATATGTAGCCATAAGGTAAGGAGGAAATGCGCCATTTGCAGCCACTAGCAATACATTTTGTGCCTCATTGACATTATAACCACATGCTGAACCAGAAGATTAAAAGGTTATGAGCTGAAGGTTATACTAACAGTGGCTTATTTGTGAATCACACCTAACAGCATCCACTTCTGTACATCTTGTACTCAGCAGGGAACTGCTTTTAAGTTGAATATTTCTATAAAGTTGTCAGTAAAACAGAAACCAGGTTAAAGGAAAAATATGCAATATATTACAGTCACATAAAAAAGAGGAATGCTTTGGATTGGATGAGTTTTTGGTCAAAATTGGTGCGCTGAAAATGCTAAGACAAGTAAAAGGAAAAATAAAACTTAAGGTTTTTATAAAAGGTAAAACAAATATTTTTGGTCATTTGTTTTGAAGTTTACCAGCTTATATACTGATGTTTAATATCTCAGGCATATTTTTATCAATCTTTTCACCCAAGATGCAAAAAACTTTCACACAAGATTCATAGATTTTAACCAATGATTCAAATAGGAAAAATGTGAAGATTGTGTGAATCTTGGGTGAAAACAATGATTAAATTAAATTATGATTAAAAGGGTATTTTTTTTTTAAAATAACAAATATGTCATACTTACCTCCACTGTGCAGTTCGCTTTGCACAGAGTGGCCCTGAACCCGCTCTTCTGGGGTCCCCCCGGCGACTCTCTCGGCTCCTCCCTACATCTGATAACCCCCTGGGAGTAGCACTTGCGGGCGCGCTCACGAGTCCAGCATTTGTGTCTATAGACACAGAATGCCGGGCTCAGCCCCTCCCCCAGCGCCCGTGTCATTGGTTTGATTGACAGCAGTGGGAGCCAATGGCTACGGAGTTATCAATCTATCTGTCATGAGGGCCACGTAACTGATCTGAGACCGAAGTAGCGGGGAGACCTCCCTTGCACCTCGGGTCCTTAAAGCCTCTGGAGATGGAGACAGAGACTTGGTGGACAGCGAGTGGCAGGGGTGCCAGGGGTGTGGAGCACCGAGCAAACCTTAGTCTGAGATCTGAGCCGAGGTCATGTCCAGTTGGTTAACGAAGCATAAAAGGGTTAATCTGAAGAAGAATGGTCGAGATCCAATCCGGGGTCAGTTCCAATCTGGCAGCTGAGTACAAAAGAGGCAAAGAAGTAGAATGGTTAAGGTACAAATCCGAGGTCAATGGCAAGCAGCAATCAAGAGTAGTCAAATAGGTTTCCAGGTCACAACAGGTTCAGACAGATCACACACTAGTACAGGAACAAGGGGGGACTGAAAATAATCCAGCATTTGGCAGTGTCTGGGCTGGGCTTATATAAGGAAGGTTGAGGTCACTTCCTGTGCGAATCCTCGGTATTTTCCCACCTTCTTCCTTCAGATTGATGTAATTTCCTGTGCGCCTCCTGGGTATTTTCCCGCCTTTTTCCATCAGGTTGAGGTCACTTCCTGTGCACATAATGGGCATTTTCCTGCTCTTTTTCATCAAGTCTTCTGTGCAAGTGCGGGTTGGCGCCCTGAGGCATCTTTGGCGCATGCTCGGTTGGCACGGATTTCCACTTGTGTCAACGCGCCATTGGTGCATGCGTAGTAAGCCCTGGACTCTTATACTATCCAATCAAGAGACGGGAGCCCATGGAGAAGGAGCAGGCGCATCCCCGCCGACTGAATGAAGTAGTTCAGGTAAGTAAAACGGGGGGCTAGGGGGCTGGTGACTGCCAGGTGTTTTTTGACCTTAATGCATAGGATGCATTAAGGTCAAAAAACACGTACCTTTACAATACCTTTAACAGACATTTTACAAATAAAAATTTAAAACAGGAAGCTTCCGTGACACAGGATTTTGCAGAGCATGCCGTGCTTTCTAAACAAGCCAAGCACTAGCTCTGCACTTGTTGATGCTTCCTGGTTTGAATATACAGAATTGGAGATTAATTCTGAATTTTTTTTTAGCAGCACAATTGTTCGAATCCTGCTTTCAGTTGGTGGTGGCTGGCTAACACAGCAAGTTAAGGGGAAGGTGGTAGAGATAGTGCAACTATTTCTTTTTCTAGTAGTTGCTTGTAGTATTCTTAGTCCAGCGACAATGATTTTGGGCTCCAGATGGTCTTATAATGGACCCAACGACACCAATATAATCACTAATAGATGCTGAGAGACTTAGAGCTGGGAGGTGTAGGACTCCACCCAACCTTCCTGTGCTTATAATGGACCCAAAGAAACCAATATAATCACTAATAGAGGCTGAGACTTAGAGCTGGGAGGTGTAGGACTCTACCCAACCTTCCTGTGCTTATAATGGACCCAAAGACACCAATGTAATGACTAATAGAGGCTTAGACTTAGAGCTGGGAGGTATAGGACTCTACCCAACCTTCCTGTGCTTATAATGGGCTAAAAGACACCAATATAATCACTAACAGAGGCTGAGACTTAGTGCTGGGGGTTTATAGGATTATACCCAACTTTCCTGTGCTTATGATGGACCCAAATACACTAATGTAGTACCCTATAGTTTAGGCAGGGAGCTCCTCACAAATTTTCTTGCCAGGAGTAGTTATCCTGGTTGATTGATAGAGATCTATTGATTTCTCCCTAAGTTTGGCCTTGTTGCACTTTTCTCTTCTACCACTAGGTGGCCAGGTACTTGGTGGTACTAGACATGAGAAGGACAACTCAAGGTCAGGTTATGGGTATATGGGCATTTCATCCAATGAGCAGGGTTTTTTTTTTATCCCTTGGCCTGCAGGGAGAACCAATATATTTGGGTGGAGTCAGGTGATCTATGTTCTGTGCCACCTGGATGGCTGTTTGGGTGGATGCGTGTTGTACGCCCCGGGCTGCTAGGCTGGAGATTGGGCCTATCCCGGGGCAGGCCCAAGGCTGTGTGAGGGCCTATCCAGAAGTAAGAGAGCAGCGCAGGGTTGGGAGTGTGGCTTGCAGTCCAACCAGAAGTGCCAGAAGTAGAAGGGAAGCTGTCGCCACTAAGGGACCAATCACCTTTACCAGGGATCACAGTGAGTAACTGAAGCAAGTACCAGAGCAGCATTCTCACCGAATGGGCACGGTGGAGAATCTGGAAAATTCAGGGGGTGATCTAGTCAGGGATCCAACTAAAGGAGGTGACGCTTGTAGAGCAGCCTTGTAAGTCAAGCCAGGGACCAAGCTGGTTAGCAGGGGTGAATCTTGAGAAGTATCTGGAGTGCCAAGCTAGGGACCCAGCAGGGAAGTGTGGGTGATGCTTTACGGAGATACCACTGCAAAGCTTTGAGAGCTCCAGGGATTCAGAGTCAGTGAATCAGAGGGTCCGGTGAGAGACCAGGAGCGGCTGAAGAACTACAAGTAGAAGTTGTAGTGAAGCAAAGAGGACTGTAACGATTTGTGTTAGGAACTGTTAAAGACTGTAGCCATAGGAGACAGAAATCCTGCACGTGCAATTGTGGCGCCTTGCGCTTGGCCTTTCCCTGTAGGGCTGTCCTCCTATTGAAGTCTCGAAGTCTGCCAATTGAAATTACAACTGCTTAAGGGTGTCCTGGCCCTAACCCTCTTTCCCTCTAAAAATATAAAAAGGACTGTTAAGAGAAATAAAACCTCTTTTACATCCAAGAAGTGTCTGGCGCCCAATAACTTCATCTGCCTTGCACCCACTATGCCTCACAACCCACCATATACAGAAGGATGTCAGCTATCTTTGGCCCTGAAGGTTCTCATTAGGCTGGAGGAGGCTAAAGACTTTGCTACACCAATATAATCACTAATAGAGGCTGAGGTCATATACAAGCAATAATATGCTTGTATTATTTTCCTTGCACGTGATTGGATCTTCTTTGCAGACTGACTTTTCAGAACATTCACTATGCTAAGGGCAAATTTTCTTGCAAGGTGAGCAGCCTATATGACTTTAGGAAATCAACCTCGCTGTCATGTTCACCATTCTTTCACCATAATATCTCAGGCTGTATACATCCTTTTGTTGTCTAAGCCACCTCTGTCATCTGACTTTCCCAGGTTAGGTAGACATGTTTGCCCAGGTGTGGCCTTCTCAACCACCCTGCTACCACATGCTTTTGTATAGGCTTTACTGTCAACAACACTAGTATTGTGAAACAGAGAATAAAAATGCTGCTCTACCCCCATAGGAGCCACTGTAATTTTACTGGTTCTTTCCCAAGATTTGTGCAGAGGCAGCCAGGCACACAGCAATAGTTCATTCATCCCGGCTCATTAAACAGTTTAGTGGATGTGTTTTTTAAGTTGATTTGCTTTTAGAATTGGTAACAGGAGGAAATTTGGGGCGGCATTGGATACTCAAGGAACACTGAGGACATCCTTCACTAGGATAAACTTGTCTGAAAAGTCCTTATGCTAGAAGCGAAATAAGGTAGCCCGAACTGATAGGCAGCACTGATGACAAGGCACTGATGGGTAGACATGTGCAATTAGTTTAGTTCCAAATTAGTTTTTTAACAAATTTTGACAAATTCGTTAATTCCGAAATTTCTGAATTTTAGAATTTTTCAATTTCTGAAATTTCGAATTTCCGAATTTCGAATTTCCGAATTTCGAATTTCCGAATTTTCAAATTTTTGGAAATTCAAAATTATGGAATTTGGAAAATTAGAAATTTCAGATATTTGAAATTTTTGAATTTCGAAGTTTCGGAAATTCGAAATTTTGGAAATTCGAAATTTCTGAAATTGGAAAATTTTGGGAATGGGAAAATTAGAAATTTCGGAAATTCGGAAGTTAGGAAATTTGAAATTTTAAAAATTTGGAAATTTGAAAATCCGAAAATAAGAATGAAAATCTGAAAATTCAAAAGAATGAAAATCCAAAAATTCAAAAACCCGAAAATCTGAAATAGTAACTAACCATTACTAACTATTAAATTATAGGTATTGGAATTTCAATTCAATTAGTGAACCTAACGAGTACGAATTTATCCAAAGTTACGAATTATCTGAAATAACGAATGCCGTATCTAAACGAATGGAACGTAATGATCTAATAACAATAAATAAGAATAATAAAACCTTTTTATTGCTATTATTTATTATAAATTTGTTCCATTCCATTTGTTTAGATGTGGCATTCGTTATTTCGGATAATTTGTAACTTCAGATAAATTTGTTAACAAACAGTCAAATTTGAAAGGAAATTCCAATACCTATAATTTAATAGTTAGTTATTATTAGTTAGTTATTATTTCGAATGTTACTAAAGTTCTTTCTTTTTTTCAGATTTCCGGATTTTCGAATTTCAGAATTTGCGAATTGTAGAACTTTTGAATTTCAGAATTTTTGAATTCCGAATTCCGAAAATTCTAAAATTTGGAATTCGAAAATTCGGAATTCGAAAATTCAGAATTTGAAAATTCGGAATTCGAAAATTCGAAATTCAAAAATTTGAAATGAAAAAATTCGAAATTCGAAATTCGGAAATTTGAAAATTCGGAAATTTGAAAATCTGAATTTTCGGATTTCTGGATTTCCGATTTCCAAATTTCTGTATCTTCTAATTTTACTAATGTCCGAATTTTTGAATTTCC
Source organism: Aquarana catesbeiana (assembly GCF_042186555.1). Taxonomy (NCBI): domain Eukaryota; kingdom Metazoa; phylum Chordata; class Amphibia; order Anura; family Ranidae; genus Aquarana; species Aquarana catesbeiana. The sequence goes on along the minus strand of NC_133324.1, from coordinate 57,038,767 downwards.
GAATTTCATAATTTTACGAATTTCCAAATTTTCGAATTTCCAAAAAAAAGCAAAAAGATGAATGAAACGAAAATGAACACATTTTTTGTCAGTGCACATGTCTACTGATGTGCACTGATTGGCAGCAATGGCAGGCACTGATAGGGGGAACTGGTAGGCACTGGTAGGTGGCACTGGTGGGCACTGCTTAGCAGTATTTATGGGCACTGGTAGGTGGCACTGGTGACTCTCCGTTTGCCGGACCGATGTCTGTTTACACAAACAGTTAATTGGCTTTTTTTTTTTCTCCTCACTCTGTCAGCGTGAGGAAAAAAAAGCCGATTACCAGCTTCTGTTAATGTCACATGATCAGCCGTCATTTGCTGACAGCTGATTACGTGGTAAGGGGCCGGGATCGGCCCCTTACTCCAATCTGGGATCAGCCAAGTCTTATTGACTCGCTGATCACAGAGCGCGCCGCACGCAGCCCGCAGGGGGAACACAGGCAGTTCATGCACAGGAGGACACACATGGATGGCCTCCCAGCAATTTAGGCCCGTGCTGTAGCCGTCTTTTGGCTATAGCGTGGGCACGAGGAGCTTAAACCTCCTGTGGATAAAGTAAGTGAGAGAAAAGCAAATTGGGATGGCCGGGCCAGAAATGGCATTGGAAAACGCTTCTAGTTATTATTATTATGTTACCCCTTCACTGCCCCCTAGTGGTTAACCCCTTCACTGCCAGTCACATTTACACAGTAATCAATGCACTTTTAATCGCACTGATGGCTGTATAAATGTGAATGGTCCCAAAATAGCGCCAAACGTGTCCGATCTGTCCGCCATAATGTCGCAGTCACGATAAAAATCACAGACCGCCACCATTACTAGTAAAAAAAAAAAATTATTAATAAAAATGCCATGAAACTATCCCCTATTTTGTAGACGCTATAACTTTTGCGCAAACCAATCAATAAACGCTTATTGCAATTTTCTTTTCTGAAAATATGTAGAAGAATGTGTATTGGCCTAAACTGAGGGAAAAAAATGTTTTTTCACATATTTTTTTGGGTTATTTATTATAGCAAAAAGTCAAAAATAATGCGTTTTTTCAAAATTGTTTTTTGTTTATAGCACAAAAAATAAAAAACGCAGAGGTGATAAAATACCACCAAAAGAAAGCTCTATTTGTGGGGAAAAAAGGACGTAAATTTTATTTGGGAGCAACGTCGCACGACCGCAAAATTGTCAGTTAAAGCGACGCAGGGCCGAATCGCAAAAAATGCTCTGGTCTTTGGCCAGCCAAATGGTCCGGGGCTTAAGTGGTTAAAGTGGTATTAAACCCAAAACCAAAAATGTAAGATATTGCATCTTAGAAATCATTAGATGTCATGGCTGCATTCGTTTTCTATTTTAAGGCTTTTTCCCTCTGTTTTCACCTAGTGATCTGGCCAGTAACACACCTCTTGTACTAGAGCGCCCCCACTTGGGATGAAGGAGCACAGGGGGAACCTTTGAACAGCAGCATTGTTAATCTGGGGTTTGGGGTGGGAGTGTTAGATGTACTAGCAGACTTGGATACACAAATTGAAACCAAACTCCAGATAATAATGTATAAGCTGTGTATTTCTCACTTCCTGATGTTTCTTTAGGACAGGAAGTGAAGGAAAATTGTCACTGAGATAGAAAGTGATAAACAATCCAAAATGTTACAGCCAGTGCCTGGAAAAGGTCATCTAGAGACCAGGGTGAACATGCCAAATTGCAGCCCCCAAGGTGTATGAGGATTATGTGTCTGCGAAAATCTGCCCCCCTGCTGATCCCTCCTACCAGCACACATCGGTGTCCCCCCATCCTCCCCCCGCTCAAATCCTCTCTCTCCCAATAAGGCACCAGTACAAATCCCCCTCAAAAGAAAATTCCCCCTCTTTGCACAAATCCTCTACCCTTCAAATTTTCTCTCCAAGCACAAATCCTCTCTACTCACTCCAGACTCCCTCCTTCCAGCACAAATACCCCCCAATCATCCCTACTAGCACAAATCCTCTTCCCCATCCCCCTACCAAAACAAATCTCCCCAATTCACCACTCCTAGCACATCTCCCTAAATTTCCCCTCCTAGAATAATTCTTACCTTCTGTTGCCCCCCAAATTCCCTTTTTCAACACAAATTCCCTTCCCCCCGATCTCCTTGTGGTTCCCCCCCCCACAAGTGCCTAGGGCAGCCGCTCCTCCTGCCTGGCCCTGGTTACAGGTTTCCCTGCAACAGAAGGCAATGGGAAATCTACCAATATGGACATCTGTTTCGATGACAACTGTATAAGAGGGAATTTCCCCTGACCTGGATAGATTTCCTCTCACTTCCAGTTGTTTCTTCAGGACAGCAAGTGAAGGAAAATTGTCACTGAGATAGAAAGTGATGATAAATTCAAAATGTTACAGCTGTCCCTGCAGTAGGAGGTGATGGAAAATCTACAGAGGTGGACATCTGTTCTGGTAAAAACTGTCTAAGAGGGAATGTCCCTTGAAGGGGTTTCCTCTCACTTCCGGTCGGTTCTTCAGGAGAGAAAGTGAAGGAAAATTGTCACTGAGATAGTAAGTGATGATAAATCCAAACAGGAGGTCATGGAAAATCTACAGAGGTGGACATCTGTTCCGGTGAAATATGTCTAAGAGGGAATGCCCCTTGACTTGGAGGGGTTTCCTCTCACTTTCTGTTGTTTGCTTGGGATAGGAAGTGAAGGAAAATTCCCACTGAGATACAAAGTGATGATAAAGCCAAAATGTTAGGCTCGGTTCACACATGGGCGGCACGACTTGCAGGTCGCCTCAGCGAGGCGACCTGCAAACGACTGCCGGGGCGACTTGCGAGACGACTTCTGCATAGAAGTCTATGCAAGTCGCCCCAAGTCGCCCCCAAAGTAATACAGGAACCTTTTTCTAAGTCGGAGCGACTTGCGTCGCTCCGATTAGAACGGTTCCATAGCACAGAACGGGAGGCGACTTGTCAGGCGACTAGGTCGCCTGACAAGTCGCCCCAGTGTGAACCGAGCCTTACAGCTGTTCCTGCAACAAGAGGTGATAGAAAAACTATCAATGTGGGCATTTGTTCCAGACAACAACTGTCTAAGAGGGAATGGCCCTTGACTTGAAGGGGTTTCCTCTCACTTCCGGTTGTTTCTTCAGGACCGAAAGTGAAGGAAAATTGTCACTGAGATAGTAAGTGATGATAAATCCAAAATGTTACAGCTGTTCCTGCAACAGGAGGTGATGGAAAATCTACTGATGTGGACATCTGTTCTGCTGACAACTGTCAAGATTTCCCCTACCTTGAAGAGATTTCCTTTCACTTCCTGTTATTTCCTTTCTAAAAATTCCCCCAATAAAATAGAAAAAAGAACACCTGACAGGGATATTACCCATTCCCATTTAATCCAAACCAGAAAAAAAGTTTTGGCTTTAGATGCACTTTAAGCACACGAAAAGTCAACATAATATATGGTTACAAAATCCCTCCGGCACTTCAATAGCGCTAACTGTAGTTAGATATTTATGCTCTCTATAAATACAGAAACATAACATCCCATAACTTGAGATAACTAAGTTTAGTGGTTGTTGAAGGAAATGTTTTCACATAACAAATATACATATACAGTAAATGCAAGCATTCCAAAGAATTAATGACTTTGTGACTCATCACTTAACAAAAGTAAGGACACGTAATAGTACTCTTTAATTCTTCCCAGACGTATGCCAACAGTGAGTGAGACTGTCCTAATGCATCCTCTGGCACAGGAATTGTTGAAATCAGCGCAAAAACACACTAAAGCCAAGGGCTCAAATGATTCAGCCAGACTAGAATGCATTAAAAGAATGGCATACAATTCCATCACTAAGTGATGCTAATTGACCTTGGGTGCTATATATCGAAATCAAAACATGACATGTGGTTTGGATCTGTTCCCCAAGAGAAATGGATTAAATCACTTCTAAATGAAAGCCACTATTGAGAATTATTATTGAAAGAAACAAAGGTGGGCATGAAAAAAAAACACAACTTTATCTTTACAATGTCACATTGAAACAAACCTTGGTGGGAATTAAAGCGTATTCAAATCCAAAATCAAAAATTTCAGAAATTGCAGATTACCAGTCCATGGATGTGGTGGCTGCATTTGTTTTGTTTTTTTAGGCTTTTTTCCTTGTTTTCCCATGTTCTGTCTTGAGGTCTCAACACTTAAACAAGGTACTGTAACTCTGGAGGAGTTACTTTCTATTGATGCCTTCAAACCTCCGCTTCTCTTGAAGCATTCTAGCTTTCTCTTCTATTGAAGCCTTCTAAGATAGAGAAGAGGGGTTTAGCTTTCATTCAAGTAGTATTTAGTGGTCCTGCTATCAAGGCCCTTGTTTAGGCACATCCTGTAAGAAATGACAACTGTCCCTCAACTGCGGTCCTGCTTAGTCATCCTGTTACATGCTCCCCCTGGTGTAGACTTCAAGTGGCCAACCCAACAAGCCATCTAATAATTTGGAACACCAATTATTATCAAAAAAGGCAGACTGTATTGGCACACCAAGAGGCGATATTCATAAAATCATGAAGTTTATTACAATACAAGTTAAAATCATAACAAAGAATAATAATAAAAAGCAACACCCCAAACCGTAGATGTTTGACATAGCAAAGAGCAAAGAGGGACACTTCAATTATGTAGTACAGTCCATATATCTCAATCAAATATCCATTGGATTAGTGCCCACAAGTTCTCCATACTCAGAAATCAATGCATTTAATGACGATTATCATTTCCTCAGGACTGGTTTGGTGAGTGTTGATACAATCTATGTTGATACAATCGATGTTGGCAATAGTTTAACAGTTTTTACCCATCTATCGGCAACATAGATTGTATCTGATAAGGCAAGCATTAATATGTACAATACTTATTTTGAACTTAACTTATATTCCATGAATGGTATATTTATTATGTTCTTTATCCTATACTTTAGTGCAATACTTACCCAACCAGTCCTGAGGAAGTGATTATTGATGTGAAACGCGTTGATTTCCGAGTATGGAGAACTTGTGGACACTAATCCAATGGATATTTGATTGAGATATATGGACTGTACAGCATAATTGAAGTGCCCCTCTTTGCTCTGTCTCAAGGTTGGATAGCACTATATGTCAAACATCTATGGTTTGGGGTGTTGTCTTCTTTTAAAGCCTTCTAGCCTTCTCTTGAAGCCTTCTTTTGATTTGGACAACAGAAACACCCCATACTCTCCTAATCTCCATAAGATAGGGAAGGGGTTTAGCTTTCATCCAAGTAATAGTTAGTGGTCCTGCTATGAAGGCCCTTGTTCAGGTACATCATGTAAGAAGTGAAAAATATCCATTGGATTGTCGATAATTGTTATGAAACGCATTCCAAGTATGTAGGACTTGTGGGCACTCAGGCCCCCATACCCTTTTTACGACCAATAACTTGCATATAAGCCTTCAAAGTGGGCACTTTTGATTTTTCAAGTTCGGGTCCCATAGACTTTAATAGGGTTCGTCGTTCGGGTCAGAACCTTTTCTTTGTTCGGGAGTTCTGGTGCGAACCTAACAGGGGGGTGTTTGGCCCATCTCTATACTTAACTACCAAAAGAGTTACACTACACCAAGCCTTTCACACAAAACTTTTATTATCATATTATGGTTTAAAAAACAGAATAGTATAGCATTTTTGTGAATTGAGGCGTGGTGTCAGCCCTGTCCAACTGTCAACTGTTATTTTGCTAAATAACTCAGACCCTCCCACTATCAGATCTCTACAACGTAAAGGCTAGTCATTCTGTAGTTCCAAAATAAGAACTAGGAGAGTCAATGAATGTCCTTGAAATAAGACAGTAAGGGGTTGATTTACAAATTGCAAATAGACTGTGCACTTTGCAAAGTGCAGTTGCTCCAGAGCTTCGTAAATGAGCAAAAGCTCAGCTGACTTTCATCATCCAATCATGTGCAAGCAAAAATACAGTCTTTTTATTTTCCTTGCATGTGATTGGGTATTCTTTGCAAAGTGAAGATTTACCTCATTTACCAAGCTCTGGGGCAAATGCACTTGCAGAGTGCAACTGCACTTTGTAAAGTGCACAGTCTATTTGCCCCTAGGTGTGCTCAGATTGCTAACATATTCAAAAGATTATTTTTTGTAATAATCAAAACGCTTTTAATTGTAAAAAGGAGAAAATAAGAGGAGTTGATTGTTAGGGTTTACATACACTTTATTGCTGTAATTATCAGATTTCATTGTTAAAAGTAAAATAAAAAAAATAGTAATAATAAGCTTTTTTTTAATATATATATTTCTATGCATATGTAAGCCTATAATAGTATAAAAAGAACAGGGTTTTTATTTCTTTTCTTATTTTGCCCCATTTACTGCTTCTTTTTTTTTTTATTCTCTTTATTAAGTTCTAACAAGAGTAGATACAACACAGAGCCTTCAGGGCATACCCCGGCTCAAGTACAAGCAAAAGAACTGTACAAAAAACAAATATGACCAATGAACCAGCATATTTGCCCATAGGGCGGTAAAAAAGTACTCAAAGGGGTTGATTTACTAAAGGCATATAGACTGATTCACTTTGCAAAGAATACTCAATCACATGCCCATAGGGAGGTAAAAAAGTACTCAAAGGGGTTGATTTACTAAAGGCAAATAGACTGATTCACTTTGCAAAGAATACTCAATCACATGCAAAAAAAAATAAAAATTTTAAATTAAAAAAAACAAATTTTTTGCTTGCACGTGATTGGATGATGGAAGTCAGCAGAGCTTCTGCTCATTTATTAAGCTCTGGAGCAACTGCACTTGCAGAGTGCACATGGGTTGATTTACTAAAGACAAATAGAGAGTGCACTTTGCAAAGTGCAGTTGCACACTGCAAGAGCAGTTGCTCCAGAGCTTAGTAAATGAGCAGAAGCTCTGCTGACTTCCATCATCCAATCATGTGCAAGCAAAAATGCCTTTTTTTTCAATTTTCCTTGCACGTGATTGGGTATTCTTCACATTGTGAAGCTTTACCTCATTTACTAAGTTCTGGAGCAACTGCACTTTGCAAAATTTGATTTAGTAAATCAACCCCAAACACCACAAAGTACAGCGATAGAAGAAGAACTTAGGGATATAAATGTCCACCACCATAGCAGACAGGAAGCACACTTAGGGGTTGATTTACTAAAGGCAAATCCACTTTGCAATACAAGTGCACTGCAAGTGCACTTGGAAGTGCAGTCGCTGTAGATCTGAGGGAAAGATAGAAATGAGGGGAAGCTCTGCTGATTTCTATCATCCAATCATGTGCAAGCAAAAATGCTGTTTTTTATTTTCCTTGCATGTCCCCCTCAGATTTACAGCGAATGCAATTCCAAGTGCACTTCCAGGTGTACTAGCAGTGCACTTGTAGTGCAAAGTGGATTTGTATTCAGTAAATAAACCCCCCAGTATAATTAAAAATATCATATAAGGCAGTACACCACACTGGGAGGGGCAATGGGGAGACTCAACATAACAAAATAATTCGACATAATCACAGTAGAGATGAAATGCTCATAAAAAGTAGCCATTAATTGGCAGTGGCAGTGGATTCTAACCATAAATCCCAAATTTTGGAAAACTTCTTGGGACAACCCAGAGAGTAATAGGTGTCTATACCAGGGGATCACTGAATTCACAAGAGTTTTTCAATACTCTAAAGTGGGAGCTGTATCTTTCTTATTTACTGCCTATTTTCCTTTTAGTGTTTGAGACCTGAATTTCCTTCATTTAGCGCTTGATCTTTTGACTGCTCACAGATCTTGTCTCTTGGTATAAACTATTTTATTGAACGTGTTCTACTACACGTTGCTAACACGTTTCCTATCCTTGTAACTCTATGTCCTCATGCCTGTTATGTAGTGGTCTTATACTTCCTGCCAGGCCTTGTGGACGCTTCTTTTTTTCAATCTTGTCTTTGTTCTTTGATATTGGTAACATTTAAAAAGTACAGGAAGATTGAACTAAACCAGTGTACCAAATAAAAGCCTTATATCTTCTTAACTTTCCTGGCGGTATGATTATATCTGATCTTTGAAGCTTAAAGAGGTGCATTGGAAATTTGTCGTTTTATATTGTAGGCCTATAATCATTAGGAATAACTCACTTAAATCTGTCCAAACAAGAGTCTAGTAGACATCCCGGGTATGATAAAGTTTGAAACATGAAACCATAAATTATAATATAATAAATAACTATAAATAACTATAACAAAGAATAATATAATAATAATACATTTATTCATAGTAGGTGAAGTCGAAAAAAGACACAAGTCCATCAAGTCCAACCTATGTGTGTGATTATATGTCAGTATTACATTGTATATCCCTGTATGTTGCGGTCGTTCAGGTGCTTATCTAATAGTTTCTTCAAACTATCGATGCCCCCCCACTGAGACCACCGCCTGTGGAAGGGAATTCCACATCCTTGCTGCTCTTACAGTAAAGAACCCTCTACGTAGTTTAAGGTTAAACCTCTTTTCTTCTAACTTTAATGAGTGGCCACAAGTCTTGTTAAACTCCCTTCCGCAAAAGAGTTTTATCCCTATTGTGGGGTCACCAGTATGGTATTTATAAATTTGAAATCATATCCCCTCTCATACCTCTAATGATTTAGGTATGCAAATGAGCCATGGAGTTATAGAAGAGTTTACGGCACACGTTGAAGCTGCTTAATTTGGCCTGTGTATCTAGGCATCAATGACACCCGAAAAGGTTAATTACTAAATAATTGTAAGATCTTTCTTTAATACAGACTCTAACTTTGCACATTCAAAACAAAGTAACAGAGAATCTTTAAAGCCAACCATTTTATACTTTGTCTATACAACTTTGTTGGTGGCACACTCCAACTGCTGACACTTGAGCAAAGTTCTGGAAGTTTAGGGTTTCTTTAACGAGAATTAACAAGAATGAAGAAACATTCATCAGTCATATAGATTTTCCATCTGGATAAGTTTTGTTCCCACTAATCCCCAGGGAGAAAAGAGAAGGAAAAGTAATAACCCTTTGCTTTTTCAGTCCATCCAGCAGTAACAATTTATGCACAACTCTTTCAAGCTTGCAGAGTTTGGATGGCTAATTATTTCTCCTCTTCTGGAGTACATGTGAATGCTGTCCCTTATCACCACTGGACCTCCTCATGCAAGACCATGTAGTGGACCTTCGAAGAAAGACCTTGTTACAGGTTCTCACAGTTAGTTACTTTGAAAGAGAAGTATGGCCAAAGTGTCAGGAACCATGAATCAGAATGAGACAGAAGTGCAGTAAAAATCCCACTATTTAATAAAATGGTAAAATGGTATAAACAGAGCAAACATAGTCAAAACATAGCCAGAGTTCGGTAACCAGGATGGGTAGTCAGAACAAACCAGGGAAACAGGAGTCCAGAGATCAGGGAAGTCGGGTGCAGCAAACAGGATCAGGAACCAGAAGGGAAGTCAGTAAAGCAAAAGTCTTTCACAGGAAAACACAGTAGAGAGAGTCTGGATATGTTGACCAAGCCAAAGGCACAAAAGATCTGATCCAAGGAGTTTATATAACCAGCAGCTCTAGCTGATGAGCAGGGAATGAAGACCAGGTGAGTTACTGGGGAAAGAAGAGACTTTGGCAATTAACCGACAGCTGAGCACAGGGCTCTGCGAAGGAAGGGCTGAGCCTGATTGGCAGCTGGCTCAGCCTCTCAGCATGCCGCTAAAAGCCTGAGCCAGCAACTCCTGCCCCTTCCCTAGAGAGAGCTGAAGGGGCAGAGTGATACTTATAAATTATTTACTCTGTGGGTAGTCATGAGACCCCTGATGACGTCAGGAGTTTGCTGACAAAACGCATGGGTGATAGTATGTGCCATGTCACTTCCACCATGTCTTGTTTTATGAGCTTGTTTGATCAGCAATACTGTAAGTGCATTTTTTTAGCTGTGACACAATAAATTTTACAAACTGCACTATGAGGAGCCTTTCTTTTTCTTTTTGACATATGTGATATATCATACCCTTTGCCCGGTGGGTGTGTAACTTCTTGGATCGGTTCCCTTTCCCTGGAGAATACATTTCTGCTTGACACTCTGTTTATGACTACCTATAATGGGTGTCATGTACGTCTGGTACATGTTTGCCTAGGGGATGGTGGAAGAAGGCACTTCTGATTTCACATTTATTTGATAGACTTTAACTGCTTGCCGACCAGCGCACACAGATGTACGTCGGCAGCATAGCACAGGCAGGCAAATGGGCGTACAGGTACGTTCCTTTACATTTGACGCCTTTCGGGCGTGCGCCCACGGGTCCCAGGAACTCGATGTTCTCCGGCGACCCGCGATTGCGGTGTGGAGAGGAAGAACGGGGAGATGCAAACAAGGCATTTCCCCGTTCTGCCTTGTGTCATGACAGAGATCACAGCTCCCTGTGATCGGGAGCAGTGATCGCTGTCATGTCCTAGGTAGCCCCTCCCCCCCACAGTTAGAATCACTCCCTAGGACACACTTAACCCATTCATCGCCCCCTAGTGGTTAACCCCTTCCCTGAAAGTGTAATTTACACAGTAAGCAAAGCATTTTTATAGCACTGATTGCTGTATAAACGACAATGGTCGCAAAATAGTGTCAAAAGTGTCCGATGTGTCCACCATAATGTCACAGTCATGATAAAAATCGCAGATCGCCGGCATTACTAATAAAAAAATGAATAATAAAAATGCCATAAAACTATCCCCTATTTTGTAGACGCTATAACTTTTGCGCAAACCAATCAATATACGCTTATTGTGATTTTTTTTACCAAAAATATGTAGAAAAATACATATCGGCCTAAACTGAGGAAAAAAAATCGTTTTTTATATGTATATTTTTTGGGGGTATTTATTATAGCAAAAAATAAAAAATATTGCTTTTTTTCAAAATTGTCGCTCTTTTTTTGTTTATAGTGCAAAAAATAAAAACCGCAGAGGTGATCAAATACCACCAAAAGAAAGCTCTATTTGCTGAAAAAAAAGGATGTCAATTTTGTTTGGGTACAACGTCGCACGACTGTGCAATTGTCAGTTAAAGTGATGCAGTGGCGAATCGCAAAAAATGGCCTGGTCATTCAGCAGTCAAATCTTCTGGGGCTGAAGTGGTTAAAGAAGACATAATTTTCACTCGGTTGGAGACATCTGATAGTGGTGTATGGATATTGCACATTACTTTATTTATTCACTATTGTTTATGTTCAATGTATGTATATTTGATGGTTTAGTTGAGCGCGGTATGAAAATGACTGTTTTCCTGTTACCATTTCAGTCTTTGCCCTTAGCACCAAGCTATGCAGTGGAATAACATCCTTACAGGATTTCTCCAACTTAAAAGCCAACCTCAATGCACTGTTTAATTGGGCAACTACAGTGTATGTGGCAAATGAGGTTCAATGTTGATAAATGAAAAGGTATGTACTCGGTGGCTAAGAATATGTATCTTACGCACTAGGAGGAGAACAGCCGGGGAAGTCAATGGTAGAGAAGGATCTGGGGGTTTTGGTAGATCATAAGCTCAATAATAACATGCAATGCCAAGCTGCATTTTCCAAAGTGGGCAAAATCCTTTCTTGTATCAAGAGAGCTATGGACTCCAGACAGAGAGATATCATTTTGCCCCTGTACAAATCATTAGTAAGACCTCATCTGGAATATGCAGTTCAGTTTTGGGTACCAGTTCACAAAAAGGATATCAGGGAACTGGAGAAAGTACAGAGAAGGGCAACCAAACTGATAAGAGGCAAGGAGGAGCTCAGCTATGAGGAAAGATTAGAGGAACTGAATTTATTCTCTTTTGAGAAGAGGAGAATATGATCAACATGTACAAATATATAGGTGATCCATATATTGAACTTGGTGTAGAGTTATTCACTTTAAGGTCATCACAGAAGACAAGGAGGCACTCTGCAGCCTCATGCGCCTGATCTCCCGCCGCTATGACATGGATGCTTTTATATATGGGGTGTCTATGATGGTCCGTTTTATCATTTCCTATTGTATAGGAAAGGATAGATACTGACTTCTTTGGGCCTCTATGATTGTTCCACAACAAAATGGTGGCGATCCATCATCGCCGCCAATGTCATTAACGAGTGGCTGCCGATGCGCAGGAAGTGACATCAGGCCCGCTCTTCCTGTTGTCTGGAGTGCAAGCACAGCTGCGTGCCTTCCAGACACGGGAACTGGCCAGGAAAGATATACAGTGGGGACGGAAAGTATTCAGACCCCCTTAAATTTTTCACACAGCACCCCATATTGACAGAAAAACACAGAATTGTTGACATTTTTGCAGATTTATTAAAAAAGAAAAACTGAAATATCACATGGTCCTAAGTATTCAGACCCTTTGCTGTGACACTCATATATTTAACTCAGGTGCTGTCCATTTCTTCTGATCATCCTTGAGATGGTTTTACACCTTCATTTGAGTCCAGCTGTGTTTGATTATACTGATTGGACTTAATTAGGAAAGCCACACACCTGTCTATATAAGACCTTTCAGCTCACAGTGCATGTCTGAGCAAATGAGAATCATGAGGTCAAAGGAACTGGCTGAAGAGCTCAGAGACAGAATTGTGGCAAGGCACAGATCTGGCCAAGGTTACAAAAAATTTTCTGCTGCACTTAAAGTTCCTAAGAGCACAGTGGCCTCCATAATCCTTAAATGGAAGACGTTGGGGACGACCAGAACCCTTCCTAGAGCTGGCCGTCCGACCAAACTGAGCTATCGGGGGAGAAGAGCCTTGGTGAGAGAGGTAAAGAAGAACCCAAAGATCACTGTGGCTGAGCTCCAGAGATGCAGTCGGGAGAAGGGAGAAAGTTGTAGAAAGTCAACCGTCACTGCAGCCCTCCACCAGTCAGGGCTTTATGGCAGAGTGGCCCAACGGAAGCCTCTCCTCAGTGCAAGACACATGAAAGCCCGCATGGATTTTGTTAAAAAACACCTGAAGGACTCCAAGATGGTGAGGAATAAGACTCCCTGGTCTGATGAGACCAAGATAGAAATTTTTGGCCTTAATTCTAAGCGGTATGTGTGGAGAAAACCAGGCACTGCTCATCAACTGTCCAATACAGTCCCAACAGTGAAGCATGGTGGTGGCAGCATCATGCTGTGGGGGTGTTTTTCAGCTGCAGGGACAGGACGACTGGTTGCAATCGAAGGAAAGATGAATGCGGCCAAGTACAGGGATATCCTGGACGAAAACCTTCTCCAGAGTGCTCAGGACCTCAGACTGGGCCGAAGGTTTACCTTCCAACAAGACAATGACCCTAAGCACACAGGTAAAATAACAAAGGAGTGGCTTCACAACAACTCTGTGACTGTTCTTGAATGGCCCAGCCAGAGCCCTGACTTAAACCCAATTGAGCATCTCTGGAGAGACCTATAAATGGCTGTCCACCAACGTTTACCATCCAACCTGACAGAACTGAAGAAGATCTGCAGGAAGGAATGGCAGAGGATCCCCAAATCCAGGTGTGAAAAACTTGTTGCATCTTTCCCAAAAAGACTCATGGCTGTATTAGATTAAAAGAGTGCTTCTACTAAATACTGAGCAAAGGGTCTGAATACTTAGGACCATGTGATATTTCAGATTTCAGTTTTTCTTTTTTAATAAATCTGCAAAAATGTCAACAATTCTGTGTTTTTCTGTCAATATGGGGTGCTGTGTGTACATTAATGAGGAAAAAAATGAACTTAAATGATTTTAGCAAATGGCTGCAATATAACAAAGAGTGAAAAATTTAAGGGGGTCTGAATACTTTACGTCCCCACTGTATTTGCCACGGGGGTGTCTTCACATATGGCGCCATGTATCAAGCAGCATCTTATCGGTAAGTCCGGCTTCCTCTGTCAGTGCTTTGTGCCATGGTGACATGACCAGGGAGATCGCTGGTGGGAGGCTATTATATATCTCCCACCAGGTCTCCCTCCAGCTCCATAATTTGGGTTGATGAGGCTCATTATCTACATGCTCCTTTATAGTTGTCCTACATGGTAATGATCTCCTGCCCATCAGTTTTCAATTGACAGTATTGTTTGTGCATCTGTTGTTGTGTAGGGGCTACACCACCTCCAGTGCAGCAGGCAGATGGGCACAGTGAGGAGGCATGCATATGGGCACAGTGAGGAGGCATGCATATATATGGGCACAGTAAGGCATGCAAATGGGTATTGTTGACCCTCTTTTCCACTTACAGTAGCTGCTGCATTTCCCACCCTCGGCTTATACTCGAGTCAATAAGTTTTCCCAGTTTTTTGTGGTAAAATTAGGTGCCTCGGCTTATACTCGAGTATATACGGTAATATATCTAGGTACTAACATTTATAGGTAAAGTTGATTCAGGAGACATCCGATTGACTCTTGGGGGATCAGGAAAATTTTTTTTCCCCTGCTGGAGCAAATTGGATCATGCTTTGCTGGAGTTTTTTGCCTTCCTCTGGATTAAATGTGGGTATAGGATTGTGTATATAGGAGTGTAAAAACTTTCATCGCTGCAGCAGGGATGTGAGTATGCACTGTATGTCTGTTTTTTTGGATTCCCAGACTTCTCCATTGTGGTAAAGTCTGTGCAAGATCAACTGGCCTGTTTGCCCCAGTCTGTCTTACCCTTTTGAATTGATGTGTTGCACGCAGCAGGACAGAGTCTCCGGTTAGCTAGGTCTCCCTGTTGCAGTGGAATAGCTCTGTCACTCACTGAGATAGGAGCAGGACATTTAAGGGATGTATGGTTAGAGTATAGAGGTTGATGGTGAGAGTAGAACTAAAAAGGCAGAATGTTTGACCCCCTTGGGGGAAAACTGATTTAATCAGCCCCTTAGATGGGGGCATGGAGAACTACTACTGTATGAGACAGGATAGAATCATGAGTACGACCGCCCCCCTTTGGTGACTCCCAACAATAGGATCAGTTATGCACGAATTTTAAATTTGTATTTGATTCTTTGTCATATATTTTGGAAAGAAATACAGAAGTCATCGGCTGTTTATGAACATGTTAACTTATGCTAAAGAAGTCAGTAAATGTTTTAAGTCAAATATGCCTCTGTGAAGTGTTCAGTGAAGACTAGCAGCAACTGTAAGTCAAGTCTGACGTGTTGGGATTTTAATGCAGGAGTAAGGTAATGGACTGTGTCGCACAAAATATTAATGCAGTTAATACCTGGGGAATGTGTGTATGGTAGCTGGTTAAGGTTGGGAATTAATGGTGGTCTTGATGAGGAGGGTCTCACTGCCTGGCAATGGAAAGAGGTTTCCTTGGGTGCATGTCTCATAGACCTTGGGTATTCAGTGAGACCCCTATGAACTAGGCCTGAAACCAGTGGAATCAAAGAGGTCTCTCGAAAATGTGTAATGCGTTAATCCCAACATGGCTCTAAGTTTGTCATTAGTGAAGAACCTTTGAAATGTAGTGAACCAGAGGGATAGTTGCTGGGATCTCTGACCCACCATTTTTGGAAACTGTAGGCAATGGACTAAGCCACAGTAGCAAGTGCTGGGTAATCTTCCTAAGAAAATGTCAATGCAGTTAATACCTGAGGAGTATGTGTGCGGTAGCTGGTTAAGGTTGGGATTTAGTGGTGGCCTTGAGAAGGAGGGTCTCACTGCCTGGTGGTAGAAAGAGGTTTCCCTTGGGTGCATGTCTCATAGACTTTGGGTATTCAGTGATATCCCTATAAACTAGGCCTTGAACCACTGGAATGCCTGGCAGTGGGATGAAATTTCCCTTGGATGCATGTCTCATGGACCTTGGGTATTCAGTGAGACCCCTTAGGCCTGAAACCACTGGAATCAAAAAGGTCTCTTGAATTTCTTGTTAAAAAAAAAAAAAAAAAAAAAGAGGTCTCTTGAAAATGTGTAATGCATGATTCCCAACATGGCTCTAAGATTGTCATTAGTGAAGAACCTATGAAATGTAGTGAACAAGAGGGATAGTTGTTAGGATCTCTGAACCACCATTCTTGGAAATTTTAAATGTAGGCCTCGGCATGGGAACTTTCCTAACAACCCGCCAAGAGAAGGCGCTACGTGCACTTTGAACTCATGCCAGCCTGCTTTTGCACTGGTCATCCGCCTGCTGCCTGTGATACTTGGACAGCCCATTTGGAAACTACCACAATTCAACATCTGTCACATCATCTATCACCGCCACCATAACTCCCAACTTTTTGTGATGGAAACGAGGGACACCTATTAGCAAATGTATGTAGGCATAGGACACACCCCCTGCCACGATTAAAGGAGAACTATACAAAAAAAAAATGATTAGTTGAACACACAAGTGCTTTTTTTACCACTACCATTCCTTTATATTGGCTTTTGAAATTTACAAATGCAGCTATTTAGAAATTGGATGAAAGGTTTAGCACTGGGAATCACTTTTTGAAAGATAAAACGTGCATTTTATATACAACTTCATAGATCAGACCAAAATGAGGGACACATGTGGAGAAAAGAGGGACTGAGGGACTTTGTTCCAAATCAGAGACAGTTGGGAGCCATTACCACCATGCCTCCTGTTTGTTGTACCATGGGGAGTTAACGGTAACTGGTAAAAACCTAGGACTTCTGAGGGAGCCTGCACCCACAGGTGATGCAAAGGATCCTTGAATCATGACACCAGTGAATCGAGTGGAAAACCATGAGTCCCGATGGTGCAGACAACAGGACTATGGCTCTCCACCACTCATTTTATTAGGTGTTGGTGTTGCAAGAGAAAAACCTCAGGTGTTAATAAATGCCTTAAACCTTTTTTCCTTCAATGAATCAAATGGTATTATCACACAGTGTAGTAGGTTATAATAAAGCTTAAAATAACATTGAACACGTGTGATATGAGTCACTGCTTTTTAATGCACCGGGCTCAAAATATCTCCGGTCACAAAGAGGTTACCCCAATCAGCCTTGCCAACGCTGATTATTTTTTAAAGTCCATGCCTTCCACTGAACAGTGCCCTGTAACTAATAAGAATGCTGTCACCTGAATGTTCATTGTTTTGAGAGCAAGTGACTGCTGACAGTTTTCTTTCAAGCATGAATGATGAAAGAAAACTTTCGCACTGCCTCATCTGGTCTGCTTGCTGGGAGCTAATGAGCCTCTGGTTACAGCAGAGATGGCAACACTTGAATGACCCGACGCCTATTACCATACAAGGTGGGAGTGAGAAATCCACAGCTTGTTTGTTGCAAGTAGATGCAGAACAAGAGCAATAAGAGAAGGCTTTGTCTCCAGCAAGCGTTCGCTGATTTCTTGGATTAGCAATATATTCAAGTGGACCTTCGCTCAAAAGTGAAAGTGCTGCTTATCCTCCACCCCTAACACTTTAGAATTTTTTTTTTTTTTACGGGAAGCAAGTAACTTTTTTGACTGGTACCCACTCCCACTTCCTCATTTCTCGCCTAGGCAAGAATTATTCAAGACATTGGATTTGGAAAGAATGGACTTTATAGGCATACTTAAAAGCAATATCACAAAATGTATTTGTTTTATAACAGATTCATAGACAGACAATTGATAAAACACATATACATAGGTGAAAGTGATTAAAAACTTCTCCCGGGTCCGCTGTCTATCTAGAGTTCAATCGGGCTCAATGGATACAACTGGTCGGCCTGAATGAACCTGAGTAAAGCCGCGTACGCACAAGCGGAATGTCCGACAGAAAAAGTCAGACGGAAGCTTTTCATCGTCTATTCTGAACGTGTGTAGGCCTCATCGGACTTTTTTTTTTGAAAATTCTGACGGACCTAGAAATGGAACATGTTCTAAATTTTTCCGACGGAACCAAATCCTATCGGGAAAACCGATCGTCTGTATGCTGTTCCGACGGACCAAAAGCGTTGCATGCTCTGAAGCAAGTACGAGACGGAAGCTATTGGCTACTGGCTATTGAACTTCCTTTTTCTAGTCCCGTCGTAAGTGTTGTACGTCACCGCATTCTGGACGGTTGGACTTTGGTCGGACTTTGGTTTGACCGTGTGTAGGCAAGACTGCTTAAATGGAATTCCGTCGGAGTTCCGTCGGAGAAGCCTTCGGAGTTTATACCGACGGCAAAACCGGTCGTGTGTACGCGGCATAAGGCAGCCAACCCAATACAATAGCATATATGGTAACCTGAACGGGTTAAAATCCTAAAGTAGTTAATAGTGGGTAACAGTAGCCAGCTCAGGAGGTGTCATTTCTGCTTTCCAAGGTACAGATAGCGTGCTTGACTAGTTTTGTGTCTGTATGTGTGCTTCTTCTGGGGTCAATACATGGCAAACAAAATTTGCTATCAAGGCGGCAGAACACCGAATTGGATACAGACTCAGAGAGGGCCACAAGGTCATGCAGGGAGGGTATGGGAACACACTCTGAAGAGAAAGAAAAGTTACACCGCTCCAGGTGAGACTAATCCTCGCTCTGATGAACCAGGTGCAGGTCCAGTCCCCTATCTGGGCAAGTATCCAAACAAAAAGTATTGACCACACTCCACAACATAGAGGATAAACAAATAATTTTATTGAAGAGAGGAACAGTTCATAACAAACACAGTTACAGACGAACCACAGCAGGAGTTGACACGTTTCACAAATTAACCTGGCTTAGTCATAACCATATAGAGTATGGGGAACACACTGCAAGCACGGGCCAACCCCAGGATCTATAGTATAATTAGAGGTTATGTATCTGAGATAACCATTTCTACATCAGATGATTAACCGCTTGCCGACCAGCCGCCGTCATTATACTGCAGCAGGTCGTCACGATCCCGCGAACTGTCGTAGCTATACGTCGGCTCGCGGGATTGGGATAGCAGGCGAGCACGGCGGGGGTGCCCATGCTCGTGGCCGACGGTTGCGATGACCGCCGGCCATGAGCGATCGCGAGCACGAGAGGCAGAACAGGGACGAGTGTGTGTAAACATACACTTCCCTGTTCTGTTCTGAGAGGAACTAGGAACCATGATCCGTCACTTCCTCTAGTCAGTCCCCTCCCCCTTCAGTTAGAAACACAAACAGGTAATACATTTAACCCCTTGATCGCCCCCTAGTGTTAACCCCTTCCCTGCCAGTGACATTTTTACAGTAATCAGTGCAGTTTTATAGCACTGATCGCTGTATAAATGCCAATGGTCAAGAAAATTATGTTTAAAAGTGTCCGATGTGTCCGCCATAATGTCGCAGTCCCGATAAAAATCGCAGATCTCCGCCATTACTAGTAAAAAAAATAATAATAAAAATGCTATAAATTTATCTCCTATTTTGTAGACACTATAACTTTTGTGCAAACCAATCTATATACACTTATTGCGATTTTTTTTTAACCAAAAATATGTAGAAGAATACATATCGGCCTAAACTGAGAAAATATTAGCTTTTTTTTTTTTTTTTTTTAAAAAGGGGATATTTATTATAGCAAAAAGTACAAAATATTGTGTTTTTTTCAAAATTGACGCTCTTTTTTGTGTATAGCGCAAAAAATAAAAACTGCAGAGGCGATCAAATACCACCAAAAGAAAGCTCTATTTGTGGGAAAAAAAGGACGTCAATTTTGTTTGGGTGCAGAGTCACATGACCGCGCAAATGTCAGTTAAAGCGACGCAGTGACGAATCACAAAAAATGGCCCGGTCATTTAGCAGCCAAATCTTCTGGGGCTGAAGTGGTTAACGTAGGTGATCCCACAGGTCACGATTGGTATTAATCTGAGTAAATCATATATCAGCGCACATGGTGGGTTTATAAGTGTCCCAGGAAAGGACCATACATGGGGTATAATGATTCAAAAGAATTAGAGAAGTCTAGGTACTATCAATGAACCAGACCACCAGAGGGCTCAGTCAAAGGAGCCTGTGGGTTAAGGTTGTTCCTGAGAAATCAGGATTAATCAAGAATAATGTCACTCGCTCTACCCCCTCCACGTCAAACATCCGAGGAGGGCACAGGACCAGTCTCACAGTGTTGAGCATCTCGTGGGAGCCAGCTGTGATTCCTCAGAAAGTTGCAGCCAACTCCCAAATCCAAGATGGTGGAGCCAGGAACCCGCAGCAGTGAGAAGAACTGGCTGCCGGGAGACAGCGCTGGACTCCAGGAGCTGGTGGGAAGCTCTGCTTATCTGTCTCCTCCCCCCCTTCAGCTGGCACCTTTTGGGGGGGGGAGCGGGCACCTGCTTTTGACAGGCACCCGCTCCCACTTCTGGCTCACTTCGCCACTGGGAAGTGAGCTGGACGTTTGCCCCCCCCACGCCCGCAGCCGGCCCATTGAGAGAGTGCAACGCAATTCGCGCATGCGCAGTAGGAAACCGGCTGTGAAGCCACAAGGTTTCACTGCTGGGTTCCCTTGGCCAAGATGGAGGCGGTAGCGCACCCCAGAGCCAATTCAAGGATCGGTTTGGGTGAGGACACTGCTAAATGCCTGGACAGGTAAGCACCCTAATAATAAATTGGGGGGCAGAACTCCTCTTTAATTTTCAGAAGTCACCATCTACAGTCTTTGTAGCTGCTGATTTTTTTTTTTTTTTTTAAGGTGATGTTCCTTTTGAAAGCTAAACTCTAGGCAGGTAGTAAGATTGTATTTAACATGAAACTATTAAAAAATACCTGAATTTTACTTGATTTTAGCCTCCAGTTCAGCAGTGCTCAGACTGGGAGATGAAGAGGCTATACTTTCAGCAGCCAACCAAGTGTGCCACAGTCACGTGTCCTTACAGGGAACATGAAGACAAAAGGAGGGAGCAGAGAGATGACTTAACCACTTCAGCCCCGGAAGATTTTACCCCCTTCCTGACGATTTTTTGCGATTCGGCATTGCGTCGCTTTAGCTGACAATTGCGCCGTCGTGCAATGTTGTACCCTAACAAAATTGATGTCCTTTTTTTCCCACAAAGCTTTTGGTGGTATTTGATCACCTCTGCGGTTTTTATTTTTTGCGCTATATATAAAAAAAAGGCCTCAATTTTGAAAAAAAGAGCAATATTTTTTACTTTTTGCTATATTATCAGCTTCCCGACTGCCTCACGCAGATATACTGCGGCAGAAGGGCACGTATTGGCAGAATCACGTACCTGTACGTTGCCCTTTAAGAGGAGCTTCGTTAGCGTGATCGCGGGTCCCACGAACTCGATGTCCACGGGGATACCCGCGATCGTCTCACGGAGAGGAAGAACGGGGAAATGCTGATGTAAACAAGCATTTCCCTATTCTGCCTAGTGACACTGATCACTGCTCCCTGTAATCGGGAGTGGTGATCAGTGTCATGTCACGCACAGCCCCCCCCACAGTTAAAATCACTCCCTAGGACACACTTAACCCCTACAGCGCCACCTAGTGGTTAACCCCTTCACTGCCAGTCACATTTACACAGTAATCAATGCATTTTTAATTGCACTCATTGCTGTATAAATGTGAATGGTCCCAAAATCATGCCAAAAGTGTCCAATCTGTCCCCACAATGTCGCAGTCATGATAAAAATCGCTGACTGCCACCATTACTAATAGAAAAAAAATTTATAAAAATGCTATAAAACTATCCCCTACTTTGTAAACGCTATAACTTTTGCGCAAACCAATCAGAAAACGCTTATTGCGATTTTTTTTTTTTTTTTTACCAAATGTATGTAGAAGAATACGTATTGGCCTAAACTGAGGAAAAAATTGTTTTTTTATATATTTTTTGGGGATATTTATTGTAGCAAAAAGTAAAAAAATAATGCGTTTTTTTCAAAATTGTCGCTATTTTTTGTTTATAGCGGAAAAAATAAAAACCACAAAGGTGATCAAATACCACCAAAAGAAAGCTCTATTCGTGAGAAAAAAGGGACGTCGATTTTGTTTGGGAGCCACGTCAACACGACCGCGCCATTGTCAGTTAAAGCGACGCAGTGCCGAATAGCAAAAAGTGCTATGGTCTTTGGCCAGCCAAATGGTCCGGGGAAAAAATATCCCCAAAAAATATATAAAAAAACGTATTAATTTCTCAGTTTAGGCCAATATGTATTCTACAACATATTGTTGGTAAAAAAAATCCCAATAAGTGTATATTGATTGATTTGCACAAAAGTTATAGCATCTAAAAAATAGGGGCTAGATTTATGACATTTTTATTATTATTATTTTTACTAGTAATGGCGGTGATCTGCGATTTTTATCGGGACTGCGAAATTATGGCGGACACATCGGACACTTTTGACACTATTTTGGGACCATTGTCATTTATACAGTGATCAGAGCTACAAATAGCCACTGATTACTGTATAAATGACACTGGCAGGGAAGGGGTTAAACACTAGAGGGCGATCAAGGGGTTAAGTGTGTCCTAGGGAGTGATTCTAACTGTAGGGGGGATGGGCTCACTACAACATGACAGAGATCGCTGCTCCCGATAACAGGGAGCAGTGGATCTCTGTCATGTTGCTAGCCAGAACAGGAAAATATACATATACATTATGAAGTTGTAATTTTGGCAATTTACTGTTGTTTGAGAACAGGGTGTCCTGCTGCTGCACTAATCTAGGCTTGAATGGAGGAGAAGATTTGGATGCCGCACACTGGATGTAGTCAAAAAAACTTCACTTTATTGAAAAAATGGGATCATCAAAACAACAAGACTGTCATGCAGAAAGTACAGGTAAGCTGACGCGTTTCGCACTCAAGACTGAGTGCTTACTCATAGCTGATGATCCCATTTTTTCAATAAAGTGAAGTTTTTTTGACTACATCCAGTGTGCGGCATCCAAATCTTCTCCTCCATTCAAGCCTGCTTTGCCTAGCATTCAGCCAGCACCTGGAGCTCTTCTGCTCTGAAACTTCTACTTACACCTGGGTCAGTGTCAGCCTGAGCGGTGGAAATACTTTCTTTGCTTGTCTGCATCTAAGGATATATGCTGCACTAATCTAGCTGGTTGGTGGGAGCCTCCCTGGTACAGCTACTGGCCTCTGAGCCTAACCCTTGACCATGACACTAGGATCCCAACACGTTTAAGCTCATCCCTAGTCACAAATCCCAGGAGGCATTATTCTCCACCATTAACACCATTCAGGTTTCCCTCATCTTGAAAGCGGTCAAGACCCGTAGACATATGTAATACTCTATTGAAATCATGTTTTTGATGTATGGTTATAATTGTTGGTAAGTATGTATCTGAAAATAATTGTCTTGTTCAATGGTTGATCATGAAGGTCATTTTTATTTATTTAAAGCACTTGATTAGTATGGTATCTAGCGCCCCCTAGCTTTCTTACATTTCCATTTTTTTGGTAATGCAGGAGATTTATTTATTTAGAGCACTTGAATAATATGGTATCTAGCGCCCCCTATCTTCCTTACATTTTTATACTGTCTGTAAGAAAGGTGGACTTTATGTTTTTAGGGAAATCGATTTGATTAATAAATGATACACACATGTAGCATTTTGTTTCTCTGTTGCTGATTTATTTCTATTTGCATGCATTGATATGCTTGACAACCTCAATTTTTTTTTTTTCGCATATTTTTGGTTACTTTAACATTTTGGAGATGATCAACATTGCAATGTGACAAGGTCTTTAATCTGAGGATCAGCAACTAAACATACACTATATTGTCAAAATTAGTGAGTCCGAGGTATAGGGAGGAAGGTTCCAGTCACCGGTAGAAGTGCATGGATGTGGAAGCACACAACACCACGTGGTAAAGTGATCTGCTTACCAGAAAACAAAACAAGCTAGGCATATAATTTAATCCTCGGCTCATCCAGCATGTGGGCCTCCACAATACACCCTCAAGGAATGGGACAGCAATACCCGGATAACCTTCACAGCCGGTATAATTTCTCCAGGGATTCACATCAATAGTACAGGCTCTCAGTAAACCGATCAACCATGCCCAATGAAAGAAACATAAGCGACCAATAGTGAAGCAGTATCTTCACTAAACCAACTCTGGATCCAGTGCCTTCCACCTACATCTTTCGAGCAATAGAGCTTGACAGCTTGACAGAGGTTTCCAACCCTTTCTGTGCGAGTCTTGATGTGTTCTGGAAAAGATACAGCAACAGGTCAAATCTGCAACGTTCACTCACTTCGTCACCAAGATGAACTCAGGAATGCTCACAACTCTCCGCACACGGCCGCCATCTTGTCCCGCCGCCTGACACATTACCCTAGACACATTTAGAAAACCTTGTGGGCAGCCTTCCCAGAAGAGTTGAAGCGGTTATAGCTGCAAAGGGTGGGCCAACTCAACTTTGAACCCAACGGAAGAAGACTGGGATACCAGTAACCACTTCAGCCCCGGAAGGATTTACCCCCTTCCTGACCAGAGCACTTTTTACAATTTGGCACTGCATCACTTTAAATGCTAATTGCGCGGTCATGCAATGCTGTACCCAAACAAAATTTGCGTCCTTTTTCTTCCCACAAATAGAGCTTTCTTTTGATGGTATTTGATCACCTCTGCGGCTTTTATTTTTTGCGCTATAAATGCAAAAGGACCGAAAATTTAGAAAAAAAATGATATTTTCTACTTTTTGTTATAAAAAAAATCCAATAAACTCAATTTTAGTCATACATTTAGGCCAAAATGTATTCGGTCACATGTCTTTGGTAAAAAAAATGTTAATAAGGGTATATTTATTGGTTTGCGCAAAAGTTATAGCGTCTACAAACTAGGGTACATTTTCTGGAATTTACACAGATTTTAGTTTATGACTGCCTATGTCATTTCTTGAGGTGCTAAAATGGCAGGGCAGTACAAACCCCCCAAATGACCCCATTTTGGAAAGTAGACACCCCAAGGAAATTGCTTAGAGGCATGTTGAGCCCATTGAATATTAATTTTTTTTGTCCCAAGTGATTGAATAATGAAAAAAAAAAAAATTTACAAAAAGTTGTCACTAAATGATATATTGCTCACTCCTCACTACCTATTACAGTTTTGAAGGCCATAAAATACCAAGAAACTTTCCCAAATGACCCCATTTTGGAAAGTAGACACCCCAAGCGATTTGCTGAGAGCCATGGAATATTTTATATTTTGACACAAGTTGCGGGAAAAAATTACAAACTTTTTTTTGTTGAGTTGTCACTAAATGATATATTGCTCAAACATGCCATGGGCATATGTGGAATTACACCCCAAAATACATTCTGCTGCTTCTCCTGAGTATGAGGATACCACATGTGTGGGACTTTTTGGGAGCCTAGCCGTGTACGGGGCCCCTAAACCAAGCATCGCCTTCAGGATTTCTAAGGGCGTAAATTTTTGATTTCACTCTTCACTGCCTATCACAGTTTTGAAGGCCATAAAATGCCAAGCTGGCACAAAACTCCCCCCAAATGACCCCATTTTGGAAAGTAGACACCCCAAGCTATTTGCTGAGAGGCATGTTGAGTCCATGGAATATTTTATATTTTGACACAAGTTGCAGGAAAATTACAAACTTTTTTTTTTTTTTGCACAGAGTTGTCACTAAATTATATATTGCTCAAACATGCCATGGGCATATGTAGAATTACACCCCAAAATACATTCTGCTGCTTCTCCTGAGTATGGGGATACCACATGTGTGGGACTTTTTGGGATCCTAGCCACGTACGGGGCCCCGAAACCAAGCACCGCCTTCAGGATTTCTAAGGGCGTACATTTTTTATTTCACTTCTCACTACCTATCACAGTTTTGAAGGCCATAAAATGCCAAGATGGCACAAACCCCTCCCAAATGACCCCATTTTGGAAAGTAGGCACCCCAAGCTATTTGCTGAGAGGCATGGTGAGTCCATGGAATATTTTATATTTTGCCACAAGTTGCAGGAAAATGACAAACTTTTTTTTTTTTTTTGCACAAAGTTGTCACTAAATGATATATTGCTCACACAGGCCATGGGCATATGTGGAATTGCACCCCAAAATACATTCTGCTGATTCTCCTGAGTACAGGGATACCACATGTGTGGGACTTTTTGGGAGCCTCCCAAAATGACCCCATTTTGGAAAGTAGACACCCCAAGCTATCTGCTGAGAGGCATGGTGAGTATTTTGCAGCTCTCATTTGTTTTTGAAAATGAAGAAAGACAAGAAAAAAACTTTTTTTTTTTTTTTTCAATTTTCAAAACTTTGTGAGGAAAAGTGAGGTCTGCAAAATACTCACTATACCTCTCAGCAAATAGCTTGGGGTGTCTACTTTCCAAAATGGGGTCATTTGGGGGGGTTTTGTGCCACCTGGGCATTCCATTGCCTCCGAAACTGTGATAGGCAGTGAAGAGTGAAATAAAAAATTTACGCCCTTAGAAAGCCTGAAGGCGGTGATTGGTTTTCGGGGTCCTGTACACGGCTAGGCTCCCAAAAAGTCTCACACACGTGGTATCCCCGTACTCAGGAGAAGCAACAGAATGTATTTTGGGGTGTAATTTCACATATTCCCATGGCATGTTTGAGCAATATATCATTTAGTGACAACTTTGTGCAAAAAAAAAAAAAATTATCTTTTTCCCGCAACTTGTGTCATAATATAAAATATTCCATGGACTCGACATGCCTCTCAGCAAATAGCTTAGGGTGTCTACTTTCCAAAATGGGGTCATTTGGGGGGGGGTTGAACTGTCCTGGCATTTTATGCACAACATTTAGAAGCTTATGTCACACATCACCCACTCTTCTAACCACTTGAAGACAAAGCCCTTTCTGACACTTTTTGTTTACATGAAAAAATTATTTTTTTTTGCAAGAAAATTACTTTGAACCCCCAAACATTATATATTTTTTTAAAGCAAATGCCCTGCAGATTAAAATGGTGGGTGCTTCATTTTTTTTTTCACACCGTATTTGTGCAGCGATTTTTCAAACGCATTTTTTTGGGAAAAACACACACTTTTTAAAATTTGAATGCACTAAAACACACTATATTGCCCAAATGTTTGATGAAATAAAAAAGATGATCTTAGGCCGAGTACATGGATACCAAACATGACATGCTTTAAAATTGCGCACAAACGTGAAGTGGCGACAAACTAAATACATTTTTAAAAGCCTTTAAAAGCCTTTACAGGTTACCACTTTAGATTTACAGAGGAGGTCTACTGCTAAAATTACTGCTCTCGATCTGACCTTCGCGGTGACACCTCACATGCATGGTGCAATTGCTGTTTACATTTGGACGCCAGACCGACGCTTGCATTCGCCATGCGTGCGCGAGAGCAGGGGGGGACAGGGGTGCTTTTTTTAATTATTTTTTTGCTTTTTTTATCTTATTTTTAAACTGTTCCTTTCATTTTTTTTTTTTTTATCATTTTTATTGCTATCTCAGGGAATGTAAATATCCCCTATGATAGCAATAGGTAGTGACAGGTACTCTTTTTTGAAAAAATTGGGGTCTATTAGACCCTAGATCTCTCCTCTGCCCTCAAAGCATCTGACCACACCAAGATTGGTGTGATAAAATGCTTTCCCAATTTCCCAATGGCGCTGTTTATATCCGGCGAAATCTAAGTCATGAAATGCTCGTAGCTTCCGGTTTCTTAGGCCATAGAGATGTTTGGAGCCACTCTGGTCTCTGATCAGCTCTATGGTTAGCTGGCTGAATCACCGGCTGCATTCTCAGGTTCCCTGTTGGGACAGGAGAGCCAGAGAAAAACATGGAAGATGGTGGGGGGGGCATTCTCTCCTAGAGGCTAATTAGCCGCTAGGATTGCTTTTACATGAAAGCCGACCGCTGGCTGAAAAGAATGATGCCAAGATGATACCTAAACCTGCAGGCATCATTCTGCTATAACCACTCAAAGTCCAGCAACATACCAGTACGTTGCTGGTCCTTGTTGGGCATATATTGTAAACTTTTTTTTTCATGCAGCCTGTGGGCTGAACGAAAAAAAGATATTGATCGTGGATGTGCCCACCATTAGAATACCTCCCTTCATCCACCCACTTCTAATGGGCATACATGCACCGTTTATATATGCCGAAGCATGGGGGCATACGCCCCAAAAGGTAGGAGCAAATCGCTCCTCCGCCCCTGCTGCCCCCATGCTTTGGCATATATGCTTTTTTTTTAACTGTGGTGGTGAAATCACCTCCTACAGTGCTGGAGTCACAGCTTTATGTATCGTGGGAGCAAACGCTGTTGCTGTCAAGATAAATAAATCCGCTCTGCAACTGAATGGCGTACCTGCTAAGCAAATGACGGTTAACAATAAAACAAAGTAACATTACAGTATAACAGTTATGCCCTTTACACACGATAGGATTTTCCGATGGAAAATGTGTGATAGGACCTTGTTGTCGGAAATTCCGACCGTGTGTAGGCTCCATCACACATTTTCCATAGGAATTTCCGACACACAAAGTTTGAGAGCATGCTATAAAATTTTCCGACAACAAAATCCGTTGTCGGAAATTCCGATCGTGTGTACACAAATCCGACGCACAAAGTGTCACGCATGCTCAGAATAAATTAAGAGACGAAAGCTATATGCTACTGCCCCGTTTATAGTCCCGACGTACGTGTTTTACGTCACCGCGTTCAGAACGATCAGATTTTCCGACAACTTTGTGTGACCGTGTGTATACAAGACAAATTTGACCCAACATCCGTCAGAAAAAATCCATGGATTTTGTTGTCGGAATGTCTGATCAATGTCCAACCGTGTGTACAGGGCATAAGACTTACCGTACCTGCAAAGCAAATACAAAAACAAATGGTAAAAAATAAAACGCTAATTTAACGCAACCTGTGCCTAAAATACATATATGCCGGAGCATGGGGGCATCCTCCCGCAAAAGGTAGGAGCAAATCGCTCCTCCACCTACTGCTGCCCCCACGCTTCGGCATATATGCTGAAGTATGTAACTGTGGTGGTGAAATCACCTCCGACAGCGCTGGAGTCGCAGCTTTATGTATCGTGGGAGCAAACAATGTTGCTGTCAAGATAAATAAATCCGCTCTGCAGCTGAATGGCGTACCTGAAAACAAAAAAATGGTTAACAATAAAACACAGTAAACAGTAAAGTATAAAAAAAATGCATATCTGAAAAGCAAACATGGTAAAACATAAAAACAATAAAACATTGCAGAGTAGAATACAGTAAAAAAGAGCAGAACAATAGAGAGAGAATAGAGAGAGAGAGAAAGAACAATAAAACGACAACTATTTTAGTTTTTTTTATTTTATATTTTTTTTGTGTTTTTATTTTTTTACTTTTTTTTTCTTTTTTTTTTTTACACTTTTTCTTGTAACTATAACTTTTGTAACTGGTACCAGGTTTGGGTCTCTCAAAATGCGATGGCATCTTGGGAGACCCTGTGAAAGTGTGCCTAGTCTGTGCAGTGCTGTACCCTACGCTAATACTCAACTAGTGTATGGTAGCGCTCAAAACATTCACCAATGCAAAGACCAGGATTGTCAGGACAGGAGGGACAATAATACCGGGTGTCACGCCTAAATCCGCGCTTGCTGCAGACGCGACATCTTCTTTGGGGGGCTCGTTGGGTAGGGGTACTCGGGTGGACATACGGAAAATGCCTCTCATGCAGCCGGCTTACTGCATTTGGTTGGGGAAGGTGAGGTGGAGCACCGTCTGGAAACAGAAGGGCTCTGACGATCTCTTCCTGGAATTTAAGGAAGGATCCAGTCCGTCCTGAAGCTCTGTATAGCACATAAGCGTTCAGCAAAGCCAATTGAAATAAATAAACAGACACTTATTTGTACCAGTGTCTGGCCTTACGGGCAACTAGGTACGGCGCCAACAACTGGTCGTTGAGGTCCACCCCTCCCATATTTTGGTTATATTCATGGACACAAAGGGGTTTCTCCACAACACCAATCGCCGTAGTAATTTGGACCGTCGTGTCTGCATGAAGGGAGGTAAGAACGAAAACATTCTTATTGTCCCTCCACTTCATAGTGAGCAAATTATTACAGTTGAAGCAGGCTCTCTCCCCCAGCCTAAGACGGGAATCTACAAGCCGTTGCCACGTGCTCCAATCTGTTGATCAAAAAGGTGACTAAAAAGTGGCACGCTCGTGTAATAATTGTCCACGTACAAGTGGTACCCCTTTCCGAATAAGGGTGACACCAAGTCCCACACAATCTTGCCAGCGCTTCCTATGTAGTCAGGGCAGTTTGTCGGCTCTACGTGACTATCTTTGCCCTCGTAAACCATAAAACTACATGTATAGCCTGTGGCCCTGTCACAGAGCTTATACATCTTGACCCCGTATCTGGATCGCTTGCTGGGAAGGTACTGTTTGAATGACAAGCGGCCAGAAAATGTAATCAGGGATTAATCAACGCAGACAACTTGATGGGGAGTAAACAAGTCTGCAAAACATTGGTTGAAGTGGTTTACGAGGGGCTGAATTTTGTAGAGCTGATCGTATTCAGGGTCTCCACGAGGACGACAGAGTTCATTGTTGTTGAAGTGCATGAACCGCAAAATCTGCTCATATTGTGCCCTGGTCATGGAGACAGAGAACACGGGCATATGGTGAATTGAGTCAGTGGACCAATATGACCGCAACTCACTCTTTTTAGTTATGCCCATGTTGAGGGAAAGGCCCAGAAAGATCTTAAATTTGTAAACCGTAATTGGTTTCCAATCTCTGGCAAGGGAGGACTGGGGAATAGTGGCGATATGTTGACCAGCATACAAATTGCTTTGGTCCAAAATAGATCTATAGAGATCTTCGGTGAAAAACAGCAAATAAAAATCAAGTGACGCAAAATCAACAGTTTCCACCTGAATGCCGGGTTGGTCAGTGAATGGGGGGAAGTACGGGTGCTGCAGAAGTGGTGGGTTCCCAATTACGATTGGCGAATGCAGCAGGAAGGACACTATGGGCACGATGGGCCTGTCTTTGTCCTCTTGGTGGCAGCGGGACACTACTTGTGCTTGCCACCTCACCAGCTTGCACTGCACTTATGGGGCTCGCCACGTCACCAAGTGTTACTGCAGTGCTGGATGTACGACCAGGGTGTACTAGGCCGCTGGTGCTTGCCAGTTCACCAGAAGGAATTGGGGCGCTAGTACTGCTCTGCTCCATACAAGAGCCCTGCGGTTCTTGCACCTCAACAACAGCAGAAGAAGATTGGGGTCTGGTACGCCTGACCTTGGCAGGGACCACAACTCCGTCGTCAGAGCTATCTGTCATGGAGCCGCTGTCCTCTACAGGATCGTATTCTGAGCCTGAATCTGACAGATGAGTGACTTCCTCTTCACTATGTGTCATGCTCAGAAATGTGTAGGCCTCTTCACTAGTGTACCTTCGATTTGCCATTTTGGGCTCTAAATTTAGTGGTACACTAGTGAGACTCACAGGCAAAAAAGCTCCTGACTGTTAGCGACTGTATCAAAACGCTACCAACAAAAACTGTTAGCGATCGCAGGGATCAGGCCTGACTCTGCGAACACTGCAGTTATGTGTGCTTAGTGTTTTGTAAGTGACAGTGATCGATCGATACTGCACTTGGGTGGGCTGGGCCGAGGGGCAAAACGCAGGTGCTAGCAGGTATCTGGGCTGATCCCACTAACACTGCGTTTTTGGGAACCCTAAACTGCTGGGGACGCTAGTATAGATCTGATCAGATCAGATATTGATCCGTCCAGATACTATACCACTAAGGGAGGTGTATGCTGCGTGCGTGGGTGTTAGCAGTACTGGCACTAACCTGATACTGCCTGGGGCGACGCAGACCTTATCTGACACTAAAACGTAACTTATTTTACCGCCGGGTGATCAGGGGGTTAAACCTTTATTGGGTAATAAACGGCGGGTGCCCTGAAACTATAAAAAATAAACTAACTAACCAGCGTCACCCGTAACACTTATACGGTGATCAGTGGTGAAATGGTTAACTAGGGGGCAATCAGGGGGTTAAAACCTTTATTAGGTAGTATATGGGGTTCCCTGTGGCTATAAAAAGCTGACGGCGAACCTATATACTTACCTCCCTAACTAGCGTCACCTGTGACACTAACACAGCGATCAGAAAAATGATCGCTTAGTGACACTGGCGACAGGGGGTGATCAAGGAGTTAACCTTTATTAGGGGGGGTTAGGGGGGTATCCTAGACCTAAAAGGGGCTACCACTAACTGTCCTACCACTTATAACTGTCACAAACTGACACCAATGCAATAATCAGAAAAAAAAAATTGCTATTGGTGTCACTGTGACAGGGGGTACAGGGGGGTGATCGGGGGGGTGATGGGGGGTGAAATGTGTGCCTAGAGTGTTCTACTGTTAGTGTAGTGTTTGGTGCAAACTTACTTGATGTCTTCTCTCCTCGGCGCCAGAACGAAAAGACCGGCTCGAGGAGAGATGACATCACTTCCTCTGCCGCTGTTTACATTTCAGAGGCAGAGGAAGAATGTCATTGGCTGGGAGCGATCGCGAGGGGGTGGCCACGAATGGATGGCCTCCCCCTCACCACTGATCGCTCGGGGACAGATGCCGACCGCCTCGGGCACCGGGGGCGGGAGGCAAGTAACGTACCCATACGTTACTTTGCCTGCCCGTGCCATTCTGCCGCAGTATATCTGTGTGAGGAGGTTGGCAAGTGGTTAAAGTTCATGTGCGTGTAAAGGCAGGCTTCCCAATACTTTTCACAATATAGTGTATAATGGGTGAGTAGGAGGCCAAGGGGCCAGCAGATTACACGTAAATTAAAATACTTAATTAAATATTTAATAAGGAAAGCATTATTAAATAAAAGTGAAGATGTGAAGGCCCGCTTTAAGAGAATCATCACATCACAAAACATTATAGACCAAGTTTTAGCAATCTTTTATGATGATTAACTAGGATAAGCTATCTTTAGTGATAATGTTTCCAAAGAGACAATTTTACTTTAATTCACTTCCAAGGATTTCAATGACTGGAAATGAAGCACAATCTTTTTCTTCTGCTTCACTTCCCAAGTCCGACGCATGAAATCGGCACCGTGGTACCTCTCGTATCTCTGCATCTTCCTTGTTTGCTTTTTCATCTGGTGCCAGACCGGTGGAATGAAAAAAAGTAGCAGATAGCAGTGCCGTATAAAAAGCTGATGATAATAACACTGATCTAAAGGATTACACAAAAGAAGTATTTAAGTGTATACTTTACTGAATGGTCCTCGAACACTGTTCAAGCACTACATGCAACTCAATGGAAAGCAAACAAAGGAAATGCACTTTCCTGCATTACCTACAGCCAGTATAAGTGTCAGCATAATAGAAAACTCTTACTATTCTTATTACAGACATTGTGTAACAGCAGTCCTTTAGAAACTGGGGTGTTTTTTTTATATTTAAAATACATGTTAAGCCCATGGGGTATCTCCTTCCGGAAAGTGGCACAGCAAAAATGATAGCAGTTAAATAATGGACTTTTCATTCTCCGGTATGAAGTTGTGAAACTATAGCTGTAGCAGCCCACATGTCTGCTATGGGGCCTGGGGTGAGAGGGGTCCAATTTGGCAATTTAAACTGTGAATTCACCAGTCTAGAAGAGCTAAAGTCAGACATCCAATAGGAGTCATCAGGATTGCCGCTCGCTTCCTCTGTGCAATAATAAGCATTTTTTTTAATCTGTCTTAGCATGAAATGTAATGCCTCCAGAACCTCTGATACAGACTCAATTAAAATGATATTAAACCCTCAGTTTTTTAAGCACTTTCAGCAGCTGGATTAATCACTTGCTGAGTATGCAACGTCTATATCTATTAATTGTCTATGTTCCAGTTTAAGCCAGTGCCCCATCATTGGTGACATTGGGAGGAATGTCGCTCCATTGTTGGTATCAGCAGGAGGAATAAAGCCATACTGTTGCTATTAGTAGTATTTGCTATTAGGAATAGTGCCCCATCCTTGGTGTCAGTGGGAGGAATAGTGCCCCATCACTGGTGTCAGTGGGAGGAATAGTGCCCCATCATTGGTGTCAGCTGGAGGAATGGTCCCCCTCTATTGGTGTCAGTGGGAGTAATACTGCTCCATTGTTGCTATCAGTAGGAGGAATAGAGCCCTATCATAGGTGTCAGTGAGAAAAACAGTCCCCCATGGCTGGTGTTCCGGGAACAATAGTGCCCCATCGTTGGTGTCAGTGGGAGGAAAAGCGCTACATTTTTGGTGTCTGTGGGAGAAATAATGTCTCACAATTGGTGTCAGTGGGCGGAATAGTTCCCCATCTTTGGTTTCAGTGGGAAGAATAGTGCCCCACCATTGGTTTTAGTGGGAGGAATAGTGCCCCATCACTGGTGTTAGTGGAAGGAATATTGCTCCATTGATGGTAATAGCAGGAGGACTAGAGCCCTATCATTGGTGTCAGTAAGAAAAATAGTCCCCCGTGGCTTGTTTTATGGTAAGAACAGTGCCCCATCGTTGGTGTCATTGGGAGGAATAGTGCCTATCATTGGTGCTAGTGGGAGGAATAGAGATACATTGTTGGTGTGAGTGCAAGGAATATGCCTCATCACTGGTGTCAGTGGGAGGAATAGTGCCCCATCATTGGTATTAGTGGGAGGAATAGTACCCCATCATTGGTACCAGTGGGTGGAATAGTGCCCCATCGTTTGTGTCAGTGGGAAGAATAGTACTCCATCACTGGTGTCAGTGGGAGGAATAGAGCCCCATCAATGGTATCAGTGGGCGGAATAGTTCCCCATCATTGGTGTTATTGGGAGGGATAGAGCTACATTGTTGGTGTCAGTGCGAGGAATAGTACCCCATCACTGGTGTCAGTGGGAGGAATAGTGCCCCATTATTGGTATCAGTGGGAGGAATAATACCCCATCATTGGTATCAGTGGGAGGAATAGTGCCCCATCAGTGTTATCAGTGGGAGGAATAGTACCCCATCATTGGTTTCATTGGGAAGAATAGTGCCCCATCGTTGGTTTCAGTGTGAGGAATAGTGCCCCATCATTGCTGTCAGTAGGAAGAATAGTGCCCCATCATGGTGTTAGTGGGAAGAATAGTGCCCCATCGTTGGTGTCAGTGGGAAGAATAGTGCCCCATCCTTGGTGTCCGTGGGAAGAATAGTGCCCCATCGTTGATGTCAGTGGGAAGAATAGTGCCCCATCGTTGGTGTTATTGGGAAGAATAGTGCCCCATCATTGGTGTCAGTGGGAAGAATAGTGCCCCATCATTGGTGTCACATCTTCACTCCAGGCCACATCTTTCTCTGAAGCATACCACTGCCTCCTCTACAGAGCACAAGGAGTAGTGAACATTTAATCATCCATGCACAGACCAATTATTTGAACCGTCTTCTATTAGAAGGTATCAATAGACATTTACATTTTTGGCTGTACATTAGTCACGTAGCACAGACATGTGTTTAGAGAAAAGTACACTTATCCTATAACAACATATACATTATGAAGTTGTAATTTTGGCAATTTACTGTTGTTTGAGAACAGTGTGGTATAAGCCAGAACTCCACTTTAAGTCTGATTTATTATCCCTTTCCTGAATTGGGGATATGTTTTTGGCAGATCTGTGATTCAGAAGTATTCAGAAGTAATGGGTCAGCGTCTTGTGTTAGACATAAATTCTGGTACCGCTGCCATTTAATAAACTGAAGAATGATTTCAGAAGAGAGGCTTAAGCTATTCTGAAAATACATCAGTTCAAAATGGTTTAGCAGATGTGTAATGTCTGTTCTCACATTTCACTGCCAGAAACGTTCACTGCCAACTAACATAAAGGCAAATATTTTGTATGTATTTGAAAATGCAAAATGTCCAGTATGATTGGAGTTATCAACAACCATTGGATTCAAAGCTGTCACATTTTCAGATTTCAGCTGCCATTTTGCCAATGCATGTCTGAATGTACATCTAAACTGAATCATTAAAACCCCATATAACATAACTCTGAACTTTGAATGTTAATGTAATGCCCTATGCAGTGGAGATTTAATTAGATGTAGTTTGCATGTTATTGCTAGGCTGTATATAATCTGAGCTGTTATCCATTTTTGTGGGTTGTGTATGTAGCACCCTCTAGTTGTGCTAGGTTGTTAGTGTAGCTGATAGTGTAGGAACATTTTAGGTTTAGCTCAGGGCTAAGCCTGATCTATAAACCTGGGTCAGGGTTTAGTGACTCGGGGCTGGGTGACTCATCCTAGCAGTTTCTCCGGTGCCTCCCCTTGCTTAATGGGACATTGGAGATTGTTCCAGACATAGTGGGTGGAGGTTAGGAGGAGCTGTTTGGAATATTTATGAAGGCCTCAGACAATCCCCAGGAGCAGGTCACCATGTCTGGGGGAACTCCTGAGAGTCAGTCGGTTGACTGCTGGATGACACACTTGATGGACTTTTTATTGCTTGAACACAATACTAGATTGTGAGTATATTATTGTACTTTTCATGAATTATAGTGTTACAAAGATAATGTGCAAGGCTGGTGCGCCCTCTGTCTTTGTTCTCTTATAGATTTCCTTTGGGTTCTCCCCGACCTGTTAAGAGTGGCAGCACAGCCGACAAGGTGATGTGTTTTGTGGAGAATTCTTTTCCTACTTACCCCACAGCAAGCTCTTGAGCACAGGATCATTTTGTTTCTTTCTGTAAATCCCCAGTTAAGGGCTGGCAGGGGGGCAGTCAGGTGGAAGATGGAGATGGAGTGCTGAGGTGGCCCTTGACGGTGCCCCCTAGTCTGGGGATCCTACCAAAGCACACAGAGGAAACCCTTCCTGGAGGCATGGGAGCAAGGAGAGAGGACAGCAGGAGCAGGTCAGCAAGTCTGGGAGATCTCCTGAGAGTCAGCCGGTTGGGCTGGTGAGTGACATGATGGAGGACTGTGGGGAGAAGTTAGCCTGGAGGGCTGGTGAAAGGGGCAGCTACAGCCAGGCGGGTTGGCAGTGCCTGAAGAGGTGGTGCTGGGTTCAGTAGCCAAAGGAGTGATGCAAGCTGGACACTGAATATTCACAGTGTTCCTGTTGGGTTCTGCAAGCAAGTGAGTGTATATAGGAAAAGTTGTCCCTGAAGTTGTTGTTGAAGTCAAGCGGGCATCTCATAACCTCCCATTCTTGTCCAAGTTATTATACCTACATATATAACAAAAAAAACAAAGTCACGGGCCATTCTATGACTCTGGAGTGCATGTGAAAATTCGGTGAGTCTGGCTGTGCAGGGTGGGGAATCCCAGTCTACTTGCAGCTCCTTAGGGGGTGCACTACATGTAGGTCTAGCCTTAGTCTGGTGGTTGATACCCCTGCTGCTGGAAGGAGGTTCCAGTAAATAGTGTAGGAAGATTATTTTGTAGGCTACAAATATTTATCTGGCCCAACCAATCCCTGGGGTTCTTGTTCAGTGATATGGTGATGTAGATAATAGATATTTGGGAGCACCTTTCGAAAACCCTCGCTTTCTTAGGGTTATCCCCTTGGGAGGAGGCCTGTGTGACAAGTGCTGTTTGGATTGGCATCAGCCTTGAGTTGTATGCTTAGGACCTAGGAGACTAAGTCGGAGCTGAAGCACAGACCTGGAGGGACTGGTCACAGAGAGGACCTCCAGGCTGGGAAGAAACTAGAGGAGATAGGCAGAACTGCTGCCAGGGCTTTGTAGAAAGCACTATGTTCTCCCCAACTGTTATTTTGAAGAACCAGACTTGGGTGTTTTTTGTCTTTTCACTGAGGAATAGGAACTCATTGTTATACAACATGGTGCTGCTATATCGATGTAGCACCCTCATAGATTGGCATCTAGGTTTGGTAAGGCAAATTTAGTTCTGTAATCAGCAGCGCAGCATGTGGATGCTTTGGGATGCTCTGGGCTCTGCAGACTGCAGTTTGATTTCTTCCCCCTGTCTTCTGGAGACTTCCAGAATATAGCGGATGAGAGGGTCAAATAAGCAGCCTGAATAGTTATGTAGCTCCAGCCACTCCCTGGGAAGGTGTGCCCAGATGGTGGTTTGGAAGCACATAAATAGTTTAGAGCCCCAGAGACCAGGGTTCTTCTCCAGGACAAAAGGTTCCCAGCCAGAAGGGCTTTTGACCCTCCTGGCCATCCTGCTGAAAATTCTGCCTGTCCCATTGAGGTCCCAGCTGAGCTTAACTTGGGGGGATATCCTGCTACAAGTTCTTTGGGAAAAGAATGAGGGGTTCCACTGAGGATCTGATCTAGAAGCTCCACTGAAGAGACTGTCTTCCTGAGTCTGAGGGAGACATCCAGGCCCTGGGCACTCAGTGAGTACAGACCTAAGGGAGAAGGATCCCAGTAACTGTTTCTTTTGTTAACTCCTGGCGCACTAAACTTAAGGCTTGCCCAGTGCTGTTCATTTTATGTCCTACTGCTCAAAGGACTGTATAAAGAAGGAGCTGCAGAGGAAAGAGTGTCCTCACATTCCTGTGTATAGTTCTGGAGTATCCCACAGCTTGCCTAGACCCTATCCAAGTTAATTTGCAATAAACATTAAAGAAAAGGCCATTCCTAGACTGTTTATTCTATTCCTGAGAAAACGAAGCAGTTGGATATGTGACGACACAAACTATTGATAAGAACCCAGAAGGCTGCTCAAAATTTCTTATCAAAACCAGTCTGAACCGACCAAATACTGCTGAAATCTCTTTTTTTTGCCAGTTACGTGATGTATACATCCATTTAACTGTTCCTTTGCTACTAAGAAGATATGGACATTGATTGGACTAACTATACAATCACACCTAGATTACAGCCTAAAACACGCCTAAACCTTATGCATATTCATACGTATAAAATTGTATAATAAGAAAAGTAAAAAATCATGCTACCCATAAGTAACTAACCAAAAACTGTGCGATTAATGATTAATATGATCCAAAATCAATATACAGTATGCAATTATGATATTGCACATCATATATGATATATATAATAATATGTGAAATGAATGGACAGTGCAAAAGAATGCATATAAATACCTAAAAAACATGATGTGAATAAATGTTAAACATCAAAAATCATAGACAATACATTGAATGACAAATAATAAATAAATAAACCACACTAAGTGCACGAAAATAAACCATAAATAAAACAGTATAATGTAACATGCACCAGTGAGTGGTGAAAAAAAGTCCATAAAAGGTGAACAAATTGTAGTCTTCAAATACTATGTGAAATCCACCACCAATATCAGCAGGAATGCGCCCTTACCAAAACACCATGATCCCCCATCACAGAGGAGCAGGGAGAGCGTGTGTTATACCATAGGCTGGCTCAGAGGGACAGCAGGCAATATCCCAGGTACTGGATGGCCACCTCACAACAACTCAGATCTCTCTGTCCCCTACACAAAGCTCTGTGCTCAACCAGCCAGAGGGAAGAAGTGAAGTCACAATTCAATTTTGAAAAAAAAAAACACAATATTTTGTACTTTTTGCTATAAAAATGATTTTATGGTTGCATCCATTTCTGACCCTGCTGAGATAAATTACACTAATAGGTTTAGTGAGAAAGATGAGGAGCAAACATTTATGCTCATCTGATGCCAGAGACCAGCAACATGAAGAAAAAGATGGAGACAAAGGCAAAGATGGGACTGGTGCCAATACTTTAGCATTAAGTTTGACTAAAAGGTGTTAAATTTGTCTGAACAGTCTTTTCCTGGAGGTTGGTTTTCCAGAAGATTGTTGTCACACTTTCTATATATCCTGCCCTGTTGACCGCAAACCCTTTCAAACTGTGTATAAAATAGATCCGGTTGGTGGATGCACCAAGATCCATGTTGTGGCAAGAACACAAAAAGAAAACTGCAGCTACAACCTGTGCCAATGGTGCTGTACAAAAGGGAAGATATGCTTTAGAACAGATGTTATGAAGAAATATGCAAATTAAATCTTGAAAAGAGCAAGAACAAAACATTTTTCATCAGCAAGGCTGAGCAAGTATGAAGCAATCCTGCTTGAATTAGGAGAAGTAGAAGTGAAAAGATGTACTACAATCAATCCTGCCAGTGTTTTCCTAGAGAGAGAAGACCTCGAAGAGGAGGGTGACCACATCAGCTTAAAATGTATGAAAGAAGAAATGCAGCAAATCTCCCCAGTAAAGTACACTCCTCTTGAAAATCCTGATCTGATCTTGTTTGTATACGGTTCACGCCGGTACACAGATGAAGTCCCAAGAACGGCATATGCGGTGAGAACATTGGAGGAAGTGATTGAGACCCAACTACTCCCTTCATCACTTTCAGCGCAGGTTGCCAAAGTGGTAGCACTCACAAGAGTCTGTGAGGCCACAAAGGATCAAACAGCCAACACTGATAGCAAGTATACTCTCGGAATAGTCCATGAGTTTGGACCCATATGAAAGAACAGAGCATTCACAACTGCTGCAGAAGAACCAATTCAAAACTGGAAATATGTTCAAGAACTTTTTGAAGCAGTCACCCTCCCAAAGGAAGTAGCCATCCTGAAGCTCAAGCCACATACTGGAGGACAACCCATGGAAGAAAAAGGAAACCAGCTGGCTGATCATACTGCCAGGAAGACCGCTGAAATGCCATTGGAAGCATTCATGACTTTAATTACTGATTTTGAAAAAAAAAGAGGAAGAAGAAGAAGCTTGTAAAAGATTGGAGGAGAGAAGAGAACAAATACAAAAGCAAAAGAATTGATTAAGAAATTGCAAGAATCTGCGCCTGATGATTGGAATGAAATCATGGAAAGGGACAGAGCTAAGATGGACTCTTGTGCAAGGAAAATGAAATATGTGTCCCACCTCAAACGGAGAAGATGATCATGCAACTAGCCTATGGTCCAGGTCATGTAGGCTCTAAGGCAATGGAGAGAAACATAAACAAGGCTGGTTGGTTTATTCAATACTCCAGAGAATCATGTCATTACTTTGTTGAGGGATGCATAATTTGTGCTAGAAATAACCCAGGAAAGCTGACCATGGTAACACAAAGACATTTGGCCAAGCCACTAATCCCTTTCCAAAGACTTCAGAGTGATTACATCCAAATTGCCAAATCAGGCCAATACCAATATGTTTTGGTGTGCATATTTTCATGGGCTGGATAGAAGCCTGACCGGTGGCTAAAGCAAATGCCAAGACAAATGCAAGGAAGCTCCTTTCCAAAATAATATGCCACTTTGGAGTCCCTGAAACCATAGAGAGTGACAGAGGAACACATTTCACTGGACAAATCATGCAAATTATATGCAAGGACTTGGCGATTGAGCAGGGCTTCCACGCCCCTATCATCCTCAGAGTTCAGGGAAGGTAGAAAAATATAATGGAATCATTAAAAATAGGCTAGCTAAACTTATGCAGGAACGGGAGCAGGTACGGCCCGTGCATTGTGGGCGCACGGGCGCCCCCCCCGATTCCTGCTTCCCCCCTTTCAGGACGCCGGCCACATGGACTCCTATGGCAGCGTGGGAGGGGGTGTTTGTGCTGATCTATATACTGTATCTGTAATGCTGACCTATATACAGTATCTGTAATGCAGACCTATATACCCTGATCTGTGAGGCTGAGCTATATACTCTGTCCTGTAATGCTGAGCTGTATATTTCTTACCCTATGGGTGGAAGCAAGTGGAATACAGGGGACAGAGTGGGTGGATGCTATAAGGGGTGGGGCTTATGAGAAGTGGGAAAGGTCAACAAGGAAGGGCGGGGGCTGGCGCCCCCATCCTAAAATTTCCCCAGCCGCCACTGAACGGGAGGAAGGGTCAATAAAGAAACAATGGCCAGAACTGTTGCTTCTGGTTCTTTACAGCATCAGGACTACCCCTACTTGTAAGTCAGAGAACCTTATGAGTCCTTATGAAACTTTGTTTGGGGGCCCACCTAAGTCAGGGTTGTATTTTCCACTTCAAACTGCTGTAATGTATAATGATTTTGTTTTTTAATGTAATTGTCTTATACAAGCAACTAACTACGATGCACAAGCTTGTTTTTGATTAACTTGCGGGTCCAGATCAAGTAACTGGGACCAAAGTACCTTTGGGACCAAAGTTTGAAGGACACTTCCAAGTGCTCCTGACAACTGCTACAGCTGTAAAGTGATGTGGATACATAGCAGCCATTGCAAGAAAGTACAGCTAATTTTAAAAGATGAGTAAACTACTGTTATGCCTTTGCTTGATCTTAGCAGTCAAGGCTATAGAGGAAAATCATCTGTACATATTACACATGCTAACAGGCAAAAGGAGTAATTTGAGTAATTGCTAGATATGTTCACATAGGCCAGACAGTTCTAAAAAGCACACATCAGATATTTTTTTCCCATTAATTTAATACCTGGAAAACTGTATCCTCATGAGCCAGAAATTGGCCTTAGCAAGGCCCCAGACATTAAACCTATTTACCTTGATGCTGATTTTAAGCAATACAAAGGTGCCCAAAAACCAGTATGTCTAGAAATACCACAAATGTTCTATTATTGTGAAAATACATTTTTTATGCTAAATATAACCAAATGCCTTTGGGAATATCCCCTTGTTTAGTAAGGGAAAAAGGTATACAGTGTGATATTATGATAGGAAATATGACAAACTCAGATTAAACCTTGTTTAGAAATGGTAAATTTTCATGGATTAAACAGATTTTTTTTTTCCTGTAAATATCATCATTATAGGATTGCTTGTTTATTTGTTTTTTTTTTTTTCAGGTGTGCTAAATGTGAAATACAAGGATTACTACAATGGAAGTTAGAACTGAGGAAGATGACCCAAAGGAAGAGATAGAGTGTTATCAGATAATCAGATTAGCAGATTATTATGATGCTGAGATGGGTGATGCGAATGAGTAAAGATATGTATCCACATACACCCTTAGAAGAGCTTTACTCCACTTAGATGTGAAGTAGTAATGTGCACCCTCTGGTATCATACTAGGTAGGGAAGATATGGTGGTGACCCCCCCATAGGGGTCAAATGGAGGGAAATGAGTAGAATTATAGGGGTCTGATAATGTTGAGTTTTATAGAGAGAGAGAGAGAGAGAGACTATCACTTTAAGAATTTGTAATGCACTTGTATTTTTTTACTTTCCTTAGGTGTTTTTTTGTTTCTATTCCTGAGAAAATGAAACTGCTGGATATGTGACGACACAAACTATTGATAAGAACCCAGAAGGCTGCTCAAAATGACTTTCTTATCAAAACCATTCTGAACTGACCAAATATTATTATTATTATTATTACAATACACGATTTATATAGCGCCAACAGTTTACGCAGTGCTTTAGGACCCTTTCATACTGGGGCGGTTTGCAGGCGTTATTGCGCTAAAAATAGCGCCTGCAAACCGCCCCTAAACAGCCTCCGCTGTTTGTTCAGTGTGAAAGCCGAGGGCTTTCACACTGAAGCAGTGCGCTGGCAGGAGAAGAAAAAATCTCCTGCAAGCCGCATCTTTGGAGCGGTGAAGGAGCGGTGTATTCACCACTCCTAAACTGCTCCTGCCCATTGAAATCAATGGGACAGCGCGGCTATACCGCGGCAATACCGCGGCTATAGCCGCGCTGTACGAGTGGTTTTAACCCTTTTTCAGCCGCCAGCGGGGGGTTAAAACCGCACCGCTAGCGGCCGAATACCGCGGTAAAACAGCGCTAAAAATAGCGATGTTTTACCGCCGACGCCCCCTACCGCCCCAGTGTGAAAGGGGCCTTACAGTGTATAGGGGGGACAACACAATTACAGTACAATACAAAAGGTACAGGAGGGCCCTGCTCGTAGAGCTTACATTCTAAAGGGAGGGGGTGGTGGTACAAAAGGTAATAGCTGCAGAGAATGATTTGATGGCGGTGGCTCGGGGATAGTTGTTATGTGGGTGTGGGATAGGCTTCCCTGAATAAATGAGTTTTCAGGGATCTCCTAAAGGTGGACAGGGTAGGGGCTGATCAGACATACTGGGGCAGGGAGTTCCAAAGGATGGGAGAGGCTCTGAAGAAGTCCTGAAGGCGAGCATGGGAGGAGGTAACAAGGGAGCTAGAGAGCAGGAGGTCCAGGGAGGAGCGGAGGGGACGATTTGGGCAATGTCTGCAGATGAAATCACCCCCTGATGAAGATACGGAATACCCCTTGTATCGACACGCGTTGGGGAGAGGAACAGGACGGAACGCTACACACACAACCTGTTGGGAACGATTAGTAT
Source organism: Aquarana catesbeiana (assembly GCF_042186555.1). Lineage (NCBI taxonomy): Eukaryota > Metazoa > Chordata > Amphibia > Anura > Ranidae > Aquarana > Aquarana catesbeiana. The sequence continues at coordinate 56,994,694 of NC_133324.1, read as the reverse complement.
GCCACCCCATTACTGGCTGCTGTCACCCGCTCGTTACCGCTATTTTAGTGTGGCGCCCTGTAAGCACCTTGCTAGTGTGAGTACCCATTGTGGGATTTTTTAGTGATTTTAAATAAATATAGTACACTGCACCATAAAGTTCTTTTTGTATTGATATACCGAGGTATAAACGAGACTGCTGTGAGGAACAGAGACACCAGTGTAATCTATCCAGGACCCTGCATATAACACCGAACCCATAGAGGTTCTAAGACACATTTTGACCAAGCTTAATTGCAAGGTCACACGCCCTAAGGTGAGGAGCTATCACCTGGGGGGAGCACTTATATGAGCACACAGCACTTTAGTTTGTGTTCACTGAAACACATGAATGGATTTTGGAATGTTTATGGACTGTTAATTTGATCATCACACAAAGCAACACAGCACCGAATTGCATAGATGCAACACTGAATTACATGGATGCAGCACTGAATCGCATGGATGATTTTTTTGGAATTTTTATTTAATATTGTTTGAACATTGCACTAGCACCGAATTGCATAGATGCAGCACTAAATTGCATGGATGCAACATTGAATCGCATGGATGATTTTTTTTAATTATTTATCTAATTATGTTTGAATATTGCACAAGCTTTTTGGAATATTTATTTTATGTATTGCACAGGCTTATTGGAGCACTTTCATCAATTTATTTATTTTTTGAAGTTTATTGCACATTAATGTATATTATTAACATATTTTTTATATTTTGGATGTTTATATGTTATGAGTAAGCACAGTATCACTTTATTAACAATTTAGCACATTATATATTTATCAATTTCATAGCGCAGCGTTTTTATAACTTGGTTTAACTATTTTTGCATGGTTTATGAGACATGCGTAACGTTAGCAGCTGATCATTTGCAAGATATACTATTTTGGAGACCTGATTTGGTCAATTACCTGGAGGCTCACAGGACTATAGACCAGCATGGGATGTAGGAGACAAGGAGAGTGTGAAACGGATAAGGTTGTGATCAGAGAGAGGAAAAGGTGTGTAATGCCTTGTACACACGATGGGATTTTCCGATCGAAAATGTGTGATAGGACCTTGTTGTCGGAAATTCCGACCGTGTGTAGGCTCCATCACACATTTTCCATAGGAATTTCCGACACACAAAGTTTGAGAGCATGCTATAAAATTTTCCGACAACAAAATCCGTTGTCGGAAATTCCGATCGTGTGTACACAAATCCGACACACAAAGTGCCACGCATGCTCAGAATAAATTAAGAGAGGAAAGCTATTGGCTACTGCCCCGTTTATAGTCCCGACGTACGTGTTTTACGTCACCGCGTTCATAACGATCGGATTTTTCGTCGAACTTTGTGTGACCATGTGTATGCAAGGCAAGTTTGAGCCAACATCCGTCAGAAAAAATCCATGGATTTTGTTGTCGGAATGTCTGATCAATGTCGGACTGTGTGTACAGGGCATTAGAGAGATTGTGTGTGTTAGAGAAATACTGCTGAAATCTCTTTTTTTTGCCATTCCCATTATGTATACACCCATTTAACTGTTCCTTTACTACTAAGAAGATATGGACCTAGATTACAGCCTAAAACACACCTAGATCTTATGCATATTCATACGTATAAAATTGTATAGCCTGTATATGTAACCTCAGAAACACGTGCACTTTACTCGCTTATGTTGCTGAGAACTGTGTTGTGTCTCTCCACTGCAGTGTATGGAATAAACAGCAACTTTTCCTTTTTATCGATTTGGGTTCACTGTCTCATCTGAATAGTTTTGTTTGGAGACTCCCTAACTTTATTTAACAGACACAGCCCATAAAATTGTACGGGGCTGTAATACGCAGGCGCCGCTAAGTTAGGTTAGGTCAGGGAATGGAGCAAAAAAAGAATAACTACGCTATGTCTTAAAGCACATTTATCCCTTAATTACCCAATGTGTTGAAGTACACTAAGGTGGTTCTGCTGAACAATTCTCAGCATTCGCTCAGCCACTGGGAATAATCTGCATAATAAGCCTAACATGTTTATTTCCTATGGTCATAAGCTTCAACTATTGGCCACAATGCGTTTTTTCCCAAAATACCTCAATTAGAAAAATACTGCATTATAACCACAAGATTGAGCTGACAATCAAAAGAAATAAACAGTAGACACATTAAGGTTTTTTTTTGCAATGGCTGGCCGAATACTGACACATTCACACAACAAATTTTTTTATAAGTAGACCCCTAATCCTTTCTTCAAACCTTTTATTGCATTTGTTATTTTGAAAAGCCAGTGTAAAGGTAAGTAGTGGAAGAAAACACTTTGAGTTTTTTGCAAATAAATTCTACCTGGTCTATCCCGAGCGGGGCAGGGCAGGGGTGCACCATTTGCCTGCATACTTTGTGCTAAAAGTTGTCCGTCTTTTCTATCTTAGATAGTTGGAAGGTTTGCTAGCATAAGGCCCCAATCTTCCCTGCATCATCCTCCTGTAATCCCCTGCACAGCAGCTCTCACACTGGAAGAGGGAAAGACAGCCTTTGCACTGTTATCCAAAAGGTGAACATGTTTACAGGAAGGCAAAGCAGAGTGATGACCTCATGTCCAGTCAAGTTCCTCCACCCCAAACTCGTCCATATCTTTATGGACCTTGCTTTGTGCGCAGTCATGTCGGAACAGGAAGGAGCCATCCCCAAACTGTTCACACAAAGTTGGGAGTATGAAATTGTTCAAAATGTCTTGGTATGCTGACGCCTTAAGGTTCCCTTCACTGGAACTAAGGGGCCAAGCCCAACCCCTGAAAAGCAACCCCACACCATAATCCCACCTCCACCAAAAGATTTGGGATAAAGCAAGGTCCATAAAGACATGGATGAGTGAGTTTCCTCCTTGTGCTGCTTCTTCTCTTCCCAGTTTAGGCTCTGTTGTGCAACACACTGATACCAATTAAAGGACAACCATTATATTATAGCTTGGTTCTCCTGGGTCCATTGTGGCTGTTCTGTGCGCCCCCTTGTGTTCTTCACGTCGCCCTTTGCTTTTGTCTTGAAGGCAGTGGGAAGTTGATTCGGGTGAGTGGTGATATGATTTAACATGGCGAACAATAATATCTAATTTTGATTCCCCTTTTTAAATGATTTTGGTTTTGTACTATGTTATAATATGTCAACTTAATATCTTACATTATGTTTTGTCTTTCACATAGTGATACATCTTGTTCTAAAAATATATATATACCCTGAGGAAGCCCATGGTGGCGAAACATGTCGGGATAACTACCAAATTGTCACCCCATATGTGATAAGATAACATCTCTTTGGGCGGCACATCTTAAGACAAGTTGTTCTTGTGATTTCTATGTCTGTCGAATAACAAAGAACTTTTTAACTATTTTTTTGTGTTAATAATATTTATTTTTTTATTTAAACTTTTTTTTGTGTTTCAATGTTTATTGGCACCCTTAAAAATCCCCCCAAAAAACATCTCTGTATTTGACTAATACCAAGTCACATTCAGATACTTAGATGGCTTGTATTTAAAAAATACATTTAATGATGTATTATTTCATATATTAATTTGCGTTTATTCTTAAAATAATTGCAGAAAAACGTATGACACAAAAAAAAGCATCTCTTTATTTTTTTTTTGTGTATGTGAAAACTGAGTCTTTTTTCTTGCTGGGAGACTCTGAAGTCTGTGACATAGGGACCCCTGCTTCTTTTTTTTTTATTTCTTCCTAATTAGAAAAACAAAGAGATTCTTGGGAAAAGATAATGTGAACTGTTAAGGAAAATGAAGCAACAAAGGCTTTTCCATGGAAGGGATCTGAGTGCCGGGTTTTTAGTTAGGCATGGCAGTCACGACTCGAATGTAGCGTTTACAGGAGGTGATCGTTGTTCCTTTAATAGCGAGAAATTGCATGCTGAGCTGTGTGCCTATTAGCTCTGCTCCTTACAGTGAGACATGACTGTATTCCACAAAGAAAGCATTTGTTGCACATCGTTAGTAAAATATTCTAGCTGCTCTTTCAGAAGTGATGAGAAAAATGTGACTCCTTCATCAAATCGCAAAGGCTCAGGAGCGATTTGAGCTGGAATTATTCTTATTTGTTATTATTCATTTCTACAGTAACATTAAAAGGTAACCCGTGGCATATTTTTGGTGTCGGTCAGGTGTCACGCTCAGATGTTTTCATCTTCACAAGCATTGTGTTGTATAGGGATAATTGAGCCAAACGAATGTCCCTTGAATTCCAAAAGTATTTATCTGATTCCACAAATTACCAAAAAAGAAAAAAAAAAAAGTAATCTAATGCACTTCAGTGGCCAAAACAACCCCCCCCCCCCCATCATCAGGGCTACAAAAATAAAAATTGATAAAGAAAAATTACATTTCTGTATTATTTGTAGCCCTGATGAAGGGGGATTGTTTTGGCCCACCGAAACGCACTCTTTGGCTTTTTCTTTTTGGTCATTTGTGGAATCAAATAAGTACTTTTGGATACTAAAAACTCATTCACGTATGGGGCAACCAGTGGAGGAAGCAGTAAAAGCTGACGGTTGAGTCACAATTTTACTACCCCCTGACCGCCCACCTAAACCCAGCAGTGCCGCCACTCAGTCCTGTACCCAAAGCATCATGGGTGCAGCAAAAATTCAACAGTATGTCGCATTCAATAGGCGGTACCTCCATCAAATGAATGAGGCCGTGCCACAAGCGCCCCATGGCACAGGCGTGCCGTGGCACAGTGGGGGAGATTTACTCAAACTGATGAACACGGAATCTGGTGCAGCTGTATATAGTAAACAATCAGTTTCTAACTTCAGCTTGTTCTGTATTTTTAAATCCGTAAGACTGTTTTGATGTTGGAGATTCGTATCATGGATGTGCAGCCAACAAATCTGCAGCAACTGTGTGATGCTATCAGGTCACTATGGACCAAAATCTCTGAGGAATGTTTCCAACACCTTGTTGAAACTATGCCATGAAGAATGAAGGCAGTTCTGAAGGCAAAGAGGGGTCCAACCCAGTACTAGCAAGGTTTACCTAATAAACTGGCCAGTGAGTGTATGTTATTTAGACATGTGCATTCGTTTTCGTCTGAATGCATTTTCGTCCGAATTTCAGGTATTTTCGTTATCGTTTTAACAAATGATAACGAAAGTGAAGAATCCGAAAAACGAAAGATCAGACATAAACAAATGCTTTATTTTCGTTTTCGTTGATACAACAATTCGATATAGATAGGAGATTCAACATGATGCTGACAATAACAATCTGTGTCCATCAAACCTGTGGTCGAATGTACCTAACCTTAACTCTATTAGTCCAAGATTATTCTACATAGAGAGAAAAGATTCGACATAGAGGAGAAAAGATTCGATGTAGGGGAGAAAAGATCGCTGCTGGAATTGGGTGGGGGAAGTAAAATAAAAGTAATGATGATGATGAATGTTATTGGCTGATTGTAACCAAAGAGGAGGAGCAGAAAAATAGCTAGAACTAAGTACACACGTACTTTGGCTTATGGTGTCTGTTGAAAGTTCTAAGAAGATTCGACGTAGCAGGTAAACTATACGGCGTCCTACAGTTTAGCTGCTCCGTCGAATCTTCTTTGAACATCCGACAGACACCATAAGCCTTCAATGACAGATTCGACCTTAATTAATTTGGATTTTCGGACGAATGCAGTTTTTAATGAAAAACGAAATAAAAACGAATTTCGGGAGTAACTAAATAAATAATATTTTTTGGACGAAAACGAAATTCCGAAACGAAATATTTCAGTGTGCACATGTCTAGTACAATACATTATACATAAAAACATCTCTTTATTTGCGTCCACTAAAAATTCCATAAAATACTCTGATTACATAAAATCACAGATACTGTGATTTGATACTTCCCATTTGTTGGGTACATCACAGATACTGTAAATTCTGCAGAAATACCCATTCACCCCAACCCAGGGTAAAAAGTAAGGTAACATTTCTGACATTTGACTTTATACAGCAGATCCCCGATGGTGGGATGTACCCAACGCATTTCGGTTACTCTTCTTATGTCTATAATACAATCATACCAAAATAAATCCACATGACATCATAGTGCATCCATGTTTTTAAAATTCAGTTGATTTTTTTTCTCTATGGTTGAAATTATTGTTGTAATGCAGTCTTTGGTTATATATTTTCTATGGATTCATTTTTGATATGATTGTATTATAGATATGATCTATCTTCCAAACCCTGAAGAGGTACTGAAGAGTTCTGCTTGGGTCTTGAAGGAGGGAGTACACCCTGAAAGCTTGTCCTGAAAATTTAGATGTTAGTGCAAATAAAAAAACAAAAATGGATAGTACTCAATTGTTCTTGTAAGCCCTGAAGAAGAATAACTGAAAAAATGTTGGGTACATCCCACCATCGGGGATCTACTGTATAAAGTCCAACATTGAACATGTTACCATATTTTTTTTCCTGGATTGGACTGAAAGGCTATTACCGTGGAACGCAAAGCATGTGGGATTTTAGGGTATTGATTAACCACCTCAATACCGGACACTTTTACCCTCTTCCTGCCCAGGCCAATTTTCAGCTTTCAGTGCTGTCGCACTTTGAATGATAATTATTTAGTCATGCAACACTGTACCCAATCAAAGTTTGTATCACTTTTATTAGACAGATAGGGCGTTCATTTGGTGGTATTTAATCACCAATGGGTTTTTGAGTTTTTTTGCGATATACAGTATATCTTTTAATGTGACAACATTAAAAAGAGTTTTGTGTCAGAGATTGAATGTATGTTTGAAGTTGATGGTATTGCTTCCAATTGGTCCTGGATTCCAGGCCCAAATAATCCAATGGAGGAAGTCTATTATCTACCAGAAAAATGGGAAAAGGTCCCCCGAGCGGGGTTTTTAGGCAGCTAACCATAGATATGAACAAGGCATTAAATAAAATATTAAAATGCTTTATTGAAGGGTAATGAATGAATGTAACAACATATAAATATAAATTGGGAGCTCCAGTGGGAAAATACCCATACCAAATACATATAATAGCAAACATAGGTTATACACAGCATATGATAAGGCTATTGCATAACAATCCTGACGCGTTTCGACCCATGAATTTTGGGGTCTCTTCAGAGGATGAGTTTGCTACAGAAAAAAGAAAAATTTATAACAGTATGTCCAGCTTATTTAAAAGAATTACAGCATAGGCAAGTTTGTTTAGCAACACTTTGCACATAATTACCACTGAGTTTGGATGTACCCCTCGATCAGAGCCTCCCCACACAGCAGCCAGACCATCCAGTGTGCCCGCACGTAGCAGCACCCCAGGAAGAAGGGGGAACAGGAATCCACTTGATATGGCTTGCAAGGAGTCACACGTATAATTGCCCCCCCACCAACACACCACTGGGGGGTGGGGCCGGAACCTACGAAAATTGTCAGAGCGTTAGCTCCTGAATATACCCATATAGGTTAGTAGTTAGATTTAACTGTTGGGCGGTCAGAAAGTGTTGTAATAATCTATTACAGCTTGAATTGATCATGTGAAGGATAATAAAATGAGTAAAGTGACTATATTGGTATAACTAATATAGAATATGTCAGGGATGACCTTGTCCTTAAATGCTGACAATGGCAGTGATAGGAAGAGAAGTGAAGGATGTGCACAGTGAATAATGACATGTAAAATATGTGTGAAAACAGGAATGTGCATGAAAATGATGCGAGTGAGTGTTTAAAACAGAAAAAAAAACAAAAAAAAAAAACAAATGAGTGTATGTGTAATGTGTGAATTTGAGGAAAAAGTGCATGATATTGCCAAGTATCTAAGTCTATGTGAAAAAAAGAATGTGCATGAAAATGATGCAAGTGAGTGTTTGAACAGCAGAAAAACAAAAAATAAATAAATAAATGAATAAAATAAAAACCAACACAAAACAAAAAAGAGTGTATGTGTGATGTGTGAATTTGAGGAAAAAGTGCATGATATTGCCAAGTATCTAAGTCTACGGCATCCAGAGCTGGTGTGCACATAAATCAAAATTAAATATAAGTAAAATATTATTCTATGGGGTCTGACAAAGCATTGATAATCAGATGTATCATAAGTTCTTACTCACTCCTACTGTTGAGGAAAAGAGTCTGGCCGTCCAAGGAGGAAGTGGAGGGATCACACCCAAATCCACCCTCATTAAATAGTGTCCTTAATTAGTACTGAAATTAACAACAGGTATCGTTTCTTCCGCCCCTTAACCCCAGAGTGTAGAGGGAGACTGTGGCCGCCATTGGCAATGGCGGCCACAGTCTCCCTCTACACTCTGGGGTTAAGGGGCGGAAGAAACGATACCTGTTGTTAATTTCAGTACTAATTAAGGACACTATTTAATGAGGGTGGATTTGGGTGTGATCCCTCCACTTCCTCCTTGGACGGCCAGACTCTTTTCCTCAACAGTAGGAGTGAGTAAGAACTTATGATACATCTGATTATCAATGCTTTGTCAGACCCCATAGAATAATATTTTACTTATATTTAATTTTGATTTATGTGCACACCAGCTCTGGATGCCGTAGACTTAGATACTTGGCAATATCATGCACTTTTTCCTCAAATTCACACATCACACATACACTCTTTTTTGTTTTGTGTTGGTTTTTATTTTATTCATTTATTTATTTATTTTTTGTTTTTCTGCTGTTCAAACACTCACTTGCATCATTTTCATGCACATTCTTTTTTTCACATAGACTTAGATACTTGGCAATATCATGCACTTTTTCCTCAAATTCACACATTACACATACACTCATTTGTTTTTTTTTTTTGTTTTTTTTTCTGTTTTAAACACTCACTCGCATCATTTTCATGCACATTCCTGTTTTCACACATATTTTACATGTCATTATTCACTGTGCACATCCTTCACTTCTCTTCCTATCACTGCCATTGTCAGCATTTAAGGACAAGGTCATCCCTGACATATTCTATATTAGTTATACCAATATAGTCACTTTACTCATTTTATTATCCTTCACATGATCAATTCAAGCTGTAATAGATTATTACAACACTTTCTGACCGCCCAACAGTTAAATCTAACTACTAACCTATATGGGTATATTCAGGAGCTAACGCTCTGACAATTTTCGTAGGTTCCGGCCCCACCCCCCAGTGGTGTGTTGGTGGGGGGGCAATTATACGTGTGACTCCTTGCAAGCCATATCAAGTGGATTCCTGTTCCCCCTTCTTCCTGGGGTGCTGCTACGTGCGGGCACACTGGATGGTCTGGCTGCTGTGTGGGGAGGCTCTGATCGAGGGGTACATCCAAACTCAGTGGTAATTATGTGCAAAGTGTTGTTAAACAAACTTGCCTATGCTGTAATTCTTTTAAATAAGCTGGACATACTGTTATAAATTTTTCTTTTTTCTGTAGCAAACTCATCCTCTGAAGAGACCCCAAAATTCATGGATCGAAACGCGTCAGGATTGTTATGCAATAGCCTTATCATATGCTGTGTATAACCTATGTTTGCTATTATATGTATTTGGTATGGGTATTTTCCCACTGGAGCTCCCAATTTATATTTATATGTTGTTACATTCATTCATTACCCTTCAATAAAGCATTTTAATATTTTATTTAATGCCTTGTTCATATCTATGGTTAGCTGCCTAAAAACCCCGCTCGGGGGACCTTTTCCCATTTTTCTTGTCCATATTGGGGTGAGCAGCATTGACTCCTTAATGTGTCTTCCCTCTTTGTCTATTATCTACCAAGATCTGGACTATTGTTACATCTTCCTGTTTATGCCATTTTAAGAAAACTAAAGCTTCTGTTGCTGGTGGAAATTCAGGATCGCAAAACAAAGGTGTCATAGGTCCAATCCGTGGAGACCAGGACTTTTTCCTCAACAGTACATCCCACACTTTCAATGTTGAAGAGACCAAAAACGGCATCTCCCTCATCGGGGTTCGGGAGCCTATAGCGACCCATGGCAGTGATTTTAATTTCATGGCAGTAGAATCTTCCTCTAGCTTCACCCATTGTTTGCTTTTTTCATTATGGAACCAGTCTACTATCCTAGTCATAAATGCAGAATGGAGGTATATTGAAAAATCTGGAAGGGTCATGCCTCCATTTATCTTTGCCCTAATCAATATATCACTTCTAATTCAAGGTGACTTATGTGCCCATATGAATCTCCCCACTGCTCTACGTAGTTGACCCAATAGATTTGTTGGAAAAAATATTGGAATTGTATGAAATATATATAATAGTTTTGGTAATATATCCATTTTTACTATATGATCCTCCCCATCCAGGAAAAAACCTTTCTGTTGTATTTTTGGAGCTATTTCATTATATTTTGAATCATCGGGAGATAATTGAGTTCTTGTAGTTTCTTTTAATCTTTAGGAATGTATATTCCCAAATATTTAATAGCAACTTTTTGCCACTTAAAGGAAACATTCCTTTGAAGCAGATCTTGAGTTTTATTTGCTAGTGTAATATTTAGAGCTTCTGATTTGTCATAATTAACTTTAAAATTACTCATTGCTCCAAAACGGTTAAATTCCTGGATTAGATTATGTATAGTTACTACAGGATTAGTAATGTATAATAATAAATCATCTGCATATACTGACATTTTATATTCTATTTCCTTGACCCTAATCCCTTGAATGTCTGGATTATTACAAATAGCTGTGGTCAATGTTCCATTACCAATACATATATCAGAGGAGATAAAGGACCTCCCTGTCGGGGTTCCGTTTAAGATAGTCACATGATCCAAGAGGGCTCCATTTATCCATATTATAACTCTTGGGTTTTGATAAAGAATCATTATTTTCTCCAAAAGTTGAGGGCCTATTCCCCATTGCTTTAGGGTTTCTTCAAAAAAGCACCATCCAACCCTGTCAAATGCCTTTTTGGCATCTATAGCCAGAAGACAGGACAGGATGGGATGGATTGTCTCCGAGCAAATTCTACTAGTGTAAGAGTCTTCAATGTATTGTCTCTAGCCTCCTGACCCATCGGGAATCCCACCTGGTCCAAATGAATATATGTTGGTAAGATTGGTTTAAGTCTATTTGCAATTATCTTAGAATATAATCGGAGATCTATATTTGTTAAGGAGATCGGACGATAATTTCCACATAGCGTATGATCTTTCTCCAGCTTAGGAATCACCGAGATGTATGCTTCCATTCCATGTGGGACAAAGGGTTTGGAGGCAGAAACTGAATTAAAGGTCCTACTCATAATAGGGATCAAAAGATCCTTAAACGCTTTATAAAAAAGGGGTGTAAATCCGTCTGGACCTGGGCTTTTGCCCAGTACCAGTGAATCTATTGCTTTTTGTAACTCTACTACCGAGAACTCTCTTTCTAATTCTTCTACTTCTACATCAGGCAAAGTAGGTATTGCTGTTTCCCATATATACTGATGTACTTTTTGTCAAAATATTTACGGATCCATTCCCATTTGTTGGTTTGGAATGCAGCCTAGAATAAAAGGAGTGAAATGTTTTTAAAATTCCTTTAGGGTCATGTATCATTTCTCCCGATAGTTTTTGTATCTTTAATATGGAAGTCATAGGTGCTCTTTGGCGCAGTGCCCCTGCCAAGAGCCGACTTAGTTTATTCCCATATTGGTAGAGCAATACATGACTCTTGTCTCTAAGCCTTAAAATTTGTTCATTTAATAAGGGCTGTACTTTGTCTGTTAATCTTATTAAATTTTCTGAAGTTGAGTTTTGTTTATGTATTTTTTCTAGTTCTGAAATTTCTTTTAAAAGAGAGGACATTCTACCGATTCTATCTTACTTTAGACTAGCCCTGTGTTTTATAAAAAGACCACGTATTACACATTTTAATGTTTCCCATTGTAGAGGAGGAGAGGTTTTGTAGATTATCATTTAGTCCCCATGATCATTTTGTTGTAACACCGCTCGGTATGGCCAGTTCCAGAAACACTGGGGCATGATCAGACCAGATCAAACTTCCGATCTCAGGGGAAGATGCCATTGTCATTCCCATTTGACTTTTAAGAAAAAATCTAATCTATGATAAGTACCATGGCCTTTTGAGTAAAATGAATAATCTCTATCTGTCGGGTGAAGAGCTCTCCATATATCTAGTAATTGATATTTATCCAGCGTTGCTTTAAATGTACTCATTTGACTAGTAGGTTGAAACAAGCTAGATGCAGTAGTATCCAGATCCTGGTTCAGGACAAAATTAATATCGCCCCCAATGAGGGTCACACCTTTAGCTCTTTCTATAAGATTTGTCAAGATTTGTATGCCTTAATCTGTAATGTCTTAATCTGGTTTTGATTTGGTAAATAGAGATTAATAAATGTATATTTCTTTCCATAGATAGACAGCTTTAAGAGCAAGGATCTTCCGTCCCCGCTCTTCCAGCTCTCCAAAACCTGGTGAGGAAAGGATATGTGGATAACTATATAAACCCCCCTAGATTTAGAATAGGAGAAAGAATCATGGTATCATGTTGGATAGTACTTATTCTGAATATTGGGTATGTGATTAGAACGATAGAGTGCCTCCTGGAAGAAGATAACACAAATTTTTTGTTTATGAAGAGAGTACAGAATTTGTGATCTCTTCAATGCGGAATTCAGTCTTCTCGCATTAAAGGAACAAATCTTGACAGAGCCCATAAAGGACAGGGAGAGGGAAAAAAAAATTTCAGAAGACAACACACAACTAGAAGAAAAAAAGAAAACACACCCTAAGTGACTCCTTTGAGTCTCAGCTTCCTATAGTAAGTTCCGCACGTTAGAGGTATAGAGAGACCTCATTAAAATAGGCCGCGCTTTACCCGGGTTTTTTTATCTACATTAAAATATCTTTCAATTCCTCACCTCCATCCTATATTATTTATAAAATGGACCCACTGAAGAAAGCGGTAGGGGAGAGAAGGAGAAAAAGAAAAAGAGATACTACATCAACAACAAAAAAATCACTTATTTATCTTCTTCCGAGAGGTCTTGTTGAAAAATCCAGGTGAGTTTGAGGCCATTGAATCAGGTCGATTTTAGGCAGCTGGAGATTATTTAGGAAATCAGGAAGGTCTCCAATGTCCCGAAATATAACTCTTTATCCCTTATAGGACACTAAGATATGAAAAGGAAATCCCCATGTGTATAAAAATATCTTTCTCTGAGAACTTCCAAAAGGGGTTTTTCTGCTTTCCTTAAAGCCAGAGTATGTCTAGATAGATCTTGTAACAAGAATATCTGTGCCCCGTCAAAATCTATAGTCTTTTGCTGGCGTGCCGCCACCATGAACTTTTCTTTGGTATAAAATAATACACTCTACAGATTACCTCCCTGGGTTTCATAGGGTCAGTATTTTTAGGGCCTGGTGATCTATGTGCACGGTCTAACATAAGTACAGCTGTTTCTGGACATTTTAACAGAGTGCTAAATATGCCTCATAATGTTGGCATTAATTCCTCTGGTCCCGTTGCCTCTGGTAGACCTCTAAACCTAATATTGTTTCATCTATTCCTGTTTTCCAAATCATCAATCGTGGTAATAGCATATTTTAAACATGGATCCTGTTCCTGATTTTTCTTTTCAAATTGCTTTAATTTTTGTTCAATAATTGATACTCTTGATTCCACAGTGTCCATCCTGCCTTGAGTGTATGCCAAAGAGGTTTTCATTGATTGCAGTTCTGCTTTGTATGATGTTTCCAATCTATATACATATCTATCCATGTCCTCTCTCATCGGTAAGGATTGTATATATGACTGCATATCCCAGGGCTCTCCTTCCCTTCTCCCTGCTCCCGTTGGATCTTGTTGCATGCTTGAAAGAGGGCTACTACTGGTTCGTTCTAACTCTGTCTCTGTAGTTGAGGGAGTTATATTTAAGTCTGTCATATTAAAAGCTTCTGACTGATTTTGTAGTTGTGGCTGTTGAAAGAACCCCTTAACATTTGTTTTTTGGGTAGGTTGCACTTTCGGGGCAGTTTTAGCTGTATCCCCTGTAGACCCCCTCTTTGCTTTTTGTGATTGGGACTCTTTGGGTGGCATAATGTATTTAGTCTTATTTATGCCCTGGTATTTATAACAATAATTCTGGATCTCACCTTGTTCTTGCTCTTCTCTTTGGCTTTGCTTTAAAGCAATGCTACTAAAGTATATTCCGAGACCGGCTTTTCTGGTCGCCCGGCGGCCCCTGTCTCTCTTTCCAGACTGTCTGCAACTGGCTAGATCTCTCCAGTTAGTCCCCCTCTCATTTGGGTCTGGCGTCCTCCTCTTGTATTTGAGTCCCAGGGATCGTCGCGCGCCACCACCATACAGACACCTCTAGGGGTCTCCTGTCCTGCTCCAGACTTCGCCCATGTCTCAGACAGCATGGAGATGGTGATTCTAGGCACCGGGTTTTGGCAGGCTTGGGGACCAGCAAGGGGAGGTTCACTCTCCGTACCTCCCTGTAGATGGATAAGGCAGGTAAGAGATTGTCCTTCCCTTGCAGCTGGTTTCCTCCGTGTGCCAGCTGGAAAAGAGTCTCCTCCGTCGCTCGCCCTCTGCCGCTAGTGGATCTGCTGCTTACTGGGATCATTCTCTCAGCTCACCCGGGCCTCTACATGCTATGGAGGTAGGAGGTCACATAGACTGAGCGCCCAGATTTAGAGGAGTTTCCTCATTGCGCAACCATCTTGGTCAGTCTCCCCACCCCCCTCTACTGAGCAGGTACATTTTCCTGATTCCCCCTTTTGTAGCCTTGTGGTCACTAAACTTTTTGGGGAGTCCTTCCTGTTTGTTCGGGGACCAAGGTTTTCTCAAGGTACAGGTGATGGAAAAGGGGCAGACTTGTAAAAAGTTATCCAGGTACATGTGAGAACCTTTTTGAAAAGTGGAAATGCCAGGTCCCAGACAATTTTTCCACTTGTGCTGATGTAGGTTAGGCACACAGGGGGCTGGAGCTGGGAATCTTTGCCTTACACGTGGAATGCATACAAATATCCTGGGCTCTTTAATAAAGCTTGAAGAGCTTTACTCCATACCTGGCCCTTTTGCTGGAAATGTATTGCTTGTGTAGCACCCTGGAGTTTAGGCAGGGTCGCTCCTCACAAATTTAATTGCCAGGAGTAGTTATCCTGGCCTTGTTGCACTTTTCTCTTCTACCACTAGATGGCTGGGTACTTGGTGGTACTAGATATGAGAAGGACAACTCAAGGTCAGGTTATGGTTATGTGGGGTATCTCAGCCAATGGGCTGGGGTTTTCTAGAATCTTTTGGCCTGCTGGGAGAGCCTATATATTCAGGTGGAGTCAGGTGATCTGTGTTCTGTGCCCACTGGACAGCTGTCTGGGTGGACGTGTGTTGTATTGCCAGGGCTGCTAGGCCAGAGATTGGGCCTATCCCGGGCACATCTGGCTGCTAGGCTGTCTGAGGGCCTATCCAGAAGCAAGAGAGCAGCGCAGGGTTGGGACTGCGGCTTGCAATGCAACCAAAAGTGACGGCTCTGTTAGCCGGAGAACCTGACGTGGTTGGAGGTAGAGGGGAAGCTGTCGCCAGTAACCACAGTGACCAGGGACCACAGTGAGTAACTGAAGCAAGTACCGGAGCAGTATTCTCACCAACCAGGAACAGTGAAGATTCAAGAAACTTTAGTGGGAATCAAGCCAGGGACCCAGTCAGCGGAGGTGACGCTTGAAGAGGAGCCTTGTGTGTCAAGCCAGGGACCGAGCAGGCCAGCAGGGGTGAAGCTTGAGAGGTATCGAGAGTGCCAAGCTAGGGACCCAGCAGAGAAGCGGAGGTGACGCTTGAGGAAGATACCACCGTGAAGATTGAAGGAGCTCAATGGATGCAGTGACAGTGACTTAGTGGGTCTAGTGAGAGACTGGGAGCTCAGTGTGGGTACAAAAGTACTCCTACCATTTCACAAAAAAAGTGTCAAAAATTTTAAAAATGAGAAGAGACAGTTTTTGACAATTCCTTTATTTAAAGTCTTCTTCTTTCCATCTTCTTCAGGTCTTCTTCCTTCTTCCTGCCTTCTTCCTTCAATTTCTTCCTCCATCTTCTTCTTCCTCTGGTTCTTCCTCCAATCCTCTGCTTCTTGCTCCGGTGTTGTCGTCCGGCATCTTCCTCTTCCACCCATTACGTAACCGGGTGACCCCGCCCCCTCTGACATCACGGGGAAAGCCATAGGGTCTGGTATGGATTTTGAGGGGGACCCCCACGCCATTTTTTTTTTTTTGGCGCGGGTTCCCCTTAATATCCATACCAGACCTGAAGGGCCTGGTATGGAATTTAGGGGGACCCCACGCCATTTTTTAAAAAAATTTTGGTTCGGGGTTCCTCTGTGGGGAAATCCCATGCCGTTTTTATCAATGAACTTTTATGTGTATTGTCGGACCGACAACTCATTAATAACCGCGAGTAGTTTTAAATGACTTTTTTCCTTTGAAATGTCATTTTGCTGTCAGACTGTTCTAAACACGGGAAACATGCGCCCCTTTACAGGCATACTAAAGACACCCCCCAGGTACGAAATTTAAAGGAATATTACACTTTTATTGTTTCACTTTAAGCATTATTAAAATTACTGCTCCCAAAAAAGTCAGTTTTTAAAACTTTTTTTGCATTGATACATGTCCCCTGGGGCAGGACCCAGGTCCCCAAACACTTTTTATGACAATAACTTGCATATAAGCCTTTAAAATTAGCACTTTTGATTATTCATGTTCAAGTCCCATAGACTTTAACGGTGTTCACGTGTTCAAACTAATTTTTTGCCTGTTCGCATGTTCTGGTGCGAACCGAACAGGGGGGTGTGCGGCTCATCCCTACTGCCGCGTACTCTAATGCCACGTACACACGATCGGACATTCCATCAACAAAATCCTGGATATATTTCAGACGGATGTTGGCTCATACTTGTCTTGCATACACACGGTTGCACAAATGTTGTTGGAAATTCCTAACGTCAAGAACGCGGTGACGTACAATATGTACGACGAGCCAAGAAAAATTAAGTTCAATAGCCAGTGCGGCTCTTCTGCTTGATTCCGAGCATGCGAGGAATTTTGGGCGTTGGAATTGTCTACACATGAATGGAATTTCCGACAACGGATTTTGTTGTCGGAAAATTTGAGAACCAGCTCTCAAATTCTTGTGAAATTTTCTCAAATGTCCGATGGAGCATACACACAGTCAGAATTTCCGACAACAAGCTCACATCGAACATTTGTTGTCGGAAATTCCGACCGTGTGTACGCTGCATAAGTGTTTAGTCAGTTAGATTAGGCTATAATAGAAGGGTCAATTCTCACTATGCTTGTGAATAATGGACTAAACCATATGTCTGGACTGTCTCTAGTGTGGTCATCAGGTGGCACGAGCGGTGCCAACCTGAGTGAACTTTATTCACATTATATGCTAGATGTAAGTTTGTTGATCAATGGGAAGAAGGTGGTATTCTCCATGGAGGATGGGACCTGCTTCTAAAGATGTAAATAATATAATATTCTATAGCAGTGGTCATCAACCCTGTCCTCAGGGCCCACTAACAGGCCAGGTGTTATGTATTACCTTGGGGAGATGCAGACTAGAATACTGCAATCACTGAGCAGCAAATTATATCACCTGTGATGTATTTCAGTTATCTTGCAAACCTGGCCTGTTAGTGGGCCCTAAGGACAGGGTTGATGACCACTGTTCTATAGGGTGTATCTACCCTGCTATGCTGTCTTTGGCTGAGGACAATTGAAACTTGCTGAATCACGTATGTATATACTGCACCATGTTACTTTGGGATAGGATGCATTTGCATTGCTGTTGATTCCCTCTTTCAGGTGTTGCTGTGTCGGTGCGTCTTTCTTGGCTAAGGAGAGACAGGGATCTAACCTGCTGTCAACACAAACCCATTTCCATATTATCACTGTACATATATTTTAGATAGATAGTGAGGAATTAAGGTTGTTGCTTAACCGCTTGCCGACCAGCCGCCTCAGTTGTACTGCAGCAACATGGCTCGGCTGCGCGAATCGCCGTTGTGTTACGTCTCTTCTTTATGTGGCCACTCGACCCCGGAGCCGATGTGAGTGCCCGCGATCTCTCGTGACACAGCGAGAACTGGGATCTCTGTGTGTAAACATAGAGTTTCCGGTTCTCTGAGGGGAGAAGAGACAGGTCGTGTGTTCATACAAAGTATGAACACCGATCTATCTCTTCCCCTAGCAAGTCCCATCCCCTTTTCAGTTAGAACACGTAGCAGGGAACACAGTTAACCCCTTGATCGCCCCCCAGTGTTAACCCCTTCACTGCCAGTGACATTCTTACAGTAATCAATGCATTTTTATAGCACTGATCGCTGTATAAATGCCAATCGTCCCAAAAATGTGTCAAAATTGTCCAATGTGTCTGCCATAATGTCACAGTCACGATAAAAATTGCAGATCCCCGCCATTACTAGTAAAAAAATAAAATAAATAAAAATGCTATAAATCTATGCCCTAATTTGTAGACGCTATCGCTTTTGCAGAGATGATCAAATATCGCCAAAAGAAAACTCTATTTGTGGGAAAAAAAGGATGTCTATTTTGTTTGGGTGCAACGTCGCACGACCGCGCAATTGTCAGTTAAAGCAACGCAGTGCCGAATCGCGAAAAATGGCCCGGTCATTCAGTAGCCAAATCTTCCGGGGCTGAAGCGGTTAAGCCTGCCTTTAAAAATTGTACATAGACATTTTTGATACTTTATTGTTCTATGTGACTCATCATAGTTTTTTTTTTATATGACTATTTGATACTCATGTTTATTCACGTGGTACGCCACACAAATGCTTATATTTCTATATTGTTATACTGTTAACCCTCTCCTGTTTTGCCCACCCATCCCAGTTTTTGCCAGGACACTCGCTCTCAGGCTTGAGAAGTTTAAAACTATTTTTTTCTACAAACGCCGAAATGTAGATTTGTGGGCAGGGGGAGGATGTAGCACCCTGGAGTTTAGGTAGGGTTGCTCCTCACAAATTGATTCGCCAGGAGCATTTATCCTAGTAGATTGCTAGAGATCTCTTCATTTCCCCCTAAGTTTGGCCTCACTGAACTTTTCTCTTCTACCACTAGGTGGCCGGGTACTTGGTGGTACTAGATATGAGAAGGGCAACTCAAGGTCAGGTTATGGATATTTGGGGTATCTCAGCCAATGGGCAGGGGTTTTCTAGGATCCTTTGGCCTGCTGGGAGAGCCTATATATTCGGGTGGAGTCTGGTGATCTGTGTTCTATGCCACCTGGATGGTAGGGATGGGCAAACGGTTTGGCCCGAGCATAAGTTCAGACCGAACTTTGGTTGATCGGATGTTCTGTGAACACCGAACAATATGCGGTGTTCAGGGCAATTTCGAAAGCAGCCAGAACACCGTTAAAGTCTAAGGGACACTAACATGACAAATCAAAAGTGCTCATTTTAAATGCTTATATGCAAGTTATTGTCATAAAAAGGGTTTGGGGACCCGGGTCCTGCCCCAGGGGACATGGATCAATGCAAAAAAAGTTTTAAAAACTGCCGTTTTTTTCGGGAGCAGTGATTTTTTTAATGCTTAAAGTGAAACAATAAACATGAAATATTCCTTTAAATATCGTGCCTGGGGGGTGCCCTTAGTATGCCTATAAAGTGGCACATTTTTCCTGTGTTTAGAACAGTACCACAGCAAAATGACATTTCTAAAGGAAAGATTGTCATTTAAAACTGATCGCAGCTGTAATGAATTGTCGGGTCTCGGCAATATAGATAAAACTCATTGAAAAAAAGCGCATGGGATCCACCCCAGTCCATTACCAGGCCCTTTGGGTCTGGTATGAATATTAAGTGGAACCCCGAACCAAAATAAAAAAAAATTGCGTGGGGGTTCCCCTAAAATCCATACCAGGCCCTTCGGGTCTGATATGGAAATTAAGGGGAACCCTGCACCAAATTTTAAAAAAAATGTTGTAGGGGTCCCCCCCAAAATCCATACCAGACCCTTCAGGTCTGGTATTGATTTTAAGGGGAACCCTGCGCCAAAATGTTTTAAAAAATGGCGTAGGGGTTCCACCCAAAATCCATACCAGACCCTTATCTGAGCATGCAACCTGGCAGGCCACAGGAAAAGAGGTAGGGACAAGAGAGCGCCCCCCCCTGAACCATACCAGGCCACATGCCCTCAACATGGGGAGGGTGCTTTGGGGTAGCCCACCAAAGCACCTTGTCCCGCCGTCGCCTTTGACAGTTCTTATATAACTGAGGGCGGGGCCACCCGGTGATGTACCCGGGGGACCCCGCCCCCTCTGACGCCACAGGGACACTGGACATCGTGATACATTTTTATTTATTTTTTTTTAATAAAGGACTTGCCCCCAAGCTGTGTCTTGTCGTTTTTAACATTTTGACACTTTTTTTGTGAAATGGTAAGGGGTACATTTGTACCCCTTACCATTTCACACAGGGGGGGGGTGGGATCTGGAAACGGTTAACCGGGAACCGGTTAGGCAACCTAAAGCATATTGCATCGATTTTATGATCAGTATAGCCCGTTATGGCCATCAAAATACATCTGTTGCAAAAGGCTCATTCTACTCCCCGATCGATAGCATGATAAAATGTTTTACAATTTGAAAACTTAAATTGAACCAAAAAAGAAAAAAATCAGTTTACAGTCATTCTCGCTGCGCGTTTGTTCTTGATCTAATAACAATCCATTATTGTTGGAGTGAGTCGGTAGACGCATTGAAAATATTATGCTGTTCAATATCTTTCTGTCGATCCGGAGCGTCGAGAGAGGGATGATCACTGTCTTATAAGAGGAGCAGCAAAGTGACATATCTGACAAAACGGCATCGAAAACATTTCAGATTTGTCATTTGTGGGATTCTTATCCCGTGTCGTTTTTAAAGGGATTGTCTGACGTTTAAATTGATGCTTGCTAGTACCTCGGAGAGCGAGATAAGAAAAAGGCTGCTTTTATGAGTTTCACACCTAAATAGCCAAAAACTCTGCGGAGGGCAAAGGCCAAAAACAAATAGGGATTTAAAGCAGAATTCAGCAGGAAAAAAAAATAACGTTTTCAACTTTTTTTCCCCCAACGAGAGTGAAGTATAGATATGATTTTGCTAAAGTGAGATTCCCTGCTCTAAATTGGATATCTATTTGACAAGCAATCTTTCCTGTTACTTCAAAGAAGCTTGTACGCAGTTTAAAATGCCATCTGTTTGCAGGCTTTGATGTCTAGCATAGAAAATTGAAAACTGGACACATTTGAAAAAAAAAAAAAAAAAAAATGATGTCAGATGTTACGCAGCTTGGAATGGGTTATGAAACCGGGAAATAAAGTCGAAGGATATTGACTTAAAAAAATTGCTTTGCCAGGCATGAAAAAGGGGTCTAGAGCGATTTTTGTTGTTTACGGGCTGAGAGGTTTTTTCTTCTATAAAATGGTCGAGGAATATAAATGGCCTTTTGCTGGAGAATATTTTTATGGTGTGCGTCTACCAAAAACTGTTTGTATTGTTCAAAGTGCCCATTTAGGTTTTCTGTTAAAAGTCAACTTTACCAGAAACTGATATTTAAAGCAGTAAGAAACCAAAAAAAAAACAAAAATTTCAGATTAACAATTTTTAAAGTGGTAGTAAATCCAAAAAGAAAATGTTATAAGAGTGCCTTGAAAAAGTATTCATACCCCTTGAAAATTTTCACATTTTGTCATGTTACAACCAAAAACGTAAATTTATTTTATTGGGATTTTATGTGATAGACCAACACAAAGTGGCACATAATTGTGCAGTGGAAGGAAATGATAAATGGTTTTCAAAATTTTTGACAAATAAATATGTGAAAAGTGTGGTGTACATTTGTATTCAGACCCCCCGAGTCAATACTTTGTAGAACCCCCTTTCATTGCAATTACAGCTGCAAGTCTTTTTGGGGGATGTCTCTACCAGCTTTGCACATCTAGAGAGAGTGAAATGTTTGCCCATTCTTCTTTGCAAAATAGCTCAAGCTCTGTCAGATTGGATGGAGAGCGTCTGTGAACAGCAATTTCAAGTCTTGCCACAGATTCTCAATTAGATTTAGGTCTGGACTTTGGGCCATTCTAACACATGAATATGCTTTGATATGAACAATTCAATTGTAGCTCTGGCTGTATGTTTAGGGTCGTTGTCCTGCTGGAAGATGAACCTCCACCCCAGTCACAAGTCTTTTGCAGACTCTAACAGGATTTCTTCTAAGATTGTCCTGTATTTGGCTCCATCCATCTTCCCATCAACTCTGATCAGCTTCCCTGTCCCTGCTGAACAAAAGCATCCTCACAACATGATGGTGTGTTCAGGGTGATGTGCAGTGTTTTCCGCCACACATAGCGTTTTGCTTTTAGGCCAAAAAAAGTTAAATTTTGGTCTCATCTGGCCAGAGTACCTTCTTCCACCTATTTGCTGTGTCACCCACAATAGCTTTTTGTAAACTGCAAACGGGACTTCTTATGGCTTTCTTTAAACAATGGTTTTCTTCTTACCACTCTTCCATAAAGGCCAGATTTGTGGAGAGCACGACTAATAGTTGTCCTGTGGACAGATTCTCCCACCTGAGCTGTGGATCTCTGCAACTCCTCCAGGGTTACCATGGGCCTCTTGCCTGCTTCTCTGATTAATGCTCTCCTTGCCCGGCCTGTCAGTTTAGGTGGACGGCCATGTCTTGGTAGGTTTGCAGTTGTGCCATACTCTTTCCATTTTCAGATGATGGATTGAACAGTGCTCCGTGAGATGTTCGAAGCTTGGGATTTTTTTTTATAACCTAACCCCGCTTTAACCTTCTCCACAACTTTATCCCTGACCTATCTGGTGTGTTATTTGGCCTTCATGATGCTGTTTGTTCACTAAGGTTCTCTAACAAACCTATGAGGGCTTCACAGAACAGCTGTGTTTATACTGATATTAAATTATACACAGGTGGAGTTTATTTACTAATTAGGTGACTTTTGTCCCTGCTGAACAAAAGCATCCTCACAACATGATGGTGTGTTCAGGGTGATGTGCAGTGTTTTCCGCCACACATAGCGTTTTGCTTTTAGGCCAAAAAAAGTTAAATTTTGGTCTCATCTGGCCAGAGTACCTTCTTCCACCTATTTGCTGTGTCACCCACAATAGCTTTTTGTAAACTGCAAACGGGACTTCTTATGGCTTTCTTTAAACAATGGTTTTCTTCTTACCACTCTTCCATAAAGGCCAGATTTGTGGAGAGCACGACTAATAGTTGTCCTGTGGACAGATTCTCCCACCTGAGCTGTGGATCTCTGCAACTCCTCCAGAGTTACCATGGGCCTCTTGGCTGCTTCTCTGATTAATGCTCTCCTTGCCCGGCCTGTCAGTTTAGGTGGACGGCCATGTCTTGGTAGGTTTGCAGTTGTGCCATACTCTTTCCATTTTCAGATGATGGATTGAACAGTGCTCCGTGAGATGTTCGAAGCTTGGGATTTTTTTTTATAACCTAACCCCGCTTTAACCTTCTCCACAACTTTATCCCTGACCTATCTGGTGTGTTATTTGGCCTTCATGATGCTGTTTGTTCACTAAGGTTCTCTAACAAACCTATGAGGGCTTCACAGAACAGCTGTGTTTATACTGATATTAAATTATACACAGGTGGAGTTTATTTACTAATTAGGTGACTTCTGAAGGCAATCGGTTCCACTAGATGTTATTTAGGGGTATCAGAGTAAATGGGGCTGAATACAAATGCACACCACACTTTTCACATATTTATTTGTAAATTTTGAAAAACATTTATCATGTTTCTTTCCACTTCACAATTATGTGCCACTTTGTGTTGGTCCTATCACACAAAATCCCAATAAAATACATTTACTTTTTGGTTCTAACATGACAAAATGTGGAAAGGGGTATGAATACTTTTTCAAGGCACTGTATATTGCAAATGATCAAATCCATCCTGCACTATGGTATTAGTCTGTTTGCAAACCAAAAGGCTGATATACAGTGGATAAAATACGTATTGAACACGTCACCATTTTTCTAGGTAAATACATTTCTAAAAGTTCTATTGACATGAAAATGTTCACCACATGTCGATAACAACCCTTGCCATCAATACATACAAAGAAACTAAAACAAATACATTTAGAAATGAAGTTATGTGTAATAAAATTGAATCGTTGTCTTGCTGAAACGTCCACCCTCGTTTCATCTTCATTATCCTGATAGATGGCAGCAGATTTTTCCATTCACCCTTCCTTCAACAATATCAAATTTGCCAGTACCGTATGCTGAAAAACAGCCCCACACCATGATGTTCTCACCTCCAAACTTCACTGTTGGTATAGGGGGTGTTTTTGGGGTGATGTGCCATTTAACCTCCAAACATGGTGTGTATTATGGCATCCAAAGAGTTTGGTCTCATCTGACCACACTATATTCTTCCAGTATTTCACAGGCTTGTCTAAATGTTGTGCAGCAAACTTTAAATGAGCTTCAACATGCTTTTTCTTCAGCAATGGAGTCTTGTGTGGTGAACTTACATACAGGCCATGGTGGTTGAGTGCATTACTTCTTGTTTTCTTTGAAACAATTGTACCTGCTAATTCCAGGTCTTTCTGAAACTCTCCACAAGTGGTCCTTTGCTCTTTGGACAACTCTTCTAATAATTCTTTTCACGCCTTTGTCAGAAATCTTGTGAGGAGCCCCTGGTCGTGGCTGGTTTATGGTGAAATGATGTTCTTTGCACTTCCAGATTATGGCCCCAACAGTGCTCACTGGAAGATTCAGACGTTTAGAAATCCTGAAAAGGCCTTGAGAGAGCTCTTTGCTTTTACCCATCATGAAATGTTTCTTGTGTGACATCTTGGTAATGAGACACCTTTTTATAGGCCATCAGTTGAGACTGAACCAGCTGATATTAATTTTCACTGACAAGGGGCAGGATTGCTTTCTAATTATTGATAGATTTCAGCTGGTGTCTTGGCTTCCCATGCCTTTCTGCACCTCCCTTTCAATACTTTTTCCCTCTGTCATTCTATTTTATTACACATAACCTATCTTCTGAATTTATTTGTTTTGGTTTCTTTGTATGTGTGAATTGCATGGGTTGTTACCGACATGTGGTGACAATTTCATATCAATAGCACCTTTAGAAATATATTTACTTAGAAAAATGGTGAAGTGTTCAATACTTATTTTACCCACTGTACAGATCCTATAGAGTCTTATATAGGTAACACCAACACCACAGTAAACCCCAAATTATCCAGTTTTAGAGCTATAGATTCTTAATTAAATAAGTAGGTCAAGAACAGTATTTTCAGTATATTGTTCTCAAGGTAGGTGACCACTCCGTCTCCAACGCCATCACCACCATTCTGAGAGATAAACAAGAGAAAGCAACAGCGCAGTACTCTTTATTAAAATATACTCAAAAACATCCATAGTTGAAGTTCCACTCTTTCTCCCCCCTCCCCCCCCCCCCCCCCCGCCATATTTTGACTATTTTTCTGTGTTACCTAGTTTTTGACTAGTTTTGAAGTTCTCCTCCCCCGTCCCTGCCCGCAGCCTTCTGGGTCAGGTCCCAGGTCCCAGAAGGCTGCAGGACCATCCACAAAGTGCAGTCTGGCTTGTGCATGCGCAGTGGGCAGCCGTCTGTCAAGCCACATGGAGTCACAGGCGGCTGCCCACAGTTAACATGCTGGCTCCAGGGATCCAAAGACCAGCGAAGAACGGGCCGGTTGAGGATGCCGCTGGATCTTTGGACAGGTGTTTGTTCATTAAACGTCAGTAGCTACAGTTTTTGTAGCTGCTGACTTTTCATCTTTACAGAACTGACTGAAGAACCGCTTTAAAAACATATAATCTGCTGACATCAACCATGGGTCTCACTGTAATGTACCGAGAGTCTCTTGCCCTACTTCCGACACGGTTCTGGAATGCATTCCACCAACTGGAAGTGATGCTGGTGGAAATGATGTCATAGACTGTAATTCCACCCAATACATTTTCTTTATCATTGATGTCATTTATTTCTATAGCGCGCAGGTTATATATTTTTTTACTGCTAAATTGGATAAGAAAGCATCCATATGAGACTGAGATGTCAAGCTTATATGGAATGGCTCACCTGATAAAGGGGTCATGTGAAATAAATGATCATGGCAGTAGCACTTGATAGGGTGATATCTGTAAGGCAAATAGATAAAACAGGAATCCACAATGGTAGTAGTAGATAAAATACCAATTTAATAGAAAGATTCAAATCGAAAGCTTACACGTTTTACAGCAATCCGTGCTCCCTCTTCCAGAGAGGCAACAAAGTCAATAAATTCATTATTGCAACTATTTTGGACTGCAGTGATGAGAAAATTCTGAAGGAATTTTTTTTCTTAAACAAACAAGTTCCTTATTGAAATTGTTTTAATTGTGGAAAGTTCATTCATTCTGAAATGTTAAAAGTAAACAACATTTTGAAGTACTTTTAAACAACATGGTTAAATAATTGAATGTACTAATGTGCAAATCTACTATTGTGTGATCAGCTTTAGGGCACAGGGCCCGAGAAAACATTAACCTATGTTTCATTGTAGAACTAGGAGCATGCAGCTGTACACACTTCTAGATATAAGACCACGCTCTCATTGACCACCGTTGGTCTACTCAAGCCTTACCCCACCGGGGTTTTATGGAACCCAAGGGTTCAAGGGGTTCCTTGAGCAATGGTCAATTTTTGGTCTCCCAGATAAACTACCCCAGGCATCAATGATGAACAGTGCCTTGAAAATGTATTCATACACCGTGAAATTTTTCACATTTTGTCATGTTACAACCAAATACGTAAATGTATTTTATTGGTATTTTATGTGACAGGCCAACACAAATTGGCACATAATTGTGAAGTGGAAGGAAAATGATCAATGTTTTTTTACATTCTTTACAAATAAATATCTGAAAAGTGTGGTGTGCATTTGTATTCAGCCCCCTTTACTCTGATACCCCTAACTAAAATCTAGTGGAACCAATTGCCTTCAGAAGTCACCTAATTAGTAAATAGAGTCCACCTGTGTGCAATTTAATATCAGTATAAATACAGCTGTTTTGTGAAGCCCTCAGAGGTTTGTTAGAGAACCTTAGTGAACAAACAGCATCATGAAGGCCAAGGAACACATCAGACAGGTCAGGGATAAAGTTGTGGAAAAGTTTAAAACAGAGTTAGGTTATAAAAAAATATCCCAAGCTTTGAACATCTCACAGAGCACTGTTCAATCCATCATCGGAAAATGGAAAGAGTATGACACAACTACAATCCTACCAAGACATGGCCGTCCACCTAAACTGACAGGCTGGGCAAGGAGAGCATTCATCAGAGAAGCAGCCAAGAGGCCCATGGTAACTCTGGAGGAGCTGCAGAGATCCACAGCTCAGGTAGGAGAATCTGTCCACAGGACAACTAGAGTGGCAAGAAGAAAGCCATTGTTGAAAGAAAGCCATAAGAAGTCCTGTTTGCAGTTTGCAAGTAGCCATGTGGGGGACACAGCAAATACATGGAAGAAGGTGCTCTGGTCAGATGAGACGAAAATTAAAGTTTTTGGCCTAAAAGCAAAACACTATGTGTGGCGGAAAACTAACACTGCACATCACCCTGAACACACCGTCCCCTAACAGAAAACCTGTTAGAGTCTGCAAAAGACTTGAGAGTGGAGCGGAGGTTCACCTTCCAGCAAGACAACGACCCTAAACATGCAGCCAGAGCTACAATGGAATGGTTTAGATCAAAGCACATTCATGTGTTAGAATGACCCAGTCAAAGTCCAGACCTAAATCCAATTGAATCTGTGGCAAGACTTAAAAATTGCTGTTTACAGACGTTCTCCATCCAATCTGACAGAGCTATTTTGCAAAGAAGAATGGGCAAAAATGTCACTCTCTAGATGTGCAAAGCTGTTAGAGACATCCCCAAAAAGACTTGCAGCCAAAGGTGGTTCTGAAAGTATTGACTTGGGGGACTAAATACAAATGCATGCCACAATTTTCACATATTTATTTGTACTATAATGAACGAAGATTCGCAGTCCAAGGACCACGGCTATGGAACACTCTACCGACCAACATCCGTATGGAAGAAAACCATCAGGCCTTCAGGAAAAAACTCAAGACCTACCTCTTCTAACAAGCTGGACCCACAGGATGGACCAAGCGCCTTGAGGCGATTCAGTTCGCATTTGCAGCGCTATACAAGTCATTCATTCATTCATAAAAAATATTCGGAAACCATTTTCCTTCCACTTCACAATCATTTGCCACTTTGTGTTGGTCTATCACATTAAATCCCAATAAAATACATTTACGTTTTTGGTTGTAACATGACAAAATGTGGAAAATTTCAAGGGGTATGAATACTTTTTTCAAGGCACTGTAACTGTCCTTGTCCTGTCACATATAAAGTGGATCTTTAGTGAGTTACTATTGCCTTGTGCAACTTAAAAAATAAAAAAAAAAAATTAACAGGCAACCAATGGAATGGTATAGTTGCCTCAATAGACTTACTGTCTCTCTCAGCAGCCCAGAAACTTACACAACTCTACATTATTCATAGAACATATTATACACCAAAGAGATCATTTCGGTTTGGGAGACGTCCAAATGCATTATGCCCTAGGTGTAGAGCTACAACAGGGGATTTGATTAATATGCTCTGGAGATGTCCCAAACTGTATCGATATTGGAAAGGAGTGTTGGGCAAAATAAATTCAATATTTGGATTGGGTCTACAGATGGATCCAATACTGTGTATATTGGGGTATCTGCAACAAAATGTGGGATCAAAGTCTACACGTATTGCAATTCTTAGATGCTTATATCAGGCTAGGAAGGAGATTATCTAGAAGTGGATAAAACCTTTGCCGCCCTCTGTAATAGAGTGCACGTGAAGGGTCAATAATACAATAATAAGGGAAAAAATAGCCTACATAAGAAGGGGTGATGAATTTAGACTTGGAAAGCATGGATTGATACTGTTGGCCTGAAACCTGAATTTGAGAAGAACTAGAAAGCCTCTGACTATACCCTAATGATTGTAAAAGTGAAAGTGAGAGGGGGGAGAGGGTGAGTAGGAGGGTATGGAGGGAGGTGGGAGGGAAGTGGATATTATGTATATGTATTTATGAAAATGGATTTTGCTGTTTTTTTTATCAAAGAATTATTTGTATATTGAAATATAAAATTGAAATGAATGGAAAAATTAAAAAATAAAAGGAATGGCCCAGTGAAAGTCCAGACCTGAATGCAATTGAGACTCTGTGGCAAATTGCTGTTCA
The DNA here is from genome assembly GCF_042186555.1 of Aquarana catesbeiana. Lineage (NCBI taxonomy): Eukaryota > Metazoa > Chordata > Amphibia > Anura > Ranidae > Aquarana > Aquarana catesbeiana. The sequence goes on along the minus strand of NC_133324.1, from coordinate 56,965,343 downwards.
CAGACGCTCTCCATCCAATCTGACAGAGCTTGAGCTATTTTGCAAAGAAGAATGGGCAAAAATGTCACTCTCTAGATGTGCAAAGCTGGTAGAGACATCCCCAAAAAGACTTGCAGGTGTAATTGCAGTGAAAGGTGGTTCTACAAAGTATTGACTCAGGGGGGCTGAATACAAATGCACGCCACACTTTTCACATATTTATTTGTAAAAAAAATGGAAAACCATTTATCATTTTCCTTCTACTTCACAATTATGTGCCACTTTGTGTTGGTCTATCACATAAAATCCCAATAAAATACATTTACGTTTTTGGCTGTAACATGACAAAATGTGGAAAATGTCAAGGGGTATGGATACTTTTTCAAGGCACTGTAACCCCCCCATAGATACCTGCCAGACCCCCAACATAACAGGGGCGGATCCAGAGTCTAGTCTCGGGAGGGGCACTGCCAGTAAATATTTTTTTTGTGTGCAATTTATCGGGGTAATGGCGGGTGTTGGCGCTTTCATCATCACGGCACCATGGTTGTTATGGTGTCAGGATGATTGAAGCGCATTATTTCTATTATTACATTTAACATAAAATGAAATGGTTCAACTCACCATAATGCAGAATCAGTGGGAGCCCCGAGTGTGTCACTTTTTACGTCGACCTGCCTTCAGATGCAGCTTATTACTTGCCACGTCCCTGCCACAAGCTGCGGATTGTCACTTGCCTGCCGCCAGATGCTGATTGTCACTTGCCACGTCACCTGCCACATGTTGCTGATTGTCACTTGCCACGTCACCTGCCACATGTTGTTGATTGTCACTTGCACGTGGGGCACATTCAGGGCACATCAGGCACATGGGGTACATCAGGGCACATCAGGGCACATTCAGGGCACATCAGGGCACATGGGGTACATTCAGGGCACATCAGGGCACATGGGGTACATCAGGGCACATTCAGGGCACATCAGGCACATGGGGTACATCAGGGTACATCAGGTGCACATTCAGGGCACATGGGGTACAATCAGGGCACATGGGGTACAATCAGGGCACATGGGGTACAATCAGGGCACATGGGATAAATTCAGGGCACATCAGGGCACATTCAGGGCACATCAGGCACATCAGGGCACATCCAGGGCACATTCAGGGCGCATGGGGTACAATCAAGGCACATAGGATAAATTCAGGGCACATCAGGGCACATCAGGGCACATTCAGGGCACATCAGGCACATGGGGTACATCAGGGTACATCAGGGCACATTCAGGGCACATTCAGGGCACATCAGGCACATGGGGTACATCAGGGTACATCAGGGCACATTCAGGGCACATGGGGTACATCAGGGTACATCAGGGCACATTCAGGGCACATTCAGGGCACATCAGGCACATTCAGGGCACATTCAGGGCACATCAGGCACATGGGGTACATCAGGGTACATCAGGGCACATTCAGGGCACATCAGGCACATGGGGTACATCAGGGTACATCAGGGCACATTCAGGGCACATGGGGTACATCAGGGCACATTCAGGGCACATTCAGGGCACATCAGGCACATGGCATGGGGTACATCAGGGTACATCAGGGTACATCAGGGCACATGGGGTACATTCAGGGCACATTCAGGGCACATGGGGTACAATCAGGGCACATGGAATAAATTCAGGGCACATCGTTTACTTGTTTTCTATGCAGAGTAGCGCAGGCAGCCTCTGTAGTAAGTTCTCTCTCATGTCACGCTGCTGCTGCTCCCCCCGGCGGCCCCCTCCTCCTCTCTTCTTGTCCATCCCAGATGATGTCACAAGCAACATCTCTGGACTGGCCAGTTTCTCCGCTCACCTGGGGACCGGACCGCCCCCTCTCTCGATGTCTGTCCTGCTGCTCCTGAACGCCCGCAGACTCACCTGTCAACCCCCCTCACTCATCCGCCGACCTGCCACTCAGGCTCTCTCTCACCTGCCGACCCCCGCTGACTGGCCCGCCCGCTCGTTAACCCGCACACTCGTCCTCCGGCTCCCGCCCGCTCACTGACTGGCCTGCCAATCATGAATTTCTCAGAGGGGGCAATTGCCCTGTTGCCCCCCCCCCCTGGATCCGCCCCTGCAACATAAGGGACATTATTCCCACTAACCACCAGAATAAAGTGGAACTTCTTAACTTACTATCAATATAAGGGGAAAACTAAAAGCTAGTGTGACCTGTCTCAACCTAAAGGCAACAACAGCATGCCTCCATCCCTAAATATATATGGAAAGAATATAGGATGGGATTGGGACTTTACATGAGGCATGTTGGTGTATATAATAATAATATATGAAATAATTATAAGTAAATTGGATGTCACAATTCCCTAAGGGTTGTTCATAGTAATGATAAGCATAACAAACTGATAAAGGTAAAACAATTATGATATAAAATATAATCATAGAAAATCAACATAATAAATATAATAATAATATATTTAATAACACATAATTAAATAATGGGCATGATTTGTGACAAACAATATAGATAGTATAAAAATAATCAAATACATACAGATAATGAATACATGATATATACAGACAATAAATATTGTAATTTAATACAGTTGTTTGGGCAATCTATACTTGGCACCCTTGGATGGATTCACTCGACATACATACATTGTTATATAATTCACTAGCCTCATTCTATAGCTTTTAATCATCTCATTTTATTTGTACACAGAATTGGGCAGATGCAATTAATGCACACATCTCACCACATGGCACTGTGTCGTGGCCGTCCGGCCTGCTCCATGGCTGCTGTTCCCCATGGTTCCTATTTTGAGGGTCTCTCGCCTAAACCCCAGGTGAGACCACTTACACCAATCCACCGTCATATCCCATATCTAGAGCTAGCCATAGCATATGAGCTGCTCTGTAAGTGGTGTAGAAATTGTTCATAATTGCGTTTTCTTTTTCTATAGTGAACAGTGTATTATTATTATTCATTTATTTACCTAATTTTTCAGTTCAATTCATGTATCCTACTCCTGATGATTGGCAACAGGCCGTGAAAAGCGTTGAGAATCCATCCAAGGGCGCCAAGTATAGCTTGCCCAAATAACCGTATTAAATTACAATATTCATTGTCTGTATATATCATGTGAATCGTGTATCCATTATCTGTATGTATTTGATTATTTTTATACTATCTATAGTATATTGTTTGTCACAAATCATGTCCATTAATTGATTATGTGTTATTAAATATATTGTTATTATATTTATTATGTTGATTTTCTATGATATTTTATATCATAATTGTTTTACCTTTATCAGTTTATTATGCTTATCATTACTATGAACTACCCTTAGGGGATTGTGACATCCAATTTACTTATAATTATTTCATAAATTATTATATACACCAATATGCCTCATGTAAAGTCTCAATCCCATCCTATATTCTTTCCATATCAATATAAGGGATCACTTTTCCACAAAACGCATTGAATGTGAGCAGTACAATTTTTTTGCTGTTGGCATTTCTTTTCTGGCCTCTCTTATTATTATTATATCGAATCTGGGTCAGGGTTATTAGAGGCCAGGGCTGGATGACTCATCCTGGCAGCCCTCTGATGCCTCCCCCTGTTTCTAGAATGTTGGAGAATGTTCTGGATCTAGTAGATGGAGGTGAGGAGGAGCTGTCTTGAATATTTAGGGGCCCTCAGCCAATCCCCAGGAGTGGGCCTGGCAGGGGAACTGAGGAGCTGATGAATAGGAATGAGCCATGCCAGCAAGGGGTTTTCAGGTGGGAGATGGAGAAGCAGTGCTGAAGAGAGTCTGTTGGTGGCTCTTGAAGGACCTCTTAGGGAGCAAGGAGAGGACAATGAGTAGATCAGCATGGTGCAGTAACAGACAAGGGGTAAGACTGCCAGCTAGCACAGTGCTCTCTTGAAGACCACCGTGTACAAAGTCTTCATCTAACTTTGCCCTGGAAAGTCTCCTTGTGTGTGTGTCAGGAGGACTGGGAAGAGAGAAGCAGCCAGGTGCGGCTGGTGGCAACCAGGTGGAATAGCATTTTTCACAAGCAGTGAAACTGGGATCAGTGGCCACAGGGAAGCAGAAGGAGATGTTACATGCTGTTCAATCCATATGTGCTGCTTCACAAGGGGACTGAGAGTTCCTGCCTGTAATGGGCTGTTTCCGAACTGATAAAAGCCTATCAGTTCTCCCAGGAGTGAACCAGCAGGTGCTGTACAAAGAGGAACACATTTTGTGCAGGTGGAAGGAAGAAGAGAAGTCTCTAAATAGGGAGGAAGTGCCCCTGAAGTTTGTTCCCATAACCCCTCACCCCATTCAAGTATAATACCCTAATAAAAAAAAAAAAAAAAAAAAAAAACAAGCCAAAGACTGATTTCTGTGTCCAGATGAGAGAAGGAAATGCTGTGTGACTGGCTGTGCAGCAGTGAGGTACCCTGACTTCAGCAACTTCTATGGGGCTATTGCTACAGTAATGCCCTATGAACTGAAGATATATTCATTTTTAGTAGGGGTTCCCCAAGCCCTGAAAGTTATTTCAAGGATTCCTTCGTAGTAAAGAGGTAAAGAAACACTGGTCTATGCTAATGATTGGGAATAATCATTCAGTGTAGCTCCTGATCTTTTGATCATCATAACAGCAGCCAATTATTGTGATAACATGGATTTAGCAGAGAGAGGCACTGTGTGACCATTTTTTTTTTTTAATCCCCGCAATTCCATTATTAACTTTCTGATTACGATCTCACGTACTGCTTCTGGTGCCTGCCAACTTTAGCTTGTATCACAACCAGGGCCGTAGATCATTTTTTGTTCTGGGGGGGTTCAGCAGCAGGTAATAAGTTAAATTTTTTTTGAAACAAAACAAATATCGCCAAATTCATAAAGACTGGAAAAAGGAAAAGCTATGTGTTGCTCATAGTAAGCATTCACATCCAGTGGCGGCTGGTGCTCAAAATTTTTGGTGGGGTGCAAACAAGTTCTGAAAAAAACCCCCATCAATCGCAGCCACTGTGCCCATCAAATGCAGCCACTGTGCCCATTAAATGCAGCCACTGTGCCCATCTTATGCAGCCACTGTGCCCATCAAATGCAGCCTCACTGTGTCCCATCAAATGCAGCCTGTGCCCCATCAAATGCACCCTGTGTCCCATCAAATGCAGCCGGTGTCGCAGCCGGTGTCCCATCAAATGCAGCCTGTGCCCCATCAAATGCAGCCTGTGTCCCATCAAATGCAGCCTGTGCCCTATCAAAGGCAGCCTGTGTCCCATCAGATGCAGCCTGTGCCCCATCAAACGCAGCCTGTGCCCCATCAAACGCAGCCTGTGCCCCATCAAATGCAGCCTGTGTCCCATCAAACCCCCCCTTCTCGACGGTAGGTCCTGACCGACACAGCGGCACTTACCTTGCTGTGGTGTCCTCTCATGCGGTGTCTCCTTCAGACGGGCACTGGCAGCGGCGATGGAGGAGTCCGCTCCTCATACTTTCGGTTTTCTCTCTCGGGCGCAATGGGAGAGAGGAAACCGGAAGTGACATCTAACTCAGATGTCAATCAAACCGCCCGGCCGTAGTAATACATACTACGAGCGTCGGGCGGAAGCTACTCGGCGCTTCGGAATGCGTCACAAGGCGGGACAAAAGCCCACAAATGAAACGCCACGTCTTCAATCTTGTGATTGCATAGACGTGGCGCTTCCCATAAGTGCACTGTGTCTGGCATCCAAACACAGTGCACTTATAGACCTTTTTTTCTATATTTTTTTTTTTTTTAAGGGCCAGTATTAAAAATATATATTTTTTTTGACTGCCTGGAGGAGGGGGTGGCGCCCCTGCGCCCCCTATGTACAGGCCGCCATTGATCACATCCTTAATTCTATTTTCTCAGATCCTCTTGAAAATCGATCCTGATTTCAGTTTTGCCTTCTTTCAGTTTTTATGAACATTGCCCAGTGAAGTTGGCTATTGTCCAGTCTCAGGCCTGGTACTGACTAAACGAAAAACGGAAGAAAAAAAACTGACGGATCAGTGCTTTCTGCCATTGGACTGTCTATCACAGGGTGGTGCACTGTAATAGCCAATCTTATTGGGCAGGTGCAAAGGGCGCCATCTTGTGGAAGGCAGCACACTCACTGATTTTTTGTTACCCCAGGATACTAGACAAGAGAAGTGGTACTGTGCAGAGTCCATAAATACAGAACATACCCATCGCTCCCAACTGTCCCTGATTTCGAGGGACTGTCCCTGATTTGGAGCAATGTCCCTCTGTACCTCTTTCCCCCTCATTTGTCCCTCATTTTGGTCTGATCTCTATAGTTGTATATAAAATGCACTTTTTAGCTATCAAAAAGTGTTTCCCAGTGCTAAACTTTTCATACAAATTCTAAGTTGCTGCATTTGTAAATTTTAAAAGCCAATATAAAGGAATAGTAGTGGCAAAAAAAAATCCCTTGTGGATTTAATTAACCTTTTTTTTTAGTTTATTCTCCTTTAAGGGTGTGTGGCAGGGGGCGTGTCCTATGCTTACATACGTTTGCTAGTAGGTGTCCCTCATTCTCATCTCAAAATTTTGGGAGGTATGCATACCTATAAACTTTTGAGCTTGAGAATGAGGGGCATGACAGGGAAACAGCGTCCCGCGGCGTGTGCAGCGTGCCGTTGCAAAAAAAGTGGGTGTGGCCAAACATGATAGTGGGAGGGTCATCGTGGGAGGGACTTGAGGTCCGGGCCATAGCCGAATGACGGCTACAGCGCGGACCTCAATTTCCGGGAGGCCGTCATGGGACGTCCTCCCCTGTGCACACGCACCGTGCGCACCCTGCAGGGCGCGCGGTGTGTGCGCTGTGATCACCGAGTCACGGAGACTCGGATGATCACAGATCCGAGTAAGGGGCCGGTCCCGGCCCCTTACCATGTGATCAGCTGTCAGCCATTGACAGCTGATCACAGGATATAAACAAAACCTCGGTGACCGGTTTCGTTTTCTCCTCACGCTGACAGCGTGAGGAGGAAAAACAAGCCGATCACCGACTTATGTCAAAGGGACATCGGTCCCGAAGAGAAAGGAGGTACATATGCCTCATCTGTGCCAACAGGTGCCATCTATTATTGCCACCTGCCAGTGCCCACAGTGCTCACAAGTGCCACCTGTCAATGCCCACAAGTGCCACCTGTCAATGCCCACAAGTGCCACCTATCAATGCCCACCAGTGGTTCCAATCAGTGCCACCTAGCAGTGCTGCCATCAATCAGTGCCCAATCAGTGCCCATCACCGCCACCCATTAGTGCCCATCAGTGCCGCCTCATCAGCGTAGGAGAAACAAAGGAGAAAAATTACCTGTTTGCAAAATTTTATAACAAAATATAAAAAAAAATAATTTTTTTTTTTTTTATTCTGTCTTTTTAACTTTTTTTAACAAAAACTAAAAACCGCAGAGGTGATCAAATACCATCAAAAGAAAGCTCTATTTGTAGGAAAAAAATGATAAAAATTTCATTTGGGTACAGTGTTGTATGACCGCGCAATTGTCATCCAAAGTGCGACAGCGCTAAAAGCTGAAAATTGGTCTGGACAGGAGGGGGGTTTAAGTGCCCAATAAGCAAGTGGTTAAACAAAACCTGGGCTTCCTTGCACCTATAAAATATGCTGAAGCTGAGTCTTCCATAATTGCTTTTGTGTTAGCCTGTTAGGCCCTGACTGTTCACATGTAGCGATTTGGAATCGTGGGCAGAATCGCTGTGATTCTGTCCGCAATTCCAAATCACACTGCAATGCTGGCAAAACGCAGCACATGTGTTTGTGTTCCATTCATTTTTAGTGCTACCAAAATACAGTGTGGTTTTGGATGCTTGTTGTGCGATAAATTGCTCAACAATCACAGCAAAAAGACACCACATTGTGGTGCCAGTAAAAATGAATGGACCACATACACATGGGCTGCGTTTTGCCATGATTGCAGTGTGATTTGCAATTGCGGACAGAATCACATCGCTTCTGCCCACGATCCCAAATCGCTACATGTTCCTAACAGGCTAACACAAGAGCAGTTATGGAAGACTCAGTCCAGCACCTCAATCACCAACTTTGCTAGCAGTTGCCACAATCTCAGATACCAGTAGAATGACAGGAAGAAATTCTGCAGCACTGCAGTTCTAGGCTAGCCTGACTGAGGAGGACACAAGGGAAAGAGGGACACATCTAGTGACCCGGGCTGGACTGGGTCAACGGACAGCAGCAGCAGACCAGCAGCACTTCAGAACATCATCCACATCCATGTCCATATGGAAGGCTGGTAGCTAACAGCACCCTTGAGGGTCCAGCTCCTCACCCAAGCAGCACTCAAAGGTGGGAAGCCGCACTGCAAGGAGGCGGAACCAATGAAAATAGAGAGGACTGGTGGGTGGGTAGGTGCTGGCCGCTCCCACTCTGCTTAGTGCTTCCTCCTGTCCTGGTGGCTGCGGCTGGACAAGTCAAGAAGACATGATCACATATGAAGGAGCCTGGAGGCACCGAGGTGCGGAGGCGGAACAGCGAGAGCCAAGACCCCTTTTTAAAATGAAATGGACCCTGAGCAAAGATTTTCTAAATCAGTTTACTGCGGCAGATCAGGCAGCGATTGTGATTGGTTGCCAGAGGTTACAGCACACGCTACGGCTCACTGATTAGTTGCTAGAGGTTACTGCACGTTACTGCTCACCAATTGGTAGTGATAGATTACTGCTTATCATCACCGCTCACTGATTGGTTGCTAGAGATTACAGCAGTGTGACAAAATACCAGCCCTCCTGGGATACAGTTGAAAAACAAATTCTGTTGAGCATGCCGCAGAGAGTAGTGGGCATGACCAGATTGGGTATAAGAATGGCCTAAGCCCTCGTTGACATTGGAGCAACTTGTACGATTTGACCTGTCAAATCGCATGACAAGTCACACCCTATTGCTGGCAATGGCCATGTTCAAATGGCGCACCGATTTGAAAAAGTAGTTCCTGCACTACGTATGGTGATTTCAGGTGCGATTTGCATAGACATCTGTACATGAAGCCAGAAGTCGCGCTCACATGCGGCTTTGAAATTATGCGATTTCAGATGCAGTTCCACGATTTCAAAGCTGCAGTTAATGTGAACGAGGACTCAAAGGGGATGATTAAACAGAACCACCCCTTTACCTCTGAATGAACATATCAGCTGCATCGTTGACTGCACATTGCAGTGACATCAATGCTTAGCTTCACGGTGCCGCCATTTTACTTGCCCATTGATGTCACAGTAGCCGCAGCCACAAGACAAATGCACAGATAATAAGAGACTGCAGATGGATTACAGGAAATGACCAGAGACTGCGGATGCGACTACAGGAAATGACCAGAGACTGCGGATGCGACTACAGGAAATGACCAGAGACTATGACTGTGACTACAGGGAATGACCAGAGACTGCGGATGCAACTACAGGGAATGACTAGAGACTGCGGCTGCGACTACAGGAAATGACCAGAGACTGCGGACACGACTACAGGGAATGACCAGAGACTGCAGATGCGACTACAGGGAATGACCAGAGACTGCAGATGCGACTACAGGAAATGACCAGAGACTGTGGCTGCAACTACAGGAAATGACCAGAGACTGCAGCTGCGACTACAGGGAATGACCAGAGACTGCGTCTGCGACTACAGGAAATGACCAGAGACTGCGGCTGCGACTACAGCAAATGACATAGCATAACAGTGAGTCTACTGTCTACAGACAGTGTGTAACTATTGGCAAAAAGAGACCTACCTGGCCAGCGGGCTCACCTCCCACTCTCAGGGGTCCAGGGGCGGGGCTTTCTGCGGTGGAGGGTGGGGCTCTAAGTGGTCCATGGCGAGGCTCTCAGATATGCAGGGGAGGCACTCTTAGCACTCCCTCTCTGCTCCGAGCCCATACAAGCTACATGGGGCCGGGCAAGGCAGGGTCAGAGCATCAATGGAGCTCCCGTCCCCACCCCTCCCTGCTGACAGAGACTCCCTCAGCCCAAGCCGAGCCCAACAGCCAGGGCCGACGCACCCTGGTGGTCAGACGGTGTAACAGCAGGCTCAGGCAGCACACAACAACAGCGTGTGTGAGTCAGTGCCTGCCTAGTGCGGTGATGTAGTTGAAGCACATATAACGTTACTACTTCTGCACTGATGCTCTGGGGTGGGTTTCAACCCCCTACCCCCCTCTTAGCTAAGCCCTTGATCACAACCTCACTGGTGTTTCTGTGCTGTCTCTGCCTGCCTTCTGCTGACCCCAACCTGTACCTCACACCTGCTCCTGCACCTGTTCTTCCTGACTGCTCTATTTCCCCCGGACTGTATCTCTATTCTGCTCCTGTTTGCTCTTTCCGTATCTGTTCTGCCTGACCACTGTTGACCTTGGCCTGTATCTCAATCCTGCTCCTGCTTTCTGTTTCCACGCCTGTTCTGCCTGACCACTGGAGACCCTGGCCTGTACCTTTACCTTGCTGCTGCTTGTGTTCCAACACCTGTCCTGCCTGTCCACTGCCGACCTTGACCTATACTTTGATCATGCTCCTGCTTGTTGTTCCTTTACCTATTCTTCCTGTTAGCTGATGACCTACGTGTGTACTTTACTACTGCTGCTACTTGCTGTTCTGGTACCTGTATTGCCTGTCCGCTGCTGACCTTGGCCTGTACTTTAATCCTGCTCCTGCTTGCTGTTCCTGCACCTGTTCTGTCTGACCGCTTCAGACCCCAGTCTGTACTCTGACTCTGATCCCTCACTTGCTGTTCCAACACTTGTTCTGCTTGTCCACTGCTGACCTTGGCCTATACTGTGATCCTGCTCCAGCTTGCTGTTCCTGCACCTTGTTTTTCTGTTAGCTAATGATCCTGGACTGTACCTTATTACTGCTGCTGCTGCTCCTGCACCTTTTCTGACTGTCTGTTGCTGACCCTAGCTTGTACCTTAATCCTGCTCTTGCTTGCTGTTCTGACTGTCCACTGCTGTTCCTGTACCCATTCTGCCTGTCTGCTGCTGTTGACCACTGCCTATATCCAGACTTTATCCTGGTTTTCAACTTTGTTTTGGCCTGGCTCTGCCTTCAACCTGGTTCCAATACATGTGGTCCTCAGTACTGTCAGACCAGGAGGTCTCTACGCAGACATGGTCCCACCTGCCTCTAGATCCTCTATTTGGCACTTGTGTCCATTCATTCCCCTCCCCTGTCACAAGTGTGTTTGGGCTGAAGATGCAAAAGAAAACCTCCCTCATCAGCTCGGTCCCCATCCAGGAACGTGACGTGAGAGTTAGCTAAAAATTCTGCCATACGAGAAGACCATTTTCTCATGTCTGTGGCCAAAAGAAATAACAGCAGCATACAAAGAAGGAAGCATAATATCTAGTTTCCGGTTCAGCGGGTAGATGGCCAACCACTCAGCACATTTGCATGTTTCAATGCCAGAGTGGATTTCGAAGGATTAACTCATCTGTGATAATAATCATCTCACCTGCGCGCAACAAAGGCAGAAAGGAATGTTTTGAAAATTATTTCTTATAGTTTGAAGGGGATTTCAAGCAATTTCCCAGTTCATGCCGTGACAAGTATGAGGTAATGTTCTGTGTCAGTCAATACCGCTACATGTCATCATCTAATCTCGCTTGTCGAATAAAATGATAACCAAACACAGAGCTTTAACATTCTTACTTCTTTGATTAAAAAGAGCTCCCGGCAAGACAAGATGAAAGCCTGCCTATTGTAAACCACAGAACAAATATTATAATCAATCTGTAGTTATTTGGTATTAACTTGATCACTTCATTTATCCAGATTACTGATTTGGGAATAATTCTGTGGCAAACCGCATCCTTGGAATGAACAAAGTAGACCTGTCACTGCAAAGAAGAGTCAAAGAGGTTCTTGGGGAAAAGGAGCTACATGACATCTCCTGGATTTATCTCTATGTAGCACCCTCTAGCTAGTGTGCTAGATGTAAATAGGTTTGTTAGTGTAGGAAAATTAGCTCAGCTGAGAGCCAGGCCTGGGTTGAATCTGGGTCAGGGTTGAGCGACTCAGGGAGGCACTAGAGAAGCAAGCAACTTCTCTAGTGCCCTCCCCTGTTTCTGGGACCTTGGAGAAGCTTCCAGATGTAGTGGGTGGAGTCCAGGAGGAGCTGTTTGGCATATTTATGAGGTCCTCGACCAATCCCCAGAAAAAAATGTCATGTCAGCAGGGGTAGTCAGGTGGAAGATGGAGATGGAGTGTTGAGGAGGCTGTTGGTGGCCCTTAAGGGTGCCCCCCAGTCTGAGGGGGGGGCTCAGGCCTGGGGCTCAGGTGCTGAAGGGACCGTGTACATCACACAAAGGAATCCCATCCTGAAGGCATGGGAGCAAGTCAGAGGACAGCAGGAGCAGGTCAGCACGTCCGGGAGATCTCCAGAGAAGGCAGCTGGATGGGCTGCTAAGTGATAAGCCTGGGAGGACTGTGGAGAGAGTGTCAGTCTGGGGGAACTGTGGATAAGTTAGCCAGGAGGTCTAGTGAAAGCGGCAGCTGCAGCCAGGCGGGCAGGCAGTGCCTGAAGAGGCTGGGCTCAGTAACCACAGGAGGAAGTGCTGGAAATGTGTTAGCTGTGTCACCCTATCTTCAAGTATAGGGGCTCTGAGTCCCTGCCTGTAATAGGCCTTAGCTACCATATTTCAACAAGGTGACACAGCTGGAGTTCTTCAAGCAAGTGAGTGCTAGAGGAAGCAGTGGAGTGCATATAGACTGTATATAGGAAAAGTTCTCCCTGAAGCTTGTTTGAAGTCAAGTGGGCATCCTATAATTTACCCAATCCCTATCCAAGTTCTAATCCCTCAAAAAATAACGAAAACAAAGTACTGGACTGTTTTCTGACTCTGAGGTGACTCTGAAGATTTAGTGTGCCTGGATGTGCAGGGTGGGGGATCCCAGTAACTTGCAACCCTTAGGAGGGTTTGCTACATCTATTATTTATATCTAACAGGTTTATTGCTCTGCCGGGAATTGGACTCGAGACACTCAGGGCTGTGAGAGTGGAGAAAGGCACACAGAGTAGCTATACCCACCCATCCCCTCTACTGCCCCTTCAGAGAAGCCTTTGTATTTTGTGAAAGTATTCACATAATACAAAGGCTTCTGTGAATGGACAAGAGGAGGGGAGGGGTGGGCAAAAAAAAAGGTACAGCAACTCTCCTTTTCAAGATGCATAGCTCAAAAGGATCAGCGTCACTCTCCTAGAACTACAGTGATAGCTGTCTTCTGGGAGTACTATAAAGCTGTCAAATATAAATAATAGAGATAAGCCCAAGAGGTATCATGCATCGTACTGGACTTAAAGTGGTTGTAAACCCTTACAATCCACTTTTTGCTACAGGTAAGCCTATAATAAGGCTTAACTGTAGCTACCCCAGATATCTCCTAAACCTGCACGGTTTAGGAGATATCCCCTGTATCTGCATGTGCCGACGTCAGCGTGCCGTTGCTTCAGTGAGTGTGCCATTACCGGCGGCTCCCACAAGCATGCGCGGGAGTGATGTCATCGCGGCTCCGGCTAATCACAGCGCTGGAGCCCGGAAGTAACTCAGAGAGCGATGTCACTGGCCGGTGCTGTGTATGGGCACCACAGCGGGGGCTTTGATCTCAGGTGAGTATTACATAATGAGCTAGTATGCTATGCATACTAGCTCATTATGCCTTTGTTTTTCAAGTCTTTTTTTTTTCTATGTGGGTTACCAACTTATAGTATGCCTTTTTTTTGTACAAACAAGCTGAGTTCCTGGAATTCGGCTTTAATTACTTTACATTTGGATCTATCAGATGCATCCACAAAGCTTACAGGTGTGCAAAGGCTTATGCCCTGTACACACGATCGCACATTCAACTCAAATCCATCGGATTTTTTCAGACGGATGTTGGCTCAAACTTGTCTTGCATACACATGGTCACACAAAGTTGGTCGGAAATTCCGAGCGTCAAGAACGCGGTGACATACAATACGACAAGCCGAGAAAAATGAAGTTCAATTGCCAGTGTGGCTCTTCTGCTTGAATCTGAGCATGCGTGGCACTTTGTGCATTGGAATTGTCTACACAAATGGATTTTGTTGTCGGAAAATTTTAGAGCCAGCTCTCAAACTATGTGTATCGGAAATTCCGATGGAAAAAGTCTGATGGAGCCCACACACGGTCGGAATTTCCGACAACAATCTCTGGTTGCACATTTTCCATCAGAAAGTCCGATCATGTGTACAGGGCATTACAGTTTGTTTTCTTTAGAAAACAGCCGCAGCCTGTTCCTTGCCAGTATGTTAGAGAACCCTTGTTCTCAGTCAGGGCCGGTACAAGGCAGGGGCGGAAGGAACACGTGCCCTGGGCGCTACCATTTGCTATAGGGGGGGGGCGCAGCCTGCAGGTGACGTTCTGCCACGACTGCCGCCCGCCAATGTGTACAATAATACAACTAATGTCTACAGTCCAGTGCATTTACAGTCCCCAGCGGCACTGTACAAATTGCCTTCGTGTGCTCCTGCATCCTCCCTTCCCTCAGCACAAACTACACTGTTACAGTTTACTCCCCTACGGAGGAGTGCCGTAGTCCCTGCCAGCGCCGTGACGTCACACACGGCCGGAGGCAAGGTGGGAGGATGCAGAGGAGCGCAGGGAGGCGGGAGCTGTGTCGGCGCGCTGTCACCTCAAGGAGCGAGCGAGCCGAGCTGAGCTGAGGAGCTGCTGCCTGCCTGGCTGGCTGGCAGGCTCTAGTAGCTGCTGCTGGATTCAATCTGGAAGGAAGCGAAGGTAGAAGGTTGCAGTGCCAGTGTGTGCCACTGCCAGTGTTCTGACTCAGATCTTCAGTAGGGATGAGCCGAACACCCCCCTGTTCGGTTCGCACCAGAACATGCGAACAGGAAAAAAGTTCATTCGAACACGCGAACACCGTTAAAGTCTATGGGACACGAACATGAATAATCAAAAGTGCTAATTTTAAAGGCTAATATGCAAGTTATTGTCATAAAAAGTGTTTGGGGACCTGGGTCCTGCCCCAGGGGACATGGATCAATGCAAAAAAAAGTTTTAAAAACGGCCGTTTTTTCAGGAGCAGTGATTTTAATAATGCTTAAAGTCAAACGATAAAAGTGTAATATCCCTTTAAATTTCGTACCTGGGGGGTGTCTATAGTATGCCTGTAAAGGGGCGCATGTTTCCTGTGTTTAGAACAGTCTGACAGCAAAATGACATTTTGAAGGAAAAAACTCATTTAAAACTACCCGCTGCTATTGCATTGCCGACAATACACATAGAAGTTCATTGATAAAAACGCATGGGAATTCCCCAAAGGGGAACCCCGAACCAAAATTAAAAAAAAAAATGACGTGGGAGTCCCCCTAAATTCCATACCAGGCCCTTCAGGTCTGGTATGGATATTAAGGGGAACCCCGGCCAAAATTTTAAAAAAAAATGACGTGGGGTTCCCCCTAAATTCCATACCAGACCCTTCAGGTCTGGTATGGATTTTAAGGGGAACCCCGCGCCAAAAAAAAAAAAAAAAAAAAAAACCGCGTGGGGTCCCCCCAAAAATCCATACCAGACCCTTATCCGAGCACGCAACCTGGCAGGCCGCAGGAAAAGAGGGGGGGACGAGAGTGCGGCCCCCCCCCCTCCTGAACCGTACCAGGCCACATGCCCTCAACATTGGGAGGGTGCTTTGGGGTAGCCCCCCAAAACACCTTGTCCCCATGTTGATGAGGACAAGGGCCTCATCCCCACAACCCTGGCCGGTGGTTGTGGGGGTCTGCGGGCGGGGGGCTTATCGGAATCTGGAAGCCCCCTTTAACAAGGGGACCCCCAGATCCCGGCCCCCCCTGTGTGAAATGGTAAGGGGGTACAAAAGTACCCCTACCATTTCACTAAAAAACTGTCAAAAATGTTAAAAATGACAAGAGACAGTTTTTGACAATTCCTTTATTTAAATACTTCTTCTTTCTTCTATCTTCCTTCATCTTCTTGTTCTTCTGGTTCTTCTGGCTCTTCTGGTTCTTCCTCCGGCGTTCTCGTCCAGCATCTCCTCCGCGGCGTCTTCTATCTTCTTCTCCTCGGGCCGCTCCGCACCCATAGCATGGGGGGAGGCTCCCGCTCTTCTCTTCTTCTTCATCTTCTTCTCTTCTTCTCTTCTTCTCTTCTTCATTTTCTTCTCCGGGCCGCTCCGCATCCATGCTGGCATGAAGGGAGGCTCCCGCTGTGTGACGGCGCTCCTCGTCTGACAGTTCTTAAATAACGGGGGGCGGGGCCACCCGGTGACCCCGCCCCCCTCTGACGCACGGGACATGACGGGACTTCCCTGTGGCATTCCCCGTGACGTCACAGGGAAGTCCCGTCAAGTCACCGTGCGTCAGAGGGGGGCGGGGTCACCGGGTGGCCCCGCCCCCCGTTATTTAAGAACTGTCAGACGAGGAGCGCCGTCACACAGCGGGAGCCTCCCGCCATGCCAGCATGGATGCGGAGCGGCCCGGAGAAGAAAATGAAGAAGAGAAGAAGAGAAGAAGATGAAGAAGAAGAGAAGAGCGGGAGCCTCCCCCCATGCCATGGGTGCGGAGCGGCCCGAGGAGAAGAAGATAGAAGACGCCGCGGAGGAGATGCTGGACGAGAACGCCAGAGGAAGAACCAGAAGAGCCAGAAGAACCAGAAGAACCAGAAGATGAAGGAAGATAGAAGAAAGAAGAAGTATTTAAATAAAGGAATTGTCAAAAACTGTCTCTTGTCATTTTTAACATTTTTGACAGTTTTTTAGTGAAATGGTAGGGGTACTTTTGTACCCCCTTACCATTTCACACAGGGGGGGGCCGGGATCTGGGGGTCCCCTTGTTAAAGGGGGCTTCCAGATTCCGATAAGCCCCCCGCCCGCAGACCCCCACAACCACTGGCCAGGGTTGTGGGGATGAGGCCCTTGTCCTCATCAACATGGGGACAAGGTGTTTTGGGGGGCTACCCCAAAGAACCCTCCCAATGTTGAGGGCATGTGGCCTGGTACGGTTCAGGAGGGGGGGGGCCGCACTCTCGTCCCCCCCTCTTTTCCTGCGGCCTGCCAGGTTGCGTGCTCGGATAAGGGTCTGGTATGGATTTTTGGGGGGACCCCACGCCGTTTTTTTTTTTTTTTTGGCGCGGGGTTCCCCTTAAAATCCATACCAGACCTGAAGGGTCTGGTATGGAATTTAGGGGGAACCCCACGTCATTTTTTTTTTTACATTTTGGCCGGGGTTCCCCTTAATATCCATACCAGACCTGAAGGGCCTGGTATGGAATTTAGGGGGACTCCCACGTCATTTTTTTTTTTAAATTTTGGTTCGGGGTTCCCCTTTGGGGAATTCCCATGCCGTTTTTATCAATGAACTTCTATGTGTATTGTCGGCAATGCAATAGCCGCGGGTAGTTTTAAATGAGTTTTTTCCTTCAAAATGTCATTTTGCTGTCAGACTGTTCTAAACACAGGAAACATGCGCCCCTTTACAGGCATACTATAGACACCCCCCAGGTACGAAATTTAAAGGGATATTACACTTTTATTGTTTGACTTTAAGCATTATTAAAATCACTGCTCCTGAAAAAACGGCCGTTTTTAAAACTTTTTTTTGCATTGATCCATGTCCCCTGGGGCAGGACCTGGGTCCCCAAACACTTTTTATGACAATAACTTGCATATTAGCCTTTAAAATTAGCACTTTTGATTTCTCCCATAGACTTTTAAAGGGTGTTCCGCGGCATTCGAATTTGCCAACACCCCAAATTGTTCGCTGTTCGGCGAACTTGCGAACAGCCAATGTTCGAGTCGAACATGAGTTCGACTCGAACTCGAAGCTCATCCCTAATCTTCAGCAGTGGTGGTCACTGGTCATTAACCTCGCCTCAGCCTCATATTTATTAATCTGTTTTTTAGTGTTTACGTACACAAGTTCAGACTCAGAACTTCTGAGTCTGAACTTGTGTAAGTAAACACTAAAAAACAGATTAATAAATGGCTGGATTGGGGAAGGGGATGAGGCTGAGGCGAGGTTAATGACCAATGACCACCGCTGCTGTTACTTAACAACGGGCCCATAGCCGAATGACGGCTACAGGGCGGTTGCTTAACTCTGGGAGGACGTACTATGACGTCCTCCCAGAATTCCCCTCTCGCAGCGCTGTGGGCTGGATGTGTAGTGCCCACAGCGCTGCTCAGTGACATCCAGCCATCCATCCATGCTCAGCCATCCCTAATGCTCTGCAATGCCCCACAATACCCCGCAATACTCTGCAATACCCCGCAACACTGTGCAGTACTCTGCAATACCCCACAATACTGTGCAATACTCTGCAATACCCCGCAATACTCTGCAATACCCCGCAACACTGTGCAGTACTCTGCAATACCCCACAATACTCTGCAATACCCAGATATACTCTGTGATACTCGGCGATATCCCGCAATACTCTGCAATACCCCGCAACACTGTGCAATACTCTGCAATACCCCACAATACTGTGCAATACTCTGCAATACCCCGAAATACCCTGCAATACCCCGAAATACCCTGCAATACCCCGCAATACCCTGCAATACCCTGCAATACTATGCAATACCCTGCAATACCCTGTGATACTCGGCGATACCCTGCCATACTCTGCAATACCCCGCCATACTCTGCAATACCCCGCCATACTCTGCAATACTCGGTGATACCCAGCCATACCCTTCCATATCCAGCCATAGTCTGCAATACTCGGTGATACACAGCCATACTCTGCCATACCCAGCCATGCTCAGTTATACCCAGCCATGCTCAGTTATACCCAGCCATGCTCAGTTATACCCAGCCATGCTCAGTTATACCCAGCCATGCTCGGCCATACCCAGCCATGCTCGGCCATACTCGGCCTCTGTATGTGGCCAGGCTGTGGAAGTCACACACATGTGGTATCGCCGTACTCAGGAGGAGTAGGAGAATCTATTTTGGGGTGTCATTTTTGGTATGTACATGTTATGTGTTAGAAATATTGTATAAATGGACAACTTTGTGTTAAAAAAAAAATGCGTTTTAACCACTTCCCGCCCGCCGGTTGTCATACGACGTCCTTGACTTTGTGCAGGGATATCTGAATGAAAAACGGGGGGGGGGGGTGCAGTTTGCCATCTTCGCCCTGGGCACCAAATGGCCTTGTCCCAGCACTGTTCTCAGTGTGGAAATAGTGGTCTCTCTTAAGAGTTACGAAAAGCCCCCCTGCAGAGCTTTAGGTGTGTCTCAGTAGGACGGCACACTCAACCTCTGCAGGGAGATCACCGCTTTCACACATAGAGCTAGATAGTATGTTGGCAGGGGACAGGCTTTGTTACTAAAACTGTGGCTGCTTTCTAAAGCAAACCTGGAGTGTATTTAAACTGAACAGTCTTCTAAACCTTAAAGTGGACCCTGCACTAAAAGGTAAGGTACAATTATTACATCAGAGCTCCCCCATGTCAAATAGTTAAAAATAAAGTTAAAAGCATACTTAGCTTACCCGTGCCTTCTGTCTGTGACACCTAGGCAAGGGTGGCATCACAAACCTTCCTATGACAGCCTGAAAGCAATATGGATGCCAGCAATACCAAGATGCTGCTGCACCATGTTGGATTGTCATTTTATGATATTTTTAATACTCAGCGTTCCCAGGATCTAGGCCAGAAGGGTAGTGACATCATCCTTTCCTGTGTGAAAGCCAGGTGGAAGGTTTCCTAACTTTTTGTTCCTGTAGGTGCTTTTTTTTTTTAATGCCCTTATTTGGTGATTGGATATGGGGAAGGGTGGCTTAATATAATGTGTTGACCTTACCTTTTAATACAAGATCTGGTTCACTGTCTCTGTGGAGGTTCACTGGGACAGAAAAATACAGTGCCTTCAACCCACTGATACCCTATACAAAGTTGAAAAGATGTTCTGGCTATAAATAGGCTTTAAAGTATATCAAAAACTTTTAGCATCCGGGCCTTGGGACACATCCTCATAGCAGTCTATAGGGCTGTAATGTGCAGGTGCAGCCAGGATGTAATCAATCATCTTTGGCCACAGGAGGTAGATTGAGGTAAGTATGCATCTGTGGAGGGGGAGGGTGGGTTAGGTGAAGGCAAAGGGGAAAAAGAAAAAAAAGTGCATTTAGGGTTAGTGCTAGGGTTAACCACCTAACCCTAACCCACCACTAACCTGCATATACTCACTTCTCCATTAAGAGAAGACTAGAACTTCTGTTACCTTTTTTTATTACTCTTCTCCAGTAAAGTATAATATTGTCCAAATAGTTACATTTTGTTACCTTTTTTCTTTATTACTATCTGCTCCCTGTTGAAAATTTACCCTAATTTCCTGTCTTAATAACAGCATCGGGGCTGATTTGCTAAAGGCAAATGGGTTGTTAATTTTGCAAGGAAAGTTGCACTTTACAAGCGAATTTGCTCAAGATCTTAGTGAATGTGGTGAAGTTTCACTTTGCAAATAATACCTAAGAAAAAAAATTGGCCTTGGCATTTCCCAACCGCCCCCCTCCTCCAAGATTTAGGGCAAATTCCTTTGCAAAATGCAACTTCCCCTGCAAAGTGAACAGCCAATTTGCCTTTAGGAAACCAATCCAATTATCTTAAATGCCAACAACAAATGACAAAAGTTTTTACCCTTCTCTACTCAGTCCAAAGCTGTAAAATAAACTTTTAACTTGAGTTACATTTTAGTTACACATTCTAGATCCACACTAAAATGAGTACTAGGTAGAATTAAGAGTTAAGGTACAATCCATGGTCAAAAGCTTAGGGGCACCTGACCATCACACCTATATAGTTGGACATCCCATTCCAAAGCCATAGGTACTAATATGGAATTGAGTTAGGCAGCCTCTTCTTATCTAGAAAGGCTTACCACAAGGTTTGTGAGTGTGCCTCTGTAAATTTGTGGCCATTCAGTCAAAAGAGCAAGTGTGAGGTCAAGTACTGGTGTTGGATGAGAAGACCTGTCTCGCGATTGGTACTCCAGTTCATTCCAAAGGTGACCGTAGGGTTGAGCTCAGGGCTCTGTGAAGGCCACTTTAGTTCCTCCACCCCAAACTCATCAAACCATGTCTTCATGGGGCTGGATTTGTGCACGGAGGCACAGTCATGTTGGAACAGAAAAGGGTCTTTTCCAAGCTGTTGTCACAAGGTTGTCTAAAATGTCTTGTATGCTGTAGTATTTCACTGGAAACACCTGAACGCAATCATTTGGAGGGGTGTCCACATCCATTTGGCCATATAGTGTATGTGTGATGGTCAGGTGTCCACTAATCTTTTGCCATATGATGTATATTATCCAGCAACATAGAATGCACAATGTTTTCAAACTGCCCTCCAGTTTGCCCTAACTTCAGCAA
This sequence comes from Aquarana catesbeiana, assembly GCF_042186555.1. Lineage (NCBI taxonomy): Eukaryota > Metazoa > Chordata > Amphibia > Anura > Ranidae > Aquarana > Aquarana catesbeiana. The sequence goes on along the minus strand of NC_133324.1, from coordinate 56,943,936 downwards.
GGAAAAAAACATGACAAATCGAGGCTTGGTGCCAGTTTAGCCCACAATGAGGCCATCTTTGCCAAATGAAAATTTCCCCTGGAAAATATAATATATAAGCAAATAAATATTTGCTCCCATTTGCTTTAATGTGGTTCTAACATTGAGTCATATTTTGGTTTTCTAGACTTAAAGGCCGCAAGGAATTTTAATCTGTATGACCTTTCAGTCCTCGAAAGTTAGACTTTTTTCGTACTGTCTGCCCACAACTATGGAAAGTAAATGTACCACATTTTTACATTCTTTCCTAGATTAGATTAGTCAGACTAGATGAGCAAAGTCGACAAGTTTACGCCAGGAAAGAAGAAATGAAAAATGAAATGAGATCCAAATAATATGACTTAAAAAAAAAAAGGAGAGAATTCATAAGTAGGATAAAGAAATATAATATTCAGGCAGAGTGTGCGAAAACACCACCACAAGAAATAAATTGCAAACTTTCATGCATGAAAAGACACAAAGTAGTTTCTGCTGCCATAATCTCTAATAGGGAGAAACATGACTGATGCATAAACTGTGGAAATGAATAAAACAAGGATTCCATCTAATACAATTCAGTTTTCAGCTACTTTCATTCTATTCTTTTTAATCTTTCTTTACTGGAAACTGACAGCAACTCAATGAGCTACTTGGCCTGCCAGTTTAATCCAGTCTGTGATATGCACTGAACAATGGTTGGAGTCGCAGAGGAATTTGGGATTACATATTTTCTATGTGTTGCACTGTGTGAAAAATTAATTATTGTCTCAAATTGATGATTTTTTTTTTCAGAGGTGGGGATCTACATGGCCAGAACAAGACCGTGTTAGATAGAGTTTAGCTGGACTTACAGTAGAACTTTGGGCTTACTAAATGACATACTGTATATGAAGAAGTCTGTCACTAGCATTAGAGAAGCAGTTTTTTTTTTTCTAAATCTCTTCTGTGATATCATTTTATCACATGTTGATCCTGCCAGTTGATCCATTATTTTTCCACTACCTTTAAACACTTCAGCCCCGGAAGATTTGGCTGCTGAATGACCGGGCCATTTTTTGCGATACATCACTGCGTCGCTTTAACTGACAGGTGCGCGGTCGTGCGACGTTGTATCCAAACAAAATTGACATCCTTTTTTTCCCACAAATAGAGCTTGTTTTTGGTGGTATTTGATCGCCTCTGCGGTTTTTATTTTTTGCGCTATAAACAAAAAAAGAGCGACAATTTTGAAAAAAACACAATATTTTATACTTTTTGCTATAATAAATATCCCCATTTTTTTTTTTTAAAAAGCGAATTTTTTCTCAGTTTAGGCCGATATGTATTCTTCTATATATTTTTGGTAAAAAAAAAATTTGCAATAAGCGTATATTGATTGGTTTGCGCAAAAGTTATAGCGTCTACAAAATAGGGGATAGATTTATAGCATTTTTATTATTATTATTTAGTTTTTACTAGTAATGGCGGTGATCTGCGATTTTTATCGGGGCTGCAACATTATGGCGGACGCATCGGACACTTTTGACACATTTTTGGGACCATTGGCATTTATACAGTGATAAAACATGTGGGTGTGAGCGCTATATTCAATATGGTCAGGCAATGGTTGTGAGTCTAATTGTATTGGTTAAGAATGAATGGGGCGATTAGGAGCTGTACAACTATTATAATAAATAACAATCTGGAATGGTAAAATTATATAATAATTAAAAACAACAGCAAACTGTAAGCTGTTACAGTCCAAAAAGGGAGAAACTAAGTAAGGTCCAATAAAAGCAGTTGTAGAAGGCAGCCCTGTTGGTAAAGAAGAAGCAATCCTCTGGAAACTGTAGAAGAAGAACAACAATGGCGCCACTCTAAGTGCAGTATTAAAACGGATTTTTAATAAATCTTAAAAACAGGTACTCACAAAGGTACATGTATTCAGGCATGTAAGTATTGGACAGGCTGCGCTGCTGTGTGGGCGGCAGATCCGGCTGCTGGAACGCACTGTGTGTGATGATCTGGGGGAACGAAGGCACTTCCGGGTCTAGGCAGGGATGACGAATAGCCTATTCGTCATCCCTGCCTAGACCCGGAAGTGCCTTCGTTCCCCCAGATCATCACACACAGTGCGTTCCAGCAGCCGGATCTGCCGCCCACACAGCAGCGCAGCCTGTCTCCAAGCGGAACGACATCTGAGGATGTGATCGGATCATACCCCTGGGACACCTGGCATCACCTGTCCAATACTTACATGCCTGAATACATGTACCTTTGTGAGTACCTGTTTTTAAGATTTATTAAAAATCCGTTTTAATACTGCACTTAGAGTGGCGCCATTGTTGTTCTTCTTCTACAATTTATACAGTGATGAGTGCTATAAAAATGCACTGATTACTGTAAAAATGTCACTGGCAGGGAAGGGGTTAACACTAGGGGGCGATCAAGGGGTTAACTGTGTTCCCTGTGTGTGTTTCTAACTGTAGGGGGAGGGGACTGACTAGAGGAAATCACAGATCGTGGTTCCTAGCTATTAGGAACTCACGATCTGTCACTCCTCAGAGAACAGAACAGGGATTTGAGTGTTTACACACGTCCCTGTTCTGCCTCTCGTGCCCGCGATCGCTCGTGGCCGGCGGTCATCACGACCGTTGGCCACGAGCATCGGCACCCCTGCAGTGCAGCGGGCGTGTGCGCGCGACTGTTATCCCGATCCCGCGAGCTGGCATAAAGCTACAACGGCAAGTGGATAATGAGATGACAACTCTGTTCTTGTCAGGAGCGTGTAACACTTCTGTTCCATGACAACCACTAGTCTCTTTCCAGCATCCTGGTTTAGGCTGAACTACATTCTCCCTGTCTGCCTGTCCACCTGCAAGGTGATTGATGTAACCAGCCTCTGAATGAAGATAAAACCTGTTAAGCCAGCCAAATCCTCAGGGTCTTGCTTGTGATAGTATTTGCAACACGTGCTTCAAGCTCCGCTCCCCATTTGTCTGCCCTATTCCCGTACCTGGACTTTTGCCTTTGCCTGTACCCTGCCCTGCCTACTAGTTTGGATTCCCTTGTTGATGACCTCAGGCCAGATTTTGACTGCCCTCAGAGCTCAGCCTGTCTTGACCCTGGACTGTCGTGGACTACTCTGCCCATCTGCCAACGGCAGGTACAGTAAATCCCCTACAAATGAACAAGTTCCAAAAGCATGGTCGTAAGTCCAATTTGTTTGTAAGTCCAACAAAGTTATCCTAGGTACCCAACTAACACAATCACACAATACATGGAAAAAGTGGTTAAATAAAGATAAAGTACAGTATATAGTAAAGTACACAGAAGCACAACCACTTGTAGAGGATGCATACATAAGAATGTCCACCAGAAATGTTAGTTAACTCACAAGATTGGACATGCAAATGCATTTTTGTATCTTTTAAAGTTTGCAAATTGAAAGTTCGTATGTAGTGGACTAACCACACTAACTGTTTGCTGTGCTGAGCTCAAGTACCTGTTTGCTGTGCTCAGTTTGCGCCTACCCCGGTGTGGTGGCCAGGCACTATAGCATTGTGTATAAGACCTGGGGGCAACCGAGTACCGGTAGGCCTGCTTGCCTTAGGGAAAAGGGGGTTGCTATCAGGGAAGAACACAGAAGCTCACTATAGGGCCTGACCACCAATGCTAGGGGTAGGCGTGACAGTTCTGCAGCAAAATCACACAGCGGTGTTGTCACCTCTTGGACAGAGTTGCTTTAGTTGGATATGCAATTTAACCAGTGGGGACCTCTCCATAGGGGGCGCACGGGCACCGCCCCCTCCCCCTCCAGGCAGTCACAAAAATAAATAAATAAATATTTTTAAAACTGGCACTTTAAAAAAAAAATACAAAAAAAGGTCCTTAAGTGCACTGTGTTCGGACACCGGGCACAGTGCACTATGGGAAGCGCCACGTCTATGCAATCATGAGATTGCAGACGCCGCGCTTCATTTGCGGGCTTTTGTCCCGCCTTGCGGCGCTTTCCAAAGCTCCGAGTAGCTTCCGCCTGGCGCTCGTAGTATCTATCACTACGGCCGGGCGGTTTTATTGACATCCGAGTTAGATGTCACTTCCTGTTTTCTCTCCCCATTGCGCCCGAGAGAGAGAAAACCGGAAGTATGAGGAGCGGACTCCTCAATCGCTGCTGCCAGTGGAAGGAGACACCACAGGAGAGGACAACACAGCAAGGTAAGTACCGCTGTGCTCCCGCAGAGAAGGAGGGGGGTTTGATGGGACACAGGCTGCATTTGATGTGACACAGGGTGCATTTGATGTGACACAGGCTGCATTTGATGTGACACAGGCTGCATTTGATGTGACACAGGCTGCATTTGATGTGACACAGGCTGCATTTGAAGGGACACAGGCTGCATTTGATGTGACACAGGCTGCATTTGATGTGACACAGGCTGCATTTGATGTGACACAGGCTGCATTTGATGTGACACAGGGTGCATTTGATGTGACACAGGCTGCATTTGATGTGACACAGGCTGCATTTGATGTGACACAGGCTGCATTTGAAGGGACACAGGCTGCATTTTATGTGACACAGCATGCATTTTATGTGAAACAGGCTGCATTTGATGGGACACAGGCTGCATGTAAGGAGGGACTCCGCTAGGGGCACCTGATGTAAGGACGGACTCCGCTGGGGACACCTGATGGCATCTTGTGACAGGTGACATGGCTAGCGACACACTCAGGGCTCCCACTGATTCTGCATTATGGTGAGTTGAATGATTTCATTTTATATTACAATGGAATAATAGAAATAATGCGCTTCAATCATCCTGACACCATAACAACCATGGTGCCGGGATGATTGAAGTGCTAACACCAGGTGTTTGGAGTATCTTTATCTGCTGATTGTTAAACTTTCTAGAATACACATATTTCTATTGTTGTGTAGGATCTGGGCCTGCTGTCCCTCCATCCCTCTCCCACTCCCTCCAGCCCTCGTTCATCTCAGACGCTAACCATACAACCTTAGAGCCACGCCCACTATTCGCTGACACCATGCTCATTTTCACCAAGTGGAAGGGGTCAAAAAGGAAGGGTGGGGTCTGGCGCCCCCCATCCTAAAACTGAGTTTAACCTATGTCTAGGGCACATTTGGCATCATCAACATTTTGACAATTACTGTTTGGCTAATTACATACCTAAATATTTTTTTATTTTTTTATTTTTTTTAGGACATACACTATATTAACAAAAGTATTGGGACACCTGCCTTTATGTGCACATGAACTTTAATGGCATCCCAGTCTTAGCCCATAGGGTTCAATATTGAGTTGCCCACCCTTTGCAGCTGTAACAGCTTCCACTCTTCTGGGAAGGCTGTCCACAAGGTTTAGGAGTGTGTCTATGGGAATGTTTGACAATTCTTCCAGAAGCGCATTTGTGAGGTCAGGCACTGATGTTGGACAAGAAGGCCTGGCTCGCAGTCTCCACTCTAATTTATCCCAAAAGTTTTCTATCAGGTTGAGGTCAGACCTCTGTGCAGGCCAGTCATGTTCCTCCACCCCAATCTTGCTCATCCATGTCTTTATGGATCTTGCTTTGCATTGGTGCGCAGTCATGTTGGACACAGGAAGGGGCCATCGCCAAACTGTTCCCACAAAACTGGGAGCAGAAAATTGTCTAAAATGTCTTGGTATTAAGAGTCCTCTTCACTGGAACTAAGCCCTGAAAAACAATCCCACACCATAATCCCCCATCCGCCAAATGATTTCGACCAGTACACAAAGCAAGGTCCATAAAGACATAGATAAGTTTGGGGTAGAGGAATTAAACTGGCCTGCACGGAGTCCTGACCTCAACCCAAAAGAACACCTTTGGGATGAATTAGAGCAGATTACAGAATTATTCTTACAGCCAGGCCTTCTTGACCAACATCAGTGCCTGATTTCACAAATGCGTTTCTGGAAGAATGGTCAAACATTCCCATAGACACACTCCTAAACCTTGTGGACAGCCTTCCCAGAAGAGTTGAAGCTGTTATAGCTGCAATTGGTGGGCCAACCCAATATTGAACCCTACGGACGAAGACTGGGATGCCATTAAAGTTCATGTGCGTGTAAAGGCAGGCGTCCCAATACTTTTGGTAATATAGTGCATAAGGCTTTTATTTTGTACACTGTTTAAAAAGCCCTGCTTTCTATTTCTTTATTATACACTGATGAAATGCATAAAAATGGAAAATTTGGTGTTATTCTGTTATTGTTTTTTTTTAAACTGGAAAGTTATATCTTATAACTGATTGCACTGCAGATGCCACTGAAGCCTGAGGATGGTAGTAACCATTTGCAGGCTAATGGCTCACATGATTAGGACACCACTGTGACCCATTCCTAATTGATTCCTGATCTTCAGTGGGGAACTGAGCCAGAGCTCACAGCTGTGACAGAGAGCCACCAGCAGTGCAAAGTGTTGGCTTCTTGCTCTCAATGGGGGGCACTTATAAACATATCCTCAGGGCATAGTGCTGGGGGATACTTATTTTAGAGGTCTTGAGCATGAAGAGGATAAGCAAAAGGAAAACAAATAAAAATCTTAGTTAACACTTACAGCTGACCAGATGAATTGTTTATTCTTACAGTTAAATCTATTAGGGTGAAACGCGTAAGGGAGGGGTGGACTCTGGGTGGGGACATTTTGTATACCGCCTGTGGCTGAATAAAGGCATTTGAGAAGTTGGAGTCACCATTGTGCAGATGAGTTGAATTGTCTCCTTGGGGTTAGGTGTAAACAGGCTTCTTTGCTGGCACCAGGAACGTCCACAGCAGAAGAAAGGCCTTGGATTACCTGACAGGATTAAGTGTTAGTATTCAGTTACCTGTTAAGGGTTGACTTTCAGAATTAGTTTGGGAGTTAATGCAGATAGTTAACCACTTCAGCCCCGGAAGGATTTACCCCCTTCCTGACCAGATGATTTTTTGCGATTCGGCACTGCGTCGCTTTAACTGACAATTGCGCGGTCGTGTGACGTTTCACCTAAACAAAATTAACGCCCTTTTTCCCCCACAAATAGAGCTTTCTTTTGGTGGTATTTGATCACCTCTGTTTTTATTTTTTGCGCTATAAACAAAAAAAGATCGACAATTTTGAAAAAAAAAAAGCAATTTTTTTTCTTTTTGGTATAATAAATATCCACAAAAAATATATAAAAAAAAAAACATTTCTTTCTCAGTTTAGGTTGATATGTATTCTTCTACATATTTTTGGTAAAAAAAAATTGCAATAAGCGTATATTGATTGGTTTGCGCAAACGTTATAGCGTCTAAAAAAATAGGGGATAGATTTATGTCATTTTTATTATTATTATTTTTTTTAATTAGTAATGGCGGTGATCTGATTTTTATCGTGACTGCGACATTATGGCGGACACATCGGACACTTTTGACATTTTGGGACCATTGTCATTTATACAGCGATCAGTGCTATAAAAATGCACTGATTACTGTGTAAATGGCACTGGCAGGGAAGGGGTTAAACACTAAGGGGCGATCAAGGGTTTAAGTGTGTCCTAGGGAGTGTTCTAACTGTGGGGGGGATGGGCTACCACTGACATGACAGCGATCACTGCTTCCGATCACAGGGAGCAGTAGATTCCTGTCATGTCAATAGGCAGAATGGGGGAAATGCCCTGTTTTACAAAGGCATCTCCCTGTTCTTCCGCTCCGTGACACGATCGCGGGCCCCTGGCGGACATCGAGCCCGCGGTACCCGTGGGCACGGTCACGGAGTATGCAGCGGGTGCACTCGCACCGCCCACAATGCCGCGATTTAAAGGGGACGTACCTGTACGCCCATTTGCCCAGCCGTGCCATTGTGCCGACGCACATCGTCGTGCGCTGGTCAGCTAGTGGATAATCAATGGAGGCATGGATGTTAAAATAAAACTAAACTCTGGACTAAAAAAAAAAAAAAAAAAAAAGAAAATTCTATAAGTATGTATTCTTGACTCAAAAAACATCTTCTATTGCTCTCAGTCTCCTCCAAGTATCTAAATTCCTGCTGCTGTGATCCAACTTCCTGTTAGAGGGTGGATACGTTTGTTCTCCATGGTCCCACTGTATGTAGGAATGTAGACACCCTCTATTGCTCTCTCCTGGACTATGAACTCTGGGACGGCTCTAGGTTTAGGAGCTCACGGAGGATGTTACAAGAAGGAAGAAAAACACACCAAGAAATGATTTAATAAAAAATTGATTACGGGTCCATTATTGGATCTTTATGGATTATTTTATGAGAATAAAGATATCATTTAATGTCACATTAAAGTATAACTAAAGACAAACATTTTTTTTTAGCTTTGGGTAGATTGGAGAGGGATTAGAACACCTGTCAGTGTTTATTGCGGCCTGTACCCCCGTGTTAAGGAGATTCACCCTCTCTATTTTTATCATTGAAAAGTGAAAGTAAAAGAAAATTCCAAATTTTGGGTTGTCCCCAGAAAAGTAATAGTGGGGAATTCTTCCAATAGGGACACTAGTTCTGGTGATGTGGGGGCCTCCAAGGGATTCAATTAATTTGCAGGGAGGTGGCGATTCGCGCCCGCAACATCCCCCCCCCCCCCCGGGCAAAATATTTTTTAAATCACCTTTCTTAATATTTTTCCACAGTGCTTCTGGGGAAGGGGGTGGGTGGTATGTGGTAGTGGACGGTGGCAGTCGTTTTTTTATTTTTAATAATTGATTTTTTTACAATTTAATTTGTTTCTTAATTTTTTTTCACAATGCTTTTTGGGGGGAGGGGGTTGGGGCAGTGGACAGTGTTGGTAGGGCAGGGGAGAGTGGTGTCAGTAGTCTATTTTTATTTTTTACACTTTTTTAAATTTTTTAGAATTTGTTTTATATTTTTGGGGGGGCTTTGGTGAGATGTCAGCATATACACTTGTTAATTTTTTTTACTTCAAGGCAGATTTTATATATATATATATATATATAGATGTCTGCTCTGAAATAAAGTAAAAAACATAACAAATAAACAAACAGTGTTTATGTGTGTATGTGTGTGTATATATAATATATAATATATTTTTTGTCCTATGCTGTAAGGAGGTGTTTTACTTAGGAAAATGGCTGGAGACTCAACACAAGAAGAACGTTTGTTCTCTAGCGTTTGAGAATTCTCCCATTAAAATCAATGCAATTTGGTCCACCACAAAATGGCCGCAAGCCGGAGCCCTAATTACAAGGACAGATTGTTTAGTGTTGATGGGGATGTTAGGAGCGGAAGCTGTTTGCAGAGACGTCTGCGGGGACAGAGTGGGTCTTCACAGCTGTTCCCCGCACCAATCATTCCTGGGAGATCGGGAGGTGCTTGCGGGTGTGCAGGAGCCGCTGCAGAAATGCGGGAGTCTCCCACACCTCGCAGGAGACTTGAGATGTCTGGGCTATGGCACAGGAAGTGAAGGGAAAACTCCACAATGGGGCACAGATGTTGAAAAAAAAAAAACCTGACAGGGGTTATAACCCTCCATTGCTTTATCCAAAATGAAAAGAAAAGTTTTGCCTATAGTTCGACTAAGTTTAACATTATAATAGTGAAACTAATCAGCGCAACTCCTTTAATTTCAACACATTCAAATTAATACGTCTTCTCATAAAAGTAAGAAAAATTTTTTTTAAAAAATCAGTTGCCGCAGACACTTTACCAGTGTGTTCGCTACCAACCACCTCAAAAATAAAAAAAATTACATAAATAAGTGCTGCGCAACAAATATGTATATAGATGCACATGAATGAATACGAATACTGATAACTGCTTATGAAGTAATCACTATACTCTGGTGTCACTCCCAATTATATACACTCTAAAACACCTTGAAATAATGTGCAAATAATTAAAAAAAATTATAAAAATTCTCATAATAATAGTAAAAACACTTCTGAAATCTTGACAATTCTTCTATCTTCACTGTGCTTCAGGTGACCCACCACCAACAGGTGAAGTGCTCACCTCAAATATCTGACCCCACTACAGTCAAATATGCCTTTGATAAATCCTCCTATAGGGAACGTAGCAAGATCTCCTTATCTCCCATCCACGGGTGAAATATCTACCTTTCCCTCTTCACACTTCAATCCTCAGCACGTTATTATAAAACAAAGCAGAAAACCATAGAGCTCTGCATTTTTTTCACATATATTGCAGTAAAAAACAGGACTAAAAACACTCAAAAGAAAAACGGGATAACAGGCATGTAAAAAACATCAGCTCACCAAGCTGACACAGAAATAGATGTATGACGTCACGGGCTTTGGCTCCTTCCGCCTAGGAGGAGCCGAAGCCCATAGAGCCGTAGCCCATGACATCATAAACAGTGACAGCTGGTGCTCAATATTTTGGAGGGGGGGCAAACCAATGGCACATATATGTATAAGTATTAGTATTTATTTATGTGCATCTATATAGATATCCGTTGCGTTGCACTTATTTTTGTAATTTTTTAAGTTTAACATTCATATTTGTTCTCCAGTATTTTAACCCCTAGAGCTCCTTGATTAGACAGGCGTGGGAGCCATGCACTTGCAGTCTAGTGTGCTTTGCAGCCCACCAAGTTTTACTGCCTGTGAAAGGCCTCAAGAATATTGAATATTGGTCAAGAATATTGGTCTCAGGCTGGACAACTGCATTCCTGCTTACTCCAACTTATGTTTCTTCGGTTGCAGTTGGGCTTGATTTTGGACTTATTCTTCTTCCTAGTATCAGGTCTCTGTGTCTCATGAACTATACATGGTGACCTCCTAACTATCATTTTAATGATCTTGAACTTTGAACTTCTGATGTGGTTACTCGCTTTTGACCTGCATAATAATTTTGCCTCCACCAGATGATCTGGAAACATTGCTGCCCACTTCTTCCCATTCTTCTGGTTTGTTCCCTACAATTCTCTCCCACCTACTGTTACCATACATGGGTTCATAAGACTTATGCCCCGTACACACGGTCGGACTTTGTTCGGACATTCCGACAACAAAATACTAGGATTTTTTCCGACGGATGTTGGCTCAAACTTGTTTTGTGTACACACGGTCGCACAAAGTTGTCGGAATTTCCGATCGCCAAGAACGCAGTGACGAGACTAGAAAAGGCCGGTTCAGAACCAAGCGCGGCACCCTTTGGGCTCCTTTTGCTAATCTCGTGTTAGTAAAAGTTTGGTGAGAGACGATTCGCGCTTTTTCAGAATCGTGGCTTTCAGATCGTTTTCTGCCGTTCAGTTTGTGCTTGTGGGTTTGTATCTGCTCTTCAGTGCGTGCAATCAGTTCGTATCGGAGTTTTCTGTGCGATCTTGCCCGCTCGTTGCTGTTTTTCAGGTCGCTCTTCACAGGCCTTGCTGTTCTTCAGTGCGTTCTGTTACTTCGTTCTGAGCAGCCGACCGTTTTCTAGCCATGTTGCGTATGCGTACTCCTCGTAGAGTTCGTGCTGTGCGGGGGCTTGGTGTTGGGGTCCTGACCTTGACACAAGTCCAGTCCATGAACAGGGTGGGGAGGAGTTCATGGACCAAGAATTGGTTGCTTCAGCGTGACCAGTTCTCTCATATGCCTTTGCTCCGTGAGATCCGTGAGAATAATCCTGATGATTTCAGGAACTTTCTCAGGATGACGGACCCCGTATTTCACCGTTTGTTGGCTTCGCTGACCCCCTATATTAGCAGGCAGGATACCTGCATGAGGCAAGCCATCACTCCGGAGCAGAGGTTGGTCGCTACCTTGTGGTATTTGGCCACAGGGAGAAGTCTGCAGGACTTGAAGTCCTCGACAGGCATCTCCCCCCAGGCTCTGGGGATCATTATCCCAGAGACCTGTTCTGCCATCATCCAGGTCCTGCAGAAGGAGTATATGAAGGTAAGATTTTTATCCTTTTATATCACATTTTATTGTATTGAATGTTTGATAATATATTGTATTTCTTCCCTCATTCCCTAATTACCATGATTGTAATATGCTGTGAATGTCCCCTTTGTTCTCATGCATGCTGGATTTTTAGGTAATTATTATTTTATGTCCTTCATACATATTTGCCCTTCACTAACCTCCCCAGCATGGTCTTTCCTGGCCTATATTCACCTCATGTAGTCACTTAACAATGTATTTTATCAGCTCCATAGTAGTGCTTTACCCCAAACACCCCCTAAAATGTTTGGAAATGTTATTTTTGATTTAAATTCAGGCAGAGTGCCAGAGGCTTTTTTTTGTGGTGTCCCCAAATTTTTTTTAACCCTCCCCCCCCAACTGCTAAGTCAGCTGATCCCAATTCTCTATCCTCAATCATCTATCTGCTGACTTTGCCAAACCCATACACACTATACCCATCTCTTTACTGGTCAGATTTATGGATGAATTCCCCAAAGCATATAGTGCAAGGGCCTGCCTGTATACTTTCCAATGGTACTGTTTAAAGTTTTTGTATCGTATTATTATCTTGATAGGTAATAGCAGAATGTTCAAATGTCCTCAAATGTGTACAGTGTGTATTTATATCTTTGTATTATGACACTTCTTACCTGTCCAGTGGTCTGCCAATAGTGTAACTAAGGAGGGGCTGTTCCAAGTAATACCCTGTATTTAGGCATTCATCTCTCAATGAAGTGAAGAGGGTTACCTGTCCAAGAGTTCCCCCCCCTATAATGTTAGAAATGGCCCATGAGAGGGGGGGAGGGGGAATATGATAGGTGTACCTTATACTTTGTTTTTGTTAAATTCCCCTTAGTAAATGCTATCTGGAGGTTGCCCCATAATGTTTGTGTCTAATCTGCTTGCCATGTTTCTGTGAAAAAATAGTAATGTTTTTTTTTTTTCCTCAACAGTTTCCTTCAACGCCACAGGAATGGCAGACTGTGGCCTCCCACTTTGCCCAGCGGTGGGACTTTCCTAACTGTGGAGGGGCAATTGATGGGAAACACGTCCACATCGTCCCACCACCCAACTCGGGGTCGTACTATTATAATTACAAGGGGTTTAATAGTATAGTGATGTTGGCGGTGGTGTCGGCTAATTACGAGTTCTTGTATGTGGACGTGGGGAAGAATGGCCGGATGTCCGATGGTGGAGTGATCGCCCAGACGGAGTTCTACAGGCGTCTCCAGAATGGCAGCTTGGACTTGCCACCTCCAGAGGACAATGTTGAAGGTCTCCCATTTGTGTTTGTTGCTGATGAAGCATTTGCGCTGGGGGACCACCTGATGCGGGCATTCCCGATGAGGACCCTCACCCCGGAACAGAGGGTTTTTAATTACCGGCTGGCCAGAGCCCGAAGAGTGGTGGAGAACACATTTGGAATCCTGGCCAGCCGGTTCCGATTATTTCTGACACCCATCCATATGGCGGAGTATAAACTGAACCATATAATACTTGCCTGCTGTGTTCTCCATCATTTTTTAAGAAAACATTCAGCCAACTATGCTGGCTCAGTTGGGCCTGAGGCCGGAATCCCTAATCCATCAACACTGACGGCGCTTGAAAGTGGCCGTCCTGGCTTGCCCTCCCTGAATGCCCGTGATGTCCGGTTACGCTACCTGGAGTTCTTTGTGGGTAGGGGGGCTATCAATATGCCAGACAATCTGTGACACCTTTTTCAAATAAAAAACAACCAAAAGAAATTCTTGGTGGACATCTACTGCTTGTGTTTGTTTTAGCTGACCCTGACAGAAATGTGTTGAGTGCAGAAAATGTCGTGATTGGGTAACCTTATAAAAAACAGTGTTGGCTGGTACTTCCTAAATGCAAAAACACATTTCACTACAAGTGCACTTGCAACTGCACTGAACCTGCACTTGTAGTGCAAAGAGGATTTGCCCTTAGGAAATAACCCTCATTTTTGCATAAAACAGCAATTACATCACCCCAAAAGTGTTGTAGTGTTGAGACAATAATCCACACATTTTTGAGTAAGGCACTTTTTTATACCTGCACAATCACATGTGCATTTCCAAAGGTTTTTAAAACAAACCAACATGTTTGTTGTATAACAATGTTTGCAGTAGCATTATCAAAAATCGAAATATCCATTTCAGATAAAACAGGCCTGTGTAAAACCAACAAGAAAGCCAAAAAACTTGAACTTACAAAGTTCACATATGGTAAAACCTGAAGGCTATATCAGACATGAGTATTTATGAACTGTGTTTGATATAGCGTTCAGATGGGGGGAAATCACCCCTGGAAAAGCCAAATTTGGAAGATGCACACCAATTTACGAATGTCAACATGTGCTATCTGCCATCAGGGGGGATCAAGGGACGTGTTTTGGGGGAGCAAGCCCTTCCTCAACGCTACTTTATAATTGAGGAAGGGGTTGCACCCCCAAAACGCATCCATTGATCTCCCGTGATGGCAGATAGCACATGTTGACACACTGTGTGCATCCTCCAAATTTGGCTTTTCTAAATATTGAAAAAATTTTGGTACGATAAAACAGGTGATTTTGTGGGGTTTAAATTCGCCCCAAAACATCAATGATGTTATTATTTTTTTTAATAACATCACTGATTTGTTGCTGGATGTTTTGCAATTGGAGATTACACCCCATGATCTCCCCGATCGGTATCTGGGCACTTTCAGATGTAAAGCGTTCTGGATCACGATCACCTAAAAAGAGATAAAGAACAAAAAAAAAGGTCTCAAAAATCTGCCACCATCCATCTCTTTTACCTGAGCCTGTGGTCGCAGACACTCACCTGTTGTGGTGCCAATCTCCACCACATCTTCTTCTTCCTCCTGCTCTTCTTCTTGTGTTGGTATTTCCCCTTCTTCCAGAGGGGGGGGGTCTCTGGTCTCCTGGGATGAGGGGTGTCCGAGTCTATTCTCCCCTATGTAAAACAAAAATGGTATAATTAGCACACAGATATTTGATGGCAGAACTAGAAATAGGAAACATTGCTCGGAAGTGGGGTACAATTGTCTATTTTAGCAGAGTTCCAAGATGTATATTTTTTATTGCCCTTTGTCAAGCTGCAATACTTTACCTGTTTGGTACAAGCTTCACAGATGTAGCCCCCCCTATAGTATACACTGGAGCACCTGTGTGCCCCCCCTAATAAAAATGGTGTTCTTGTGTCCCACACTAGTGCTCCAGTGTCCAGATGTGAAAACAGCTGCTCAGTGTCCTCTCCTTACACACAATCTAGTTTGCATTTCATTCTAGTAACAAACCCATCTACACAAACAAATATTTGGCATCCAAGTAGGCCCCCAAAAATGTGTGAAAATGCATATGGCCTAAACAATGGTGTTCTAGAGGCCGAAAGAAAAATGTTTGATACGAACGAACAATGTGCCCATGAACATTAAAGTTGACTTTTTTAAATGTTACAACTAATAAAAGCATATGGAGCAGAACGAACGTAATAAAGACAGAAAGAATAGGAACACAGCACAACTACTTACTTTTTTGCAGCACTCTCCGGATCTTTCGGTACTGCTCTGGCTCTCTCAACTTCAGGTCCGACCACCGCTTCCTGAGCTGATCTTTAGACCTTCATACCCCGAAATTCCGCTCTAGACTCCTGACCACTTTCGCCATGATCTTGGCCTTTCGGATGTTGGGGTTGGGGTAAGGCCCATATTTTCCGTCATAGTCGGACTTCCTCATGATGTCGACCATCTCCAACATCTCCCCAAACGACATATTTGTGGCCTTAAAACGTCTCCTTCTGGATCGGGACGTGCCTGGATCCGCCCTTTCCTCCTCCTCCTCCTCGTTGCTACAATTAGCCCGCACCTGCTGTATGTCCGCCATCATGCTCTTCCCCCACTGCGCCAAACGAAAAGGGGCGGGGAATACACTAGAAAGAACGTCAGGGGCGGGCGGAGTTACACGCATGCGCAGTGTGTATAAAGAGTAACACGCGTGCGTATTACGTTTGATCTGTGAGCGGAGGAAGGAGCATTGGACGCGCCGATCGTAAGAACGAAGGTAAGAGACAAACTTGTGCCTATACTGCTTCTAGATTGAGGCCTATATTGTAACAAGATTAGGAGAGATTTGTGTGACATTAGGCTTTGTCTTGTGTTGTGTCTTGCAGTGAACATGGATATCTTAATGAAAGATAATGACTTCATTTCAGTATTCATAGAGATGCTAAGGGAGCTGCCCTGTCTGTGGGAGATTAAACACCCCCATTACAAGAACCAAGCAAAGAGGAAGGCAGCACTGGAGCAATTGTGTGAAATTGTGAAGCAGGTGATCCCCACGGCAGACATCACTTATTTAAAGATTTTCATTGGTGGCCTGAGGAGCACATATCTGAGGGAGCGCAATAAAGTCCTTGATTCGCAGAGATCCGGAGCAGCAGGTGACATCTATGTCCCCAGGATATTGTACTACGACAGGCTGCACTTTCTGGCAGGCCAGACTGAACCCAGGCCATCCCTCTCCAGTCTTCCTTCCACGCTTCCTTCCCCCCCGGCTGAGGCTTCTGACGCCCAACCTGGGCCTTCCAGGCCACATGTGGAGGAGCCCAGATTGAGCCAGGTATAGCATTCCTCTAAATATTTCTGCTTGTCCAATCAATGATGTGAACTATATGTTAGTTGGGAGTACTAATTAAGGATTGTGATTGATGATGCAAAAACTAAAACTATGTCCCTTTTTCATACACAGGGAAGTCTCAGCCAGGAGGTGGCCGGGCCGAGCCGGCTGGCTGATATCAAGGTCCCTCCACCCCCCCTGAAAACAGAAAGTGGCAGTAGTAGGAGTGCCCCAGAGGAGGCGGCTATAGCATTCTTTTGGAGGGCTACAGAGGTCCTGGGAGCACCACACACCAGGCAGGAGAACATTGCTGCATTCATAGCCTATAAAATGCAGAGGATGGAGGAGGGACAAAAAGCCATGTGTGGGGCCCTCATATCGGAGGCTCTGGAGAAAGGTATGAGGGGCCAAATTACACCTCACACACAGCTTTGGGATGGTCCTCCTCCTCCTCCTGCAGGTCCTACTCCTCCTGCAGGTCCTACTCCTCCTCCTGCCACATCTCCAACTGCACAGCCACAGCCGGGAATGAAGCGTGAAAGGAAGACCAGACAGTGAGGATCCTGGATCCAGTCTGTTGGGCAAAAAAATGCAGCCTCTTGTGGTACCACAGCCTGCGGACACACATGTCATCTGCTGCTATCCAAGTCTCTGTGAATCCCGGACCAGACTGCCCTCCCTTACATATGGACTCCTCAGGCCACCAATTTTGATGTTGAAGAATTGATGTCTGCCGTGGGGGTCCCAGGCTTCGCTAATTTCTCTTGTTGATCCAGTGTTGCCTTCCTCTTTGTTTGGTTCTGATCCCTTAATAAAGGATTTTTGTTTTGAATTATACTCTCCTATGTGTTTTACTTCAAAAAGGACAGTTTGTTTGTGAGGATTCAGGTACATTTCAAATATACAATGTGAAATGAACAAGGGACACCAACAACAAACAATCTCCTTGAGATTAAATAATAAAAGATATCAATGGTGTTGGGGTAACTTGACACACAAAACACAAAACACACCCAAAAATATTCTGGAGTAAAAATAAAAATAACATTGAACAAAGATCAGCCTTGGAAAAAATCCAAACATTAAAGAAAAAAAAAGGCTTAAAATCCAAAATAAAAAAAAAATAAAAAATATCAAACTGTCAGATGTGACAACTAATAACAATATATTCAGGGAATCCCACTAAAAAAACACAAATAAAAGTTTGTGAGAAGTGTGTGTGAATACGAGCAGCAAAACTACTTAATTCTTGTCACATTATAAAGAAGAAGAGAGTGCGCTGTATTAAACCATTTTTAACATTGCAGCGTGACGAAAGTGCTGTATCCATTGCGAACGCTAAGTTTACCAGAACGAGCTGTCCCGTGTTGGAATTTCTTCTGAGCATGCGTGGCACTTTGTGCGTCGGAACAGGCCACACACGGTCGGAATTGACGCGATCGGATTTTGTTGTCGGAAAATTTTATCTCCTGCTGTCCAACTTTGTGTGTCGGAAAATCCGATGGAAAATGTCCGATGGCGCCCACACACGGTCGGAATTTCCGACAACATGCTCCGATCGGACATTGTCCATCGGAAAATCCGACCGTGTGTACGGGGCATTAGTGTTCCCACCTATTTTGATATACATTAAATCTACACTATAATATCAACAAGTGAGGGGAAAGCCCATCTTAGACAGGTGTTCCTACTGGGTGATTTGCCTTAACTCTGGTCTGATGACAACTCTATCATTTTGGAATCCACATAACTTTCTGCCTTGGTGACAATGGTCAATCGAGAGGTAAATCTTCCACATAGGGCCACAGACAGTAAAAAAAAACTTCCCAGAGCAATCCTTCCAAACAAAATTGAAAAAAGTTTTGTCCTTACATATGATACATTTTAATGTCCGAATATACCGAGATATTCCCAAGCTGCAAGTACTGAATACCTGGGGTTGGTAAAAATGCAGTTCAGAAATGCCTGGATGAAAAACAAAAGCTCCGTGCAGGTAGGCAGTGATCACTTTTGACAGTAATCTACCTCACACAGGTTTCCACAACACAGCATAAACAATACATATTGGCTTTAGAGAACATACATTCACATTTACCATGAACAGCAGAAATGTGAGATCAAACATAAGTTGCTATGGAAATATTTTGGATGTGTTTTTTTTTTTTTTTTTTACTCAACTGTCACAAACTTCAAAAAAACATGTTCCTGATAAATAATGTAAACATGCAAAGAACGCGGAGGAACAAATGAGGAAAACAGGTAAATCTGCGGAGTTGATTCTTTATCAAAGCTAACTGAACACACAGATTTTACTGAACAAAAATTGTCACATTATTTAGGAAACCAAGGAGCTCTGAGTATGAAGCTTATAACAACCATTTTGAAAAGAAAACACATAGGTTTTTAGCATGCTTCTTTATTTTTTATGGTCATAAGTAAAAAAATCTAATGCTAAAAATTTGATTCTTTTATTTTTATTTTATTTAGGCACATATGATTTTTAGTCTATGAATATTGTGTGTCCTCAATTTTAACCACCATGTGCTGTTAGCTTCTTTTGATGTCCTTGTTCTTCTTACTCATGCTGAAAAAAGTCTTGTGTTTACAGAGATCAATAGTTCAATATGAAATGTAAGCACACAAGTGCTAAATTTTGCCTACAATTATATTGAAAAAGCAGAGCATGTAGATACCCTATTCCTTGTTCACCCCTGCTTCCTCTGCTACAGATTATTGATACACCAAAGCTGCTCCTTTTTTTCAGTCATGCAGCTGCCTCATCATCAACATCACCAGTGGTCCAGCATTACATATGAATTTTAAGGCCCATCCACATTTACAGAGAGGAAATGGAGGAGAGCACTGTCTCCAGGAGGTGAGGAATAAGAGGAATAAGGTAAGCATTGCTCTCAGTTATATAAATTTAGACTGAATGAACAATAGACTCTTACTATAAGGGAGGGGGGAGACTATAAGGAAATTTTGACCAAATGCAGCTTTAAAGTGATCCTGACAATCCTCTTGCTATTTCTTATAATGCCCCGTACACACGGTCAGACTTTGTTCGGACATTCCGACAACAAAATCCTAGGATTTTTTCCGACAGATGTTGGCTCAAACTTGTCTTGCATACACACGGTCACACAAAGTTGTCGGAAAATCCGATCATTCTAAACGCGGTGACGTAAAACACGTACGTCGGGACTATAAACGGGGCAGTGGCCAATAGCTTTCATCTCTTTATTTATTCTGAGCATGCGTGGCACTTTGTACGTCGGATCTGTGTACACACGATCGGAATTTCCGACAACGGATTTTGTTGTCGAAAAATTTTATATCCTGCTCTCAAACTTTGTGTGTCGGAGATGGAAAATGTGTGATGGAACCTACACATGGTCGGAATTTCCGACAACAAGGTCCTATCACACATTTTCCGTCGGAAAATCCAACCGTGTGTACGGGGCATTACAGTACCTGTGCATAGAGGCTGTTGTAAGCTCTTACTGCTACTTTGTGTTAAAACTTCTGCGCTGCCATTCCTCCCAGCACTGCAGTAACACTTGGTGACGTGGTGAGTCCCATAAGTGCAGTTCAAGCTGGCGAGGTGGCAAGCACAAGTAGTGTCCCGCTGCCACCAAGAAGAAGACAAACACAGGCCCGTCGAGCCCATAGTGCCCTTCCTGCTGCATTCGCCAATCCTAATTGGGAGCCCACCACTTCTGCAGCACCTGTACTTCCCCCATTCACTGGCCAACCCGGAATTCAGGTGGAAACAGTTGATTTTACATCAGTTGATGTTTATTCGCTGTTTTTCATGGAAGATCTCTATAGATCTAATGTGGACCAAAGCAATTTGTATGCTGGTCAAGTCATCACCGCTAATCCCCAGCTGACCCTTGCCAGAGATTGGAAACCAATTACGGTTTCCGAATTTAAGACCTTCCTGGGCCTATCCCTCCTCATGGGCATAACTAAAAAGAGTGAGTTGCAGTCATATTGGTCGACTGACTCAATTCACCATATGCCCATGTTCTCTGCCTCCATGACCAAGACACAATACGAGCAGATCTTGCGGTTCATGCACTTCAACGACAATGAACTCTGTTGTCCTCGGGGTGACCCTGGATTTAATCGGCTCTACAAAATTCTGCCCCTCATAAACCACTTCAACCAACAGATGTGCAGCCTTGTTTACTTCCAATCAAGTTGTCTGCGTTGATGAGTCCTTGATTAGGTTTTCTGGCCGCTTGTCTATCAAACAGTATCTTCCCAACAAGCGTGCCAGATACGGGGTCAAGATGTATAAGCTCTGTGACAGAGCAACAGACTATACATATAGTTTTATGGTTTACAAGGGAATGTTTTCGCTCTGTCCTCCCTTCACGCAGATAGGACAGTCCAAATTTCTACGGCGACTGGTGTTGTGGAGAAACCCCTCTGTGTCCATGAATACAACCTTAATATGGGAGGGGTGGACCTCAACGACCAGTTGTTGGCGCCATACCTAATTGCCTGTAAGGCCAGATGCTGGTACAAAAAAGTGTCTGTATATTTATTTCAATTGGCTTTGCTGAACGCTTTTGTGCTATACAAAGCTTCAGGACGGTCTGGATCCTTCCTTAAATTCCAGGAAGAGATCGTCACAGCCCTTCTGTTTAAAGATGGTGCTATGGCCCACCTTCCCAACGCAAATGCAGTGAGCCGGCTGCATGAGAGGCATTTTCCGTATGTCCTCCCGAGTACCCCTACCCAAAGAACACCCCAAAGAAGATGTCGTGTCTGCAGAAAATGCGGATTTAGGCGTGACACCCGCTTTTATTGTCCCTCCTGTCTTGACCAACCTGGTCTCTGCATTGGTGACTGTTTCAAATGCTACCACACACTAGTTGAGTATTAGCATAGGGTACAGCGCTACACAGTCCTAGGCACACGTAAACAGGGTCTCAAAAGATGTGATGGCCATCACATTTTGAGAGACCCTAATCTGCATTGTTCAGTTTACAGTTTTTTTACAGTTTTGAAAAAAGTGAAAAAAGTGAAGAAAAAAAAAAACACACAAAAAATATAAAATAAAAAAGCCAAAAATAGTTGTGGTTTTATTTTTCTTCTCTGTCTCTATTGTTCTCTCTCTTATGTTCGCTCTCTACTATCCGCTCTACTGTTCGCTCACTATTGTTCTATATCTATTGTTCTCTCTCTGTTTTATTTTTACTATGTTTTATTGTATTTGCTTTGCAGGTATGATATGTTATACTGTAATGTTTGTTTTATTGTTAACCATCATTTGCTTAGCAGGTACGCCATTCAGCTGCAGCACGGGTTTATTTATTCTGACAGCAACAGCGTTTGCTCCCACGATAAATAAAGCCGTGACTCCAGCGCTGTCGGAGGTGATTTCACCACCACAGTTTAAAAAAAGAGCATATATGCCGAAGCATGGGGGCAGAAGTGGAGGAGCGATTTGCTCCTAACATTAGGGGCAGATTGCCCCAATGCTTTGGCATATATTTTTTAGGCAAAGATTGCAATGTTTTATTTTTACTATGTTTTATTGTATTTGCTTTGCAGGTATGGTAAGTCTTACTGTTATAATGTAATGTTACTTTTTT
Source organism: Aquarana catesbeiana (assembly GCF_042186555.1). NCBI lineage: Eukaryota > Metazoa > Chordata > Amphibia > Anura > Ranidae > Aquarana > Aquarana catesbeiana. The sequence continues at coordinate 56,921,821 of NC_133324.1, read as the reverse complement.
TTATTGTTAACCATCACTTGCTTAGCAGGTACGCCATTCAGCTGCAGCACGGGTTTATTTAAATTGTCAGAAAGGGCTTTGTCTTCAAGTGGTAGAAGAGTGGGTGATGTGTGACATAAGCTTCATAAGCTTCTAAATGTTGTGCATAAAATGCCAGGACAGTTCAACTACTCAAATGTTGTGCATAAAATGCCAAGACAGTTCAACTACTCAACATGCCTCTCAGCAAATAGCTTGGGGTGTCTACTTTCCAAAATGGGTCATTTGGGGGGGGGGGGGGTTGTGCTATCTGGGCATTTCATGGCCTCCGAAACTACGATAGGCAGTGAGGAGTGAAATCAAAAATGTACACCCTTAGAAATCCTGAAGGCGGTGCTTGGTTTTCGGGGTCCTGTAAGCGGTTAGGCTCCCAAAAAGTCTCACACATGTGGTATCCCTGTACTCAGAAGAAGCAACAGAATGTATTGTGGGGTGCAATTTCACATATGCCCATGGCATTTTTGAGCAATATATAATTTAGTGACAACTTTCTGTAAAAAAAAAAAAATTCCTGAAATTTGTGGCAAAATATTAAATATTCCATGGACTCAACATGCCTCTCAGTAAATAGCTTGAAGTGTCTTCTTTCCAATTGAGGTAATTTGGGGGGGGGGGTTGTGCTATCTTGACGTTTCATGGCCTCCAAAACTGTGATAGGTAGTGAGGAAGAAAAATCACCATTTTACGCCAATAGAAAGCCTGAAGGCGGTGCTTGGTTTTCAAGGTCCTGTACATGGCTAGGCTCGAAAAAAGTCTCACACATGTGGTATCCCTGTACTCAGGAGAAGCAGCAGAATGTATTTTGGGGTGTAATTTCACATATTCACATGGCATGTTTGAGTAATATATCAATTAGTGATGACTTTGTGAAAAAAAAAATAAAATTTAATTTTCCTGGAACTTGTAGCAAAATATAAAATATTTAATGGACTCAACATGCCACTCAGCAATTTCCTTGGGGTGTCTACTTTCCAAAATGGGGTCATTTGGGGGGGGGGGGGGGGTTGTACTGCCCTGCCATTTTAGCATCTCAAGAAATGAGATAGACAGTCATAAACTAAAAGCTGCGTAAATTCCAGAAAATGTACCATAGTTTGTAGACGCTACAACTTTTGTGCAAACCAATAAATATACGCTTATTGACATTTTTTTTTACCAAAGACATGTGGCTGAATACATTTTTGCCTAAATGTATAACTAAAATTGAGTTTATTGGATTTTTCTTCTAACAAAAAGTAGAAAATATCTTTTTTTTTTAAATTTTCAGGCTTTTTCTGTTTATATTATAAAAATAAAAATTGCAGAGGCAATCAAATACCATCTAAAGAAAGCTCTATTTGTGTGAAAAAAAAGGACACAAATTTCATTTCGGTACAACATTGCATGACTGCGCAATTGCTAGTTAAAGCAGCGCAGTGCCAAATTGTAAAAAGTGCTCTGGTCATTGAGCAGCCTAATCTTCTGGGGCTGAAGTGGTTAAGGGCCTGGTAGCCCATTTTTATCAAACAGCAAATATAATGCCTATAATATATAGGTTTCCCACGCAGGGGTTCTTCTCCAGGAAAAATACAACAAACGAAAATGCTAGCCCACCTGGCTCCTTTAGCAGTACCTCTGCTCTTTCCACTGTTTCTTCGGTGTGGACAGCCTCACTCTAGCGCCCACAGCTCCACTCTTGCCTTAGTCTTCAGGCTGTTTACTGCATCTTGCAGACACATACATGCTTTGACTGCCACCTGCAGCCTCCTAGAGACCTCCTGTCTCTCTTGGGGTGGGGCAGTCTCTAACTGGGAGCCCTGAGGTATTCCCATACCTTCATTATAAGGACTGCTGAGCACACACCCTGCAGGTCCTCCACAAAACCTGGACACAGAGTTGGAGATTCCGTCCCACCCAAGACGCGATGGAATCTCCAAACTACAGAGCTCCATGCAGGAATACCAATACGCGGAAAAAGCTGGGAGAGCAGTTTTCTCTAGTCCACATCTATGCTTTGCAGTCCTGCACCGAGCCAATGTGCACACCCTGTGTCCTTTAAACAACCAATTTTCCAGTGACAGCATCTCATACTGTCACATATCCCCCTCCCTTTGTTTCGAATCCCAAGGGGGCAGAACACACCAGCCCGAATCCTTGATTGGGGCACTTCTGCTCCAGGTGTCAGCTGCGTAGACCCAATCTTTTTTTTCAGGTGTGTTTCCAGGCATGCAGAGGGGTCCTACAGTTCTGTATCCTCAGCCTTCTCCCTCTTCGCCCCTTGCCTTTTAACACACTTTCTGGGTTCTGTAGGGAACCTGCTCCTGACACTATGCCTGATGAGGAACCATTTCTTCCTTCACTGGTACCTGTTTTTCCCATCACAGTAGGTCTCTTAGGTTTACCAACTCCTTTGCCTTTACCCTTGACCACCAAATCCCCAGAGCTCAACATCTGTTTATCACATTCAATTACCAAGAAATTATTCATTTTCATATCAGGGCCATTATTTACATTAACATTCAGTAATAAATCACCATTTCTACAATTAGCAATACCTTCAGTTCTTACTTTCTCATGGTTCTTCGGGGCCAGGCCCAAGGAGGGACAACACACAGGTGAGCAGCTATCCCCTATGGGACCTACACAAGGCTTCACTTCACCTGTTATCCAAATCTCTGTGGGCAGTTGTCCTAACAACTGACATTGAGCAACGCATGACCCATTGCTAGCAGTATCAATCTTTGCCAGCTCACACTTTTCCACATCACAATTTTTATTCCTCTCCGTACTATATTTTAGAGCGTCTCCAGGTAACTGAACTTGTACCTCTTTGCAGGTGACAGACAGAATTTCTGCTTTTGCCACGTCCATATCAGACCCTGCCTTCTTAGGAGGTCTAGCGGGTGAGGCAGTATCTGCTCCATTTTCTAATCCCTGTTCAGCCGCACCTCAGACCGCGCTAGCAGGTGCGTCCATCACTGCAAAAGGCGGAGAGACCTCCGATGTCTCCATCAGCTCTCCAGAATGCCTTCTGCACCAAATCATATCTGGAAGCACCCTCACAGGGAACCGGGAGATCACTTGCCACACTATTAAAAGGCACCTTACCAACCAGTTCCACTGGTGATTAATGTTACCTGGCACAGCTTGTACTACCTGGCTCCACCCAGTGGTACCATGCAGCACCACCACATCGGACTGTAATGGAGGCACTCAGGTATACAAGGAATATGCTTTCACCAGTTCAAGTAGTTCCACTAGCAAACTTGTCATTTCAATGAACTCCACATCAGTATGCAAAACCTTTTTAAGGACCTTTCCCTTATCAGAGACCTGGTGGGTCTCATTCACTGCAGCTGTAACGTTCCTCTTGGGCTGGGCATTTTCTGAGGGTCGCTTACCCTTCATTCACACACAGAGTTGTATAGGTTTTGCTCAAGAATATCCCTGTATTTAGCACCATCCATCTTTCCCTGAACTCTTTCTCTCACCATACTTCTGTAAATCCCCTCCCCTTCCTTCTCTCTAGTATCATTGCTCAGTATTCCACCATGCTGTAATCATCTTTCCACGTGGCTAACAACATCAACATTTTTCTACCTATGAGTATCCTTCATTAAACGGAACATTTGAAAGGCTTCATCATCTGTCTCCTCCACATGTGAGTTTATTCATTGAGTTAAACTGTCTGAATCGATGCAAGGGATAAATAGATCACCAGGTCATGTAAGTCTTATATGTCACTGGAGATAAAGCTTATGGCCTTGTAGTTGAGTCAGAATGGTAGAAAAACAGAGTTTCACAGCCTAACTACAAGATTTCTGCATCACAGTACAAGCTGCCTAAGGTCATATTACAGCATACAAATCCTGCTGGTTTATCACTCACCCATTATCTGCCATCATGAGTTACAAAGGCTCTGAATGTGAACACACAGCAGCCCCAGCACAAGACCCTGAGCCAGCTGAGTTGCACAAATGCTCAGTCAAGCCAACTTAGAAAGTAATGGAGAATTATGAAGCTTTAAGAACTGAATTGATAACTAGCTTGAAATTATTATGGGAAAAAGTTGTTACTTAATCTAACACAATGTCTGTTGAACGTGAGCTAATGCCACTAGAGGGTGTCATTAAACAACTTTCTGCCTCATATGAGCTTTATAAATTTACCGGTAGTAAGTTCATTAATGTCTTACAAAGTATGAACATGGAAGATTCACTAGAGGAATTAAACAGCTTCCAGGTTCTTAATCTAGAAAGAGACAGTTTTATCCAGCAAAACCAAATTAAAGGCAGAAGCAAAGATTGAGCTGCTACAAGACACTGCATCTCACAGATCTGTTTCCACCAGACGTTCTAAGAAGTTCTCTAAATCCCATAGTCCAAGATAATCAACACTCAGTGAGCACCTTATAAATGCCCACGCTGAAGCCAAAGCCAGCAAGGTGCAGGTCGCATATGCAGAAAAGAGAGTTGGAAAATCAGACAGGATGTCAAAAAGCAGCAATAGAAATCTTAAATGAACAGTGTAAACATGATGCAACTATGGCAAAGCTAAGGGTCCTAGAGCAAGCTATCAGTGCAGACAAAGGTGCAAGTGAGAAAGACAGCATCAACCTAAACATAGCAGATATAGAAGATCCCCTCAAATGCACTAAAGACTATGTACTAAACCACTGCAGTGTACACTCCATCGTCTCCAATGCACTTGACAACATAGAAACTTCTTCACAGCATCAAGTTAAAGAGGTTCCAGCAACTTCCTGCTTGCAAAATCACTCCAGTGCCTTTTTTGCGTGCCTACCCAACCTTACTTCATACATCACAGAGCATCAGAGCAAACTGCAAGCAAATCATCACTCTCCTGTCATCAGTACAGCTTCAAATCAATGTACCTTTGGAACAACTGACTTCAAGCAAGCAACTCATCTGAATGCATCTGCTGCACCATAATTCCCTGTGTCCTTAAACAACAATGTCAAAGATGGCGCAATCAGCACCAATAAGCCAACAAAGTCTTTCATAAAGGCAGAGACAACTGAGACAGCAGAGTTTGTGAGGTACATACTTTGCAAAGAGACTGATCTTACAAGTTTTGATGACCAACCTGAAATCTACAGAAGTTGGAAATGTGCCTTCAGAACTGCAATCAGTGATCTTGGCATTACAGCTGCTGAAGAATTGGATCTGTTGATCAGATGGCTTGGTCCTCTATCTGCTGCATGTGTTAAGCAATTAAGATCCGGTTTCATGGACAATCCTACAGCAGGCCTCACAGCTGCATGGGATTGACTAGAGCAAAGTTATGGCAGTCCAGAAGCTATAGAAAATATTTTGTTCATGGGTCTGAAAACTTTCCCACAGATATCTGGTAAGGACAACAAGGAGTTCCAGAGACTGAGTAACCTTCTCCTATAGCTTCAACTAACGAAGGCAGACCCAAAACTACCCGGACTCATTTACCTGGACACTGCCAGAGGGGTAAACCCAATTGTCTCCAAGCTCCCATATGGCTTGCAAGAGAAATGGTCTGCACTAGGGTCAACATACATAAAAGAGGACAAGATTTCCTTCCCTCCATTTTCTTTCTTCTGTGGATTCATCAGGAACATTGCAGAGACCAAGAACGAGCCATGTTTTTCCTACGGTGATTACAGTCACTTCTCACCCTTTCCTAAGAGTACCAATCTCCAGGGAAACTATAAGAACCATAAAGGCCCAGTGTCTTGAAAAAGACTGTTTGCGGCCACAACGATGGTAGGAGTGAGAAGGATATCAGGGTAGGAAAATTGAAAACCCTAACCGAGAGTGTCCCATTAACAAGAGGCCACAAGCACTCAAAAAATTTATTGGCTTTAGGAAAAGGCCTCTTGAAGAGTGTAAGGAGCTTTTAAAGACATTTGGAGTATTTTTCAGGTGTTGTGCTTCTACAGAACATTTTGCTAAGGACTGTAATATGCCCATCAAGTGCATAGAGTGTGGCTCTGAAGAACATGTGCAAGCCCTCCATCCGCTTGAGCCCAGCTCTGCACAACCTGCTAACTCTCCTCCGAGGTCAACGCATGGTGGGGAGAATACAGACCAAGTGCCTAATTCTACTATACTATCTGCATCCTGCACTGAAGTTTGTGGAGAAGACCACTGTGATAAGTCCTGTGCTAAAATATGCTTGGTGAACATATGCCACAAGGATCAACCAGAAAAGACTAAAGGCGTATGCCATCTTAGATGATCAGAGCAATAGATCACTTGCAAAATCAGAACTGTTTGATCTATTTGAAATAAAAGGCGAAGCTCATCCTTACACCTTGGGTACCTGTAGTGGAACTATAGAGGCTTCTGGAAGAAGGGCTCATGGACTCTCAAAGGTAACCAGAAATTACCCCTACCTACACTTGTTGAGTGCAATCAGATACCTGCTAATAGGGAAGAAATCCCTACTCCACCTGCTGCCTTCCGTCACCCTCACCTGAAGGTAATAGTAAAGGAGGTACAGCCGCTTGACAAAAGATGCTCAGATCTGTTAGGAAGAGACATTCTAAGAGTTCACAAGGTACACAGACAAGTCAGTGGACCCCCAGATGCCCTATTTGCCCAGCACATGGATCTAGGTTGGTTGGGTCAGCATAGGCAATGTCTGTATAGGCAAAATGAAGAGACCTACCAACATTTCATCATTCAAGACAAATGTTCTGCCAAATGGCCGAAACACTTACTTTGAGCCATGTCCATATCACTACTGGGTGAAAGAGAAAATAGCCAGCTGCAAATGGCAACATGGTATCTGAGGTAACACAGGCCCTTTCTCCTGCCATGATGACGACCTCTGCTCTATAGTGTTTAATGCAACCAGTAAAGATAATATACTGGCTCCTTCAATGGAAGACAAAGAACAATGAGTTCTTTCAAGACGACTCCAATAATTGGGTAGTAGACATGTACACAGCAAAAAATTTGTACATTTTCATTTTCGTTTCATTAGTTTATTTATTTTTTTCATTTTTCGGGTCATTCGTTATGATCGCAATTCGTACATTCGTAAATTCGTACATTTCTAAAATCGTTCATTCGTGGATTCGTACATTCGTAAATTCGTACATTCATTCATTCGTACATTCGTGATTTCGTACATTCGTAAATTCGTACATTTGTAAATTCAAAATTTGAAAATCCAAAAACCCGAAAATTCGAAAATCTGAAATAGTAACTATTAAATTAAATTATTAAATTATAGATATTGTTGCCCAACAACTTGCAGCAGGCCGTCAGTAGATTCTCCTCCTTAAAGCGAAATTTAAGCAGGAAACCAGAGATGCAAAAGCACTTTGTGGACTTTATGCAAAATTTATTTGACAGAGACCATGCAGAGCCTGCACCCCCACTAAAGGAGGGAGAAGAGCGCTGGTACCTTCCATCATTTGGTGTGTATCACCCATGCAAACCAGACCAAATCAGAGTTGCCTTTGATTCAAGTGCTCAGCATGAAGGTGTTGCTCTTAACAACATGCTCCTTACGGGGCCCAACTTGAACAACAGTCTAATAGGAGTCTTGATTCGCTTCAGACAAAAGCCTGTAGCAGTAATGACCAACATTCAACAAATGTTTCATTGCTTCATTGCCAGAGAAAACAATAGAAACTACCTCAGGTTTCTATGGCACAAAAACAATGACATCAACAAGGAAGTGATAAATTATCAAATGAGGGTACATGTCTTCGGTAGCAGTCCTTCCCTTGCAGTGGCATCTTATGAACTAAGAAGAACGGCTCAGGCTAAAGAAGAAGAATATGCTTGCCATATTGTTGAAAGAAACTTCTACGTTGACGACACACTCAAGTCCTTTCCAACCTCTAAAAAGCAATCGATCTTGTCATAAGAACCAAGGAGATGCTGTCCATAGCAAACCTTAGACTTCACAAGATGATATCTAACAGCCAGGAACTTATGAATACCTTTCACTCTGAGGACTATGCCGCTAGTCTAAAAAACCTTGATTTAGGTACAGTTATGCCTCCAGTACAGCGAAGTCTAGGTTTGTTGTGGAACAGGGACCGGTCAAGCAGCTGAGATCTGACTGTGGCACCAACTTTATTGGAGCATCTAAAGAGCTGCAGCTGGACAATTTCCGGGCCAACAATGAATGTACTTGGTTGTTTAATCCTCCCCTTCTTCACACATGGGAGGATCCTGGGAACAAATGATTGGAGTAGCACAAAGAATTCTTGACTCTAGGTTGCAGACTCACAAGTCTTTACCACTTAACCATGAGACTTTGTCTACCTTTCTCGCAGAAGTGTCTGCCATAGTGAACGCAAGACGTTTAGTGCCGATAGCTTCAGATTCTAATGCTCCAGTGATCCTTACTCCACTTCGCTTCGCTTCTTACTAAAAAGATTGGGACTGCTGTAATATCTTCAGTAAGATCGACCCCAAGGATATCTACAGGCATCAATGGAAGCAGGTGCAACATTTAGTCAATGTGTTTTGGCATCGCTGGAGGAAGGAGCATCTTCATCATCTTCAAGGTCGTAACAAATGGCAAACATCTAAGCCTAATCTCAAGGTTGGAGATTTCATCCTTCTAAAAGACAAGGACGTTTATGGGAATGAGTGGCCTATGGGTCTTTTTACTAAAGTTATGCTCAGTGATGATAACAAAGCCTGGAAGGTAGAAGTCAAGGTAACCAAGGGAGGATCGATACAAACCTTTACTCGACCAATTACAGAGTTAGTACTCCTTTTGCCAGGTGAGTGACTTATGCAAGGACTAGCCATGCTATTGGCACGGCGGGGAGTACATTGCTGATAATTACAGGAACGAAAGGTTCTACTTGGAACTTTTGCATTCTCTGAAGTTGTCATATATCGGACTACTACATGTTATGCAAGCCTGTTGAACTTATATATATATATATATATATATATATATATATATATATATATATATATATATATATACATTTAAGGTTATGAAATCTAAAGATTTCAGATGGGGAGTGTTGTGTTACACTATGTGATTTATTACTATTTTATCTGTGTTGCACTATTTGGCTTATTATTGATCTGTGTCTTTAAGCTGTGTTCTCTTGTCTAAGCTGAACTCTCTCTCCCACTGTACTTCTGTATATCCCCTCCCCTTCCTTCTCTCTGGTATCATTGCTCAGTATTCCACCATGCTGTAATCATCTTTCCATGTAGCTAACAACATCAACATTTTTCTACCTATGAGTATCCTTCATTAAACGGGACATTCAAAAGGCTTCATCGTTTGTCTCTTCAACATGTGAGTTTATTCATCGAGTTAATCTGTCTGTATTGATACAAGGGATAAATAGATCACCAGGTCATGTAAGCCCTATATGTCGCTGGAGATAAAGCTCATGACCTTGTAGTTGAGTCAGAACATGGTTAGAAAAAAGGTTGAAAAAGAGTTCGATGTGCTTGATCATTCGACTTTCGAAGCATTAGTGGGCTCAGTTCAATGCTCAAAATGCAACGTTTTATGGCAAAAAAAACCCTGTCATGTCGGATTTTTCTGCCATAAACCATTGATTTTCTAAACTATATTAGTGAAATTCATCAGAAACAGTCCAAAGAACCTATATATATGATAAATGGTTTTCAATTTTTTTTACAAATAAACATCTGAAAAGTGTGGTGTGTATTTGTATTCAGCCCCCATTACTCTTTTACCCCTAACTAAAATCTAGTGGAACCAGTTGCCTTCAGAAGTCACTCAATTAGTAAGTAATTAGTAAATAGAGTCCACCTATGTGTAATTTAATTTCAGTATAAATACAGCTGTTCTGCAAAGCCCTCAGAGGTTTGTTGGAGAACCTTAATGAACAAACAGCATCATGAAGGCCAAGGAACACACCAGACAGGTCAGGGATAAAGTTGTGGAGAAGTTTAACGCAGGGTTAGTGTCGGGAATAGGGATGAGCCGAACACCCCCTTGGTTCGGTTTGCACCAGAACTTGCAAACAGGCAAAAAATTTGTTCGAACACGCAAACACCGTTAAAGTCTATGGGACACGAACATGAATAATCAAAAGTGCTAATTTTAAAGGCTTATATGCAAGTTATTGTCATAAAAAGTGTTTGGGGACCTGGGTCCTGCCCCAGGGGACAAGGATCAATGCAAAAAAGAGTTTTAAAAACGGCCGTTTTTTCGGGAGCAGTGATTTTAATAATGCTTAAAGTGAAACAATAAAAGTGTAATATCCCTTTAAATTTCATACCTGGGGGGTGTCTATAGTATGCCTGTATAGGGGCGCATATTTCCCCTGTTTAGAACAGTCTGACAGCAAAATGACCTTTCAAAGGGAAAAAAGTAATTTAAAACTACTCGCGGCTATTAATTTGCCGGTCTGACAATACACATAAAAGTTCATCGATAAAAACGGCATGGGAATTCCCCACAGGGAAACCCCGAACCAAAATTTAAAAAAAAAATGACGTGGGGGTCCCCCTAAATTCCATACCAGGCCCTTCAGGTCTGGTATGGTTATTAAGGGGAACCCCGGACAAAATTAAAAAAAAAAAAAATTTCGTGGGGTCCCCCTAAAAATCCATACCAGACCCTTATCCGAGCACGCAACCTGGCAGACCGCAGGAAAAGAGGGGGGACAAGAGAGCGCCCCCCCCCGAACCGTACCAGGCCACATGCCCTCAACATTGGGAGGGTGCTTTGGGGTAGCCCCCCCAAAACAACTTGTCCCCATGTTGATGAGGACAAGGGCCTCATCCCCACAACCCTGGCCGGTGGTTGTGGGGGTCTGCGGGCGGGGGGCTTATAGGAATCTGGAAGCCCCCTTTGACAAGGGGACCCCCAGATCCTGGCCCTCCCCCCTGTGTGAAATAGTAAGGGGGTACAAAAGTACCCCTACCATTTCACAAAAAAACTGTCAAAAATGTTAAAAATGACAAGAGACAGTTTTTGACAATTCCTTTATTTAAATGCTTCTTCTTTCTTTTATCTTCCTTCGGTTTCTTCCTCCATCTTCTTCTTCTTCTGGTTCTTCTGGTTCTTCCTCCGGTGTTCTCGTCCGGCATCTTCCTCCGCGGCGTCTTCTTCCCTTCTTCTCCTTGGGCTGTTCCGCATCCATGATGGCATGGAGAGAGGCTCCCGCTGAAGATGGAGGAAGAAACCGAAGGAAGATAGAAGAAAGGAGAAAGAAGAAGCATTTAAATAAAGGAATTGTCAAAAACTGTCTCTTGTCATTTTTAACATTTTTGGCACTTTTTTAGTGAAATGGTAGGATTTCACACAGGGGGGAGGGCCAGGATCTGGGGGTCCCCTTGTTAAAGGGGGCTTCCAGATTCCGATAAGCCCCCCGCCCGCAGACCCCCACAACCACCAGCCAGGGTTGTGGGGATGAGGCCCTTGTCCTCATCAACATGGGGACAAGGTGTTTTGGGGGGCTACCCCAAAGCACCCTCCCAATGTTGAGGGCATGTGGCCTGGTACGGTTCGGGGGGGGCGCTCTCTTGTCCCCCCTCTTTTCCTGCGGTCTGCCAGGTTGCGTGCTCGGATAAGGGTCTGGCATGGATTTTTGGGGGGACCCCACACCGCTATTTTTTTAAATTTTGGCGCGGGGTTCCCCTTAAAATCCATACCAGACCTGTAGGGTCTGGTATAGATTTTGAGGGGGACCCCACGCCATTTTAAAAAAAAAATTTTGCCCGGGGTTCCCCTTAATATCCATACCAGACCTGAAGGGCCTGGTATGGAATTTAGGGGGACCCCCCCCCGTCATTTTTTTTTTAAATTTTGGTTCGGGGTTCCCCTCTGGGGAATTCCCATGCCGTTTTTATCAATGAACTTTTATGTGTATTGTCGGACCGGCAATTCATTAATAGCCGCGAGTTGTTTAAATGACTTTTTTTCCTTTGAAATGTCATTTTGCTGTCAGACTGTTCTAAACACGGGAAACATGCGCCCCTTTACAGGCATACTATAGAAACCCCCCAGGTACGAAATTTAAAGGGATATTACACTTTTATTGTTTCACTTTAAGCATTATTAAAATCACTGCTCCCGAAAAAACGGCTGTTTTTAAAACTTTTTTTTGCATTGATCTATGTCCCCTGGGGCAGGACCCAGGTCCCCAAACACTTTTTATGACAATACCATGAATATAAGCCTTTAAAATTAGCACTTTTGATTTCTCCCATAGACTTTTAAAGGGTGTTCCGCGGCATTTGAATTTGCCGCGAACACCCCAAATTGTTCGCTGTGCAGCGAACTTGCGAACAGCCGATGTTCGAGTCGAAAACTCAAACCTTTTAATATAATGGTAAAAATGGTACAAATATTAAACGTAGCCAGGGTACGATAGCCAGAGCAGGTAGTCAGAACAAGCCAGTAAATCAGGAAGCCAGAAATCAGCATAGTAGGAGGCAGCAGATAGGATCAGGAACCAGAAGGGATGTCAGCTAGGCAAGTCTTCAACAGGAACACAACAGAGAGTCTCCAGATATGTTTGACTAAGGTGAAGGAATAAAAGAAATTAACCAGGCAGTTTAAATAGCCAGAAGGGGCTGGCTGTAGGCTGGACTGACGAGCAGGAAATTATCACCAGGTGAGCCACTGTGGAACGATGAGTACTGGCAATTAATCGATAGCTAAGCAACCTGAGCACTGAGAAGGGAGGGCTGAGAGCCCAGCCCTGACAGTTAGGTTATAAAAAATATCACAAGCTTTGAATATCTCACGAAGCACTGTTCAATCCATCATCTGAAAATGGAAAGAGTATGGCACAACTGCAAACTTATCAAGACATGGCTGTCCGCCTAAACTGACAGGCCGGGCAAGGAGAGCATTATTCAGAGATGCTCCTAAAAGGCCTAAAAGGAAAATGTTATGTGTGGCAGAAAACCAACACTACACATCACCCTGAACACATCATCCCCACTGTGAAACATGGTGGTGGCAGCATCATGTTGTGGGGATGCTTTGCTTCAACAGGGACAGGGAAGCTGGTCAGAGTTGATGGGAAGATGGATGGAGCCAAATACAGGCAATCTTAGAAGAAAGAAGAAGAACCTGTTAGAGTCTGCAAAAGACTTGAATCTTGGGCGGAGGTCCACCTTCCAGAAGGACAACGACCCTAAACATACACCCAGAGCTAAAATGGAATGGCTTAGATCAAAGAATATTCATGTGTAAGAATCTCTCTAAATGTGCAAAGCAGGTAGAGACATCCCAAAAAAGACTTGCAGCTGTAATTGCAGGGAAAGGTGGTTCTACAAAGTATTGACTTAGGGGGGCTGAATACAAATGCATGCCACACTTTTCACATACTGTATTTATTTATAAAAAAATTGGAAACCATTTATTATTTTCCTTCCACTTCCCAATTATGTGCCACTTTGTATTGGTCTATCACATAAAATCCAGATAAAACTTTACGTTTTTGGTTGTAATGTGAAAAAATGTGGAAAATTTCAAGGGGTGTGAATACTTTTTCAAGGCACTGTAGTGTATATTTACCTAGAAAAATGGTGACGTGTTCAATAATTATTTTACCCGCTATATATCAGCTTTTATACATCAGTTTTAGCAAGCAGACAAAAGAGCCAGCATGTCTTTCAGCATTGGGTGGAAGGTTTGAAAAGGGTTCCTCCAAAATCAAAGGGTCCCGATCCCAAAGCATCAGTGCCAAGCTTTGACTTCTACAGAAAAAAAAAAGTTTTGGCTTCAGATACACAGGAAAAAAATATAACAGCTTAGCTAGAATCATGTAGACCCGCATGATCGTCTGCCTTATATGAACTGTTCCTATTCAATATTGTCTTCATGGTTCCCTGAGCCCTGTGAGCCAGTGTCTATATCTCCAATTCCCTCTGTGCTGGAGGCTTCATTGAGACACTGAACGCTTTCAACCTGGTAAAGATGATGCAGCAAATCGGAAGAAGCTCTACAGTACCTGCTGCAGTGCAGAGCAGTGTGAAATTGAAAGAAACTAGCCATTAATATCTTTACATGCTATACTGGAGCGTCTGGGAATGAAAATGCTGGGAGGATTCCCTATGCAAGGAGCAGCCTGGAAGGTGAGCTAGCAACCTGCAAAAAAGACAAGCTTATCAGTCAATTTAAAGTCACCCTTGCCTCTGTCTATGCAAGGCAAAGTAACAGAGTTACTTAACTACAGTGGCGGCTGGTGCTCAAAATTTTTTGAGGGGGCGCAAACAAACTAAAAAATACTGAACCCCCCCATCAATTGCAGCCTCACTGTGCCCATCAAATGCAGCCATTGTGCCCATCAAATGCAGCCACTGTACCCATCAAATTCAGCCATTGTGCTCATCAAATGCAGCCACTGTGCCCATCATATGCAGCCACTCGTGCCCATCATATGCAACCACTTGTGCCCATCATATGCAGCCACTTGTGCCCATCAAATGCAGCCACTTGTGCCATTCAAATGCAGCCATTTGTGCCCATCAAATGCAGCCACTTGTGCCCATCATATGCAGCCTCTTGTGCCCGTCAAATGCACGGGCCACAACTGCTTAACCACCCCCATGCCCAGTAGAATATATTCGCCTTCCCAGGTTACCCCCTACTCTGTTTAGCAACCAGTAGCATGTGGCCTCATAACTGTTTTTGTGCTGGCACATACAGCGCTGGCCAAAAGTTTTGAGAATGACACAAATATAAATTTTCACTGCTACTTCAGTGTGTTTAGATCTTTTTGTCAGATGTTACTATGGTATATTGAAGTATAATTACAAGCATTTCATAAGTGTCAAAGGCTTTTATTGACAGTTACATTGAGTTTATGCAAAGAGTCAATGTTTGCAGTGTTGAGCCTTCTTTTTCAAGACTTCTACAGTTCGCCCTGGTATGCTGTCAATCAACTTCTGGGCCACATTCTGAATGTTGGCAGCCTATTCTTGCATAATCAATGCTCAGAGTTTTGTCAGAATTTGTGGGGTTTTTTTTGTTCATCTGCCTCTTGAGGATTGAACACAAGTTCTCAATGGAATTAAGGTCTGGGGAGTTTCCTAGCCATGGACCCAAAAATGTAGTGTTTTGTTCCCCAAGCCATTTAGTTATCACTTTAGCCTTATGGCAAGGTGTTCCATCATGCTGGAAAAGGCATTGTTCATCACCAAACTATCTCGCATGGTTGGGAGAAGTTCCTCTCAGAGGATGTTTTTGTACCATTCTTTATTCATGGATGTGTTATTAGACAAAATTGTGAGTGAGCCCACTCCCTTGGCTGAGAAGCAACCCCACACATGAATGGTCTCAGGAGGCTTTACTGTTGGCATGACACAGGACTGATGGTAGCGCTCACCTTTTCTTCTCCGGACAAGGTTTTTTCTAGATGCCCCAAACAATTAGAAAGGGGATTCATCAGAGAAAATGACTTTACCCTAGTCCTCAGCTGTCCAGTCCCTGTACCTTTAGAATATCAGTCTGTCTCTGATGTTTTTCCTGGAGAGAAGTGGCCTCTTTGCTGCGCTTCTTGACACCAGGCCATCCTCCAAAAGTCTTGGCCTCACTGTGCGTGCAGCCTTACTCACACTTGCTTGCTGCCAATCCTAAGCAAGCTCTGCACTGGTGGTGCCCGGATCCCGCAGCTGAATTAACTGTAGGAGATGGTCCTGGCGCTAGCTGAACTTTCTTGGACGCTCTGAAACCTTTTTCACAAATGCAGTGGAAATGTTTTTTATGGGATTAAGTTCATTGTCATGGCAAAGAGTTACTTTGCAATTAATTGCAATTCATTTGATCACTCTATAACATTCTGGAGCAGTGTTGCCAACCGCCTGTATTTTTACAGGCAGCCAGTAAAAACAGGGCACCTTTCTCCTGCCTGTAAAAGCCCGTAGCAGGAGAAAAGTGCCGGTAAGAATGGCTGTGATCAGCTCGGAACTGTACATGCGCCGTTCCCGGAGATGCCCAAGACAATCTGATTGGATCTTGTATTCGTTCAGCGCCGGTGGGCTGCACCAGGTGACGGGTCTGGCTGAGCAGGCTGTGCGGAGTGAAGATGTCACCACCACACCGTGCCAGGACAGGAGCTGAGCCGAAGCTGAAGGCTGTTGTGAGTGGGAGACTGGGAGTATGTGCTGCTGCACACTGCAAATGCACCTCTGCAGGGTGCAGTTATGATCATGTGATTGTGTTCTAGTTTATGGAGCATTTATTTAGGTTTCACTCCCAGTAGAATGGCATCTGCTGACTCCATGGCTCTCTGGAGTCTGGTAAGAGATGAAAGGCATTGGTATGGGATGGGTAGGTTGGGAGAGTCCCTGGTTTTACTGCATAGAAAGCAGATACCAGATGAGCGGTAGTGCCTGATGAGATTTTAAAGTATCACAGATGTCCACAATCTTTAACTACCTCCCGTATCCTGTTCGCAGCCTTTAACCATCTCCCATATCCTGTTCGCAGCCTTTAACCACCTCCTGTATCATGTCCACAGCCTTGAACCAATACTTGTATCATGTTTGCAATCTCTTGTATCATGTCTGAAGTCTCCGACCATCTCCTGTATAATGTCTGCAGTCTCTGACCATCTCCCGTATCATGTCAGCAGTCTCTGACCATCTCTTGTATCATGTCTGCAGTCTCTGACTATCACCTGTATCATGTCCACTGTTTATGACCATCTCCTGTATTCTGTCTGCAGTCTCTGACCATCTCCTGTGTTATGTCCTCAGTCTCTGACCATCTCCTGTATCATGTCCTCAGTCTCTGACCATCTCCTGTATCATGTCTGCAGTCTCTGACCATCTCCTGTATCATGTCTGCAGTCTTTGACCATTTCTTGTATCATGCCTGAAATCTCTGACCATCTCTTTTATCATGTCTGCAATCTCTGACCATCTCTTGTCTTGTCTCATATCTGCAGTCTCTGAGGGGGAGCCTAGAGAGGAGTGAAATGTGGGAGCACCGCCGGGATGAGGGTCACGGTAGTCAGTTTGAAAGGACCCTAAGGGTCAGATCAGTAACCCCTCCCTTTGCCTTGCAAATGTGTGTGGACTATGGGGAGGAGACTATAGGATAAAACCAAGAGCCGCCAAGCTGGAGCCAGGAGAGGACCGCCTGACTGAGTCCTGCACAGTGCACCTGAGAGGAGGTTAGTGACAGCGCCGCAAGGTCAGTGTAAGGTGGGAGTGAATACAATAATGTAAGGGGGCACCAATATAAGGCCCCTTTCACACTGGGGCGGGGGCGTGGTCGGCGGTAAAGCGCTGCTATTGTAAGCGACGCTTTACCGTCGGTATTCGGCCGCTAGCGGGGGGGTTTTACCCCCCCGCTAGCGGCCGAGAAAGGGTTAAAACCACCGCAAAGCGCCTCTGCAGAGGCGCTTTGCCGGCGGTATAGCCGCGCGGTCCCATCGGTTTCAATGGGCAGGAGCGGTGAAGGAGCGTTATACACTCCGCTCCTTCACCGCTCCGAAGATGCTGCTAGCAGGACTTTTTTTCCCGTCCTGCTAGCGCACCGCTCCAGTGTGAAAGCCCTCGGGGCTTTCACACTGGAATTAAAGCAGCGGCACTTTTGGGTCGGTTTGCAGGCGCTATTATTAGCGCAATAGCGCCTGCAAACCGCCCCAGTTTGAAAGGACCCTAAGGGTCAGATCAGTAACCCCTCCCTTGCCTTAGTGTATTTACTCTGGGGAAGGTGGTCTCTGGTCCCCCCCCCCCCCCACATCAGAGTTCCCTGCATTCCGTTTACATCAGAGTGTGCAGGATTCCTTCTTACAGTGCAAGGGGGAACTCTGTGGACCCGGATATAAAGGGGAACTCTAATGTAAAGGGCAATGCTGCAGACCCTAATATAAGTGGGAACTCTGATGTAAAGGGGAATGCAGTTGACTCTGATATAAGGAGGTCAATGGTCACCAGAACCCCTTCTTACATCAGAGTTCCCCCTTAGATCATGATCTGTAGTGTTTCCATTTACATAAGAGTTCACCTTGCACTGTAATGCCCCGTACACACGGTCGGATTTTCCGATGGACAATGTCCGATCGGAGCGTGTTGTCGGAAATTCCGACCGTGTGTGGGCGCCATCGGACATTTTTCATCGGATTTTCCGACACACAAAGTTGGACAGCAGGAGATAAAATTTTCCGACAACAAAATCCGATCGCGTCAATTCCGATCGTGTGTGGCCTGTTCCGACGCACAAAGTGCCACGCATGCTCCGAAGAAATTCCGAAACGGGACAGCTCGTTCTGGTAAACTTAGCGTTCATAATGGATACAGCACTTTCGTCACGCTGCAATGTTCAAAATGGTTTAATACAGCGCACTCTCTTCTTCTTTATAATGTGAGAAGAATTAAGTCGTTTTGCTGCTCATATTCACACACACTTCTCACAAACTTATTTCATTACTATTTATCGGGATTCCCTCAATATATTTTGATTTCTCACATCTGACAACATATTTTTTTTTTTTTGGTGATTTTGATTTGTACTCCCGAAAATGTTTGTGTGTTTTTTGTGACAAGTTCCCACAACACCACTAATATGTTGTTCTATTTAATCTGTAGGAGATTGTTTGGTGTTGTTGTCCCTTGTTAATTTCACATTTTATGTTAGAAATGTACCTGAATCGTCACCAACAAACTGTCCTTTTTGGATGAAAACACACACAGGAGAGTAGAATTTACCTAAAAATATTTTATTAAGGGGTCACAACTATAAACAAAGAGGGAGGCAACGCTGGAGAAACTGCAGAAGTGGGCGAAGCCTTGGACCCCCAGGGCAGACATCAATTATTTAAAAGCAAAATTGGTGGCCTGAGGAGTCCATATCTAAGGGAGGGTAGTCTGGTCCAGAAGTCCCAGAGGTCCGGAAAGCAGCAGATGACATCTGTGTCCCCAGGCTGTGGTCATACGAGAGACTGCATCTTCTGTCAGACCAGACTGAACCCAGGGTCATCACTCTTTGGTCTTCCTTCCACGCTTCCTTACAGGCTTTGGCTGTGGTGGTGTAGTTGTGGCAGCAGGAGGAGGAGGAGGATCGTCCCTCTCAATGACATCCGTCTTGTGTGTCAGTTCCCCACTCTCCCCCTTACGTAGGACTTTATAAATCAGGTCCTCAGAGATCTTGCGTTGGCCCTCCTGCATGCCCTGCAATTTGGTGGCAGCCATGCAGGCAAAGGCCTCTTCAGGACTGGGGAAGGCTCTGAGGGACGCCGAAGCCTCCTGGATCAGCCTGTATGCTGAATCCTGCACAGGACTGGGAGTGGCCTTCCTGGCCCTTTTGTATGGAAGGCGGAGGGGAGGAACCTGAGACTCAGTCAGGCTGCGACTTGTCCCAGGCTTCTCTTGGCTGACACTTAGCCCCGCCTCCTCCTGGCTGCCACTAATCCCCGCCTCCTCCTGACTGCCACATTCCACAGCCTCCTCCTGGCTGAGGTCTTCCTGTGTATGAAAAAGGGACATAGTTTTAGTATTTTTTACATCAATCACACACAATTTTCACCTCCTGACTGCTGCAAATTGAATGTTAACAAATATAACAGACTATCATTCTGAGCCCAGCATTTTGCATTCTTGTCCCAATTTTGGGTGCCCACTACTGTCTATTGATATGTAAAACACTTTTTTAATCAGCAATTAATGATCAATAATAACATCTAGTAAACATCATTTATTTATTGCCCAGAAATCTGTAGAAGAATGCTATACCTGAATCCAGCTGGGCTCCTCCACTTCTTCCTGGCTGGAAGGCCCAGGTTGTACATCGGAAGCCTCAGCTGGTATGGAAGGAAGCGTGGAAGGAAGAGTGGAGAGGGATTCCCTGACTTCAGTGTGGTCTGACAGAAATCGCAGTCTCTCATAGTACCACAGCCTGGGGACATAAATGTCATCTGCTGCAGCTCCGGATCTCTGGGAATCTGTGACCTTCTTGCGCTCCCTCAGATACGTGCTCCTCAGGCCACCAATTTTTGCTTTTAAATAAGGGATGGTTGCTGTGGGGACCACCGGCTTCACCAACTTCAGCAGTTTCTCCAGCGCTGCCTGCCTCTTTTGTTTGTGATTATAGTGGGGGTGTCTCACTTGCCACAGACAGGGCAGCTCCCTGTACTTGTCAATAAACAGGGGCAGGAAATTGTGGTCGTTGAACCCATCCATTTTCTCTGCAAGACACAACACAAGACAAACCCTAATGTCAGGCCCAACTCCCCTAATCTTGTTACAATATAGGCTTCAATTTCGAAGCAGTATAGGCCCAAGTTTAGATCCTACCTTCGTTAGCACGATCGGCGTCTCCGATGCTCCTTCCTCCGCTCACAGATCGTACGTAAGACGCGCGCGTTACGATTTATACACACTGCGCATGCGTATAACTCCGCCCGCCCCTGACGTTCTTTCTATTCTATTCCCCGCCTCTTTTCGTTCGGCGCAGTGGAGGAAGAGCACATGGCGGATAGACAGCAGGATCGTGCTAATTACAGCAACGAGGAGGAGGAGGAAAGGCCGGAGCCTGAAATGTCCCGATCCAGAAGGAGATTTAAGGACTCAAATATGTCCTTTGGGGAGATGTTGGAAATGGTGGACATCCTGAAGAAGGCCGACTATGATGGAAAGTATGGGCCTTACCCCAACCCCAATGTCCGAAAGGCCAAGATCATGGCGAAAGTGGTCAGGAGTCTGCACCGGAATTTCGAGGTACGACGATCGAAAGATCAGCTCAGGAAGCGGTGGTCGGACCTGAAATTACGAGAACATGAGCAGTACAGAAAGATCCGGAGAGTGCTGCAAAAAAGTAAGTATTTGTGCTGTGTTTCTATTGTTCTTGTGTTTATTACGTTCGTGCTGCTCCATGTGCTTTTAGGAACTGTTGTACAGTTTAAAATGGCAACTTTCATGTTCATGGGCACATTATTCGTTCGGATCACACATTTTTATTTCGGACTATAAAATACCATTGTTTAGCCCATATGCATTTGGCCACCATTTTGAGGCCCTATACTTGTCTTCAAAGAATTGGGTTGTGTAGATGGCTTTGTTACTAGAATGAAATGCAAACTAGATTCTGTGTAAGGAGAGGACACTCAGCAGCTGTTTTCACATCTGGACACTGGAGCACTAGTGTGGGACCCCAGAACACCATTTTTATTAGGGGGGCCACACAGGTGCTCCAGTGTATACTATAGGGGGGGCTACATCTGTGAAGCTTGTACCAAACAGGTAAAGTATTGCATGTTGACAAAGGACACTAAAAAAGCTACATCTTGGAACTCTGCTAAAATAGATAATTGTACCCCACTTCCAAGCAATGTTTCATCTTTATAGTTCTGACATTAAATATCTGTGTGCTAATTATACCATTTTTGTTTTACATAGGGGAGAAAAGACTCGGAGGACACCCCTCATCCGAGGAGACCAGAGCCCCCCCCCCCTGGAAGAAGGGGAAATCCCCCCAACACAAGATGAGCAGGAGGAAGAAGATGTGGTGGAACTAGTCACCACAACAGGTGAGTGTCTGCAACCACAGGCTCAGATAAGAGATGGATGGCGGCATTTTTTTTAGACCTAATTTATTTTGGGGTTCCTCTCTTTTTAGGTGATCGTGAGGTTGTGGATCCAGATCCTTTCACATCCGAAAGTGCCCAGATCCTGATCGGGGAGATCATGGGGTGTAATTTACAATTGGAAAACATCAAGCAAAACATCAATGATGTTATTCCAAAATATAAAAACATCATTGATGTTTTGGGGCGAGTTTAAAACCCCTCCAAATCACTTTCTTCTTTTGTGTGCTACAATGTGCGAAATGTTTTTGTGATTTTTCCCAAAGCCAAATTTGGAGGATGCACACAGTGTGCCAACATGTGCTATCTGCCATCACGGGAGATCAATGGATGCGTTTTGGGGGTGCAACCCCTTCCTCAATAATAAAGTAGCGGTGAGCAAGGGCTTTCTCCCCCAAAACACGTCCCTTGATCCCCCGTGATGGCAGATAGCACATGTTGACATTGGGAAATTTGTGTGCATCTTCCAAATTTGGCTTTTCCAGGGGTGATTTCCCCCCATCTGAACGTAATATCAAACACAGTTCCTAAATACTCATGTGTGATATTGCCTTCCAGTTCTACCAAATGTGAACTTTGTAAGATCAAGATTTGTGTCTTTCTTGTTGGTTTTACACAGGCCTGTTTTCTATAAAATGCACATTTTGATTTTGGATAATGACACCACAAAAATTGTTATACAACAAACATGTCGGTTTGTTAGAAAAACCTTTGGTAAATGCACATGTGATTGTGCAGGTATTAAAAAGATTGTTTATCAAGAATGTGTGGATTATTGTCTCAACGCTACAACACTTTTGGGGTGATGTAATTGTTGTTTTATGAGAAAATGGGGGTAATTTCCTAAGGGCAAATCCACTTTGCACTACAAGTGCAGTTTCAGTGCAGTTGCAAGTGCACTTGTAGTGAAAAGTGTCTTTGCATTTAGTAAATAACAGCCAACAGTGCTTTGTAAGGTTACACAATCACGACATTTTCTGGACTCCACACATTTCTGTCAGGGTCAGCTCAAACAAACACAAGCAGTAAATGTCCACAAAGAAGAGCCTGGGGGGAGATGCCTGTCGAGAACTTGAGGTCCTGCAGGCTTCTCCCTGTGGCCAAATACCTCAAGGTAGCGACCAACCTCTGCTCCGGAGTGATGGCTTGCCTCATGCAGGTATCCTGCCTGCTGATATAGGGGGTCAGCGAAGCCAACAAACGGTGAAACACGGGGTCCGTCATCCTGAGAAAGTTCCTGAAATCACCAGGATTATTCTCACGGATCTCACGGAGCAAAGGCATATGACAGAACTGGTCACGCTGAAGCAACCAATTCTTGGTCCATGAACTCCTCCCCACCCTGTTCATGGACTGGACTTGTGTCAAGGTCAGGACCCCAACACCAAGCCCCCGCACAGCACGAACTCTACGAGGAGTACGCATACGAAACATGGCTAGAAAACGGTCGGCTGCTCAGAACGAAGTAACAGAACGCACTGAAGAACAGCAAGGGCTGTGAAGAGCGACCTGAAAAACAGCAACGAGCAGGCAAGATCACACAGAAAACTCCGATACGAACTGACTGCACGCACTGAAGAGCAGATACAAACCCACAAGCACAAACTGAACGGCAGAAAATAATCTGAAAGCCACGAGTCTGAAAAAGCGCGAATCGTCTCTCACCAAACTTTTACTAACACGAGATTAGCAAAAGGAGCCCAAAGGGTGCCGCGCTTGGTTCTGAACCGGCCTTTTCTAGTCTCGTCGTACGTGGTGTACGTGACCACGTGGTTGTCGATCGGAAATTCCGACAACTTTGTGCGACCGTGTGTAGGCAAAACAAGTTTGAGCCAACATCCGTCGGAAAAAATCCTAGGATTTTGTTGTCGGAATGTCCGAACAAAGTCCGACCGTGTGTACGGGGCATAAGAGGGAATCCTGCACACTCTGATGTATGAGGAAACTCTGTGCTGGCTGGGTTATAGTAACCTGACCTTCATGTAAATGGAGAAATATGTTTTTTGACTTTTGTTTTAACTTTAATACATTGCTAATAGCACTAGCTACATGTTTATAGTTTAAATATTGATATTTGCACTGAGTTGCACTGAAAATGGCCATTTTGTGTACTTTTTTGCAGTGTCAGTAAAAAATGCGGCTCTGTCAATAATTTTCATGATTTTTGCCAGTAAAAAATTGGTGCCATTTGTACATTTTGGCATCCTGCCAGTAAATTTCACTTCGGGGGGTTGGCAACACTGTTCTGGAGTATATGCAAATAATAAAACCTGAGGCAGCAGACTTAGTGAAAATTCATATTTCTGTCATTCTCAAAACTTTTGGCCACGTCTGTACAGTGGATCTTTAGTTAGTTATTATTACCTTGTGTAAAGCCCAACTCCGGGTAAAACTTTTTAAAATAAAAATAAGCCCCTGGCCAGTTTTCAAACAGCATCTCAGGTTGTGAAATTCACCCTCATTCCAGAGTTTTCCCCAATAGTATTTTCTGGCCACAAGATAAGTTTTTTGGGTTGAATGATGCTGGGCATCATTCATCATAGGGGGAGGTTATTTGCTCGCAGGTAGATTAGCCTAGATTTGGCCTTTAAGCACTTCTGGACCGCCGTACGCCGATATACGTCCTAACTTTGAAGAGGGATATCTTTGTTATGGCAGCAGCTAGCTGCCATAACCCTGGTATTCACTTCTTCAGCGGGCGGTCCGGTTTCTGATAATAGTGGTCTCTGTGGCAGATTTTCCGCAAGATCACTTTTATCGGAGGTGGGAAAGAGAGCCTCAACCACCAGCCGCTCTCCTGTGCCCTTCGCCACTTACCGGAGCCGTTGGTAGCGGCGGAGGCGATTGGATCCTTCTCCTTCCTTGGTATGGAGACGAGTGAGGGGAAGATGGTCCCCACCCGTCTCCATACCATTGCAGGGCGGAAGCAACGTCAAAATGTCATTTCCGCCCATAGCTTTTAAAGGTACATTTTTTTTAATTGTTTTTTTCAAATGACAAATTTTTTTTAATTTTTTTTTTATTGCATTTTGGGCCTTAGGCAGTGGTGTTGGTGCCCTGAACCAAAAATATTCCTAGAAGCTATCATCATGAAGATTGAGGAGGAATAGGATAGTCACTCAGCATAATAGGATAGTCACTCAGCATCAGCGGTTACATCAGAATCAGGTGCTTGGTAGCTGGTGATCCAAGACTGATTCATTTTTATGAATGTGAGCCGATCAACAGAGTCTGTGGACAGGCGCACTCTGTGATCGGTTACAGAGCCTTCAGCAGCATTGAATGTGCGTTCAGAAAGAACGCTGGATGCAGGACTGGCCAGTAGTTCAATTGCATATTGATCAAACTCTGGCCAGTGGTCCATCCTCAAGACCCAGTAACCCAGTGAATGTTCTGGTGGTTGCCCCTAGATATTCCTGTGTAATTCAAACGCTGACGATGGTTGCTGGAACCAATCAGACCTGGGCGCCGAGGACTGAAGAATTGTCTGAAGGCATCGGTCACCTTCTTCACCACTCTTTCTGTGACTGAACGAAGCCTCAGCAACATGTTTTCCAGCACCAGGAAATTGTAACCTCCCAGGCTCTGGAAACGCATTGCACAAACCTTTCTGCAAGGCCTCCCGAAGATGTTTCATCCTCTGCTCCCTCTGTGAAGGCTGGATAAGTTCTGCAACCTTACCCTTGTAAAGTGGATCAGGAAGGGTTTCCAGCCAGTAATGATCCTTTCCTTGATACCACGAATCCTAGAGTCCTTTCGCAGGCCTTGCAGGATCAGGGAGGCCATGCATCGTAAGTTTGCAGAGGCATTCGATCCTGTGACCTCTGGGTCACTAAGGATCACATGATCCTCAACCACCTCCTTCCAGCCACGTACAACTCCATGGGTTTCTGGGGACTGCAAACTATCCCTTCAAGACTGCTGCTGATGCTGAGTGTTATCCTCCACCTCCATGCTGACACAATCCTCCTCCTCCTCTTCTTCTTCCTGTGTGATCGACAGGCCTGCAGGAATACTATTATCTGGATAAAGGGGGTCTTGAGAGGTAAGGAAGTGCTCCTCTTCCTCCCGCTGTTCTGCCTCAAGTGCCCTGTCCATTATTCCACGAAGCGTGTGCTCCAACAGGAAGACAAGAGGGACAGTATCACTGATGCATGCACTATCACTGCTCACCATCCTCGTGGCCTTCTAAAATGGTGACAGGACAGTGCATGCATCCTTGATCAGTAGCCACTGGCATGGCGAAAAAAAACCAAGCTCCCTGACCCTGTCCTGGTGCCATACTCACACAGGTACTCATTGATGGCCCTCTGCTGTGTGTGCAGCCGCTGCAGCATTGCCAACGTTTAGTTCCACCTGGTGGGCATGTCACAAATGAGGCGGCTCTTGGGCAGGTTGCATTCTCTTTGAATGTCAGCCAGCTGAGCACTGGCATTATATGACTAGCAGAAATGACCACAGACTTTCCTGGCCTGCCTCAGGAGATCCTGCAAGCCAGTGTACCTGCTCAAGAACCACTGCACCACCAAATTCAGGACGTGAGCCAAACAGGGAACATGGTTCAAGTGTAGGATTGAATGACTAGATAGTCCTCATGACAATACGGCACCTCATCCCAATAGTATAAATACCAATGGTCAAGAAGAAGGTCAGGGGATTATCACGGTGCCAACCCATAATTGACGTCCATAAGATAAAATAACAGTATTTTATTCACATATAATTAAAAGAGATGTATAGACATACATATCAGAGGTGTGAACAATACAAAAAATATTCAGACAAATAAAAAGCCAACTGAGCAATAGTTTCACACAAACCCGCCTATGGCGTGGTGGCAGGTCATGTGAACAGGTATATGAAGTCCTACATGTTTCGCCTAAATAGGCTTCCTCAGGGACAGTTGGTAATACCTGTATTCTTATCTAGAGATTTTATAACAAAAAGTGGTAACAATCAGACAATATATTCACAACAGTTACAATTGCAGGGTTATATAAAAGTGCTGAAATGCTGAAATGCTTTATGGCTGTCATACATGGCTACAGATCATCCCACATAGTAATCACCGGTATAAGGGCCTCACCCACCAGCCACCCCTGATCCCCCCCAATGTCAACCAAGGGCACATTCAGACCTCCCCGGACAAACGATGGAAAATACCTACCAATGGGTACCCAATGGACAGGCGTGGGAAACCCTGGAGTGAATGCAGGGGCTATAGACACAGTAGGAGGCTGCAGGGGGCGAAAAAAGACCTGGAAAAGGAAATTACCAATATAAGTAAGAGGATTATGGTGGATCACCCAGAGAAACCTGGGTGTACATGCCAGCAAAATATAGGGCTAACGTAGCCTCAAGAGATACTTACTATTTATGCAAAAAATAGGGGAAAGGAAAGGACAGGGCACCCAGTATGCTGGCTTATTGTTGAACAAAAATAGCGGATAGAAGATCGCTATGTGTAGAAAAAATAGAAAAAAATACTAATAAATTAAAACCAAGCAAATGCATGGCTGTGTTGCAAAAAACATCTCCTGCATAACTGTTATTGCAGAAGACATCTAATTTAGGCAAAAGTATATGCCCAGGGGTAACTTCACTCACCAAAGAATCCAATTATGCTATTAAAGTAGTAGAAAGCCAATGGAATAAGGATTAATGAGAGCGGTTTAGTTCATGACCATCACTCTGCAGAAAAACAACAAGGATCGGTATAGTTGTAAAACAGAGGGGAGATCTAAGGAGCTCGCATCACTAAGAGGGGGTGACATACCTTAATCAATCTAGCATAAGTGTGGATACCCTGGAAACGCCTGCGAAGAAATGGCTGGGTTCGCCGGCCTTTTAAGCCCCCCACACACGTCAGGCGTCTGACGTCGCCAAAACGTGTGAGCGGACAGAAATCGCCACTGCGCATGCGCCCGATGATGGACCAAGTAAGTCTACAAGGTCCAGGGGGCTATGCGGGAGAGTCTGACGCTGCCATGTGTAATACATGCAGCGCAAGACACAGTGGGCAGCCTGATCTGTCAGTTGACAGAGCCGCCAATCACTGGAGGATACGTGGCTGGATAAGGATCCTCTCAGGGCAGTGGCTAGGGGCAGGCGAATGCTGACAGAGGCAGCATCGCCCTTGGGTGTCCATACAGCCAAGGTGTCTGTAATGGCCGAGATCACCTTGGCCAGGATCGAATCCACGCCCGCCCACGGCATCCCCTTAGAGATAGGATGAGTGTCAGGGGCCAGAGGGGTATGCCCCAGAGAAACACGGGGGAGCAAAGGGGACATCGGAGGACAGCCAGTGACCCGGCAATGTGGGAGGAAGAGGCCAGGACCGCACGGGGGGTATATGTGACCCACGTGCCCCCACACACCTTTGGGGGGACGGAGGATATCCCTGTCGATCATCCAGTAAGCCAGGCACGACAACCACAAAGCATCAATGCAATTAGGTCAAGATGTGAAAACTAAATAATGCAAAAAGAAAATAGTACAGATGATATAAATACAGGACCGACATATACACTTTAGTACATAAATATAAGTGAATAATAACAATGTGAAAACTGAATGAAGAATAAAAAAGAAAAAGAAATAAAGTCACGGATACATGATATGACTCTATGGCGGGGGAGGAGATTTGAGGGAGATACGAACAAAGAATCGATAAAAGTGTGTTTCCTCCACATTTGGCTCGAGCTTCATTATAAGAATGATTTAAAATGAATGTACTCGTTTAACCCCGGAAATTTTGTTGCCTCAAGGATGTGTATCTACTTGGTTTCGAGTTGGAGTAGTTTTTGATCAATGTCACCCCCCCTGATATGTGGGGGGACATGCTCAAGAGCAGTGAAACTAATCACCTGGGGGTTATAATTGTGACTGTGTGCCACATGTCTATTAATGGCAGTGGATGTGATATGTTTGTAGATAGGTTTTATATGGTCCCTGATTCGTATGCAAAAGGGTTGTTTAGTTTTTCCGACATAAAAGCATTCACATCGACAGGTGGCTAGATACACTACTCCTATAGTTTGGCATGTGATTGTGTGTTTAATTTTATGGATTTGACCATTGGGAAGCGGCGTCTCTCGCAAATCATATATAAATTCACATATGTCACAGATTCCACATGGAAACGTGCCGAAGGTACTCAAAGCAGACGTAGATTTTGGGGAATGGTGACTGGTTATTAGACGATCCTTCAGTGACGATGAACGTCTATAAGTAATGTCCGGGAGAGGTTTAATATATTTATTGATTGTGGTGTCCGCTGTAAGTAGTGGCCAGAACTTGTTAAGAATGCTCCTCACTTGTTTATTGTCTTTGGAAAATTGAGTAATGAGACAAGGACGTGGCTTGGAGCCGGAGCTGAATGGCCGCTTAGATCCCGAGCTCCCGTCCACGGAGGGATTTCGAATAAGCACAGCCAAGCCATCCTAGCCCTACCATGGGGAAAACATCCGGGGAACCATCCCCAGCCAGGTCCCGCTCTCCCAGAGGATCCGGTTCACAAATTGGCCGCAATATTCCAGACATCTTCCGGACCCAGGCACGCGAGGCCCCGGCTTCAAATCAGACCTACTCGAACGCCGCACGCTCCTCCAGCCTCAGCCCTTCAGGAAGAAATCACACGCAATCCCAGCCTTCAGCAGCGGCAGCATGTACCACACAGCCCCTTTCTATGCAAGATCTGAGATCTGTGGCAGAAGACATCAAAGCCACACTCTCTGCAGCCATCACGGACCTCAGGAGAGATGTCCAGGTAATGACAGTGCGCCTAGATGATTTGGAGGACACAGCTACCCGCCATGACACCTCCATTCAGCAATTACAGACCTCCTCTCATGCCCAATCTTCACAGCTCAGGGATATCCAGAGGCATATGGAAGATTTAGACAACCGTGGCCGTCGCCACAACATACGGGTAAGAGGTATCCCTGAATCCGTTGAAAATGCGCAAATCACGAAAGCTACTGTCGCTATATTTAATGATCTCTTGGGCAGACCTCCTGAAACACCCATTGAATTTGAACCTTTGCATAGAGCCTTGAGGCCCAGAGGCAGAGACTCTGACCCTCCCAGGGACGTGATATGCTGTCTCATTAACTTTAAACTGAAGGAGGAAATTCTTCATAGGGCTAGAGATCGCCACTCCTTACTCTTCCAAGGAGCTGATATAAAGTTGTTTCGAGACCTCTCGCCCATCACCCTTCAAAATAGGAGAGACTTACGCCCTCTTCTTGATCTCCTGCGCACCAAAGGAATTCAATACCGGTGGAAATTTCCCTTCTGCCTCTCTGCATCATTCGAAGGTCGCACCGCAAACCTACGCCTACCAGAAGATCTGCCCGGTTTTTGTGAAGCACTAAACCTTCCACGCATTGACATCCCGGATTGGTACTCCACCCTTCATCCGCCGTGCATGAGAAGGTCAGCCTCCACTGATGCTATTCCAGTCCGTGATGACTTCCATATAAGACGCCGCAGACACACCCCACCGAGGGAACCTACCATATCAGACACCCGGAGTGCCCCACTCAACAGCCATACGGCCTCCCCGGCCCACAGAAGAGCCCGCCATGACAGATCCAACTGAACATTCTCAACCCTACCATCCTGAATTTCTCTAGTCTGAATACGCCTTCTCAAGACAGGAACCTGCATGCAACACCCACCAAGAATACCCAAGACGGCAAGCGTTTCCCGAAGTCGGCTACTTTACAGATAACTTTTCTTCTTTCCTTCCAGTAGCATTTATCCTCAATTGCTCCTGATCGCCCACCGTGAGAACTGGTCCCCAAACAAGTGGAAACACCCCCAGCTAAACTGTGAGTCGGACTTGCCCTTTGGGAGACCCCTGCGCAATGTCTGATCCTTCTAGAAGATCTGGCGGTCTCTAAGATAAAAGACGCTTTCTTTGGGGCAATCCTATACGCTCCACTACTTTGCCTATTTCCCTGTACCAAGAGACTAATTGACCCCTTTAAATATACATTCGCAGCCTTACAAATAAGGCTTTCACTTGAAATACCGTCCAGCTCCTCTCCCCATGCCTTTCCCTCACCCTCCTTTGCCCTTCCCTATATACCTGTCCCTACCCAACTCCCCCCCTTCCTCTCCGTTCTACCCCACCCTCCCCCCAATCTTACTTACTCTAGCAGGTGTGCTGCGCGCAAGCCTCTTTGTCCGTTCTGCTCGCAGTAATATCCGGTTCCGAAGCTCCATATTTCTTGTGAATGTATTTTCAGACTCTCTGCTCGGGTGACTTAGGGGGGGTGCCGCTACACAGATGCCAGCTTCCCTTCCATGTCAAGCAACGGATTTTCTCCGCTTTTCTATCCCTCACCTCTCTTATAATTAGGAGAATCTAACCCTTCAACCGCCCTCTAAGTATTCAAGCTTTAGTCACTCTAATTAACCTCCGAAAAGTGGCGTCTGTGGGGGCCTCACCCTTCCTTCTGGCACCTTACGCTGGTAAGATGTTATATGTTTGTTTAAATGTTACAATATGTTAGAAAGACCCCTCTCTCTTGCTCGGCGGTATCCTTAAATCCTAGGTGTTCAATCGATTGGAATACTCCCAAAACGAATTATACTTGTTGCGAACACCTAACTAACACCATCTCAAAGACATTATGGGCTGTCTCACCTTGTATCCTCTAAGATATTAAATACATATTAAGGTTAGAGATGTCTACTTCCCAACTCAACTTAGAGTATAATATGCAAAACTACCGATCATAACCTGATTACTGCCCGAGCACACACATAAGCAAGAAGGGTTACTTTCCGATATAGATTCAGTAGCAGCCCGATGATGTTGAATAATTTGGAAGAATATTATTAACAGTGTTGATATGTATAAATGTTAGAATCCCCCCACATCTCCATTTCCCTGGTGATACAATGGGGCTTACTTTTACTTTTAAGTTAAGAGGACCTCCGTTAAGCTTCTGGTTTCGATACCAATCTACCTTGTTTTACAATTCAGTACTATTATTGTTTATTCAATGTTGATCCAATAGATCTGCTAAATGACCTGTCTGGAATGTCTCATACTTGACCCCCATGAGCTTAGACCCAAGGTTATTATGTATAGCTCTTAAAACAACGTTGGCTCCTTCATGTACTCATAGGCATGAACCTCAGTGGACGGGGGATACTGAGTCTCGACTGTTTCGATCCGACACTTCTCACCCCCCCACAAGACAGGAACGTAGATACTCCTGTCAAACCGTACCGGATACTTTTCGAACCTTAGGGTAGGTTATACATAACCGCCCTCACTCCGGAATACCTTACATCCCACTTCTCTAGAAATCCCAGTTCACTTACCACATATTCCTTCTCTCCCTCTTCCCCCTATTTCCCTCCTCTCTCTCTCTCTCTCTCTCTCTCTCTCTCTCTCCCCCTCTCTCTCTCTCCCCCTCTCTCTCTCTCTCTCTCCTTTTGTTTCTCCTTTACCCCCTTTTCCCCCCTTCCTCTTCTCTCCTTTCTTTTCTTACCTTGCAGTCTCCGCCACCACCACTTCCCGGCCAAGATAAGACTCGCAAACAGCTCTTGTCTCCGAACCCTTCCAACTCCCGCGGGAAAGAGTAGCTACCTTCTGCTTACCGCTCAAGTACTAGCGTTCTGACTGAACAATAGTCCACTATGACACACATACGCTCCACCACAAAACCCTCTTCACTCAAAATAGTCTTGCTAAACGTAAAGGGACTAAACATCCCGGAGAAGCGTAGTCAAGTTCTTGATATGATGTCTAAACTGAAGGCAAACATAGTGTTCTTACAAGAGACACATTTTCGCACAAACAAAATACCCAAGTTCATGAACCGCATGTTCCCAACGGTATACCATGCCACCAATTCTCTTGCGAAGTCCAAAGGGGTCTTAATTCTTATTTCCAAAAACCTTGACTGGCAATTTCAAGGACTCACTCATAGACACAGAAGGCAGATACCTCTTTCTGAAAGGCCGACTCCAGGGACGACCTGTTACCCTGGCCAACATATATAGCCACAATTCTGCACAAGTAAGCTTCTTTAGATCAATCTCACGATTACTTTCGAATTTCCACTCTGGACTGACCATCCTAGGGGGAGACTTCAATGTCGCTCTTTCCCCAATCTTAGACACCTCCACAGGCACGACCTCTCTACCTTACAAAGCTATCCGACAAATTAATCTACAAATCCAAGACCTTCTTTTACACGATACGTGGTGCTCTCTCCACCCTGACGAGAAAGACTTTACTTTCTTTTCGGCCCCACATAACAAATATTCGAGAATCGACTATCTGTTCCTGTCCCAGAAAGATATCCCCTTTCTTTCTACTGTCACCATTGAACCAATGTTGCTGTCGGACCGCCACCCAATTACAATGACCCTGACGTTCCCTGACAAACACATTCCCAAAAACATTTAGCGCCTAGATTCGTCTCTGCTTACTTCGGAAGAAGTAGTCAACGATATCAATAGTTGCATACACACCTTTTTCCTAGAAAACGACACGCCGGACATAGCCCCTCTCACACAATGGGAAGCCCACAAGTGCGTAGTCAGAGGTAAACTCATTGCTCTTAAAGCTTCGCGTCAAAAAGCCCAACAACAGAAAATCACAGATCTCCTTGACAAGATTAAAAGGCTTGAACTTGCCCACAAACAAATACAAGCACAGCAAACTTATCACAAACTCACCCTAACCAGGAAAATGTTACGTGAGGAACTGAACCGTAAGACGCAACGCAAATTTATGTTGCACCAAAAGATTTACTATGAATTCGGCAATAAATGTGGTAAATACCTTGCTAAAGCCCTCCAGACCAGGAAAGCACATGCAACCATTCATACTATTAAAGATCATCAGGGGAAGTCCCACATCACCTCGACAGACATAGCAGCCCAATTTGAGTCCTACTACTCTAAACTATACAATCTCCCGAAACATGACACAAGCCATTATGGATCTGAAAATAGAAGTAAGGTAATCAAGTCTTTTCTCAACAAATTTTCCCCCAAACCCATAGATAAAGAAGACGCCGCACACCTTGAAAATCCTATATCGGAAGAAGAACTCAAAGCAGCTATCAAGCAACTTAAAAATGGCAAAAGTCCTGGTCCAGATGGACTGACAGCCACATACTTTAAAACCTTTACAGACACTTTGGCCCCACATCTGGTTAGGACCTTTAACTCCTTAACATCATCCACCCTCCCCTTCCATAGGTTCCTAGAAGCACACATCACAGTGATCCCAAAAGATGAAAAAGACCCTACCTCAGTGAGTAATTATAGGCCGATATCCTTATTAAACGTTGATGTAAAACTTTATGCCAAGATTCTAGCCTCCCGTCTGTTACCTCTCCTACCTTCCCTGATAGGGAGGGACCAAGTGGGGTTTATACCTGGAAGAGAGGCTAGAGACAACACAATCAAGGCGCTGAATATACACCATTGGATTACGAATCAAAAACATAAGGGTTTCTTTCTGTCTCTAGATGCAGAGAAGGCGTTCGACAGGTTGGCATGGGACTATCTAGGAGCAGTCCTGAGACGTACTGGTCTCCGAGATCGGATGTTCAATGCTATCATGTCCCTCTATACCACTCCAACCGCTAGGGTACGTGTTAACGGCCACCTGTCGAACGCCTTCTCTATTAATAATGGAACCAGACAGGGATGCCCACTTTCCCCAATATTATTCATCTTAACCCTAGAACCCTTCCTCCAATGTCTCAGATCCAACAACAACATCAAGGGCTTCCACATCGCCGATCGCACCTACAAGATCGCTGCTTTCGCCGATGACATATTACTATTCCTGAGGGAGCCACACATATCGATCCCAAACCTCTTAAAAGAAGCAAATATCTTTCACACCATTTCCAACTTTAAGATCAATTTCACAAAATCCCAGGCCCTAAATATCTCCCTCCCACAGGAATTGGTAACACAATGGAAAAGCAACTTCCCCTTTAAATGGAGGCATGATCAGATTAAATATCTCGGGATACAATTGCCGGCAAAGCTTTCAGACCTATACTCCAAAAATTATCAACCCATCCTCCAAGCCATTACGAACGACCTAAATATTATTGGGCTTGTCACCTCTCTAGAATTATAGACTGGTCAGTGCACGACAAATGTAAAGACTGGGTCACCCTTGAACATACATTCTCCCCACTACCACTACGATCCTTGCCTTGGATTTTGTCCAAACACACCCCGAAAATGCTAAATAGTCATCCTCTCATTGCCCCGACACTCCAATGCTTTAAGGAAGCTTGCCGGAAGCTACACATTTCCTCCAATCCGGGACCCCTCACTCCGGTAAAACACAACCCAGCATTCCCACCAGGTATGTCCACTAATTTTCTGACGGATACCTGGCAACACTTAAGGGTCCTAGCCCATCACTTCTTCCGATCGGGTACATTTCTGGAGCGTTCATCCCTACCAATCAATGCAAACAGTAATGCCTTTCCACTCTGGACATATTTCCAGATCAGACATTTCTTAAAAGAAATTGATAGTGCTTCCTTAGTCTCTCGTCCACTTACGACATTTGAACAGCTCTGCACTCACTCTACACCCCAGCAGCATATGATCTCAAACGTTTACAACCTGCTCTCCTCGGGAAGCTCAATGAAAACTAATAAAGCTTGCATAAACTGGGAAAGAGACTTACAAACAGACTTAACAGAGGCACAATGGGAACACATTTCTATGATAACCCATAAAGGCTCCCTTAATGTCTCGATTCAAGAGAATAATTATAAAATTTTAATGCGTTGGTACAGAACCCCTGTAGTCATTCACAAATTCTATCCTACCCTACCTGACAAATGCTGGAGATGTACCAATGAAGTGGGTACACTAGAACACATATAGTGGTCCTGTCCCTTAATCCAACCTTTTTGGACCCAAGTTAGGGAACTGACCTCACAAATCTCCACATACACTCTAGAGCACTCCCCAGCACAATGCCTCCTTTATCACTCGGACATTCCGTCACATCGATACCGCAAAACGCTAATACCACCCTTACTAAATGCAGCCAAGTTGTGTATCCCTCTTCATTGGGGATCAACCCATGCGCCCACTATCCCGGAATGGCTCAAACGAGTAGAAAAAAATTGCGGAAATGGAGGAACTGATCGCCATAGCCAAAGACTGCCCAACCAAATTTTCAAACACATGGGCTTGTTGGTCCCACTTCTGTACCACTGACCAATATAAACAGTTGACCAACCAAATCCACACAGATCGCGATCCCTAGGACGCTGGCAACTCTCAACAACTTCTTTATTACATGCAGATGCTAAATCTATCAAAATATGTGATGGCCGACCTCCCCCACCTAAACAAGGGAAGAATGGGGGAGGTCGCTTGTTACGTTTTGCACGTACCCACCTAAAGACCCACCAGTTGGGTAACCCTACCCGTGGGAATGCAAACCTTCAGATAGGGTGGCGGAGACTGCGAGATATTTCTGACCCCTTCCTCACCCCCCTCACTCCCCCCCCTTTCCACCCCTCCATTCTCCTTCTTCTGTTCTCCCCTCCTCCCCTCCCCCTCTGTGTCTTCCGTTTCCTATAAATTTAGGTTTACACCATAAGCTAGTCTCCCCTTCGAACACAATCCCTTAGTTGTAAACACTGATGTTCAACCACCCTTAGCTGTCCAATTGTTGAGCTGAAATAGATACTCCACATTAACCACTATGATAGAGCAAAGTTCCGATTCTAATTAGGAAATACACCCAAACATCCGTAAATGTCATACAGAACAAAATAAAGACTCCGTGGACACCTCCCACCATCCTTGGACAGACCATCTCCCCAAGCACCAAAGCCAAGAGTCTCGGAGTCATTTTTGACTCAGGAATGACAATGAATGCACAACTAGGATCAGTGGTGAGCGGATCCCACCATCTCCTCCGCCAACTACGTAGACTCATCCCCTTCATCCCAGAAGAGGACAAAGCGGCAGTTGTGGGAACAATCATCAATTCCCGACTCGACTACGCAAATTCGCTCTACGTAGGACTACCCCAATATCAGCTTGCGCGCTTACAACTCATCCAAAACACGGCGGCAAGACTGTTAACAGGAAAAAAACCCTGGGAATCCATCTCCACCTCCCTAAAGAGCCTACACTGGCTAACCGTGAAGAATCAGATCACATTCAAGACCCTCTGCCTCACCCACAAATGCGTACAAGGAAACGCCCCACCATATCTCCGCGAGA
Source organism: Aquarana catesbeiana (assembly GCF_042186555.1). NCBI lineage: Eukaryota > Metazoa > Chordata > Amphibia > Anura > Ranidae > Aquarana > Aquarana catesbeiana. The sequence continues at coordinate 56,885,034 of NC_133324.1, read as the reverse complement.
AAATAAAACACTACACACCGAATCGCAGTCTTCGATCAGCTAACCAAAACCTCCTTACCATTCCCAAATACCGCTACAAAGCAAAGGGAGAACGAAGATTCGCAGTCCAAGGACCTCGACTATGGAATGCTCTTCCAACTAACATCCGCATGGAAGAAAACCACCAGGCCTTCAGAAAAAAACTAAAGACCTTCCTTTTCTGAGAAGCTGACATCAGAGAATGCATCCAGCGCCTTGAGGCGATTCAGTTCGCATTTGCAGCGCTTTACAAATCATTCATTCATTCATTCATTCAACTAATAGCATTGGGACAAATGCATTTGTACAAGTGACTTTTCACAACTATATCTCATTGTTTTCTATAAGTGTCCACCTTACCAAAGTCAGTGGAAGAAAAGCTCCCTTTTATTTTTGTTTTTCTCTGTGTTACAAGATTTACTGCTTGTTAGCTTTGACTGTCAGTGTTGCCGAATACCTTGTTATGCCTCATTTTCTGTAACTAAGGGCAATGTAAACCTTATTGTTATTTTACCAATAAAATATTATGGGAAAAAAAAAAAAATGAGACAAACTGCTTGAACAGTATCTCGATTCTTAATGGAGAAAATAAGTTTTTTCCGGTCAAGTTTTTTGACCCTATAGAAGGAACGTTTGAGCAAGGTGTGCCTGTATCCTCTATTTCTAAGTCTGAGATAAAGGTCCTGAGAAGCTTTAAAAAAATCAGTCTCATGTGTACAATTACGTTTGATGCGAAGATATTGACTGTAGGGAATGCTATTTAGTAGTGGTTTGGGGTGTGCACTTCCTGCATGGAGGATAGTGTTTCCAGATGATTCCTTGCGATAAAGTGCTGAAGAGAGTTTGCCATTGGAATCCACATGGATTTCCAAATCCAAAAGTCAAGTGTCCCTGAGGTTGGTGCCATTGTCACATACAACCATTCCTGGCTGAACCTGGTGTGGTGTCAACCACCTCTGAGCTTGCCCCTGCAGAGCTGACAGAATCTCTGCCCCAGTCTGTCCCCTAAGCAGACCAACTCAAGCACCGCATGGCATCTTTTTGTCTGAGTGCTTGCATAGCCCCTTGAACGCCTACGGAACACCACTGGTTCAGAGGACAAATCTGCAGAGAAAGAGGCCATAGAGGAAGAAGAAGAGGAGGGGGTGGAGGATAGAGCTGTGGCAGAACCACCACTAGTATTTTGGAGGCGTGGTGGCAGAACAAGCTCCAACAATACTGAACCTTGTCCTGCATCCTTCCCAGCTGCCAGCAGAGTTACCCAGTGCGCCGTGAAAGAAAGAAAGGTAACGTCCCTGTCCATGCCTGCTGGACCATGAGTCAGCAGTAATATGCACCTTACTGCTGACCGCCCTGTCCAACGAAGCCAAGACATTGCATTTTACATGCTGGTAGAGAGCTGGAATGGCCTTCTGTGAAAAGAAATGGCATTTGGGAACCTGCCACTGAGTATTGTGTACACTACCAGAAAAGTAGTAGCAACTGCACTAGGGGTACTGTGTACACCAACAGAAGTTTAATAACAACTATGGGTGCACTGCATGTATTGTGTACTGTGTACACCACCAGAAAAGTAGTAACAACTGCACTAGGGGTGCACGGTACTGTGTGCACCAACAGAAGTGTAATAACAACTATGGGTGCACTGTATGTATTGTGTACACCACCAGGAAAGTAGTAGCAACTGCACTAGGGGTGCACGGTACTGTGTGCACCAACAGAAGTGTAATAACAACTATGGGTGCACTGTATGTATTGTGTACACCACCAGGAAAGTAGTAGCAACTGCACTAGGGGTGCACGGTACTTTGTACACTAACAGAAGTGTAATAACAACTATGGGTACACTCTATGTATTGTGTACACCACCAGGAAAGTAGTAGCAACTGCACTAGGGGTGCACGGTACTGTGTACACCAACATAAGTGTAATAACAACTATGGGTGCACTGTATGTATTGTGTACTGTGTAAACCATCAGAAAAGTAGTAGCAACTGCACTAGGGGTGCACGGTACTGTGTACACCAACAGAATTGTAATAACAACTATGGGTGTACTGTATGTATTGTGTACACCACCAGAAAAGTAGTAGCAACTGCACTAGGGGTGCACGGTACAGTGTACACCAACAGAAGTGTAGTAACAACTATGGGTGTACTGTATTGTGTACACCACCAGAAAAGTAGTAGCAACTGCACTAGGGGTGCACGGTACAGTGTACACTAACAGAAGTGTAATAACAACTATGGTTGTACTATATTGTGTACTCCACCAGAAAAATAGTAGCAACTGCACTAGGGGTGAATGGTACTGTGTACACCACCAGAAGTCTAATAGCGACTATGGGTGCACTGTATGTATTGTGTACTGTGTACACCATCAGAAAAGTAGTAGCAACTGCACTAGGGGTGCACGCTACTGTGTACACCAACAGAATTGTAATAACAACTATGGGTGTACTGTATGTATTGTGTACTGTGTACACCACCAGAAAAGTAGTAGCAACTGCACTAGGGGTGCACGGTACTGTGTACACCAACAGAAGTGTAGAATCAACTATGGGTGTACTGTATTGTGTACACCACCAGAATAGTAGCAGCAACTGCACTAGGGGTGCACGGTACAGTGTACACTAACAGAAGTGTAATAACAACTATGGTTGTACTATATTGTGTACTCCACCAGAAAAATAGTAGCAACTGCACTAGGGGTGAACGGTACTGTGTACACCACCAGAAGTCTAATAGCGACTATGGGTGCACTGTATGTATTGTGTACTGTGTACACCATCAGAAAAGTAGTAGCAACTGCACTAGGGGTGCACGGTACTGTGTGCACCAACAGAAGTGTAATAACAACTATGGGTGTACTGTATTGTGTACACCACGAGAAAAGTAATAGCAACTGCACTAGGGGTGCACGGTACTGTGTACACCAACAGAAGTGTAATAGCGACTATGGGTTCACTGTATGTATTGTGTACTGTGTACACCACCAGAAAAGTAGTAGCAACTGCACTATGGGTGCACAGTACTGTGTACACCAACAGACGTGTAATAACAACTATGGGTGTACTGTATTGTGTACACCACCAGAAAAGTAGTAGCAACTGCACTATGGGTGCACGGTACTGTGTACACCAACAGACGTGTAATAACAACTATGGGTGTACTGTATTGTGTACACCACTAGAAAAGTAGCAGCAACTGCACTATGGGTGCACGGTACTGTGTACACCAACAGAAGTGTAATTACAACTATGCACCATGAACGGCCTGCAGTCAGATATAGCTAAACTGGATACAGTGGATATATATATATATATACACGAGACTGTCTGTATACATATATTAAATAGACTGCAACTAACTGAATAACCTGCCTGCCTGAAGTATATTAGAAAAAGTACACCAGGAACGGCCTGTAGTCAGATATGGCTAAACTGTATGCAGTGGATATATATATATATATATATATATATATATATATATATATATACACACACACAAGATTGTATATACAGTGTATATATATATATATATATATATATATATATATATATATATTAAATACACTGCAGCTAACTGAATAACCTGTCCCCCTGAGCCACGATTGGCGAAAGGCCCCCTGCCTTTGGCCAATAATGGCTCTCTTAGCTGAGGGTGCTGGGATTGGCCAAAGCATGCATATCATGGTGCATGCTTTGGCCAATCATCATATAGCAATGCACTGCGCCCCCGCAGTGCATTATGGGCCGTTACGTGCTGCTCGAATTTGGCGCGAACGGCCCATAATGTTCGGTTTTCAATGAACGGGCCAACAGCCAATGTTCAAGTCGAACTCATGTTCGACCCGAACAGAAAGCTCTTCCCTAATACTGTATAACGTACCTGTTACCACCACACACCACAGTAGAAAAATGTGTTTCAGTCATCAAAGACTCTGGTTTTCTTTTAAAATATTCAATGTACTTTGATAATTTTTTTCTAAAGAGCTATTTTTAGAAATTTTTGTAGAAATTGTTCTAGTAAAATTATTTTTGCGAGATTCAGGACTGTCTCAAGGCATGGGTACTGCCCAAGGGCTGCAGGTGTATGGAGCCCTATGAAAGGACTGCTGATAAGGGGGTACAGCTGGGCCTCCTGTACAGAGTCAGAGCCCCATCAATTCAACATGGGGGCCCTGGCAGCAGGAGGAATCAGCCCATGAACAGGAGTGGGTGATCGGTGTGGTGGGGGGCAATTAGAGCCAGCTGAAAGCCAGCTTCTCCTCCTTTCCCTCCCACTGGTGGGAAAGTCACAGAGGAACCAATCACTCCCCAGGAGCCTCCTCACAGAGCACATCCTGTCCATCCATTTACAGTGCAGCTGAGGCTGCAGAGAAAGGATTTGGAATCTATGTCCTCAATTCCTTTATCTGTCCCAAAACAGGGACATCAGGGGTCTGTTTACATAGTTACATAGTTACATAGTAGGTGAGGTTGAAAAAAGACACAAGTCCATCAAGTCCAACCTATGTGTGATTATATGTCAGTATTACATTGTATATCCCTGTATGTTGCGGTCATTCAGGTGCTTATCTAATAGTTTCTTGAAGCTATCGATGCTCCCCGCTGAGACCACCGCCTGTGGAAGGGAATTCCACATCCTTGCTGCTCTTACAGTAAAGAACCCTCTACGTAGTTTAAGGTTAAACCTCTTTTCTTCTAATTTTAATGAGTGGCCGCGAGTCTTGTTAAACTCTCTTCTGCGAAAAAGTTTTATTTCTATTGTAGGGTCACCAGTAAAGTATTTGTATATCGAAATCATATCCCCTCTCAAGCGTCTCTTCTCCAGAGAGAAAAAGTTCAGTGCTCGCAACCTTTCCTCATAACTAAGATCCTCCAGACCCTTTATTAGCTTTGTTGCCCTTCTTTGTACTCGCTCCATTTCCAGTATATCCTTCCTGAGGACTGGTGCCCAGAACTGGACAGCATACTCCAGGTGCGGCCGGACCAGAGTCTCGTAGAGTGGGAGAATTATCGTTTTATCTCTGGAGTTGATCCCCTTTTAATACATGCCAATATTCTGTTTGCTTTGTTAGCAGCAGCTTGGCATTGCATGCCATTGCTGAGCCTATCCTCTACTAGGACCCCCAGGGCCTTTTCCATCCTAGATTCCCCCAGAGGTTCACCCCCCCCCCAGGGTATAGATTGCATTCATATTTTTTCCACCCAAATGCATTATTTTACATTTTTCTACATTGAACCTCATTTGCCATGTAGTTGCCCACCCCATTAATTTATTCAGATCTTTTTGCAAGGTTTCCACATCCTGCGGAGAAGTTATTGCCCTGCCCTATTGTTTAGACCCCTGATATTTCACCAAAGCCTCCCCCAAACAGCGTTGTGGAAAAAAATGCAAAAAATAATTAAGGGTTGTATGCCCTTGTTCACATGGGTATACTTAAGTGTACACGTGTACACCCATGCGAGGACCATGTTTTCGCGCGTGGGCATGGGTATAATCAGTTCTTAAATAATTCAGCTTACGTGCATAAATGCATCAGTATGTGAGCAGCACCCACTACATACAGCACATAGAAGTTCACAGTTAGGTAGAGGTAGGGCTGAAGTGTGCGCATCATTATTGGTTAGGAAGGGGCGTATTTTGGAGATGTTGCGGAGGTTGAGGCAGCAAGCTTTGGACAGTGATAGACGTAGAGCCAAAAAGAGAGTTCAGAGTCCAGGATTACACCTAGAACCTTGGCGCATCTGAACAGGTTCATAGTTGAGCCATCGACCTTGACAGAGAAATCAGGGGAAGGGACACATGGGGAGGAAATATTATGAGCTTGGTTTTGGATAGATTAAGTTTGAAGAAGTGGTGTGATATCCAGGGCGATATGTCTGTTAGTAAATTAGTGATGCGTGAGGAAACTGATGGAGTGAGCTGAGGGATAGAGAGACAGATTTGCCCCGGAAGAAGTACAATTGTGAAGAATGCGGTCGGGCGAGGACACACAACCCTGTTATCGCAACTATATCATCGATATTTGGCTGCTGCAGCTTTCTTATTTATGCGCTGTACTTTTTGGCAATTTGTCTAAGTGAATTTGGCATTTAATAAACACCTTTAAAAAGGTATTTTTTGCACTATTGGAGCCCCTTGTTTATTTTTGGGTATAGCTGGGTGTCCTGAAGTCTATGCACAGTGCTGGAGGAACAGCTTATGGGATACGCATCATCCGCACTACATCTCTTATGGATACAACTGGGATATCCAAAATGCCTATTTGACCTTCCATAATAAAGGGTCAATTACTTGGGGTAAAAGCACATCTTGACTTTAATGTTGGTGACATCACATGGTGGAGGATTTCTTGGAATTGGTTTAACCAAAGCACTTCAGTTCATGTCTATTTATTTTCATTTGTATGTATTTTGTTGCTATTCAGCCTGTGTTGCTGTATTAGACTTTATGAACACATTTGGACTTTAATAGTTTACTCGTATTGCGCGCAACTTTATTTATATTTACAGATAGATTTGGTTGTCATCAGTGTAGAAATGGCACTAAAATCCATGAGATGACCCAGGAAGGAGGTGTAGATCGAGGATAGGAGCCTTGCTTGTTTTTTTATTTATTTATTTATTACAGATACTTATGTAGTGCCATCAATTTACGCAGCGCTTTATATATATATACAGTATCTCACAAAAGTGAGTACACCCCTCACATTTTTGTAAATATTTTATTCTATCTGTTTATGTGACAACACTGAAGAAGTAGTGAGTGTACAGCTTGTATAACAGTGTAAATTTGCTGTCCCCTCAAAATAACTCAACACACAGCTATTAATGTCTAAACCGCTGGCAACAAAAGTGAGTACACCCCTAAGTTGCCATTCCTCTCCCACTTCTCCGTGACGACATCACAGAGCTGGTGGATGTTAGAGACCTTGCGCTTCTCCACCTTCTGTTTGAGGATGCCCCACAGATGCTCAATAGGGTTTAGGTCTGGAGACATGCTTGGCCAGTCCATCACCTTTACCCTCAGCTTCTTTAGCAAGGCAGTGGTCATCTTGGAGGTGTGTTTAGGGTTGTTATCATGTTGGAATACTGCCCTGTGGCCCAGTCTCCAAAGGGAGGGGATCATGCTCTGCTTCAGTATGTCATAGTACATGTTGGCATTCACGGTTCCCTCAATGAACTGTAGCTCCCCAGTGTCAGCAGCACTCATGTATCCTTAGACTATGACATTCCTACCACCATGCTTGACTGTAGACAAGACACACTTGTCTTTGTGCTCCTCACCTGGTTGCCGCCACACACGCTTGACACCATCTGAACCAAATACGTTTATCTTGGTCTCATCAGACCAGAGGACATTGTTCCAGTAATCCATGTCCTTAGTCTGCTTGTCTTCAGCAAACTGTTTGCGGGCTTTCTTGTGCATCATCTTTAGAAGAAGCTTCCTTCTGGGATGACAGCCATGCAGACCAATTTGATACAGTGTGCGGCGTATGGTCTGTGCACTGACAGGCTGACCCCCCCCCCCCTTCAACCTCTGCAGCAATGCTGGCAGCACTCATATGTCTATTTCCCAAAGACAACCTCTGGATATGAAGCTGAGCACGTGCACTCAACTTCTTTGGTCGACCATGGCAAGGCCTGTTCTGAGTAGAACCTGTCCTGTATACCGCTGTATGGTCTTGGCCACCGTGCTGCAGCTCAGTTTCAGGGTTTTGGCAATCTTCTTATAGCTTAGGCCATCTTTATGTAGTGCAACAATTCTTTTTTTCAGATCCTCAGGGAGTTCTTTGCCATGAGGTGCCATGTTGAACTTCCAGTGTCCAGTATGAGAGAGTGAAAGCGATAACACCAAATTTAACACACCTGCTCCCCATTCACACCTGAGACCTTGTAACACTAACAAGTCACATGACACCAGGGAGGGAAAATGGCTAATTGGGCCCAATTTGGACATTTTCACTTAGGGGTGTACTCACTTTTGTTGCCAGCAGTTTAGACATTATGGGCTGTGAGTTATTTTGAGGGGACAGCAAATGTACACTGTTATACAAGCTGTACACTCACTACTTTACATTGTAGCAAAGTGTCATTTCTTCAGTGTTGTCACATGAAAAGATATAATAAAATATTTACAAAAATGTGAGGGTGTACTCACTTTTGTGAGATACTGTATATTGTACATTCACCTCAGTCCCTGCTCTCAAGTAGCTTACAATAAGGTCACTAACTCACTTACTTACTAGAGCCAAATTTAGACAGGAGCCAATAAACCTACCAGCATGTCTTTGGAGTGTGGGAGGAAACCCACGCAGGCACAGGGAGAACATGCAAACTCCAGGAAGGTAGTGGGGTGACTTGTTGCATTTCACCCGGCAGGGACTGTTAGGAAGGTTGTATGGTGCTTCTATGCTTTTTATTGGTGGCCCTGCACCCAGCGGATGCATCGTTCTGTAATGGAAATACTCCCAACTGTCCCTGATTTCGAGGGACTGTCCCTGATTTGGAGCAATGTCCCTCTGTCCCTCATTCCTCTTTATCTGTCCCTAATTTTGGTCTGATCTATATAGATGTATATAAAATGCACTTTTTATCGTTTAAAAAGTGTTTTTCAGCTCTAAACCTTTCATCTGATTTCTAAATTGCTGCATTTGTATATTCCAAAAGCCAATATAAAGGAAAAGTAGTGGTAAAAAAAGCACTTGTGGGTTTAACCCATCTTGTTTTTTTTTGTACAGATCTCCTTTAAGGGGGCGTGGCAAGGGGTGTGTCCTATGCCTGCATACTTTTGCTGATAGGTGTCCCTCATTCCCATCTCAAAAAGTTGGGAGGTAATAGCTTGGGTCAGCTTGGTCGGATCGAATGAGTTAAAGTGAAATTAAACCTGGAATTCTACTTAGAAATTGTACAACATTTTTTTCAATACACTGTCATACAAATGCAGCTTTCATAAGGACCACATGAAATACGTTGCACTGTGACTTATATCCCAACTAATTACAGTACGTTGGTTCCGCATTCGACTCTGCATTAAATATTAGATCTTGCATTCCCCTAAACAAGGCACTGGTCTATTTTTTACAGTCCTTCTATTTGTCATTAGACGTTAATCATAAAATTATTATAACATTTCACAAGCCTTCCTGTGTGCAGCATTTCCTTCCACATAATAGGAATATGTCATACATTTAAATCTCCCAGCTAATGCATCTTTTATGCACCGGCACTCGCGCGATGTGCAGAATATATTATATATTCTCTGTATTGAGATTTTTTTTTTTCCCCTCTTCTACAAAATAGAAGGGCACCAATTAAACGATTTTCTCTCGCAGCTTGTCCTTAATCTGTCAAGCATGATTATTTCACGAAAGAGAAAGAACTCTAATTGACATGAAGTATCTGCAAAATATCCCTTTTGCTGCCACCCCTGTCAAAGGTTCGTGGATACGCTAATACCGAGCTTGAATTGCATCATAAAAGCAAGCTCTGGGAAAATTGAATTATTTCGGTCTCGCTACCTAGAGATGGCGGCGATTTCAGTGTATCCATGGCTAACTAGGTGCTACACTTAGGATGAGTAAACAGCGATGCCGGGGCGTTGCTGTGGCAACAAATTCACTCTCGCAATTGCGTAAGTGATGAAGTCTTCAGCAACATGAAAAAGGCGCCATTTGGGATGACAGACACACACTCCGGCACCGGCAGCGCTAAAAACTTTGTTTTAAAGCTGAAGTTTAATCTGCTTAGATTCCCTGCTTTCCCCCTTTTTTATTAACGTTATAATAATAATTTTAACCGGTTGCCGACCGCCATATAGCACTTTAATTGCTACAGGGTGGCCGTGCTGCGCAGGATCACATATATATATATATATATATATATATATATATATATATATATATATATATATATATTTACTACTTTTATATTCTTTTGTACTAATAAAATTACTTTTGATCATCTATTCATCTTGAATTGTGCTGCATTAAAGCCCCGTTAGGGGGTTTCTTGTTTTTCATATATATATATATATATATATATATATATATATATATATATATATACACGTGATCCCACACTTCCAGGCATCGGGTGCGAGTGAACGCCGCCGACGGCCTGCTGCCGCTGTGATTCTACAATGTCCGCTGGCACCCGCTGATTGTACAGGTAGAACGACGATCTTGGACACAGATCTATGCCTTCCTTTAGTCTAGGGGTCTCCAAACTTTCGAAACAAAGGGCCAGTTTACTGTCCTTCAGACTTTAGGAGGGCCGGACTGTGGCTTTTGGGAGTAACAGTGCCCTTCATTGGAGTCAATAAGAGGAATAGTGCCCAATCGTTGGTGTCAGTGGGAGGAATAGTGCCCCATCGTTGGTGTCCGTTGGAGGAATAGTGCCCCATCGTTGGTATCAGTGGGAGGAATAGTGACCCATCGTTGGTGTCAGTGGGAGGAATAGTGCTCATCGTTGGTGTCCGTGGATGGAAGAGCGCCCCAAGGGTCTGATAAAGGCAAACAAAGGGCAACATCCAGCCCCCGGGCTGCAGTTTGGAGACCAGTGCTCCAGTCAAAGCACCTCCCCCACAGTGGTAAAACACTGGCTAGGCACACAGTTAACTCTTTGACTGCCCCTGATGTTAACCCCTTCCCAGCCAGTGTCATCAGCACAGTGATAGTGCATATTTTTAGCACTGATCACTGCAATAATGTCACTGGTGCCCAAAAAAGTGTCAAAAGTCTCACAGTGTCCAATTTGTCCACCGCAATATCGCAGTCCCAATAAGTCACTGATTGTCACCATTATTAGTAGAAACAACATAAATGAATAACAATTCCATAACTTTATCCCATAGTTTGCAGACTCTTTTGCACAAACCAATCAATATACGCTTACTGGAATTTTTTTAACCACAAAATGTAACAGAATACATATTGGCTTAAATTGATGAAGAAATTTGATTTTTACATTTTTTTATTGGGAATGTTTTATAGCAGAAAGTATATAATGTTGTTTTGTTTTTTTAAATTGTCCTTTGTTTGTTTATATCACAATATATAAAAACCGCAGAGGTGATCAAATACCTCCAAAAGAAAGCTTTATTTGGGTACAGCTTCGCACAACCGTGCAATGGTAAGTTAAAGTATTGCAGTGTTGTATCACAAAAAATGGCCTGGTCAGCAAAGGGGGTAAATCTTCCGGAACTGAAGTGGTTAAATAAATCCTATCTGTTTTCATTACATAACTTATTATTGACCCGGTGATGTGATTCTCTATGCAATGCAGGAAGACCATGGCTGGTGGGAGGGGGCGGCAGGGTGCTGTACATGGCCTTAGTACTGCTCCCAAGAACCCTCGGTTTTAGTACAAGTGTAGCCCTCTTTTTGGGAGGATTTTGAGAAATGGCCCTCCCACCACAGGATATTGTGGTAAATAGGGATGGGCGAACGGTTCATAGTTACATAGTTACATAGTAGGCGAGGTTGAAAAAAGACACAAGTTCATCAAGTCCAACCTATGTGTGTGATTTTATGTCAGTATTACATTACATATCCCTGTATGTTGCGGTCATTCAGGTGCTTATCTAATAGTTTCTTGAAGCTATTGATGCTCCCAGCTGTGACCACCGCCTGTGGAAGGGAATTCCACATCCTTGCCGCTCTTACAGTAAAGAACCCTCTACGTAGTTTAAGGTTAAACCTCTTTCTTTCTAATTTTAATGAGTGGCCGCGAGTTTTGTTAAACTCTCTTCTGCGAAAAAGTTTTATTTCTATTGTAGGGTCACCAGTACGGTATTTGTAAATTGAAACCATATCCCCTCTCAAGCGTCTCTTCTCCAGAGAGAATAAGTTCAGTGCTCGCAACCTTTCCTCATAACTAAGATCCTCCAGACCCTTTATTAGCTTTGTTGCCCTTCTTTGTACTCGCTTCATTTCCAGTACATCCTTCCTGAGGACTGGTGCCCAGAACTGGACAGCATACTCCAGGTGCGGCCGGACCAGAGCCTTGTAGAGCGGGAGAATTATCGTTTTATCTCTGGAGTTGATCCCCCTTTTAATGTATGCCAATATTCTGTTTGCTTTGTTAGCAGCAGCTTGGCAATGCATGCCATTGCTGAGCCTATCATCTACTAGGACCCCCATGTCCTTCTCCATCCTAGATTCCCCCAGAGGTTCCCCCCCCCCCCCCCAGTGTATAGATTGCATTCATATTTTTGCCACCCAAATGCATTATTTTACATTTTTCTACATTGAACCTCATCTGCCATGTAGTTGCCCACCCCATTAATTGGTTCAGATCTTTTTGCAAGGTTTCCACATCCTGTGGAGAAGTTATTGCTCTGCTTAGCTTAGTGTCGTCTGCAAATACAGAGATTGAACTGTTTATCCCATCCTCCAGCTCGTTTATGAACAAATTAAATAGGATTGACAGAACCCTGGGGGACCCCACTACCCACCCCTGACCATTCTGAGTACTCCCCATTTATCACCATCCTCTGAACTCACCCTTGTAGTCAGTTTTCAATCCATGTACTCACCCTACGGTCCATGCCAACGGATCTTATTTTGTACAGTAAACGTTTATGGGGAACTGTGTCAAATGCTTTTGCAAAATCCAGATACACCACGTCTACGGGCCTTCCTTTATCTAGATGGCAACTCACCTCCTCATAGAAGGTTAGTAGATTGGTTTGGCAAGAACGATTCTTCATGAATCCATGCTGATTACTGCTAATGATACCGTTCTCATTACTAAAATCTTGTATATAGTCCCTTATCATCCCCTCCAAGAGTTTACATACTATTGATGTTAGGCTAACTGGTCTGTAATTCCCAGGGATGTATTTTGGGCCCTTTTTAAATATTGGCGCTACATTGGCTTTTCTCCAATCAGCTGGTACCATTCCAGTCAGTAGACTGTCTGTAAAAATTAGGAACAACGGTCTGGCAATCACTTGACTGAGTTCCCTAAGTACCCCCGGATGCAAGCCATCTGGTCCCGGTGATTTATTAATGTTAAGTTTCTCAAGTCTAATTTTAATTCTGTCCTCTGTTAACCATGGAGGTGCTTCCTGTGTTGTGTCATGAGGATAAACACTGCAGTTTTGGTTACTGAAGCCCCCCGATTCACTCGTGAAGACTGAGGAGAAGAATAAATTCAATACCTTCACCATCTCCCCATCCTTTGTAACCAGATGTCCTTTCTCATTCTTTATGGGGCCAATATGGTCTGTCCTCCCTTTTTTACTGTTTACATACTAAAGAATTTCTTGGGATTTTTTTTGCTCTCCTCCGCTATGTGTCTTTCATGTTCTATCTTAGCCATCCTAATTGCACCCTTACATTTCTTGTTGCATTCTTTATAAAGTCTGAATGCTGAGGATGATCCCTCAACCTTGTATTTTTTGAAGGCCTTCTCCTTTGCTTTTATATGCATTTTTACATTGGAGTTAAGCCATCCAGGACTTTTGTTCGCTCTTTTAAATTTATTACCCAATGGGATACATTGGCTAATGCCCTTATTTAATATACTCTTAAAGCAAACCCATCTCTCCTCCGTATTCTTTGTTCCTAATATTTCATCCCAATTTATGCCTTTTAGCAAGGTTTGTAGTTTAGGGAAGTTGGCTCTTTTGAAATTCAGTGTCATTGTATTCCCTTTAAGTTTCCTATTTGTGTGATTTATACTGAAGCTAATTGACCTGTGATCGCTGTTACCTAAATTGCCCCGTATTTCCACATCCGTGATCAGGTCTGTATTGTTGGTAATCAGTAGATCCAGTAATGTTTTATTTCTAGTTGGTGCGTCTACCATCTGACCCATAAAATTGTCCTGCAAGACATTAAGGAACTGGCGAGCCTTAAATGAATGCACGGTTCCCTCCGCCCAGTCTATGTCTGGATAATTAAAATCCCCCATTATGATAACACTTCCCATCCTTGCTGCTAATCCAAATTGTGATAGGAGATCTGTCTCCACTTCCTCCCTCAAGTTAGGGGGCCTATAGCATACTCCCAGTATTATTTTCCCCTTATCTTCATCCCTTTGGAGCTCTACCCATAAGGATTCCACCTCCTCCCTAGCTCCCTCAGTGATGTCATCTCTCACATTCACTTGTACATTATTCTTGATATATAGGCATACCCCTTCCCCTTTTTTACCCTCTCTATCCTTGCGGTAAAGGGTATACCCTTGAATGTTTGCCAGCCAATCATGAGAGCTGTTGAACCAGGTCTCTGAAATTCCCACAAAATCCAAATCCTCCTAGTACAACAGTATCTCTAGTTCACCCATCTTGTCCGCCATGCTCCTGGCATTGGTGAACATGCCACATAGTTTAGACCGGTCGCATATTGTCCTCGTATTGGGTGTTTCGAGATTGCAACTAGGACTTGCTACTATACTTACCTTGTGTTTTTGTGCTTTGGCCAACCTACCACTACTACCCTCTGGAATATCTTCCGCGCTGACTATCTCTACCTCTGGACCCTCCCCCCCATCGCCTAGTTTAAAAACCCCTCTAACTTTTTGGCCATCTTCATTCCCAGTAGATCTGCACCCTCCTCATTTAGGTGCAGTCTGTCCCTTCTATAGTACCGGTTATCGACTGAGAAGTCGGCCCAGTCCTTCGGGAACCCAAACCCCTCCTTACTACACCAGCTCTTCAGCCACTTGTTTACTTCCCTAATCTCCCTCTGCCTTTCTGGTGTGGCTCGATGTACCGGTAGAATTCCTGAGAATACTACCTTGGAGGTCCTTTTCCTCAATTTAGCTCCTAAGTCCCTAAAATCATTCTTTAGGACACTCCATCTGCCTCTGACTCTGTCATTGGTGCCAACGTGCACCATGACAGCTGGGCCTTCCCCAGCCCCTCCCAGTAATCTGTCCACAAGATCCATCATGTGCCAAACCCGAGCACCCGGTAGACAACATACTGTTCGGCGCTTCAGGTCTTGGTTACAGATAGCCCTCTCTGTCCTTCTAAGAATTGAGTCCCCTACCACCAGAATCTGTCTTTCCTTTCCCTTCGCTGCCCCCCCCCCCTCCCACTGTCACTGGAGGAGTTCTTCCCCTGGCAGCTAGGAGAGTCCCTCAGCTCCAGCAGTGCTGGTCCCTCGCTGGTTTCACCAATGTCACTCAACGGAGCGTACTTATTGGGATGCTCCAGTCCTGGATCGGCCTCCCTAGCACTTCCCCCTCTACCCTTCCTGACTGTCACCCATCTACTTTTACCCATCTACCCCTGCCGGCACCTGCCGTGTACGTTCCTGGCTCTCCTTTAGTATGGAGGGACTTCTCAGTGCTCACAGTTTCTTCCCCAGATTCAGAACCTGGGCTTTCAGGGAAACAATGTGCTTACATTTTGCACAGCATATATTTCAGTGCATTACTGCAAGTTTACTGCAGTATATTTCAATGCGTTACTGCAAGTTTAACACCGTATATTTCAGTGCGTTACTTGCTGCTTAACGCCGTATATTTCAGTGCGTTACTGCAAGTTTAACACTGTATATTTCAGTGCATTACATGCAGTTTAACGCAGTATATTTCAGTGCGTTACTGCAAGATTAACGCCGTATATTTCAGTGCGTTACATGCCATTTAACGCAATTTATTTAGTGCATTACTGCAAGTTTAACGCCGTATATTTCAGTGCGTTACTGCAAGATTAACGCTGTATATTTCAGTGCATTACATGCCATTTAACACAGTTTATTTAGTGCATTACTGCAAGTTTAACGCCAAATATTTCTTTGCGTTAGTGAACATTGAACACAGTATATTTCAGTGCTTTACTGAAAAGTTTAACGCTGTATATTTCGGTGCGTTACACGACGTTTAACGCAGTATATTTCAATGCGTTACTGCAAGATTAAAGCTGTATATTTCAGTGCGTTACATGCCATTTAACGCAGTTTATTTAGTGCATTACTGCAAGTTTAACTCCGTATATTTCAGTGCATTACATGCTGCTTAACACCGTATATTTCAGTGCGTTACTGCAAGTTGCTATGCCTGGCACATGTCCTCAATTTGGTGGTGCAGCGTTTCTTAAATAGGTACCCAGGGTTGGAAGATCTGCTAAAGCAGACCAGAAGAGTCTGTAGCCATTTCAGGAGGTTTATACACAGCCAGTGCTCGGTTGGCTGAAATTCAGCGGGATTACCACCTGTCCATAAACTGCCTGATTTGTGACATGCCCACCAGGTGGAACTTGACTTTGGCAATGCTACAGCAGCTGCACATGCAGCAGAGGGCCATCAACAAGTACCTGTGTGAGTATGGCACAACGACAGGCTCAGGCCTGCTATGCTTTTTTTCCCCGCGCCAATGGCTGCTCATAAAGGATGCATGCACTGTACTGTCAGCATCTGAGGAGGCTACAAGGATGGTGAGCCATGACAATGCATGCATCAGTGACACAATCCTGTTGTGTTCCTGCTTGAGTAGACACTGCATGGCATTATGGACAGGGCAGTCGAGGCAGAGCAGCGGGAGAAAGAGGGGGTCCTCCTTTACTCTCAAGGCCCACTTTATGCAGACACCATTGTTCCTATGCCAAAGCACACACAAGAGGAGAGGGAGGAGGGGGAGGAGGAGGATTATGGCAGTTTTGGAGGCATTGAAGCAGAGGAAGACATACGTCAAACAGTAAGAGATGGTTTTCAATCCCCAGATCCCTTGGGAGTAGTAAGTGGCTGGGAAGAGGAAGTTTCAGATACTGTAATCCTCAGTGACCCTGAGGAGTCTGCTTCTCATGCCTCCCAGATTTGCGGTGCATGGGCTCCTTAATGCTACAAAGCCGGCAAAAGGACCCAAGAATGTGTGACCTAAAGGAGAAGGATCACTATTGATTGGCAATCCTCCTTGACCACTGTTATAAGGGGAAAGTCTCAGAACTCATCACGTCCTCACAGAGAGTGCAGAAGATTAAATCTCTTGAGGAAACCTTAAAAAAGGAGTTTATTTAATGCTTTTTCTGACTCTAGTATGTTACAGTGTCATGGAAAACATAGTTTTGAGGCTCCTGTTGGTCAAGAGAGGAGTGGTGGAGAACGCGGCCACCTAAGTGAAGCATTTCACAATTTTTTTTATCATCGCCACCCAGGGCTGTCAGCTTCCACATCCCATCGGCAGCATCTGCATTACATGGTGGACGAATATCTAGGGGCGAAAACAGAGATGAGAGCTTTGCAGTCGACGATCCACTGGCTTACTGGGTCATGAGAATAGACCACTGGCTAGAACTTGCCCAGTATGCAATTGAGCTGCTGGGCTGCCCTGCATCCAGTGTGTTTTCCGAACTGGCATTCAGTGCTGCTGGAGAGTTTATTACTGATAATAGAACGTGTCTGTCCACCCCTGATGCCGATGTCGCTGAGTGTTTTTGGGATGTGGAATCTGTTTTTGGGATGTGGAAGTATTTTTGGGATGTGGAATCTCTTGGGATGCAGGACTTCTAGGCTGCCTAGCATTGTGGGTGTTGATTTCATCTGGAAGAATTTTTTTGGTGTAGGTTTAATGGGCACAATCAACACCCAAAGACCAATTTTTCCGGACCTGTTTGACAGGTGCATATCATTTCAGTTTTTGACAGCAAGGCAGTTTCTTGCTTTCATCAAGAGTGCCTCTATAGGGTTACGGTGTGAAGGTGCCACCGACATCCAAAGCACAATTTTTCCGCACCTGTTCCTTCTAACCAAAGTCTGTGGAAGAGACACCAGAATTTATCCAAAAAAACCTCTAATCTTATTCCCAGTCCACTATATTGTGTCCTCATCAAACAGACTGGCTCCTCAAGCCATTGCTTACAAAATCAAAAAAGCTTGCAGGGAAAATTTTATTTTTTTGGCTTTATAGATGCAATTATTGCTGCAGCAGCTTCTATACACAGTAAAGATGTGCTAATTTACAGGTAGACTAAGGGGGACACCCCAGGCACTATATTGAAAGGAGTTTTTCATTTGTCTGCTGTCACTTTAAGCATCAATAAATCACTGCTCATTTAAAAATGACTTAAAAAAAAAAATGTCATTGATACATGTTCCCCAGGGCAGTACCTGGACCCCCATAACCATTGTATGCCCATTTACTTGCATATAAGCCTAAAATGGGCACTTTAGATTTTTCCAGTTCGGGTCCCATAAACTTCAAAAGGGTTCATTATTCAGTTCCAAACTTTCGCAATGTTCCAAAGTTCTGGTGCGAACTGAACAGGGGGTCGTTCAGCCCATCCCTAGTGGTAAATCTGTAGGTAAGGAATATAACCAGAGGAATTTCCTCCAAAGTGACGGATTCCCTGGTTGTCACCTGAGCTAATGGAGGAATTTTCCTCTATTCCCATTCTGGGCACAACCCAAAATTTGGGGTAAAATAAAACATGTGTTCTAATACCTCCCCATTGTTTCCAAAACTAAAAAAAACCCCAAAAAACAAATAACGTTGCCTTTAGTTATACGTTAAAGTGATTGTAAAGGCAGAAGATTTTTTATCTTAATGCATTCTATGCATTAAGATAAAAAGCTTCCTGTGTGCAGCAGCCCCCCTAATACTTATCTGAGGCCCATCTAGATCCAGTGATGTTGCAGGAGAAAATCAGCTGTCTGGGACTCCCCCCCTCATTGGCTGAGAGAGCAGCATGGCACCATTGGCTCCGGCTGTTATCAACGTCAGTGAGCCAATGAAGAGAGAAAGGAGGCGGGCCGGGCCGCGGCTCCCTGTCTGATTGGACACAGGGAGCTGTGACTAGGCTCAGGTGCCCCTATCGCAAGCTGCTTGTTGTGGGGGCACTTAACAGGTGGGAGGGGCCAGGAGCACTGAAGAGGGACTGGAGAAGAGGAGGAAGCATTGCACAGCGCAGGTATGTATAACATGTTTGTTATTTTTAATGAAAAAAAAACCCGAGACTTTGGTATCACTTTAACTCTGTACCGTGCTGGCAGATCTTCATGATAAGTTGTAAACTAGATGAGCACACCGTTTGTCCCAACAAAGGGGGAAAGATCTCAAGGCTTGGGTGGTACATTGTATGCTACAGAAATGCTAAACCTCTAATTGAATAATGCAAGTTATTCTGTGCAATACAAGTTGCCTATGGAGTTCCAAGAGCTCAAAGGAAGCAACCAGAAAGGTAAGAGAATTTTTTTCTCTTGTGTAAATGGGAACACATATATATTTATTACAGGTACTTACTGTATATAACGCCATTAACTTACGCAGCGCTTTACACATGCACTATATTGCCAAAAGTATTGGGATGCCTGCCTTTACACGCATTCAATATTGAGTTGGTTCACCCTTTAGCAGCTTCAACTTTCTGGGAAGGCTGGCCACAAGGTTTAGGAGTGTGTCTATGGAAGTTTGACCATTCTTCCAGAAATGCATTTGTAAGGTCAGACACTCATGTTGGACCAGAAGGCCCGGCTCGCAATCTCTGCTCTATTTCATCCAAAAGGTGTTCTATCGGGTTGAACTCTGTGCAGGTCAGTCAAGTTCCTCCACCCTAAACTCGCTCATCCATGTCTTTATGGACCTTGCTTTGTGCACTGGTGCGGAGTCATGTTGGAACACGAAGGGGCCATCCCCAAACTGTTCCCACAAAGTTGGGAGCATGAAATTGTCCAAAATGTCTTGGTACACTGACGCCTTAAGAGTTCCCTTCACTGGAACTAAGGGGCCAAGCCCAACCCCTGGAAAATGACCCCACACCGTGATCCCCCCACCCACCAAATGATTTGGATGAGCGAGTTTGGGGTAGAGGAACTTGACTGGCCTGCACAGAGTCCCAACCTCAACCTGATAGAACACCTTTGGAATGAATTAAAGTGGAGACTGCGAGTCAGGCCTTCTCATCCAACATCAGTGCCTGACCTCACAAATACGCTTCTGGAAGAATGGTCAAACATTCCCATAGACACTCTACTAAACCTCGTTTACAGCCTTCTCAGAAGAGTTGAAGCTGTTATAGCTGCAAAGGGTGGGCCAACTCAATATTGAACCCTACGGACTAACTATAATGGGATGCCATTATAGTTCATGTGCGTTTAAAGGCAGACGTCCCAATACTTTTGGTAATATAGTGTATATATTGTACATTCACATCAGTCCCTACCCTCAAAGAGCTTACAATCTACGGTCCCTAACTCACATACTAGGGCCAACTTAAACAGGAGCCAATTAACCTACAAGCATGTTTTTAGCGTGTGGGAGGAAAAAAAAAGAAGAAAGAAAGAAAGAAGAAAAAAAAAAACTTTCCAAGCATGGCTACCTTATCTTGCATTCTGGTAGACTCTATGAGCCTTCTCCATGCTACCATTGTGTAAAAATGCGGTTATGCCAATCTTGTGCATGCACCCCTAGCACACTAGTGGGATGGTCTCCATGATTAAGCTCTTTGTGGTGGGAAAACCATTGGAGCAGGAGGTGGATAGGGCAGCACAGTGGTGTAGTGGGTAACACTCTCGCCTAGCAGTAAAAAAGGGTTGCTGGTTCGAATCCCAACCACGACACTACCTGCCTGGAGTTTGCATGTTCTCCCTGTGCCTGCGTGGGTTTCCTCTGGGTACTCCGGTTTCCTCCCACCCTCCAAAGACATGCTGGTAGATTAATTGGCTTCTGTCTAAAATTGGCCCTAGTATATGAATGTGAGTTGGGGACCTTGGATTGTGGGCTCCTTGAGGGTAAGGACCGATGTGAGTGTGCGATGTATGTGTGGAGTACTTTGTAAATTGACGACTCTATATGGGTACCTTAAAAAAATAAGGATAATTGTAGACACGCACCCTCACTCACTCAGGTTGAACTGGATGGACTGGTATCTTTATTCAACCTTACTAAGTATGTAGGTGAGACTATACGTTGTGAATCCTCTACTTCTTATATTAACTTGTTCCCACCTGCCATGTGCATATAGGTAGCCACTAGGCGGGTGGGCTCCAACGGCAGGTAGGTGGGCTGGAATGGCGAGCGGCCGCTAGGCAGGTGAGCTCCAATGGCAAAGCAGCTGCTACATGGGAAAGCTTCAACTGCGAGCAGCCACTAGGTGGGTGGGCTCTAACGGCGAGCAACCACTAGGTGGGTGAGCTGCAGTGGCGAGTGGCCTCTAGGCAGGTGGGTGAACTTTAATGCCGAACAGCCACATATATATATATATACACACACACACACACACACACACACATATATATATATATATATATATATATATATATACGTCCATGGGGAAAAGCTTTTCTGTGCTCAGAGCGTGTATACTTCTCGTTCCCAGCACAGTAAATAAGATGTCATGGGCAGTTCCCGATGCACAATTAGAACATCTTAAAGAGCTAGGGTGCAAAGGCGGTGATGGTTTTACATCAGTGCCGGCATCAGTATGCAGCCTCTTATTTCTACTTGACAAGGGGGGCGGTTTCATTTACATGTAAAAGGAAGAAATAAGAGTAGTGCCCTTATTCAATAACGTGCCATTAATTAATATACTTAAAGAATGAACATAATAAGTATCCAAAACATACAAATAAATAAATGTAAAAAAAAATCCAACTAAAGGCCAGTGGTAGGAGTCAGTTCATATAGAGATAAAAATCTCATAGGAGTGACTTGAAAAAACAGACATCACATCAATCCAAACATCGACTGTTAAATTTATGAATTGTCCTCTCACCTCCAAAAATGACCCAAAGGTCAAACAAGGCTCATCAGATAGTCAGATAAGGAATCCTGCTGATGGATTTGTAAAGACATCCAGGTCCCAAGACAAAGAACTACGTCCAGATCTTGGTATCAAAACATCTTGGGAAACTCCATATGTAGAGGAAACAGCTCGCTCCAAGAAATGGCATGTCTTGTATAAATGGTGCTCAAATGAAACCAAGAAACAGCCATAGTGCAATATTGCAAAATAAAAAGTAAATTTATTAAGTAAAAGAAGCTGCTTACATCAAGTATGAATAAAAAGCGCAGTAAGAAAAAATGGGAGCAGTGACACACTCGCTTCCTCACCGCACTTCCATAAAACGCCACAAGGCTCCACCCGACGCGCTGTGTCACTGGTCACGTGACTTCCTCAGGGCTTCCTCATTTACATGTCGCCATACTGTCAGCAACAGAAAAGCCGCCAATTCTGCATCCCAATAATTCCGCTCTAGAGCGCTGGGTGCGCGTGTGGCAGATTGGTACAACCAGATTTTACAAGATGGCAGCATGAAGGAGATAAGGGACTCATAACATTCATGTAAGCACCACAAATTCTGCTCATGTGCACCCATGACATTTGGCATTGTTCTCGCCTTGGTTGAGAAATCTGGGAGCAAGGGGCTACAGGATCAAAAAGAAAAAAAAAAAGAAAAAATTTTTTTTGCCCATTTCATCAAAAGAGGGGGTCCCAAACTGTATTAGGGAATCTTAAAATAGGGTGAAGGTCCACATCAGGACAGGGTCCCTCCATGTATATCATCCTCCGACTGCTACACTGTTTACCCTTTTCCAAGTTAATTTACCCTTTTAAACGCTCATTATTATCTAAACAGTATACCAGCTAAGTGGCTCATTGTAATCCATGACAATAAGAGGTAATAACATTCCGCTTTGTAATAAATTAACAAACAAGTATTTCATTATCTGGCTTTGTGCTCTGCGAATTATTGTACGTCTTGTCAAAACGACGCTATAGTTTTCCTGCTCCTATTCTCCCGAGCTAAGATAATTATCTCCATAGATAATTATCCAATATCAATGTAATTCACACATACAGGAACGTTTACATACCTATTGTTTTCAAGTCAGTGTTTAAAAATATATATAGAGGAAATAAAGATGTTCTTCCAGGCACAATCCAGGATATCACACCATAGGAGGTCCTACAACATTCATTACATCCCACAGTTCCAAGTTCTCAGTTTAAAAATAAGTCATTAACCACTTCAATACCAGGCACTTAGACACCTTCCTGCCCAGGCCAATTTTCAGCTTTCAGCGCTGTCGCAGTTTGAATGACAATTGCGCGGTCATCCATCACTGTACCCAAACTAAATTTTTATCATTTTGTTCCCACAAATAGAGCTTTCTTTTGGTGGCATTTGATCACTTCTGCAGTTTTTATTTTTTGTGAAACAAATAAAAAAAGACCGAAAATTTTGAAAAAAATAAAAGTTTTGCTTTTGTTTCTGTTTAAAAATGTTGTAAATAAGTAAGTTTTCTCTTGCACTGATGGGCACTGATAAGGTGGCATGGACAGGCACTGATAAGGCGGCAGCGATGAGGTGGCACCAATGAGCGGGCACTGACGATGGGCACTGATATGCGGCACTGATGGGCACTGGTAGGCGGCACTGATGGGTGGCACTGATATGCAGCACTGATGGGCATTGATAGGTGGCACTGATGAGCACTCATGGGTGGCACTAGGTGGCACTGGTGGGCACTGATGGGCACTGATAGGCGACACTGATTGGCTCTGAAAGGCTGCAAAGATGGGTTCTTATGGGTGGCACTGCTGGGTACTGATGGACACTGATAGGCGGCACTGATGGGCACTGATACGTGGCACTGATGGGCACTGATACGTGGCACTGGTAGGCATCCCTGGTGGCACTGGCAGTGGTAGGCATTGGAGTGGGCACTGATTGGCAGCTGCCTGGGCATTGATTGGCAGCTGCCTTTGCACTGATTAGTATTTCCCTGGGGGTCTAGGGGGCATACCTGGTGGTCCAGTGTGGCTGATTTCCCTGGTGGTCCTGGGCGGCTTCCCTGATGGTCCTGGGTGGGATCCGAGTGGGGGCTGTGCTGATAAACAATCAGCACAGACCCCCCCCTGTCAGTAGAGCCGCCGATCGACTCTCCTCTACTCGTGTCTGTCAGACGCGAGTGAGGAAAAGCCGATCACCAGCTCTTCCTATTTACATCGTGATCAGCTGTGATTGGACACGACTGATCACGTGGTAAAGAGCCTCCGTCAGAGACTCTTTACCTGATCGGTGTAGCGGTGTGTCAGACTGACACCCTGCAACAACGATCGCCGCGATGCGTGCCCCCGGGGGCGCACAGCGGCTCAATATCCTGAGGACGCCATATGACGCCCAGTCAGGATATTGAAACCACTTTGCCGCCGTCATTCTGCTATATGGCGGGCGGCAAGTGGTTAAGATATAAATTACCAGTAGTAGTTAAAGCGGGACCTAACTCCCCCCAAATAGGCAGAGTAGGTACCGGCCTAGGGGCCCCGCACCGTTTAAGGGCCCCACCACAACGGATCAAAATAATATTGATTTGATCTTAAAAGAAAATTACAATGAAGCTTTCTTAACCACCCGGCTTATAACAGATTGATGTCCTGGTGGTGGCTTTCCCATCCTGAGTGGAGGCCATATGACGTCCTTCAGAACGAGCCGCACGGTAAGGAGCCTATGACTTAGGCTCTTTACCATGTCATCAGCTGTGTCCACTCACAGCTGATCACAGTGTAAATAGGAAATGCCAGTTATAGGCATTCCTCTCCTCACGCTGACAACATGTGAGGAGAGGAGAGCCGATAAACGGGTTTCAACACAGGGGAGATCAGTGTCACCCATCAATGCCCACCAGTGCCCATCAGTGATGGCAATCAGTGTTGCCTTTCAGTGCCCATCAGTGATGCCTGTCAGTGCCCATCAGTGCTGCCTTTCAGTGCCCATCAGTGCTGCCTTTCAGTGTCCATCAGTGCCTCCTCATCACTGCTGTCTATCAGTGCCATCTATCGGTGTTACCCATCAATGCCCACCATTGCCCATTATTGATGGCAATCAGTGCCCATCAGTGCTGCTTTTAGTGTCCATCAGTGATGCCTGTCAGTGCCCATCAGTGCCTCCTCATCACTGCTGCCTATCAGTGCCGTCTATCGGTGTCACCCATCAATGCCCACCATTGCCCATCAGTGATGGCAATCAGTGCCTATCAGTGATGCCTGTCAGTGTCCATCAGTGATGCTTGTCAGTGCCAATCAGTGCCTCCTCATCAGTGCTGCCTATCAGTCCCGTCTATCTGTGTCACCCCTCAATGCCCACCAGTGCCCATCAGTGATGGCAATCAGTGCTGCCTTTCAGTGCCCATCAGTGATGCCTGTCAGTGCCCATCAGTGCTGCTTTTCAGTGCCCATCAGTGCTGCCTTTCAGTGTCCATCAGTGCCTCCTCATCACTGCTGCCTATCAGTGCCATCTATCGGTGTTACCCATCAATGCCCACCATTGCCCATTATTGATGGCAATCAGTGCCTATCACTGCTGCCTTCCAGTGCCCATCAGTGATGCCTGTCAGTGCCCATCAGTGCCTCCTCATCAATGTTGCCTATCAGTGCCATCTATCCGTGTCACCCATCAATGCCCATCAGTGATGGAAATCAGTGCCCATCAGTGCTACCTTTCAGTGCCCATCAGTGATGCCTTTCAGTGCCCATCAGTGCTGCCTTTCAGTGTCCATCAGTGATGCCTGTCAGTGCCCATCAGTGCCTCCTCATCAGTGCTGCCTATCCGTGCTGTCTATCAGTGTCACCCATCAGTGCCGCCTATCAGTGCACATCAGTGCCCCCTATCAGTGCCTATCATTGCCCATCAATGCTGCCTATCAGTGCCCATAAGTGCTGCCTATCAGTGCCCATTAGTGCTGCATATTAGTGCCTCCTCATCAGTCCCCATCAGTGCCACCTAATCAGTGCCGCCTCATCATTGCAGCCTCATCAGCACACATCAGTGAAGGAGAAAAATTACTTATTTACAAAATTTTATAACAGAAACAAAGACGTTATACAATTTTCTTGGCCAATTTTCCTTTAGATTTACCAAAACCATGTAATATGAGGTCAAATCTAAACACTTTCAATGTGTATGCAATCAGGCAGACCCTTCCACTACATAGTTGAAGTTAAATCTAAAGGAAATTGAATAACAAAATTGGCTGTGGTGTCGACTTAATTTATCAGGAGAGAGTCATGCAAATAGAAGAGAGAGAAGAAATCAGAGATGAAGCACACTCATTGCTTTGGATTCAGGTTGGTACACACTATAGAGGGATATGCTTTGTTCATTGTTCATGCCTGAGGTTTACAACCACTTAACCACTTTAAGACCAGGCCTGACACTTCTCGCATATATGTCAAATTTACCTTTTTTTTTTTGTTAGAAATTTACTTAGAACCCTGTGAGCACAGGGGGACGGGGACCTCTAACACATTTTTATTTTATTATTAATTTAATTTTTTATTTTTATTTTTTTACACTGTGACTTTCATTTTTTTAAATCAACTTTATTGCTATCACAAGAGATGAACTACATCCCTTGTGGTAGCACGGGCCGTGACAGGTACTCTTTACTGAGAGATCCGGGGGCCATTAGATCCCAGATTTCTCCTCTGCCCTTAAAAGCATGAGATCAAACTAAGATTTGATCTGATGCTTTCCTGAGCCAGTAATGGCTTTGTTTACATCCGACGAAACCAGAAGTGACTAAATACTCGTTGCTTCCTGTTTCTTAGACCATAGAGTTGATCAGGGACGTTCCAGTCCTCCAACATCTCTATTGTCAGCCGGCCGAACTGCCAGCTGCAGTCCTAGGCTTCCCAGTGTGATGGGAAAGCTTGGGAAGGGGGACAAAAAAAAACAATATTTTAAACTTTTTGCTATAATAAATATATTTAAAAAAATATATAAATATAAAATATAACATTTTTAAATATAAAAATAAATATAAATATATATATAAAAAAAGCTATTTTTTTTTCTCAGTTTAGGCCGATATGTATTCTTCTACATATTTTTGGTAATAAAAATCGCAATAAGCATATACTGATTGGTTTGCGCAAAAGTTATAGCGTCTACCAAAAAGGGGATAGATATATGGCATTTTTATTATTATTATTTTTTTACTAGCAATGGCGGCGATCTGCAAATTTTTATCATAACTGCGACATTGCGGCGGACACATCGGACACTTTTCGTTTAATTCGTTTTTATTGAGGATAAAATGTATATAATGTATGTTGCATCATATAACAAGCGGTATACATTACAGAGTAGATCTGAACTGGTAGATCGTATAGGTTTGTATTAACAGGGCATTCCAAAGGAACACATTACATGTCAACTATAACACTTATCGAGGTTCAGAGTGCACCACTTGAAACAGCATAACAAAAATGACTATGCGCTTGTTGTATCAAAGGTGCAAACGCCAACACCTGCTCTGTAGATGACCTTTATTAAGGTATACATCTTTAAACGATAGAATGTAAGTAAAGGAAAAGAAAGGGTGAAGAGTAAGAGAAGAGCAAAGATAAGGGAGATGGGGATGGGGTTGTATCTGCCTCTGTCCAAGCTCACCTATGCAATACTCATACCTACATCGGACACTTTTGACACATTTTTGGGACGATTGAAAATTATACAGCGATCAGTGCTATAAAAATGCACTGATTACTGTTTAAATGTCACTGGCAGGGAAGGAGTTAACACTAGGGGGCGATCAAGGGGTTAACTGTGTTCCCTGACTGTGTGTTCTAACTGTAGGGGGGAGTGGACTGACTATAGGAGATGACAGATCGTGGTTCCTATATAGTAGGAACCCACGATCTGCCTCTCCTCTCCTCACAGAACAGGGATTTGTGTGTTTACACACACAAACACGTCCCTGTTCTGCCTCTTGTGCCTGCGATCGCGCGTGGCCAGCGGTTATCCCGACCGCCGGTCACGAGCATCGGCACCCCTGCAGCGCAGCAGTGCGCACACCTGCTATCCCGCTTGAAGGAGTCGATGTAAAGCTACGACGGCTCGCGGGATCGTGCCGGCCTGCCGCAGTATAATGACGGCGGCTGGTTGGCAAGTGTTTAAAAATGTGTTTTATTTATTTATTACAGGTACACACACTCACCGGCCATTTATTTAGGTACACCTGTTCAATTGCTAATCACCCAATCACATGGCAGCAACTCAATGCATTTAGGCATCTAGACGTGGTGAAGACGATTTGCTGAAGTTCAAACCGAGCATCAGAATGGAGAAGAAAGGGGATTTAAGTGACTTTGAACGTGGCATGGTTGTTGGTGCCAGGCGGGCTGGTCTGAGTATTTCAACAACTGCTGATCTGCTGAGATTTTCATACACAACCATCTCTCAGGTTTACAGAGAATGGTCCGAAAAAAGAGAAAATATCCAGTGAGCGGCAGTTGTGTGGGGGAAAATGTCTTGTTGTCAGAGGTCAGAGGAGAATGGGCATTCTGGTTCCAGATGATAGAAAGGCAACAGTAACTCCAAAAAACACTCATTACAACCAAGGTATGCAGAATACCATCTCTGAACACACAACACATCCAACCTTGAAGCAGATGCAGAAGACCACACCGGGTGCCACTCCTGTCAGTGAGTCTTGATTTCAGTTGTGACATTCAGATGGTCGGGTCAGAATTTGGTGTAAACAACATGAAATCATGGATCCATCCTGACTTGTATCCACGTTTCAGGCTGGTGGTGGTGTAATGGCGTGGGGGGAGATTATCTCAGCACATTTTGGTCTCCTTAGTACCAACTGAGCATCATTTAACCACTGCCCATAGACATATGACATCCGCAGATGGGATCTCCCATCCTGGGTGGGCGTCCTATGATGTCTTCGGCTTCCCGGCGGTATAAGGGGCGCATGCGCGCCGCCACGTCACCGAGGAGCCGATGTGAATGCCCGGCAGCCGCAATGTCCGCCTGGCATTCGCGATCGCTCGTGACAGAGCAGGAACGTGAATCTGTGTGTGTAAACACACAGATCCACGTCCTGCGAGGGGAGAGGAGACCGATCGTGTGTTTCTAGTATATAGGAACACCAATCGGTCTTCTACCTTAGTCAGTCCTATCCCCCCTACAGTTAGAATCACTCCTTAGGTAACGCATTTAACCCCTTGATTGCCCCCTAGTGTTAACCCCTTCCCTGCCACTGACATTTATACAGTAATCAGTGCATATTTATAGCACTGATCGCTGTATAAATGTGAATGGTCCCAAAATAGTGTCAAAAGTGTCCGATGTGTCTGCCGCAATGTCACAGTCATGATAAAAATCGCAGATCGCCGCCATTACTTGTAAAAAAAATAATAATAATAATAAAAATGCCATAAATCTATCCCCTATTTTATAGGCGCTATAACTTTTGCGAAAAATATAAAATGAGCAACGGCGCCAAAATATAAAGTTTTGCGCCCAATTTTTCTATTATTTTATGCTATAACTTTTGTGCAAACCAATCAATATACGCTTATTGTGTCTTGTTTTGTTTTTTACCAGAAATATGTACATATCGGCCTAAACTGAGGAAATTTTTTTTTTTTTTTTTTTAAATTTGGGATATTTATTATAACAAAAAGTAAAAAATATTGTGTTTGTTTTTCACACTTGTCGCTCTTTTTTTTTTGTTTATAGCGCAAAAAATAAAAAACGCAGAGGTGATCAAATACCACCAAAAGAAAACTCTATTTGTGGGGGGGGGGAATTATAAAAATTTAATTTGGGTGCACCACGGCCAACCTGAGTATTGTTGCTGACCATGTCCATCCCTTTATGACTACAGTGTCCCCATCTTCTGATGGCTCCTTCCAGCAGGATAATGCACCATGTCACAAAGCTCCAATCATCTCACCACTGGACAATGAGGTCCCTGTACTCCAATGTCCTCCACACTCACCACATCTCATCCAATAGAGCACCTTTGGGGTGTGGTGGAATGGAAGATTCACATCATGGATGTGCAGCCGACAAACCTGCAGGAACTGTGTGATGTTATCATGTCTCTATGGACCAAAATCTCTGAGGAACGTTTCCAACACCTTGTTGAATCTATGCCACCAAGAAGAAGGCATTTCTGAAGGCAAAAGGGGGTCCAACCCGGTACTACCAACGTGTACCTAATAAACTGGCCGGTGAGTGTATATAGCACCAACAGTTTACACAGCGATTTACATATTTATTGTACATTCACATCAGTCCCTGCCCCCAAGAAGCTTACAATCTAAGCTCCCTAACTCACATTCATACATACTAGGGCCAATGTAGACAGGAGCCCGATTAACTTGCCAGCATGTGACTACTTCAGAAAGAGTCCATTATATAGCACAGCCCCCTCCTTGCACGTCAAAGACCTTTCCCCTTCTGGGAGTGTCTAATTACTGTCTGTGCTGGCCCAGCTCCTCTGCCCCTCACCACAAGGGAGGATTTTCCACATACTGTAAGTAACACAAATAAAATATTTTTACATTCACATATAATCTTATGGGATTTTTGTTAAAAGTAACGTATAGTGACAGAGTCTCTTTAAGGCCCCATCACCCACCGTGTTCCCATGCACATTTTGGTACCTTTTTCATGTGTTTTCGTGCGACACGCATAGGGCAGCCTATTGACTCAAATGAGCTGCCCTATGCACAACGATCGCGCCGAAGAAGTTCCAGAACCTATATCGGGGCGTGGATCGTCACACTTTTTTTTTTTCAGTGCACATTTCTGCCATTGCAGCACTACCCCCCCCCCCCCCGTAGGAGCTGCTGGCAACTACTTCCCCTACTAAGGGGCCTGTGCTATCACTAGGCCAACTAGGCTGCAGCCTAGGGCACAGCCAGGGGGTTCTGGAGTGGGCTACACCCCCCAGATTTCAGTTGTGCCCCCCCCCAAGATTCAGTTGTGCCCCCCCAGATTTCAGTTGTGCCCCCCCAGATTTCAGTTGTGCCCCCCCTCCAGATTTCAGTTGTGCCCCCCCCAGATTTCAGTTGTGCCCCCTCCCCAGATTTCAGTTGTGCCCCCCCTCCAGATTTCAGTTGTGCCCCCCCTCCAGATTTCAGTTGTGCCCCCCCTCTGATTTCAGATGTGTCCCCCCCTTAGATTTCAGTTGTGCCCCTCCAGATTTCAGTTGTGCCCCCCTCCCTCAGATTTCAGTTGTGCCCCTCCAGATTTCAGTTGTGCCCCCCCCAGATTTCAGTTGTCCCCCCCCTCCAGATTTCAGTTGTCCCCCCCCTCCAGATTTCAGTTGTGCCCCCCCCCTCAGATTTCAGTTGTGCCCCCCCTCAGATTTCAGTTGTGCCCCCCCTCAGATTTCAGTTGTGCCGTTGTGCCCCCCCCTTAGATTTCAGTTGTGCCCCTCCAGATTTCAGTTGTGCCCCTCCAGATTTCAGTTGTGCCCCCCCTCAGATTTCAGTTGTGGCCCCCCCCTTAGATTTCAGTTGTGCCCCCCCCCTCAGATTTCAGTTGTGCCCCTCCAGATTTCAGTTGTGCCCCCCCAGATTTCAGTTGTCCCCCCCCCAGATTTCAGTTGTCCCCCCCCTCCAGATTTCAGTTGTCCCCCCCCTCCAGATTTCAGTTGTCCCCCCCCTCAGATTTCAGTTGTGCCCCCCCTCAGATTTCAGTTTTGCCCCTCCAGATTTCAGTTGTGCCCCCCCTCAGATTTCAGTTGTCCCCCCCCTCAGATTTCAGTTGTGCCCCCCCCTCAGATTTCAGTTGTGCCCCCCTCAGATTTCAGTTTTGCCCCTCCAGATTTCAGTTGTGCCCCCCCCTCAGATTTCAGTTGTGCCCCCCCAGATTTCAGTTATGCCCCCCCGGCTGGTCTTTCCATGGAAGCTGTGCCTGGCTGCAAATGAAAAATGACAGGAGAGAGCCGGGAAGTGCGGGCTGCAGACATGTGCAATTTTAATTTTTTTTGTTCCGAAGTTGTTCTTTAACGATTTTCGGCAAATTCGTTAATTCGGAAATATCCAAATTAACAAAAACCCGTTTACCGGATTTTTCACAATATTCGTAAATTCTAATATTTGAAAATTCGTAAAGTCGAAAATTCGAAAATTCGGAAATTCTAAATTCGAAAATCCGGAAATTCGAAAATTCGCAAAATTCTAAATTCGAAAATAAAGAACGAAAATTCAAAGAACGAATATATACGAAAATAGAAATGAAAATCCGAAAATGAAAAAACCCGAAAATTTTAAAATCTGAAATAATAACTTACTAATAATAACTTACCTATTACTAACTATTAAATTATAGGTATTGGAATTTCCTTTCAAATTTGGCTGTTAGTGAGCGAATACGAAATTATCCGAAGTTCCGAATTACCCGAAATAACGAATGCCACATCTAAACGTATGGAACGAATTAACCACTTATGGACTGCCGTACGCCGATATACGTCCTAAGTTTGAAGAGGAATATTGTTGTTATGGCAGCAGCTAACTCCCATAACCCCAGTATCCTCTTCTTCGGCCAGAGGTCCACTTTCTGATAATAGTGATCTCTGTGGCGGATTTGCCGCTAAATCACTTTTAGGGAATCCCCCTCCCGCCGCGCTCTGGTGCCCTCCGCTGCTTACTGTAGCCGTCGGCAACGGTGGAGGCGATCGGATCTTCACCCTTGCTGGGCATGGAGACGAGTGAGGAGAAGATGGCCCCCACCCATCTCCATAACATTGCAGGGCGGAAGCGACGTCAAAACATCACTTCCACCCATAGCTCTTAAAGGGCCATTTTTTAAATTTAATTTTCTTTTTTATTGCATTTTAGTGTAAATATGAGATGTGAGGTCTTTTTGACCCCAGATCTCATATTTAAGAGGTCCTGTCATGCTTTTTTTTCTATTACAAGGGATGTTTACATTCCTTGTAATAGGAATAAAAGTGACACAATTTTATTTTTAGAAGAACAGTGTAAAAATAAAAAATAAAAGGTAAAATAAATAAGAAAAAACAAAATTCTTTTAAAGCGCCCCGTCCTGCTCAGCTTGCGTGCAAAATGGAACGCATACGTGAGCAGCGCCCGCATATGAAAACTGTGTTCAAACCACACATGTGAGGTATCGCTGCGATCATTAGAGCGATAGCAATAATTCTAGCCCTAGACCTCCTTTGTAACTCAAAACATGCAACCTGTAATTTTTAAATGTCGCCTTTGGAGATTTTTAAGGGTAAAACTTTGTTGCCATTCCACGAGCGGGCGCGATTTTGAAGCGTGACATGTTGGGTATCAATTTACTCGGCGTAACATTATCTTTCACAATATAAAAAAAAATTAGGCTAACTTTATTGTTGTCTTATTTTTTAATTAAAAAAAAGTGTATTTTAACAAAAAAAGTGCGCTTGTAAGACCGCTGCGTAAATACGGTGTGACAGAAAGTATTGCAATGACCGCCATTTTATTCTCTAGGGTGTTAGAAAAAAAATGTATAATGTTTGGGAGTACTGAGTAATTTTCTAGCAAAAAAAAAAATGTTTTTAATTTGTAAACAACAAATTAGAGGTTCGGTCCTTAAGTGGTTAATAAAAATAAATACCAATAATAATAATAATAATAATAATAATAAAACCTTTTTATTATCATTATTATTATTATTATTATTATTTAGTATTAATTCGTTATGTTCCATTTGTTTAGATGCGGCATTCATTATTTCGGATAATTCGTAGCTTTGGATAAATTCATTACCTTCACTAACACCCAAATTTGAAAGGAAATTCCAATACCTATCATTTAATAGTTAGTTATTATTAGTTAGTTAGTTAGCTATTATTTAGAATTTTCAGATTTTCTTTATTTTCGGATTTTAGAATTTACAAATTTTCTATTTTTCGGATTTTTGAATTTTGAATTTACGAATTTCGATGTGAAGAACGAAAAAAAAAAAAACGAATGAAAGGAAAACAAAAACGAACACATTTGTTGGCAGTGCACATGTCTAGCGGGCTGGGCTCTCCTCTCCTGTCAGTAGTCGTCCTCCATAAAGCAGATGACACAGGCTCGCTCTTACATCAGCATGCTCAGTGTTTGATCCATTCCCTGGCTCCCTGTTGCCGAGACGTGAGCGGTTATTGGAGGAGATAAGGGGCGGGGCAATCAAACTGTGGGCAGCCCAATCCTGTGTCATCTGCTGTATGGAGGATCGCTCCACTGATAAGAGAGTACAGCCTGCACCTCCACCTGGTTTCCCACTTGTAAGTTTAGGGGGGAAGAGCTTGCAGGCTGGGGGAACTGTACACAATTAAAGGAGGGGGGAATGTAACAAACATTTGTGCTGAGATGAGAGGTTTGTGCAGGAGGGGGGATGAGGGTTATTTGTGCTGTGAAGGGTAATAATGGGGGTGGGGGGATTCGTGCTAGGAAAAGGAATGAGGGGATATGTGCTAAAAGTAGGAAGGAAGTTTGGGGGGATTTGTGCTAAAAAGGAGCGCGCTCTCGGCACAGTAAAGTATTTTCCAGGTCAGTGGGAAGTGGTTAATACCTGCCAAATATACTAAGGCTTGGTTCACACTGCTGCGACTTGTGCGTCTTACAGTGCGACTTGCTGGCGACAAGACCACTTGATACGACTTTAAAGCGTCATTGAAGCAACTTTGAAGCAACATTCAGGGACTGCCTGAGGAATCTTCCTGTAATGTCGGATCCAAATCACATCAATATATAAGAGGATCCGACTTGGAGGAGACTTCCATTAAAGTCTATGGGCACAAGTTGGATAGAAGTCGCCTTGAAGTACAGGAACCTTTTCTAAAGTCAGAGCAACTTCTTGAAAGACTGGTCTACAACCGACTGAGCGACCATCTGACCATGAACAAACTTCTTGATCCCCTTCTGTCCGGATTCCGCCCTCAACACTCCACGGAAACGGCTCTCCTTAAACTCACAAATGACCTACTAATGGCTAAAACCAACGGACACTATTCTGTACTACTTCTCCTGGACCT
This sequence comes from Aquarana catesbeiana, assembly GCF_042186555.1. NCBI lineage: Eukaryota > Metazoa > Chordata > Amphibia > Anura > Ranidae > Aquarana > Aquarana catesbeiana. The sequence goes on along the minus strand of NC_133324.1, from coordinate 56,850,287 downwards.
CTCTGCTGCCTTTGATACAGTGGACCACCCCCTCCTCCTCAAAAAACTCCACTCTTTTGGTCTCTGTGACTGTACTCTTCACTGGTTCTCATCCTACCTATCCCACCGCTCCTTCAGTGTCACTTACACCTCTACTTCCTCCTCTCCTCTTCCTTTCTCCGTCGGGGTCCCCCAAGGTTCTGTTCTTGGACCTCTCCTTTTATCAATCTACACCACCTCCCTGGGTCAGTTGATGGCCTCCCATGGCTTTCAACATCATCTCTACGCCAATGACACTCAAATCTATCTCTCCACCCCCCAGCTCTCTCCATCTGTCCCCTCACGCATCACCAACTTACTAGCAAACATATCAGCGTGGATGTCACATCACTTCCTCAAACTCAACCTATCCAAAACTGAGCTCATGATATTTCCTCCCCCAGGTGCCACTTCCTCTGATTTCTCTGTCAATATCAATGGCTCAACTATCGACTTGTCCCCCCATGCCAAGGTCCTGGTGTAATCCTGGACTCTGAACTAACCTTTTGTCCCCACATCCTAGCGCTATCCAATATTTGTCGCCTCAACCTGCGCAACATCTCCAAGATATGCCTCTTCCTAACCAATGTCACCACAAAGCTTTTAATCTACTTCCTGGTCATCTATCGCCTCAAATACTGCAACTCCCTCCTCATTGGTTTGCCTTTAAATAGGCTATCCCTACTTCAGTCCATCATGAACTCTGGTGCCAGACTCATCCACCTCACAAACCGCTCAGCGTCTGCTATACCCCTCTGCCAATCCCTCCATTGGCTGCCACTCAACCAACAAATTAAATTCAAGATACTAACAATAACTTACAAAGCCAACCACAACCCTTCCCCCAGCTACATTACTTACCTTGTCTCAAAATACCAACCCAATCGTTCTCTTTGCTCATCCAAAGACCTCCTGCTCTCTAACTCCCTTGTCACCTCATCCAATACTCACCTTCAGGACTTCTCCAGAGCCTCTCCCATCCTCTGGAATGCTCTACCCCAATCTGTTCGACTTTCTCCTACTTTGTCCACCTTTAGATGATCCCTATAAACTCATCTCTTCAGAGAAGCCGATCTGGACCCCACCTAACAACTGTACTTTTATTTTCTCCATCAGCACATCTCCACAGTTATTACCTCTTGTATCTCTTGACCTTCCCTCTTAGATTGTAAGCTCTAATGAGCAGGGCCCTCTGATTCCTACTGTTTTAAAGTGTATTGTATTTGCACTGTCTACCCTTAAGTTGTAAAGCGCTGCATAAACTGTTGGCGCTATATAAATCCTGTATAATAATAATAATCAAGACAGCTCTCATTGACTAACATGGGATTTCACATGTCGTACGACTTAGGGTCTCACAAGTCAGATCCTAAGACGCGGCAATGTGAACCGAGGGTAAATGTCAAAATCATGTGTGCTTGTGAAATCGCAAAGAACTATATTACATGAAACTATACAAAGGCAATTGGGTGAAAGAACCCTTTACAGCTCATCAATGTAAATGATGGTCCTGAAATTGTTCTTCTACCTTAGCGTCATAGGTGGTTACCACCCAGGGGGAGAACAGCACTTAAAGGGATTGTTTAGCGTTTTATAGATCTAAAGGTATTTATTATATTCAGAATTAAAGATTAGAAATTTTAAAGATTTTTAATTTTAGTCACATAAATATCGCACATGGATATTTCAGCAAGCACTAGAGTCTGACGACTGCAATTTTTTTTCTGCAACCCTTTGCTGTAAAGGGAGTGTAATTTGATCTCCTGCTGTTCAGCTCCATTCAGAACACACACAGCTGCATGATCGGAGGAGAGAAACATCCCCCTTCCCTGTCTCCAGTTCATACGGATCTGTATTTAGAAGGTACAGAATTCCCTGCAATTACAGTGACATGAAGGGAGACATCCTGGATCAAATATTTAGTTCTAAAATTAATGCTCTATAGAAAAAAGAAAAAAAAAGGCACTTAGGTTCCATTTATAACCACAAAGAAAAAGCTTTTAGTAAAACTTTCCAAAAGCCATGATACCTTCAGCTAATAATTAGTCACATTGAACCTGGTCTGTAATGTTGAAAATATTCCATCCAAGTGGCTGCCCCAGCTTTAACCACTTGTCAACCGCGATATAGCCGAATGACATCTATTGACTTCCTCCCAGAACCATGACCCCCTTGCGCACCCGCAAACAGCACGCTCTATGATCGCTGTGTCCTTCGGACACAGATGATCACAAAGCAAGTATCAGGTCACCTGAGTCCAGATGCACCCCGTTGGGGTCTGGAGTGCACCACAAGGTAGTGGACCCTACGGCTGACTGCTGTGGATGAAGCTCTAGGTGATACAGAAGAGCAGGTACTCTGTAGTACCAACACGGATGACACTGAAAGCTAGGGCATGCGATTTCCCAGGGCGCAGAATCTAAGAGCCAGCGGGTGTTCACCAGAGGCCCCTAGTGGTGGGGATGGATTTAGCTGCAGTCTGGCTCCAGGTCAAGACCCCTAGGGCCTCCCAGCTCATGCTCACGGTAGACTATAGGGAGGTAGAGAGGAAGCAGCAGACGGCGACAACAAAGGAGATAGCCAAAGTCAGGAGATAGCCAAAGGATGGGGCAACAAGCAGGTAAGGATAGTCAAGAACAAGCCAAGATTGGTAACTGGAATCAGACATAGAACACACAGCAAGTAGCACACGGAAGCCAAACACACAATATTGATCAGCAGGGCTGACTTGCAGTGCACAGGTTAATATAGAGTTCCCTGATAGGGGCCGGGGTGGAGCCATGGTTTGAGGAGAGATTATTTAAGAAGCCAGGTGAGAGTGGCTGGCCTCTTAAGCTGAACACATGAAGAGGTAAGCTAACAGACAAACGTTACTGCAAATCCATGATATCAAGGTAAAGGTCCAATCACAATGGCCCTTTACCATGTAATCAGCTGTGTCCAATCACAGCTGATCACAATGTAAACACACTTGCCGGTTATCGGCTTTCCTTTCCTCATGTGCTGTCACTCTCAGTACTCTGTGTGCAGAGGAGAGTCAGTAGGCTTCAAGTATGACGGGAAATCTACACTGATAATCAGCGTACTGATCAGTGAAGCCCCAACAATGCCAATCAGTGCTGCTAATCAGTGCTGCTAATCAGTGCTGCCTATAAGTGCCTATTAGTTCTGCCTATCAGTGCCCATCAATGCAGCTTATCGGTACCCATCAGTGTCGCCTATCATTGGCCATTTATCTGTGTCATTCAGTGCCGCCTATCAGTGCTGCCTATCAGTGTGGCCTCATCAGTGCCTCTTCACCAGTGGCCATCAGTGCCTTCTCATCAGTGCCCATCAGTGTCATCTATCAGTGCTCATTAGTGCCATTTATCTGTGCCATTCAGTGCCCCTATTAGTGCTGCCTATCAGTGTAGCTTCATCCATTCTGCCTCATCAGTGCACATCAATGAAGGAGATTGTATAACAGAAACTACAAAATTTTTGGTCTTTTTTCATTTGTTTAGCAAAATAAAAACCCCAGTGGTGATTAAATACCACCAAAAGAAAACTCAGTTTGTGTGGAAAAAAAATGATAAAAATTTCATGAGTACAGTGTTGCATGAAAGATGAAAATTGGCCTGGGCAGGAAGGGGGTAAAAGTGTACAATAGGCAAGTGGTTTCAGTGTCAGGACTAGAGATGAGCCCAAGGTTCTGCTAGAAAATAGGTTCGGACCAAACTCTGACTGTTCAGGTGTTCATCTGAAAGTTGGACATTTTGCTGATTCGGAGGGAGACAAATATCATATATACAGCAGCGGTATTTCGACTGCCACTACCTACGACAGCTTCATTCCTCTCAATGGTTGAGATGGGTGCATGTACCTGCAATATCCTTAGCCACCAGTGACGTCACCCAACCTTATTCATTTACTGGCTGGGAATCGCTGACCAAATATGGCCATATTTGGTCAGTGACGTGACCATGGAGACCCCATACCTTTACTGTCAGTGGCGGGGCTTCGGGAGATGTCATGGTGAGTCTGTGACAGGATCGAACATGTCCATTGGTGAGCCAAGATTTTTTTTTCTCTCAAAGGGCGTCATTCATTGTGATTGACATCACTGGATGACATGATTGATGATGAACTTACATTTTAACCACTTGCCGATCGCCTCCTCCGAAGATAGAGCAGCCCCACTGCGCCCGATAACATACATGTACGTGATACGGCTCTACTATGCAGGGGGAGGGCCCTGGCTATGCTGACATTCACTCCAGCACATGCCGATCAGCCGGTCCCAGCCAGTGATTTATGGCCAGAACATGCCGATCGGCTGAGCGAATGGCAGAAGAGAGTCCTGTGTTGTTTTCCAGACAGTGATGTGCTGTTTTTTTCTCCCAGGAAAGCAGGGAGTAAAAACCGGCACATTGCTTAGTGAAAACAGCACACAGTACACATTGTAAATATTGTAAATATTGTGTATATATATATATATATATATATATATATATATATATATATATATATTATATATATATTGTATATCAAATATACATGTAGCAATAACTCCTGGTGGAGCTGCTGGTTTTAGCGGGCTGTTACCTTCACTCTCGATACCCTTGTTCCACCGACACCGGGTCTAGGGTTCCGTTGAGTACGTTTTCAATGCTTTATTGAACCAAGTAACGAAGGAAGTAGCAGGAAAGAGGCAGGAGGAAAACTGCAGGGAAGCTCAAATACCTTTCTTTAGGTTTCTTTAGAACATCCTTTAAAGTTGACTACTGTAATTGAATGCAATCCCTTTTTGTGGGACACGATCCTTGCTCGCCTGGATAGGCCTCTCTCACTTGCCTAGCAGCCAGTACGTAGCACAAACAAAAGTCTCTGCCACAGACTTGCTTGAAATAAACCCGTACGATCCTCTGTCACAGGATGTATTGGTTCACGATGAATGTCAGACACGGTACTTGGACCTCTAAGCAGTACCATGCAATAAGACTACTTCAGGATACGTCCTCCAACCGAGTCACCAGGCCCCTCTCTAGACCAGCACTCTGCATGATCCTTCCATGACGGGTCCCCCCCTGGGATCTCCTCGGTTGCCCAGCTTCTTCACTCAGGATAGACAGCTCAGGACCATTCCTCGGCTGCTGTGGTAGGCCCCAGACAGGCTTCTGGGCCCACCCACACGCCGCAGCGACGCAGGCCTCCAGAACGGAGGACCACGAGGTGGTACTCTAACACATACCTGTCGGCCAGGAGGGCCGAAAACGAACCCCTAAACATGGCGTCTGTCCCATAAATACCCTCCATAAATACCCTCTCCCAGAATGCAACTCGGAGGACCACCTCCACCGAGTTGTCTCTGGGACAGAGGAGCACTCACGTTGCTTTTCCAATACCCGCCGATGGCGACAACAACACCCACCGGCGCAATGTGGAACCACACGCAACGTCAGCCAAGCTGGAACAGAGGCAAATCTAACTTCCTATAACGAGCAATTCACTAAATTTACCTATCAGATGGTAGATCATAAATCTACCAGCGCTACATACAGTTAATCCTTTTATTGCCCCAAATGTCAACCCCTTCCCAGCCAGTGTCATTAGTACAGTGTCAGTGTATATTATTATCACTGATCACTATTTTAGTGTCACTGGTGATGTCAGTGTCAGCCCCCCCCCCCAGTGTCAGTTCAGTTAGCGTCAGATTTCCGTCGCACTATCACAGTCCCACTATAAGTCACTGATTGCCACCAATACTAGTAGGAAAAAAAATTCAAGTATATATACCATAGTTTGTAGACACTATAACTTTCACAGAAGCCAATCAGTATACGCTTATTGGGATTTTTTTTTCTTCAAAGATATGTGGCAAAATACATTCTGGCATCATCTTATGATGAAATTTGATTTTTTTTTGTTTTTATTGGATGTTTTATAGCGGAAAGTAAAAAAAATATATATATATTTTTTCAAGATTTTTGGTCTTTTTTCATTCATATAATAAAAAATAAAAAACCCAGTGGTGATCAGATACCACCAAAAGAAAGTTCAATTTGTGTGCAAAAAAAAAAGATATAAATGTAACCTGGGTACAGCATTGCATAACCATGCAATAGCCAGTTAAAGTAATTCAGTGCTGAATAGCAAAAAATGGCCCTGGTCTTGAAGGGGGTAAAACCTTACAGAGCTGAAGTGGTTAATAAGGGACTTGTCAAAACTGTGTAACTGTGTTTACTGTTTACTTTTTTGTTGTTGTGAATGAGTAGGGTTATTATGTACCCCTTACTCATTCACAAAAGAGATGGGCAGTATCTAGGGACCCATTTTTTGCTAAACGGGGCTTCCAGATTCCAATAAGCCTTTGCCCGCAGACCCCCACAAGCAACAGGCTTGTCCCCATCAATATGGGGACAAGGTGATTTTCCAGGGAGGGCCTTCCAAGTAAGGTAGCTCACCAATGTTAAAGGCATGTGGCCTGGTATTATTTAGGTTGATGGGGGTGCACAATCATCCTCCCTCTTTTCCTGGCCAGCCAGGTTGCATGCTCAGATAGGTGTCTGGTATAGATTTTTGGGCAAGACCTCAAGCCTATTTTTCTTGTTTTTTTACATGGGGTTCCCAATAAAATTCATTCCAGATTGAATGACTTTTTTTTTTTTTTTAATGTGGGTTCTCCCTTGACATCCATACAGACCCTCATCAAGCATAAGCGTCTCACATGTATTGTTTTAGGGGAAACCTTGCTTTTTTGTGTGGGTGTCTCCTATTTCAATCTATACCAGACCCTCATCTAGAATTAGGGTCTGGTCTAAATGAAAGGGCCCAGCCACCTTGTTTGCAAACAGAATTAAGTGGATGGAGTTTTGCATTTTTAAATGTTTCCCTTAAAGAATTAATCGCTGCTTCCTGCCAAACATAACTTTAAAAAAAATGTAGTTTTGTTTTATTGACTTCAATGGGGTTCAGATTCATCACCAAATATAAAATGTATAGTAATGTTCTGCCAACCTGCCTCCAGTCAAACTCAGGTACGTTTGGCTCATTCCTAATCAGAAGCATACCACAGCATTTATAGCTACATGGGTACCTCAGTCAACCTAATGCCGTGTGCACATGGGTGGACTTTTCGACCGGACTGGTCCGACAGACTTTCCAGCGGACTTTCGACGGACTTTTGACGGACTTCCGATGGACTTTCTAACAAACGGACTTGCCTACACACGATCACACCAAGGTCCGAAGGATTCGTACGTGATGACGTAAACCGGACAAAAATAAGGTTAATAGCCAGTAGCCAATAGCTGCCCTAGCGTCGGTTTGTGTCCGTCGGACTAGCATACAGACGAGCGGATTTCTGGGTCTGGCGGAGTTGCGACGTAAATATTTGAAGCCTGTTCCAAATCTAAAGTCCGTCAGATTTGCGACTGGAAAAGTCCGCTGAAGGTCCGATGAAGCCCACACACGATCGGATTGTCCGCTGGATTTGGTCCGTCGGCGTCCTTCAGACCAGTCTGGACAAAAAGTCCGACCGTGCGTACGCCCCATAAGAGAAACTTCACATGCCCATGTACATTTTTTTTCTTTCACCTGCTGGGTTGTCAAAAAACATACTCACACACCCAGTGGAACCACTGTTGTCTGGTGCAATCTACCGCTCCATCGGCCCGTGTGGCCATTTTCCCTACTTAGCTCTGTGATGATGTGCCTCAGCACATGCGCAGTGTTATGGAGATGTCTCTGATGTCTCCTGGGATGCATGACAAGAGTATCTCAGGAAGGGGGGGGATATCATTCTTCCCTAGGTGAAAAGGCTGGAAGTGCAGGTCTGGGTCCCTCAAAAAAGTTTTAATTTAAAAAAAAGCTTTTAAATATCCAATTGTGTAACAGTGGGGGGATTTGGAAACTTATAGAAAGTGAAAAGGGTGAAGGTCCACTTTAATCCATTTACCATGGAATATGTTAAACAATATGTTGATTGTCTAAAAACAGAGAGAAGGTGTGAAAGTTTGTGAAAACATTCTGTTCTAACTTATTTATATATTATATTATATATTATTCAAAGATCATTGTGACCCAGCTCAAATCCACTTAACATTCTTCCTTTGTTGACCAGTGGGATCTCCTAATCAATCCTTACCTCTTCCAGAGTGGAATTTGTATGGAATTTGTATGGGTCCATTTATCTTCTGGCATCGTCCTAAATTCAGGAGGCAAAGGGAGCACAGCGCATGTCATTTGCATAGTTCAAACGTTATCACGCTATGTGAGTGTTTTTATCCCTCACATGTTACACAAACTATTCGTTTGGCTCATGGTGTACCCATTGCTGAGGAAGCCGTGCTGATCTCTTCCCCCTGTGTGATGACATCCGACCAGATATTTTACCTAGACCTGTTGGTCATCAAGCCTTTTTGACCTGTATGGCATACGCCATTTCAGGCCACAACTTCTGGTAAGCCTCCTTGGTTTCTGGTGATGGTCCTGGCACCGATTTCAATCTTCTGTGCACTTCCGGTCTCTCTACGGTTCATCTACCCACCAGGTTGCCGGTTCGGAACCATCCCCCTGCATGCTCAGGAGATACCTGTTTATCATCATTTTCACTATTATCACAGACTTTTTGCTTGTGTTTGTTCACTTATTTGGACTTTGTATTCAATATTGGTTTGTGTTTTTTTACACTTGGTCCAATACATGTATTTGAGTGTTACTATTTCATTCACTATTACATACATTCACGCAGTATTTTTCTGGTTCATACTGAAATATCTGCTTTGAAGTCACTGTATCTTTAAAATTTTTATTTGAATTATTATTTATTCATTATTCTTTCACGTAATTCATAGCGCCACACTTTTGAATTTTTTTACTGTTAGTTTGATCCTGAGTCTACGGGTGTGTTGGCTGCTGTTTGTCATTTTTAGCGCAGCGCTGTACTTAACCTCTATATATCCATCGTCCTAAATTCACCATTGGCCACTATTCTTATGCGTGGGCACCATTGCTGGCAGTTGTCAATGTGGGCGGTTGTGCCATCCTACTACTCCGATTCCCCCTATCGAACCAGTTGGAATGGGGTTCTTGTACTGATGAATTAATGGGCAGCATCCTTTAACAACTGTACTATTTTTAGTACTACCCATTTTCACCCCACTCTCCTAAGGAAGCACATAATGAAACGCGTAGAGCTCTGGCCATATCCATTACCAATGCAAGAAACTGACTACTATAAGTTTATAAGTAGACTAATGCCCCGTAAACACGGTCGGACTTTGTTCGGACATTCCGACAAGAAAATCCTAGGATTTTTTCCGACGGATGTTGGCTCAAACTTGTCTTGCATACACATGGTCACACAAAGTTGTCAGAAAATCCGATCGTTCTAAACGCGGTGACGTAAAACACATACGTCAGGACTATAAACGGGGCAGTGGCCAATAGCTTTCATCTCTTTATTTATTCTGAGCATGCGTGGCACTTTGTCCGTCAGATTTGTGTACACACGATCGGAATTTCCGATAACGGATTTTGTTGTCGGAAAATTTTATATCCTGCTCTCAAACTTTGTGTGTCGGAAAATCCGATGGGAAATGTGTGATGGAGCCTACACATGGTCGGAATTTCCGACAACAAGGTCCTATCACACATTTTCCGTCAGAAAATCCGACCGTGTGTACGGGGCATTAGAATTGTTAGGTCTGGTAACAAAGTACTGAACTGGTATGTCAGACAATGGTTATGGGCTGGCCATTAGGGGGTGCTGGCAGTACTATACTTGAAGATGTAACAAATCATATCTTTATACTTTTAACTTTCACGGTGTTGTGCCAGATAAAATAAAATGTGCATGGTTTTAACCACATTTTGGATTATGTTGACCATTTTTTGAGAGGTAACACCTAAAAGGTCCCATCTGTTTCCCTTTTTACTAGTTGGTCTCCAGCTAGTTCCTGTTTAACCTGTGCCTGACCTGCTATACCTGCCTACCCGTGCATGACCCGGTCTGCCACCTGACCAGTTTCTGGATTCTTGCCTGCCTGCCTGCTGTGACCTTGGCTTGTACTCTAACTCCACTCCTGGCTTGCGCTTCTGTACCCCACTGCCCAGTTGTGTACTGATCCTGGCCTATAACCTAACTCTGCCTGATGTTCCTTTACCTCGCTGCCTGGCTGTGTACTGATCCTGGCCTGTAACCTGACTCTGCTGATGTTCCTTTACCTCGGTGCCTGGCTGTGTACTGATCCTGGCCTGTAACCTGACTTTGCCTGATGTTCCTGTACCTCGCTGCCCGGCTGTTGATGACTTATTGGCTTGTGTCATGGCTACGCTCCTGCCTGCTGGTCATGTGTTACCATGTTCCAGTTCCTGGTCCCTGCCAACTGATCTAGGGTCATCTGCTTCCTGCAAACATCAACTGGTGTTGCCTGTTACACTGGCCCTCATGCCACTCTGTGTCCTCACACCTTCTGTCATCACTACAAGGGGTATTGAACAAGAGGTGTAAGAGAAGCCCTTTTTCCAGCAGGTACGTGACAATCTCCTCGTCATTGAAAGGATATACCTTAAGTTGTAGGAAGTCTCTTGGATTAGTGGTGGTATGTCTCCAACATTACTTGAACAAGTCCAGTTGACCTAGATAACTGACATTATACTTTCATTTTTAAGGTGCACTGATCATTTAATGAATATTGATAAGATTATATGTATTAAAGCTGTGCTCCAGCCAGAGATCTCCACACAAGCAATACCCCCCCCCCCCCCCCAATATCATTGAAACAATGAAAAGGAAATGTTCTACAAGCAGCATTTACTTACCTAGTCCTAGATCCATAGTCATGCGATGTTCCAGGTCTCCTGTCTTCTGTCTTCCCCAGTGCAGAGCGGTCCTTCTTTAGGTACCCATGCTGCAACTTGGGTGACATGAACATTTCTTATTGGCTGTCCAGTAGTTGGGACAACCTCCCAGGTCAAGACTGTGGCAGGGTGATGACATCAAGACAAGGGCAACAGTTTCAATAATAGATCTATTGAGAGCTTCTTTTTGCCTACATACCTAATCAAACTACAGAAGAGTCCCGTGGGACTTTTTAAGGCAAAAAAGAATAGTGTAATAAAAATATACATACTTTATTTGTACAAAAAAACCTCTAAAAACAATTTTACATAAAACATCTACAGTCAGGTCCATAAATATTGGGACATCGACACAAAATGAAACGAACAAGATGTGCTTTAACTTTAGACTTTCAGCTTTAATTTGAGGGTATTTACATCCAAATCAGGTGAACTGTGTAGGAATTACAACAGTTTGTATGTGCCTCCCACTTTTTAAGTGACCAAAAGTAATGGGACAATTGGCTGCTCAGCTGTTCCATGGCCAGGTGTGTGTTATTCCCTCATTATCCCATTTACAATGAGCAGATAAAAGGTCCAGAGTACATTTCAAGTGTGCTATTTGCATTTGGAATCTGTTACTGTCAACTCTCAATATGAGATCCAAAGAGCTGTCACTATCAGTGAAGCAAGCCATCATTAGGCTGAAAAAACAAAAACAAACCCATCAGAGAGATAGCAAAAACATTAGGTGTGGTCAAATCAACTGTTTGGAACATCCTTAAAAAGAAAGAACTCACCGGTGAGCTCAGCAACACCAAAAGACCCGGAAGACCACGGAAAACAACTGTCGTGGATGACCGAAGAATTCTTTCCCTTTTGAAGAAAACACCCTTCACAACAGTTAGCCAGATCAAGAGCACTCTCCAGTAGGTAGGTGTATCTGTGTCAAAGTCAAAAATCAAGAGAAGACTTCACCAGAGTGAATACAGAGGGTTCACCACAAGATGTAAACCATTGGTGAGCCTCAAAAACAGGAAGGCCAGATTAAAGTTTGCCAAACATCTAAAAAAGCCTTCACAGTTCTGGAACAACATCCTATGGACAGATGAGACCAAGATCAACTTGTACCAGAGTGATGGGAAGAGAAGAGTATGGAGAAGGAAAGGAACTGCTCATGATCCAAAGCATACCACCTCATCAGTGAAGCATGGTGGTGGTAGTGTCATGGCGTGGGCATGCATGGCTGCCAATGAAAGTGGTTCTCTTGTATTTATTGATGATGTGACTGCTGACAAAAGCAGCAGGATGAATTATGAAGTGTTTTGGGCAATATTATCTGCTCATATTCAGCAAAATGCTTCAGAACTCATTGGACGGCGCTTCACAGTGCAGATGGAAAATGACCGGAAGCATACTGCGAAAGCAACCAAAGAGTTTTTAAAGGGAAAGAAGTGGAATGTTATGCAATGGCCAAGTCAATCACCTGACCTGAATCTGATTGAGCATGCATTTCACTTGCTGAAGACAAAGCTGAAGGGAAAATTCCCCCAAGAACAAGCAGAAACTGAAGACAGTTGCAGTAGAGGCCTGGCAGAGCATCACCAGGGATGAAACCCAGCGTCTGGTGATGTCTATGCGTTCCAGACTTCAGGCTGTACTTGACTGCAAAGGATTTGCAACCAAGTATTAAAAAGTGAAAGTTTGATGGATGATTGTTAAACTGTCCCATTACTTTTGGCCCCTAAAAAGTGGGAGGCACATATACAAACTGTTGTAATTCCTACACCATTCACCTGATTTGGATGTAAATACCCTCAAATTAAAGCTGAAAGTCTGCAGTTAAAACACATCTTGTTGGAATCATTTCAAATGTGGTGGTGTATAGAGCCAAAAAGATTAGAATTGTATTGATGTCCCAATATTTATGGACCTGACTGTATGTTCTGGCATCATGATACAACTCCTCAAACCTTCTCCCTTGATTAGGACTCCTCAATTGCTATGACATACTATTTTCCTGGACCTAAATATCACAAGCTGCCACCTGGATGGTTGTCCTTTGGATCTGCTGTGGATATGTACGTGGTCCCTTGTGGCTTATCTGTCATTCTGGCGGGCTTCTCTGGGAGATCTGAAGGTTTGTTGAGTTGGCACTGTTTTTATTTGTTCAAACTTACGAGGTGGTATCAAAACGTTTAGAGACTAGCTTTGTTTACAAGAAAGTACTTTATTTATCTACATTTACACACTATTACATTCAAAATAGTTTACTTTCACTGTGACATGTCCCAGATGATTGCTGAGAGGGGGGGGGGTGAACTTACTTCCAGCGCCGCGGTGCCCTGGGAGGAAGTGGGAGCTGGAACCCTATAAAAAGAGGGTTTCCTCACCCCCCCCCAAAAAAAAATGACACGCCAAATGTGGCATGTCAGGGGGTCACCTTCCCTTAAAGTGGAAGTTCCATTTTTGGGTGGAACTCCGCTTTAATAACGAGGGCACCAAATAAAAAAAAGGTTGGGCTTTAAGCCGACAATAATCAAGCGTATATCTGAAAAAGACTTTAAGCACACTATAGATGGCCCTTAAAACTCCATCCATTTCAAACTGAAATTGATTCTGTCTTAAAATAAAAGTAAAGAATAGAGGAGACCTGTGAACATTTACTAACAAAACCACAAAACTACCACTATTCAAGTTATGACTCATATTTCAAAGTGACTTTTATGGCTGCAGAGGCCCATAGAAGATTAAGGTTTTGAAATGAGACATGAATCATATTGATCTAGTAAACAGCAATGCAGTGTTGATGTGAGGAGAGGAGAGAGCGCGGAGGGCTGGGACTGGAGAGCGGGCGCACACACTGACATGCTTTAGCCCAGGATTAGGCGCTCTTAGGAGAAATACTCGCTAAAGCCACGCTAGAGACCACTAGCTTAGAAGGCATCTAGAGGACATTGATTACTTTGGACATGGAGAAAAATAATAGAATGTTCCAGCTGAGAGGTGTTTATTTAAAAGTTGGGTTTTAAAGTGGAGCTCCAGGCACATGTAATCCCCACTTACAAAATAAAGCACCCCCTCGCGGAAGGCCGATGGCAGCATTTTTTTTTTTACTTTAGCAAAATCTGAAAAAATAATTGTCATGAGAGTAACATGGAGGTTGCCCTTGCATGCTAGTTTTCTGGCTGTTATATTGATCCCCTGATTTCCTTACTTTGGAACGGGTATGCAGGTCATGAATGTCAGAACTTCCTATCTACAGTATCTCACAAAAGATAGCTGAGGTTAAAAGGTGATGGACTGGCCAAGCATGTCTCCAGACCTAAACCCTATTGAGCATCTGTGGAGCATCCTCAAATGGAAGGTGGAGGAATGCAAGGTCTCTAGCATCCACGAGCTCTGTGATGTCATCATGAAGGAGTAGAAGAGGACTCCAGTGGCAACCTGTGAAGCTCTGGTGAACTCCATGCCCAAGAGGGTTAAGGCAATATATATATATATATATATATATATATATATATATATATATATATATATATATATATATATACACATACACATACACAGTGGGGACAGAAAGTATTCAGACCCCCTTAAATTTTTCACTCTTTGTTATATTGCAGCCATTTAAGTTCATTTTTTTCCTCATTAATGTACACACAGCACCCCATATTGACAGAAAAACACAGAATTGTTGACATTTTTGCAGATTTATTAAAAAAGAAAAACTTAAATATCACATGGTCCTAAGTATTCAGACCCTTTGAGGCAGGGGCAGACTGACCATTCGGCCACTCTGGCACTGCCCGAGGGCCCCAGGCCACTAGGGAGCCCCATCAGGGTTGCCAGCCTCAGTAAAACCAGGGACAGTATGTAAAAATATGTGTTTTTTTTTCATCTGTCTCTGAAATGTCTCTTACCAACATCCTTTTGGTCTAACAATCCTGAGATTATAGCTGCCCCACCTCTCCAGTACCTTCTCAGCCAATAGAAACATGTCTGTGTATACTGTGTGATTGTATACTGTGTGTGTGTGTTTGTGTATACTGTGTGGCCCCATAATCTCTGATTGCCCGGGGGCCCCATAATCTCCTATTGCCCAGGGGCCCCATGAGTTGTCAGTCCGCCCCTGCTTTGCTGTGACACTCATATATTTAACTCAGGTGCTGTCCATTTCTTCTGATCATCCTTGAGAAGGTTCTACACATTCATTTGAGTTCAGCTGTGTTTTATTATACTGATTGGACTTGATTAGAAAAGCCACGCGCCTGTCTATATAAGACCTTACAGCTCACAGTGCATGTCAGAGCAAATGCGAACCATGAGGTCAAAGGAACTGCCTGAAGAGCTCAGAGACAGAATTGTAGCAAGGCACAGATCTGGCCAAGGTTACAAAAAAGTTTCTGCTGCACTTAAGGTTCCTAAGAGCACAGTGGCCTCCATAATCCTTAAATGGAAGACGTTTGGGATGACCAGAACCCTTCCTAGAGCTGGCCGTCCGGCTAAACTGAGCTATCGGGGGAGAAGAGCCTTGGTGAGAGAGGTAAAGAAGAACCCAAAGATCACTGTTGCTGAGCTCCAGAGATGCAGTCTAGAGATGGGAGAAAGTTGTAGAAAGTCAACCATCACTGTAGCCCTCCACCAGTCGGGGCTTTATGGCAGAGTGGCCCGACGGAAGCCTCTCCTCAGTGCAAGACACATGAAAGCCTGCATGGAGTTTGCTAAAAAACACCTGAAGGACTCCAAGATGGTGAGAAATAAGATTCTTTGGTCTGATGAGACCAAGATAGAACTTTTTGCCCTAATTCTAAGCGGTATGTGTGGAGAAAACCAGGCACTGCTCATCACCTGTCCAATACAGTCCCAACAGTGAAGCATGGTGGTGGCAGCATCATGCTGTGGGGTTTTTGTCAGCTGCAGGGACAGGGCAACTGGTTGCAATTGAGGGGAAGATGAATGCGGCCAAGTGCAGGCATATCCTGGACGAAAACCTTCTCCAGAGTGCTCAGGACCTCAGACTGGGTCGAAGGTTTACCTTCCAACAAGACAATGACCCTAAGCATACAGCTAAAATAATGAAGGAGTGGCTTCACAACAACTCTGTGACTGTTCTTGAATGGCCCAGCCAGAGCCCTGACTTAAACCCAATTGAGCATCTCTGGAGAGACCTAAAAATGGCCGTCCACCAATGTTTACCATCCAACCTGAGAGAACTGGAGAGGATCTGCAAGGAGGAATGGCAGAGGATCCCCAAATCCAGGTGTGAAAAACTTGTTGCATCTTTCTCAAAAAGACTCATGGCTGTATTAGATCAAAAGAGCGCTTCTACTAAATACTGAGCAAAGGGTCTGAATACTTAGGACCATGTGATATTTCAGTTTTTCTTTTTTAATAAATCTGCAAAAATGTCAACAATTCTGTGTTTTTCTGTCAATATGGGGTGCTGTGTGTACATTAATGAGGAAAAAAATTAACTTAAATGGCTGCAATATAACAAAGAGTGAAAAAATTTAAGGGGGTCTGAATACTGTCCGTCCCCACTGTGTGTGTATATATATATCTTCAGGAGCTTTCTATATTTAAACGGTGTAAAGAATTGATTGTCCTATAGCTATGGAAAATAGAAAAATATACAAATGACTCACAAAGTACATTTTATGGATATACACATTGATAACATTGCATGTAAATATAGAGCATCTGTTGCAACAACCCCCCATCATCCCTATATCTTACCAAAAGGTGTCAGGCGGTCGGGGGCTTGGAAAAGAGGCGACCCACCCCGGAGGGCATGGGAACCCGTTTAAAAGGCACAAAGTATGCTCAATATTAGTCTAGTTGGAAAAGAAAATAACGTTGTCAAGTGTACTTGAGGGCCATCCCTTAAGAATGACAAATGTATGGTAATTTAAGTAAAATTGCATTTCTTACATAAAAGAAAATGCCAGTGAAATTACATACCTGAATGGAGGTATATATGCGACTTTTCGGGCTCAAGTAAATAGTGTGGTTAATCCTTGTAAAGGAGGTTACCGTATCTCACAAAAGTGAGTACACCCCTCACATTTTTGTAAATATTTTATTATATCTTTTCATGTGACAACACTGAGTGCCGGTTCACACTACAGCAACTTGGGATCCGACTTGTCAGACCTCAAGTTGCCCCAAGTCGCGGGACATAAGAAATTCCATTGAAGTGAATGAGAGCCGTCTTAATGTACACTACTGAAGTTGCTCCAACTTCAGAAAAGGTTCCTGTACTACTTCAAGGCGACTTCTAGGCAACTTGTACCCATAGATTTCAATGGAAGTCGCCTCCAAGTCAGATCTCCATCTATATTGAAGCAACTTTACAGGAAAAGAAATTAGTTTACCCAGGCAAACCCCTCCCTCCTAGAGAGCTGATTATTCTGTGATTGGCCACAGCCAAAGTCGCCTGTCCTGGAGGCAACTTTAAGTCGCTTTGTAAGTTGCTTAAAGTCGCGCTGAAGTCTCCTCCAAATTGCCTTGCAAAGACACGCTGTAAGTCGGGTTGCCCCTGTGTGAACCGAGCCTGAAGAAATGACACTTTGCTACAATGTAAAGTAGTGAGTGTACAGCTTGTATAACAGTGTAAATTTGCTGTCCCCTCAAAATAACTCAACACACAGCCATTAATGTCTAAACCACTGGCAACAAAAGTGAGTACACCCCTAAGTGAATGTCAAAATTGTCCCCAAAGTGTCAATATTTTGTGTGGCCACCATTATTTTCCAGCACTGCCTTAACCCTCTTGGGCATGGAGTTCACCAGAGCTTCACAAGTTGACACTGGAGTCTTCTTCCACTCCTCCATGACGACGGTGGATGTTAGAGACCTTGCGCTCCTCCACCTTCCGTTTGAGGATGCCCCACAGATGCTCAATAGGGTTTAGGTCTGGAGACATGCTTGGCCAGTCCATTACTTTTACCCTCAGCTTCTTTAGCAAGGCAGTGGTGGTCTTGGAGGTGTGTTTGGGGTCGTTATCATGTTGGAATACTGCCCTGCGGCCCAGTCTCTGAAGGGAGGGGATCATAATCTGCTTCAGTATGTCACAGTACATGTTGGCATTCATGGTTCCCTCGATGAACTGTAGATCCCCAGTGCCAGCAGCACTCATGCAGTCCCAGACCAGGACACTCCTACCACCATGGTTGACTGTAAGGCAAGACACACTTGTCTTTGTACTCCTCACCTGGTTGCTTGACACCATCTGAACAAAATAGGTTTATCTTGGTCTCATCAGACCACAGGACATGGTTTCGGTAATCCACATGCTTAGTCTGCTTGTCTTCAGCAAACTGTTTGCAGACTTTCTTGTGCATCATCTTTAGAAGAGGCTTCCTTCTGGGACCACAGCCATGCAAACCAATTTGATGCAGTATGTGGCGTATGGTCTGAGCACTGACAGGCTGACCTCCCACCCCTTCAACCTCTGCAGCAATCCTGGCAGCACTCATACATCTATTTCCCAAAGACAACCTCTGGATATGACGCTGAGCATGTACACTCAACTTCTTTGGTCGACCATGGTGAGGCCTGTTCTGAGTGGAACCTGTCCTGTTTAACCGCTGTATTGTCTTGGCCCCAGTGCTGCAGCTCAGTTTCAGGGTCTTGGCAATCTTCCTATAGCCTAGACCAGGGGTCCTCAAACTACGGCCCGCGGGCCACATGCGGCCCGCCGAGGACATTTATCCGGCCCAATCCACCCAGGGCCGGATTCCCGACAATCCAGGCTCGGGCCGGGGCCAGGTCGGCTCGGCTTCGGCAGGGAGCATATCCGCTCCGCTCTGCTCAAGCCGCCTCCCCCACACCAGTAATGGAGGGCTCTGTGTGCCGCGCTGCATGCTGGGAAGTGTAGTTCCCAGCACAGTCCCGCACGGAGACAGGAGGCGCGAAGAGTGACAAAGAGAGCGGAGGCTTCAAGCAACAGCCTACGAACAAGTGAGGACCCCACTGTCCCCCTGTCCACCCCCCTGTCCACCCCTCTGTCCCCCTGTCCACCCCTCTGTCCCCCTGTCCACCCCACTGTCCCCCTGTCCACCCCACTGTCCCCCTGTCCACCCCTCTGTCCCCCTGTCCCCCCTCTGTCCACCCCTCTGTCCCCCTGTCCACCCCTCTGTCCCCCTGTCCACCCCACTGTCCCCCTGTCCCCCCTCTGTCCACCCCTCTGTCCCCCTGTCCACCCCACTGTCCCCCTGTCCACCCCTCTGTCCCCCTGTCCACCCCTCTGTCCCCCTGTCCATCCCACTGTCCCCCTGTCCACCCCACTGTCCCCCTGTCCCCCCTCTGTCCACCCCTCTGTCCCCCTGTCCACCCCACTGTCCCCCTGTCCCCCTGTCCCCCCCTCTGTCCCCCTGTCCACCCCTCTGTCCACCCCACTGTCCCCCTGTCCACCCCTCTGTCCCCCTGTCCACCCCTCTGTCCCCCTGTCCACCCCTCTGTCCCCCTGTCCACCCCTTTGTCCACCCCTCTGTCCCCCTGTCCACCCCTCTGTCCCCCTGTCCACCCCTCTGTCCCCCCCTCTGTCCTCCTGTCCACCCCTCTGTCCTCCTGTCCACCCTACTGTCCCCCTGTCCCCCCCTCTGTCCACCTCACTGTCCCCCTGTCCACCCCTCTGTCCCCCTGTCCACCCCACTGTCCCCCCCTCTGTCCTCCTGTCCACCCCACTGTCGCCCCCTCTGTCCACCCCACTGTCCCCCTGTCCACCCCTCTGTCCCCCTGTCCACCCCACTGTCCCCCTGTCCACCCCACTGTCCCCCCCACTGTCCCACTGTCCACCCCTCTGTCCCCCTGTCCATCCCACTGTCCCCCTGTCCATCCCACTGTCCCCCTGTCCACCCCACTGTCCCCCTGTCCACCCCACTGTCCCCCTGTCCACCCCACTGTCCCCCCCTCTGTCCTCCTGTCCACCCCTCTGTCCTCCTGTCCACCCCACTGTCCCCCCCTCTGTCCACCCCACTGTCCCCCTGTCCACCCCTCTGTCCCCCTGTCCACCCCTCTGTCCCCCTGTCCACCCCACTGTCCCCCTGTCCACCCCACTGTCCCCCCCACTGTCCCCCTGTCCACCCCTCTGTCCCCCTGTCCATCCCACTGTCCCCCTGTCCACCCCACTGTCCCCCTGTCCACCCCTCTGTCCCCCTGTCCACCCCTCTGTCCCCCTGTCCACCCCACTGTCCCCCTGTCCACCCCACTGTCCATCCCACTGTCCCCCTGTCCATCCCACTGTCCCCCTGTCCACCCCACTGTCCCCCTGTCCACCCCACTGTCCCCCTGTCCACCCCACTGTCCCCCCCTCTGTCCCCCTGTCCACCCCTCTGTCCCCCTGTCCACCCCACTGTCTCCCCCTCTGTCCCCCTGTCCATCCCACTGTCCCACTGTCCCCCTGTCCACCCCACTGTCCCCCTATCCACCCCACTGTCCCCCCCTCTGTCCCCCTGTCCACCCCTGTGTCCCCCTGTCCATCCCACTGTCCCCCTGTCCATCTCACTGTCCCCCTGTCCATCCCACTGTCCCCCTGTCCACCCCTCTGTCCCCCTGTCCACCCCACTGTCCCCCTGTCCACCCCTCTGTCCCCCTGTCCACCCCACTGTCCCCCCCTCTGTCCCCCTGTCCACCCCTCTGTCCCCCTGTCCACCCCACTGTCTCCCCCTCTGTCCCCCTGTCCATCCCACTGTCCCCCTGTCCATCCCACTGTCCCCCTGTCCACCCCACTGTCCCCCTGTCCACCCCACTGTCCCCCCCTCTGTCCTCCTGTCCACCCCTCTGTCCTCCTGTCCACCCCACTGTCCCCCTCTCTGTCCACCCCACTGTCCCCCTGTCCACCCCTCTGTCCCCCTGTCCACCCCTCTGTCCCCCTGTCCACCCCACTGTCCCCCTGTCCACCCCACTGTCCCCCTGTCCACCCCACTGTCCCCCTGTCCACCCCACTGTCCCCCCCTCTGTCCCCCTGTCTACCCCACTGTCCCCCTGTCCACCCCACTGTCCCCCTGTCCACCCCACTGTCCCCCTGTCCACCCCACTGTCTCCCCCTCTGTCCCCCTGTCCACCCCACTGTCCCCCTGTCCACCCCACTGTCCCCCTGTCCACCCCTCTGTCCCCCTGTCAGCCCCACTGTCCCCCTGTCAGCCCCACTGTCCCCCTGTCCACCCCACTGTCCATCCCACTGTCCCCCTGTCCATCCCACTGTCCCCCTGTCCACCCCACTGTCCACCCGTCCACCCCACTGTCCCCCTGTCCACCCCACTGTCCCCCCCTCTGTCCCCCTGTCCACCCCTGTGTCCTCCTGTCCATCCCACTGTCCCCCTGTCCATCCCACTGTCCCCCTGTCCATCCCACTGTCCCCCTGTCCACCCCTCTGTCCCCCTGTCCACCCCACTGTCCCCCTGTCCACCCCTCTGTCCCCCTGTCCACCCCACTGTCCCCCCCTCTGTCCCCCTGTCCACCCCACTGTCCCCCCCTCTGTCCCCCTGTCAGCCCCACTGTCCCCCTGTCAGCCCCACTGTCCTCCTGTCCGCCCCACTGTCCCCCTGTCCACCCCACTGTCCCCCTGTCCACCCCACTGTCCCCCTGTCCATCCCTCTGTCCCCCTGTCCACCCCACTGTCCCCCTGTCCACCCCACTGTCCCCCCCTCTGTCCCTCTGTCCACCCCACTGTCCCCCTGTCCACCCCCTGTCCACCCCTCTGTCCCCCTGTCCACCCCACTGTCCCCCTGTCCACCCCACTGTCCCCCCCTCTGTCCCCCTGTCCCCCCCTCTGTCCCCCTGTCCGCCCCACTGTCCCCCTGTCAGCCCCACTGTCCCCCTGTCAGCCCCACTGTCCCCCTGTCCACCCCACTGTCCCCCTGTCCACCCCACTGTCCCCCTGTCCATCCCTCTGTCCCCCTGTCCACCCCACTGTCCCCCTGTCCACCCCACTGTCCCCCCCTCTGTCCCTCTGTCCACCCCACTGTCCCCTTGTCCACCCCCTGTCCACCCCTCTGTCCCCCTGTCCACCCCACTGTCCCCCTGTCCACCCCACTGTCCCCCCCTCTGTCCCCCTGTCCACCCCTCTGTCCCCCTGTCCACCCCACTGTCCCCCTGTCCACCCCTCTGTCCCCCTGTCCACCCCTCTGTCCCCCTGTCCACCCCACTGTCCCCCTGTCCACCCCACTGTCCCCCTGTCCATCCCTCTGTCCACCCCACTGTCCCCCTGTCCACCCCACTGCCCCCCCCTCTGTCCCTCTGTCCACCCCACTGTCCCCCTGTCCACCCCCTGTCCACCCCTCTGTCCCCCTGTCCACCCCTCTGTCCCCCTGTCCATCCCTCTGTCCCCCTGTCCATCCCTCTGTCCCCCTGTCCACCCCTCTGTCCCCCTGTCCCCCCCTCTGTCCCCCTGTCCCCCCCTCTGTCCCCCTGTCCATCCCTCTGTGCCCCTGTCCATCCCTCTGTCCCCCTGTCCCCCCCACTGTCCCCCTGTCCACCCCTCTGTCCCTCTGTCCCCCTGTCCCCCTGTCCACCCCTCTGTCCATCCCACTGTCCCCCTGTCCATCCCTCTGTCCCCCTGTCCATCCCCTATATATATTATTATTTATTAGTCATTCTTTTATTCTTTTGCACTACAAAAAAGATGTGTGCATAGGAATTTAGGAATTAGTTCATATTTTTTTTAAACTATAGTGCGGCCCCCCCAACAGTCTGAGGGACCGTGAACTGGCCCCCTGTCTAAAAAGTTTGAGGACCCCTGGCCTAGACCATCTTTATGTAGAGCAAAAATTCTTTTTTTTTAGATCCTCAGAGAGTTCTTTGCCATGAGGTGCCATGTTAAACTTCCAGTGACCAGTATGAGAGAGTGAGAGTTGATAGCACCAAATTTAACACACCTGCTCCCCATTCACACCTGAGACATTGTAACACTAACGAGTCACATGACACCGGGGAGGGAAAATGGCTAATTGGGCCCAATTTGGACATTTCAGCTTAGGGGTGTACTCACTTTTGTTGCCAGCAGTTTGGACATTAATGGCTGTGTGTTGAGTTATTTTGAGGGGACAGCAAATTTACACTGTTATACAAGCTGTACACTCACTACTTTACATTGTAGCAAAGTGTCTTCTCTTCGGTGTTGTCACATGAAAAGATATAATAAAATATTTACAAAAATGTGAGGGGTGTACTTACTTTTGTGGGATATTGTATATCTATAGGGTGAGGGCACACATATTAGCTCAAACTGTATAACATATAATATCTATAATATCTATAACATGTAGGCAAACTGCCGCTATATGTGTGTGTATGGACAGTTACACACACACACACAAATATATATGAAAAATCCAGTTGCAATGTACCTATGATCAAGATATGGCACTGGCTTGCTACATCTACAGTACTGCATCAGTCATAAACATCCTGGACCCCATACCTATAGAGGGTTTAAAAAAATATAGTAAAGTCATTTGTGCCTGCATTCACGAGAATGCATGCATATCTCTATGCATACACAGATCGTGCATTACCTATATTTGCCTCTATGGATCTATACGTGTGGATTTCTTACCTTTACAATTGATTGTAGTTTGTGCTTGTATAAAATTTAAAAGACAACTGATCAAAAGTCCATATAGTCCATATAATAGCACCTTGAAGGTAGCCCAGTGGAAGATAAGAAGCGACTCCTGGAACAGCTGAGGATAAAACACACAGGCGCCACTCTAAGTGCATAACTGTAAATGTAATGCCCAAACGGATATAAGTACTCACAAATATAAGGTAATAACAGGCATTTAGGCACAAATTGCCAAGCGTCACGTGAAGGGGGTGCATCCATGGAGATGCTTGCTGGTGACACAGAGCCTGAAGAAGGAGCGCATGCTCCTTAAACGCGTCGCCTATTGGTTCCTCACAATCCGGAAGTGACGTCATCCCTCGGCTTCCGGTGTGTTCCAGATCCAGGAAGCGTCAGCAACCACCGGCGCAGCCCGTTCTGAGTCACCAGCAAGCAGCTCCATGGATGCACCCCCCCATCACGGACACTCAGCAATTTGTGCCTAAATGCCTGTTATTATCTTACTTTTGTGAGTACTTATATCCATTTGGGCATTAAATGTACTGTTATACTACCCAAGTTCATCGATCGGTCAACTTGGGTACATTCAGGCTGCCCACACACAGTTAAAATCTCGACTGGTTCCTGCTTAACCGGCCGAGATTCGAACCGTCTATGGCCGGCTAAAAGCAAATTTAGACTCAAGAAGAAAATTGTAATTTACTGTAGCCTACCAGTCAGATGTGATGGCTGCATTTGTTTTCAGTTTTCAGCAAGTACAGAAAATACCCATCGGTCTTGCCAGAAATGCAGTGTCTCTGTCACATCCTTTGAGATCTACTGAAAGCACAGGTAATCTTATCTTCCTTATAATCGTCTGTAAACTACCAATTCTTATGTCCTCTTATAAACACTTGAAGACCAAGCCTTTTCTGGCACTTTTTGTTTGCAAGTTTAAATCAGTATTTTTTGATAGCAAAATATTTATAACCCCCAAACATTATATTTTTTTTTTTTTTTTTTTTATAGCAGACACCCTAGAGAATAAAATGGCGATCGCTGCAATTTTTTATGTCACACAGTGTTTTTTCAAACGCAATTTATTTGGAAAAAATATACATTAATAAATAAAAAAAAAATAAGCACCCCAATTTTTTTGGGAAAATATGAAAGATGATGTTATACCAAGTAAATAGATACCTAACATTTCATGCTTTAAAATTGCACACGCTCGTGGAATAGCGACAAACTACGGTACTTAAAAATCTCCATAGGCGTCTCTTAAAATTTTTTTACAGGTTACCAGTTTTCGAGTTACAGAGGAGTTCCAGCGCTAGAATTATTCCTCTTGCTCTAATGTTTGCTGTGATATCTCACATATGTGGTGCGAACACCGTTTACATATGTGTGTGTGACTTACATACAGTGCCCTGCAAAAGTATTCACCCTCCTTGGCATTTTTCGTGTTTTGTTGCTTCACAACCTGGAATTAACATGGATTGTTTGAGGATTTGCATCATTTAATTTACAGAACATGCCCACAACTTTGAAAATTTTTTTTTTTATTGTGAAGCAAACAACAAATAGGACAAAATAACAGAAAAAGTCAATGTGCATAACTATTCACCCCCCTAAAGTCAATACTTTGTAGAGCCACACAGCCACAAGTCACTTTGGATAAGTCTCTATGAGCTTGCCACATCTTACCACTGGGATTTCTGTCCATTTCTCCTTACAAAACTGCTCCAGCTCCTTCAAGTTGGATGGTTTGCGCTTGTGAAGAACAATCTTTAAGTCTGACCACAGATTTTCTATTGGATTGAGGTCTGGGCTTTGACTAGGCCATTCTAACACATTTACATGTTTCCCCCTTAAACCACTCAAGAGTGGCTTTAGCAGTGTGTTTGGGGTTATTGTCCTGTTGGAAGGTGAACCTCCGTCCTAGCCTCAAATCACACACAGAGTGGTACAGGTTTTGCTCAAGATTATCCCTGTATTTAGCACCATCCATCTTTCCCTCAACGCTGACCAGTTTCCCAGTCCCGACTGCTGAAAAACATCCCCACAGCATGATGCTGCCACCGCCATGTTTCACTGTGGGGATGGTGTTCTTTGGTTGATGTGATGTGTTGGGTTTGCGCCAGACATAGCGTTTTCTTTGATGACCAAAAAGTTAAATTTTAGTCTCATCTGACCAGAGCACCTTCCTCCATACATTTTGGGAGTCTCCCACATGCCTTTTCGCAAACTCAAAACGTGCCATTTTGTTTTTTGCTGAAAGTAATGGCTTTCTTCTGGCAACTCTGCCACAAAGCCCAACTCTATGGAGCGTACGGCTTATTGTCATCCTATGTACAGATACTCCAGTCTCTGCTGTGGAACTCTGCAGCTCCTCCAGGGTTACCTTAGGTCTCTGTGCTGCCTCTCTGATTAATGCCCTCCTTGCCCGGTCGGTCCGTGAGTTTTGGTGTGCGGCCGTCTCTTGGCAGGTTTGCTGTTGTGCCATGTTCTTTCCATTTGGTTATGATAGATTTGATGGTGCTCCTAGGGATCATCAAAGATTTGGATATTTTTTTATAACCTAACCCTGACTTGTACTTCTCAACAACATTGTCCCTTACTTGTTTGGAGAGTTCCTTGGTCTTCATGGCAGTGTTTGGTTAGTGGTGCCTCTTGCTTAGGTGTTGCAGCCTCTGGGGCCTTTCAAAAAGGTGTGTATGTAATGTAATGACAGATCATGTGACACTTGGATTGCACACAGGTGGACATCATTTCACTAATTATGTGACTTCTGAAGGTAATTGGTTGCACCAGAGCTTTTTATGGACTTCATAACAAAGGGGGTGAATACATACGCACATGCCAATTATCATTTTTTTATTGCTGAAAAATAGTTTTATGTATATATTTTTCTAATTTTACTTCACCAACTTGGACTATTGTGTTCTGATCCATCACATATAATTCAGATTAAAAAAAAACATTGAACTAAAGGCTGTAATGTAACAAACACAAAAAATGCCAAGGGGGGGTGAATACTTTTGCAAGGCTCTGTATGTGTTCGTTTTTGCGTGTGAACACAAGGGGATGGAGGCGTTTTTAAAAAAAATCCTCTTTTTTTTTTTTTTTTTTTTTTTTTTTTTACACTGTCTTAATGTTTTTTTTCTTTGATCACTTTTATTCCTATTACAAGGAATGTCAATATCCCTTGTAATAGAAATAGGGATGACAGGTCCTCTTTATGGAGAGATCTGGGGTAAAAAAAAAACCCAAATCTCTCCTTTACCTTTCAAAGCAAAAGATAAAAAAAAAAAATTGTTTACTTCCACCCTACACTGGAAGTGACGTCACTCCGGTCCTCCAAGGCCATAGAGGCGATCAAAGAATATCTAGGGTTTTTTTGCCTCTGTAACCAGCCGGCTTTTTTTGTAGCCACTCTTCTGGCCCACCCACCCGTGCCAAGATGAATGAAGTGCACTTTGCCCGCTGTGTCTCCTGGGATATGCCAGGAGGCATTAGCTTGCATTGAGAAAAGAGGAGGCGGTCGGGCCTAGTGGTGGTTCATTGGGAGGACTGCTGGCTAAATCCGTTATAACTGGTGGCTTCCTGATGATGTCACGCCTGAAGATGTTGGCGCGGGAGCGAGAAGGGAGGAGGATCAGAGCAGGACATTGCTGGATCCAGTGGGCGGGTGAGTATGTTACCTGTGAAGGACCCGCAACCAGGTAAAAAGACAAGAGTAAATAAGAGAGAGCGAGCCGGCCCTAGTGTGACGCCGTTTATTGTGGTCGCTCAGGAGAGCAACCACAGAGGCTGTGGTTATTCTCCTGAGTCCAGAAATCCGGGCTTGGATTTCTGGACTCAGAAGAGCAACCACAGCCTCTATGGATGCGCTTGTTTTTATCAACACCATGTGAGTGTAATACATTCATTTGTCTATATATTTTTTAATAAACGGTGTCACACTATGGCCGGTGTGCTCTCTCTTTTACTCTTGTCTTTTCACCTGTCAGTATTCCCATTGGTTGGTGGAGCAGCACAGCTAAATCTATGTTACACCCTACTGATTTTTTGGATCTCAATGGTTCCTTTCCATACATATACTCTATTGACGGATTTTCATGGAACTGTTTTTGGCTTTTATATCCATCTTGCCATCAGTTTATTGCCTTCATTGATTTTCTGGATTTCAGCGCTCTTGGTGTTTTTTATTCTTTTTACTTTTGCAACCAGGTAAGCAGGGGATAAGAAAACAAAAAAATGGGGGGGGGGGGGGAGGGAGTGAAGTGCATTGTGCATGGGTCCAAATAATTTGGTGGAGGGGGGATTATGGTGTGGGGTTGTTTTTCACAGATTGGGCTTGGCCCCTTAGTGAAGGAAATTCTTAGGGCGTTACCATACCAAGACATTTTGGACAATTTCATGCTCCCAACTTTGTGGGAACAGTTTGGGGATGACCCCTTCCTGTTCCAACATGACTGCGCACCAATGCACAAAGCAAGGTCCATAAAGACATGGATGAGCGAGTTTGGGGTGGAGGAACTTGACTGGCCTGCACAGAGTCCTGACCTCAACCCGATCGAACACCTTTGGGATGAATTAGAGTAGAGACTGCCTTCTCATCCAACATCCATGCCTGACCTCACAAATGATCTTCTGAAAGAATGGTCAAACATTCCCATAGACACACTCCTAAACCTTGTGGACAGCCTTCCCAGAAGTGTAGAAGCTGTTATAGCTCTGCAAAGGGTGGGCCAACTCAATATTGAACCCTACGGACTGGGATGCCATTAATGTTCATGTGCGTGTAAAGGCAGGCGTCCCAATACTTTTGGTAATATACATATACACACACATACACATACACATACACATACACATATACATATACACATACATATACACATACACACACAGTAAAACCTTGTATTGCGAGCATAATTCATTCCAGAAACATGCTTGTAATCCAAAGTACTTGTATATCAAAGCGAATTTCCCCATAAGAAATAATGGAAACTCAAATGATTAGTTCCACAACCATTTATTCAGAAGTCCTTCAGTTTATAGTCCATATAAAAAGATTATAGCAATGTGACCAGGTTGTGTAACCATAAAATGTCCATCCACAAATGGAAGCCTCCACAAGGGGATTAGAAGCAAAATCCAGCAGGAGCTCCAGAGTATAAAAGAGAAGAGAGGCGCCTCTAAGTGTAGCTACTAAATGTTAAACCTTCATTAAATGTTATAATATAAATTAGTGCAGCGCTAAAATCATTAAATGAAAATAAATATAAACATAGTGAAATGTAATCATATTGCTACACTTAGAGGCGCCTCTCTTCTCTCTTATACTCAGTTGTGTATAGCATAAACATTTATATAGAGCACCCATCACATTTACCAAGATTCGCCCATCAGCAGCTTCATATACCAGAATACAGACACTCTGGTAACCTACAAGATTTGCTCACCAGCCATTGCATCACACAAAGAGGGAATCATCATTGAAAAA
Source organism: Aquarana catesbeiana (assembly GCF_042186555.1). Classification (NCBI taxonomy): domain Eukaryota; kingdom Metazoa; phylum Chordata; class Amphibia; order Anura; family Ranidae; genus Aquarana; species Aquarana catesbeiana. Next base: position 56,821,386 of record NC_133324.1, on the reverse strand, counting down.
TGATGGCTGTTCTGCCTCCAGCAGGAGTATCCATTAAAGAGGAGGGCCACCCTGAAAAAAAAAATTGCACAAAAAAAATAAAAAAAAAAAAAATTTGAAAAAAAATGTTTTTTTAAACTTACCTGAACCCTTGTTGCTAGGCAGTCTTCCTAATCTGCCTGTTCCTATTCCGCGGCGTGTCCTGTTCCTCGGTGAGCGGCTCCGTTGCCTTCTGGGAACTGTGTGTGTTCCCAGAAAACCACGGGGTCATTCACAGAGCGCCGGCCGCTCGCGCGTGCAAACTAGGAAACTGGCAGTGAAGCCGCAAGGCTCCACTGCCTGTTTCCCTTAGTTAGGATGGCGGTGCCGGGACCCGAGAGCCGAGGGACGTGTCGGCCTCGGGCGGCCGACATCGCGGGCACCCAGGACAGGTAAGTACTTATTTAAAGTCAGCAGCTACAGTGTTTGTAGCTGCTGACTTTAAAAACATTTTTTTGCTGGCCGGAATCCTGCTTTAAGTTGTTCTGCCTGCAATATACATTTGGCCACTAGATGGAGCCTGGAATACATTTACTGTTTTGCAGAAACCAGAAACTGTTCGGCTTTAAAAAAAGTTCCCATCATTCTTGAGTCTAATGCCGCGTACACACGGTCGGACTTTCCGGCATACTTGGTCCGGCGGACCAGAGTGTGCCGGACAATCCGCCCGTGTGTGGGCGGCGGCGGACTTTTCCGGCGGACTTCTTCCCAAAAGCCCGCCGGACCTAGATTTTAAACATGTTTGAAATCTTTCCGTCGGACTCAGTTTCGGGCGGAAAGTCCGCTCGTGTGTGTGCTGGTCCGACGGAAAGCCCGCTCGTGTGTAGGCTGGTCCGACAGACCAAATACGACACGAGGGGATGGTATTGCATCTCGCGCTCGCTGCAATAGGAAAAACAAATCTTCCTATTGCGGCGAGCGCGGGGCATACCAGGCCCTTAGGTCTGGTATGGATTATAAAGGGGAACCCCGCTACGCCGAAAAAACGGCGTGGGGTCCCCCTAAAATCCATACCAGACCCCGATCCGAGCACGCAGCCTGGCCGGTCAGGAAAGGGGGTGGGGACGAGCGAGCGCCCCCCCCTCCTGAACCGTACCAGGCCGCATGCCCTCAACATGGGGGGTGGGTGCTTTGGGGGAGGGGGGCGCCCTGCGCCCCCCCCCCCAAAGCACCTTGTCCCCATGTTGATGAGGACAAGGGCCTCTTCCCGACAACCCTGGCCGTTGGTTGTCGGGGTCTGCGGGCGGGGGCTTATCGGAATCTGGGAGCCCCCTTTAATAAGGGGGCCCCCAGATCCCGGCCCCCCACCCTATGTAAATGAGTATGGGGTACATGGTACCCCTACCCATTTACCTAGGAAAAAAGTGTAAGTAATAAAACACACTACACAGGTTTTTAAAATATTTTATTAAACAGCTCCGGGGGGGGGGATCTTCCTCCGGCTTCGGGGGTCTTCTTCCGGCTTCGGGGGTCCCTCCGCTTCATCTTCTCCCGGCGTCCGGTTGGTTCTTCTCCGCTCTCCGGCCTCTTCTCCCGGTGTCGCAGGTCTTAGGCCGGCCCCTCCGCTCTCTTCATGTAGCTCTATTGCGAGCGGAGGTCCGGACTTCTGGGCTTCTTGGCTTCTTGGCTTCTTGGCTTCTCTTCTCTTCTCTTCCCCCAGATGTTGACACGACGCTCTCTCCGGCTGGACTGGTCTCTGAGGGCTGCGTTGTGACTTATATAGGCGGAGACCCCGCCCCCATATGATGTCACAGTCCCTGGGCATGCTGGGACTGTGACGTTTTAGGGGGCGTGGTCGACCACGCCCCCTAAAACGTCACAGTCCCAGCATGCCCAGGGACTGTGACATCATATGGGGGCGGGGTCTCCGCCTATATAAGTCACAACGCAGCCCTCAGAGACCAGTCCAGCCGGAGAGAGCGTCGTGTCAACATCTGGGGGAAGAGAAGAGAAGAGAAGCCAAGAAGCCAAGAAGCCCAGAAGTCCGGACCTCCGCTCGCAATAGAGCTACATGAAGAGAGCGGAGGGGCCGGCCGAAGACCTGCGACACCGGGAGAAGAGGCCGGAGAGCGGAGAAGAACCAACCGGACGCCGGGAGAAGATGAAGCGGAGGGACCCCCGAAGCCGGAAGAAGACCCCCGAAGCCGGAGGAAGATCCCCCCCCGGAGCTGTTTAATAAAGTATTTTAAAAACCTGTGTAGTGTGTTTTATTACTTACACTTTTTTCCTAGGTAAATGGGTAGGGGTACCATGTACCCCATACTCATTTACATAGGGTGGGGGGCCGGGATCTGGGGGCCCCCTTATTAAAGGGGGCTCCCAGATTCCGATAAGCCCCCGCCCGCAGACCCCGACAACCAACGGCCAGGGTTGTCGGGAAGAGGCCCTTGTCCTCATCAACATGGGGACAAGGTGCTTTGGGGGGGGGGGCGCAGGGCGCCCCCCTCCCCCAAAGCACCCACCCCCCATGTTGAGGGCATGCGGCCTGGTACGGTTCAGGAGGGGGGGGGGCGCTCGCTCGTCCCCACCCCCTTTCCTGACCGGCCAGGCTGCGTGCTCGGATCGGGGTCTGGTATGGATTTTAGGGGGACCCCACGCCGTTTTTTCGGCGTAGCGGGGTTCCCCTTTATAATCCATACCAGACCTAAGGGCCTGGTATGCCCCGCGACGGGGCTAGCAAGGTGTCAATCTCGCCGATAAAAGCGGCAAGATTGACATCCTTTTCTAGTCCCGTCGCACCTGAGTCACGTTCAAAATGAACGGACTTGTCCGTGTGTGGGCAAGTCCGTTCATTCTGAAAGTCCGCCGGAACTCCGGCGAAAGTCCGTCGGAAAGACGGGCGGACTTAGCCCGCCGGAAAGTCCCGGCGTGTGTGGGCAAGTCCGTCCGTTTTAAAGTCCGGCGCACCTGGCGGACAAAGTCCGTCGGAAAGTGTGCCGGACCAAGTAGGATAGAAAGTCCGCTCGTGTGTACGCGGCATAAGAAAAAGAAACAGGTGCATCCTGGTGCACTCCATCTTAGAAACCGAGAGAGAAGGAACCAGCTATCAGAGGACATGTTGGACTAATGCCCCGTACACACGGTCGGACATTGATCGGACATTCCGACAACAAAATCCATGGATTTTTTCCGACGGATGTTGGCTCAAACTTGTCTTGCATACACACGGTCACACAAAGTTGTCGGAAAATCCGATCGTTCTGAACGCGGTGACGTAAAACAGGTACGTCGGGACTATAAACGGGGCAGTAGCCAATAGCTTTCGTCTCTTAATTTATTCTGAGCATGCGTGGCACTTTGTGCGCCGGATTTGTGTACACACGATCGGAATTTCTGACAACGTTGTCAGAAAATTTTATAGTAAGCTCTCAAACTTTGTGTGTCGGAAATTCCAATGGAAAATGTGTGATGGAGCCCACACATGGTCGGAATTTCCGACAACAAGGTCCTATCACACATTTTCCATCGGAAAATCCGACCGTGTGTACAGGGCATAGGACTTGCATCCCTTTGCATCCCCTAAAGGCAGCATCACTGGTGGGAATCACTTACAGCCTAATTACTGATTGTATTTTCTGTATATTTCATATACTGATTAAATGTACTTCTTATCTGTTTTTTCTAGGGCTGTTACTGATTAAACGTTTTGTGTTTGATTAATCGATTTTTTTGAATCGATTAATCGACTAATTATAACGCACATACAGATCCAACTACTGTAAGCTGATTTAGCACCGTTGTTATGGCAACGGCAAAAGCCGGACATAGCGGGGCATGGCTAGGACGTCACACGTCATAAACTCAGCCTCACCGTACCCATAATCTCAGCCTCACCGTGCCCATAATCGCAGCCTCACCGTGCCCATAATCGCAGCCTTATCGTGCCCATAATGCAGTCTCACCATGCCCATAATGTCAGACTTACCATGCCCATAATCGCAGCCTCACCGTTCCCATAATGCAGTCTCACCGTGCCCATAATCGCAGCCTCACCATGCCCATAATCGCAGCCTCACCGTGCCCATAATGCTGTCTCACCATGCCCATAATCGCAGCCTCCCCGTGCCTATAATCACAGCCTCACCGTGTCCATAATGCTGTTTCACTGTGCCCATAATGCTGCCTCACCGTGCCCATAATGGCAGCCTCACCGTGCCCATAATGCAGTCTCACCGTGCCCATAATGCAGTCTCACCATGCTCATAATCGCAGCCTCACCGTGCCCATAATCACAGCCTCACCGTGCCCATAATGCAGTCTCACCGTGCCCATAATGCAGTCTCACCGTGCCCATAATGCAGTCTCACCATGCCCATAATCGCAGCCTCCCCGTGCCTATAATCACAGCCTCACCGTGCCCATAATGCTGTCTCTCCGTGCCCATAATGCTGTCTCACCGTGCCCATAATGGCAGCCTCATCATGCCCATAATGCAGTCTCGCCATGCCCATAATCGCAGCCTCACTGTAGTCAGTGCCTGTGCCTGGATTACACAGTCTGCGGGCATCTCCCGCTGTGTGTCTCGGAGCTGAGTGTGAAAACTTTGGCCGCGCTCTGAGAAAAGTCCCGCCCTCCTCCTAGATCAGCTCGTGTGATAGACAGAACACTGCGTCCATCGCACGAGCTGATCTAGGAGGAGGGCGGGACTTTTCTCCCAGCACGGCCAAAGTTTTCACACTCAGCTCGGAGACACCCAGCGGGAGATGCCCGCAGACTGTGTATGACATATAGTGGAGGAGGAGGGAGCGGAGTGTTGCACTGCAGCCACAGCTTGGCCCAAAGCAGCCCCAGGGCAGGCAGCCTACCGATCAAAAAAATTTTGATCGATCAAAAAAATTAACGATTAATCAAGGAATTAATCTTTAATTTCCCCAGCCCTAGTTTTTCCTAATAGTTTTACCCCACCCTGTTTTGTTAATGAATCTTACATTCGGTCTGGTTTAATGGTAGAATAGGAGGGTTTACGTTGAATTACACACAGGGGAAAGTGTAGCGAGGACAGAACAATGGCCAAATGTGCAAATCTTGTTTGCTATTGAAATCGCTGCACTATGTTGTATATGGCCGTTGATGGTGGAATCTTGTTTTATGTGAGGGGTGAATCTCCTTTGAAAATAATAGTCGAATAGGGTGAAAACTTTTTGAAAATGATTGGCGAAGAGAGTGAATTCTCTGCAAGTGATGGGCACATTCCATATATTACAGATAGACAAATGTCCAGCAAATGTTGCACAAGGAGTCCTTGATTAATTGACCCCCTAAGTCCAAGTTTATTGTGTTTTCTGGTGTCGAAAATTTCCGTAATTCCATTTGAAAACAATTATTCAAACTGTTTAAGTGGCTTTTGATAAAACCCGGCCCAACATGTCATTACACACATGTCCTCAAGCTGTTGACTTATGGAAAGAATGCGTTCAGTCCCTTTCAATGAAAACATGAAAACAGAAAATGAAAATTTGTATAATTACGACGTGTGCTAGAAAATATATCTGAGAACGCAAAAAAAAAAACTGCATCACCATCAGAGAGATAGATTTAAACTAATAAAGTGTCGAGAATAACTTGAAGAATGAGGACCGGGAAAGTTGATATAATTATTAGAATTTTCATCTCTCGGGGAATCGCTCAGAAATATTAAGCAGAAAAACCCAACCTGTCAGAAGTGTAATTGTGATAAAAGATAGCATATTATACAAAGTTACATTTTCCAAAATAATATCTTCATAAATCCAGGTTTACAGTCCTCATAAGATAGCTGAAGTGACTTCAATAAACCTCCTGTACGGTATAAAGTCAGACACACATATCCTGTAGAAAATTAAAAAGTAATACATTTAAACTGGCAGCTCCCACTTTATTCCCTAGGTTGGCACCCACCTTTTCTGGCCAGTCATGTTGCTCCTAGGTGCACATCTGAGCCATCTAGTGGTGTTCAGAGAAAATGCAGATGAATGCTAAAGTGTGTTTCTGATAACAAAGTGGCAAAAATATTCAGCAAAGTGCAAAAAGAGAAAAAAAATAAGTATCATGGATCCTTTTGTGCTTTAATTATTCCATTCTGAATTCCTTGTAGCATGACTGGTTTGTTAGTGAGGCTAAAATTTTGTCTGTCAGATGGCTCTGCCAGGATACCATCTGCCCCTATTGTTTCTTTTGCTTAACCATGCTTTTGCATATCAAATAAGAACTTTAATTTGCACTCATGTCTCCATGTCAGTTGTCACCAATAAGCCAATCCTGGGGGCCAAAACCTGTGAGCTTATAAAGCAAAACTATTTTCTTCAAAATGTTCCTGGCTTGCACCTTTAAAAAATCCACAATGGCTGCTGCCATATTCCTCAATTCTGCTGCCCTTTTATTCTGCTTGATTATAGAGGGAAGGAGGGAAGGAAGGAAGATATATAGAAGGGAGTGAGGAAGGAAGGAAGGAAGGAAGGAAGGAAGGAAGGAAGGAAGGAAGGAAGGAAGGAAAAAAGAGGAGAGAAATTAAAATAGGAAATATGAGAGGGAGGAAAGAAAAGAAAAAGGAAATATGAAAGAAAGGTATTGAGAAATTGAGAAAAGAAGGAAGGAAGGAAGGAAGGAAGGAAGGAAGGAAGGAAGGAAGGAAGGAAGGAAGGAAGGAAGGAAGGAAGGAAGGAAGGAAGGAAGGAAGGAAGGAAGGAAGGAAGGAAGGAAGGAAGAAGGAGGAAGGAAGGAAGAAGAAGAAGGAAGGAAGGAAGAAGAAGAAGGAAGGAAGGAAGAAGAAGAAGGAAGGAAGGAAGGAAGAAGAAGGAAGGAAGGAAGGAAGAAGAAGGAAGGAAAGAAAGGAAGAAGAAGGAAGAAAATACAAGAGGGAGGAAAGGCAGGAAGAAGGAAAAGACAAAGAAAGGTAGAAATAAAGGGCGTAGAGAAGATAAGAAGGAAAGAAGAAAAAAAGGAAGGCAAGAAAAAAGGAAGAGAGATATAGAAAAAGGGGAGAGGGAGAGAAAAAAAAGAAAGACATAGGAAAAGAGGAAGGGAGAGAGGAAATAAAATATGAAATACGAGCAGTAGGAACGGAATGAAGAAGGAAAAGTGAAAGAAAGGGATAACCTCCATTGGCATTTCCGACGGAAAAATTTAGAACATGTTCTCTATCTAAGTCCGACAGAAAAAGTCAGATGGGGCATACACACGGTCGGAATATCCGACCAAAAGCTCCCATCGGACTTTTTCTGTCACAAATTCCGACCGTGTGTGGCATAAGGGAGAAGAAGGAAGGAAGGAAGGAAGGAAGGAAGGAAAATAGAAAGGAAGGGCAAAGAGAAGATAAGAATTCTTTAAGTATATAAATGGTAAAAAAGGGAGGACAGACCATATTGGCCCCATAAAGAATGAGGAAGACATCTGGTTACAAAGGACAGGGAGATGGCGAGGGTATTGAATTTATTCTTCTCCACAGTCTTCACGAGGGAATCGGGGGGCTTCAGTAACCAAAACTGCAGTGTTTGTCCTCATGACACATCACAGGAAGCACCCTCATGACTAACAGAGGAGAGAATTAGAAATAGACTTGGGAAACTTAACTATAATAACTCACCAGGACCAGATGGCTTGCACACGAAGGTACTTAAGGAACTCATTTAAGTAATTGCCAGACTATTGTTCCTAATTTTTACTGACAGTCTACTGACTGGAATGGTACCAGCTGATTGGAGAAAAGCCAATGTAGCACCAATATTTAAAAAAAGGGCCAAAATACATTCCTGGGAATTACAGACCAGTTAGCCTAACATCAATAGTATGTAAACTCTTGGAGGGCATGATAAGGGACTATATACAAGATTTTAGTAATGAGAATGGTATCATTAGCTGTAATCAGCATGGATTTATGAAGAGTCGTTCTTGCCAAACCAATCTATTAACCTTCTATGAGGAGGTGAGCTGTCATATAGATAAAGGAAGGCCCGTAGACGTGTTTATTTATTCAACATTCATATTATTTGTATTTAATATTATCACACTAGTAAGCACTGAGTTGGTTATTGTTAATTTTGTATTTGGGGTCACCCAAGCGCAGCGCATAACTTGTAAATTTATCCTATGCACGTTATATGAAGCGTGATTAGCGCATGCAGCTGGAGGTAGCACAAGTAAGGCATAAGATCATTGTGGCTCACAGAATTTCCATTTTGATCTGTAACAACCTGCTCCCAGGCACGTACAACACCTTGGATTTTTGGGGACTGAAAACCATCCCTTGAAGACTGCTGCTGAGTGTTATCCTCCACGTCCATGCTGACACAATCCTCCTCCTCCTATTCTTCCTGTGTGTTTGGCGGGCCCGCAGGAATGCTATCTGGATAAAGGGGGCCTTGAGAGGTAAGGAAGTCCTCTTCCTCCCGCTGTTCTGCATCAAGTGCCCTGTCCATTATTCCACAAAGCGTGTGCTCCAACAGGAAGACTAGAGGGACAGTATCACTGATGCATGCATTGTCGCTGCTCACCATCCTTGTGGCCTCCTCAAATAGTGACAGGACAGTGCATGGATCCTTGATCAGTAGCAAAAAGAAGCCAAGCTCCCCTGACCCTGTCCTGGTGCCATACTCGCACAGGTACTCATTGATGGCCCTCTGCTGTGCGTGCAGCCGCTGCAGCATTGCCAACGTTGAGTTCCACCTGGTGGGAATGTCACAAATGAGGCGGTTAGTGGGCATGTTGCATTCCCTTTGAATGTCAGCCAGCCGAGCACTGGCATTGTATGACCAGTGGAAATGACCACAGACTTTTCTGGCCTGCCTCAAGAGATCCTGTAAGCCTGGGTACCTGCTCAAGAACCGCTGCACCACCAAATTCAAGACATGTGCCAAACATGGAACATGGGTCAAGTTCCCCTCTCGAAGGGCGGAGAAAAGGGTGATGCCATTGTCGCATACAACCATTGCTGGCTGAAGCTGGCGTGGCGTCCACCACCTCTGAGCCTGCCCCTGCAGAGCTGACAGAATCTTTGCCCCAGTGTGGCTCCTGTCCCCTAAGCAGACCAACTCAAGCACTGCATGGCATTTTTTTGCCTGACTGCTTGTGTAGCCCCTTGAATGCTTACGGAGCACCGCTGGTTCAGAGGACAAATCTGCAGAAGAGGCCATAGAGGAAGAAGAAGAGGAAGGGGTGGAGAAGAGAGCTGTGGCAGAATCAACACTAGCATTTTGGAGGCATGGTGGCGGAATAAGCTGTAACAACACTGAACCCTGTCCTGCATCCTTCCCAGCTGCTACCCAGTGCGCCCTGAAGGTAAGGTAACGTCCCTGCCCATGCCTGCTGGACCATGAGTCAGCAGTAATATGCACCTTACTGCTGACCGCCCTGTCCAACGAGGCCAAAACATTGCCTTCAACATGCCGGTAGAGAGCTGGAATGGCCTTCAGTGAAAAGAAATGGTGGTGGTGCAATCAGATGGCGGTGTCCTGCTAGCAGATTGGCTGCAAGTACTTGGGACACCTATTGCTATACCTTCATTCCTCTCAGTGCAGATTTTTGAGAGGACTGGAGGTATAGTGGGGTTGGAGATCCCAGATGAGCAAGGAGAAGTCCGCCTTTTACTTTGATGTGGGTCTTTCAAGTGCTGTTGCCAACGGACTGCATGGCAGGTCGTCATATGTCTGGTCAAGCATGTGGTGCCTAAGCGGCTGCTGTTCTGGCCACGCTTGATCCGCTTCAGACATAGGTTACAAACAGCATTGGTGTGATCTGCTGCACACGTGTCGAAAAAGGCCCACACCAAGGAACTTTTAAAAGTCAGCGGAGAGTCAGCAGCGCCCTGCACCTGCGGAGCTCTGTGGTGTGATGCAAAAGGGTGGCTGCCTTTAAGCTGCCCCCTAGAGGACATCCTGCCTCGTTGGAGTTGTACCTCCTCCTCTCTTCTCTCAGGCACCCAAGTACAGTCAGTGACCTCATCATCCCCTTCCTCCTCGTCACTGGAGCAATCTTGGCATTATGCTGCAGCTGGGGGAACATGACTGCCAGTTTCTTGTCTTTCTTGGGCACCCCCGCTCTCTAGGCTCACGTTACTCCCTTCCTTAACTTGGGAACCAACATCGGAGCCTTCAAATCGCTATGCATCCTCCAACAGTACCGGACACTGTGGTCGAATAGTTCTGGGGACTCCTCCGTGCATGATGGTGGGGTTACGGAAGGAGTGACTGTGGACAAGGAGCCGGTGGAATAGGCCGCTTTGGCAGCTGCATTGGAAGGCAAACTACTCTGAGCCTGGGTGACAGAGGATGAGGATGAGGAGGATGAGGACGGCTTTGTTATCCACTCCATCAACTTTGCTGCATGTTCTGGCTCAATAATACGGCCTGCAGCAGAAAAAAAGGACAAGCGTGCCCCACAACCACCTACAGAGGATGCACCATGTCCACGACCAGCACTGTTGACTGTGGACACAGAGGCTGCTTGCCCTCTTTTAGTGGCCCGTGAGCGTCTGCCTCTCCTTGGTGGCCTTCCGGACATGATGTATATTTTGTTTTGTAACACCACACTGCACTGTATTAGATACTGTGTACACCACCAGTAGTGTAGTAGAAACTGTATACACTGTATTAGATTCTGTGTACACCGCCTGCACTGTATTAGCAACTGTACTACGGCTGCACTGTATTTTATACTGTGTACACAACCAAAAGTGTAGTAGAAACTGTACACACTGTATAACAGGGATATGCAATTAGAGGACCTCCAGCTGTTGCAAAACTACAAGTCCCGTCATGCCTCTGCCTCTGGGTATCATGCTTGTGGCTGTCAGAATCTTGCTATGCATTACGGGACTTGTAGTTCTGCAACAGCTGGAGGTCCGCTGATTGCATATCCCTGCTGTATAAGATAATATAAATATATATTATATATATATATATATATATTTTTTTTTTTTTTACACCGCCTGAAGTGTATTAGAAACAGTACACCACGGAATGCACTGTAGATATAGGCTACACTGGATGCAGAGTATATATATCTATGTCTATGTCTATATATATATATATATATATATATATATATATATATATATATATATATATATATATATATATATATCCACTGCTTGCACTGACTGAATATAGAGTAAACACTGAATTTATAGGCTATGATAAATGCAGAGTACACACACATATACATATATATATATACCGTATATACTCGTGTATAAGTCAAATTTTTCAGCCCCTTTTTTGGGGCTAAAAGTTCCCCCCTCGACTTATACACAAGTCACCGCCATCTGTCTGCATGATCAGTGTGTCATGCAGGCAGACGGCGGCCAGCGTGTGCTACATAGCACTCGGCAGCCTCTCACTGTTCAAAAGCCGCGCCTCCTCGTCTGTGATAGGCAGTCAGTGTACAGCCTATCACGGACATTCTCTCATCCTCGTCTGTGGTATGAGGATGAGAGAATGTCCGTGATAGGCTGACCGCTGACTGCTGGGAAATGGAGTTTTCTGCCTATCATGGACGAGGAGGAGGCGCTGATTTTGAACAGTGAATGGCCGCCGCACACGCTGATCGGTTCGGAGCGGCACACGGAGGATGCACAGGACACAGGTAGGATGCACACAGACACATGCACACAGGTACATATACACATGACACATGCACACATACACAGGTACATATGCACATATACACAGGACACATGACACATATACACAGGACACATGACACATGACACATGCACATGACACAGGGAGGTATACAGCTGCAGATGGGCATTGTTGACCCTCTGCATTTCTCACCCTCGTCTTATACTCGGGTCAATAAGTTTTTCCCATTTTTTTGTGGTAAATTAGGGCCTCGACTTATACTCGGATCGACTTATACTCGAGTATATACGGTGTATATATATATATATCAAATACAGTGCCGCTAACTTAATAACCTGCTTGCTTAATGTAACTCAAGCTATCTCTCTGTCCACACCAACAACACTACACAGGGCCGCCGTGTAAGCTGCCGCTCGAATTTGCCATGAACGCCCCATAATGTTCGCTGTTCTGCGAAAGGGCGAACACCCGATGTTCGACCCGAACATCAAGCTCATCCCTATTGGCATCCATTAAAAAGGGGATTAACTCCAGAGATAAAGCGATAATTCTTTCACTCTACAAGACTCTGGTCTGGCCTCACCTGGAGTATGCTGTCCATTTCTGGGCACCAGTCCTCAGGAAGGATGTACTGGAAATGGAGCGAATACAAAGAAGGGCAACAAAGATAATAAAGGGTCTGGAGGATATTAGTTATGAAGAAAGGTTGCGAGCACTGAACTTATTCTCTCTGGAGAAGAGACGCTGGAGAGGGGATATGATTTCAATATACAAATACTGTACTGGTGACCCCACAATAGGGATAAAACTTTTTAGCGCAAGGGAGTTTAATAAGACACGTGGCCACTCACTAAAATTATAAGAAAAGGGGTTTAACCTTAAACTACATAGAGGGTTCTTTACTGTAAGAGCGGCAAGGATGTGGAATTCCTTTCAACAGGTGGTGGTCTCAGTGGGGGACATTGGTAGTTTCAAAAAACTTTTAGATAAGCACCTGAATGACCACAACATACAGGGATATATAATGTAATACTGACATAAAATCACACACATAGGTTGGACTTGATGGACTTGTGTCTTTTTTCTACCTCACCTACTGTGTAACTATGTAACTATGTAACTATGTAAGAAGAAAAGAAGAAAAAGAGGAAGGAAAGGTAAAAGGAAGGAAGATATAGAAAAGGGAGAGAGGGAGAAAAAAAAAGAAAGGAAGCAAGGAAAAGAGGAAGGGGGAGAGGAAATAAAATATGAAATACAAGTAGGAGGAAAGGAAGGAAGAAAGAAAGAAAAATGAAGGGAGAGAGTAAGGGAGAAAAAGGAAGGAAAGGAGAGAGGAAATAAAATAGGAAATACAAGAGGGAGAAAAGGAATGAAGAAGGAAAAGAGTAAGAAAGATAGAAAGAAAAGGCAACGAGAAGATAAGAAGGAAAGAAGAAAAAGAGGAAGGAAAGAAAAAAAGGAAGGAAGACATAGAAAAGGGAGAGAGGGAGAAAAAAAAAAAGAAAGGAAAAGAGGAAGGGAGAGAGAAAATAAAATATGAACTATGAGTTGGAGGAAAGGAAGGAAGAAGGAAAATAGAAAGAATGGTAGGAAAGAAAGAAAGGAAGAAAGAAAGAAATGAAGGGAGAGAGTATTGCCTCGTACACACGATCGGACATTCCGACAACAAAATCCATGTTTTTTTCGGACGGATGTTGGCTCAAACTTGTCTTGTATACACACGGTCACACAAAGTTGGTCGGAAATTCTGAACGTCAAGAGCGCGGTGACGTACAACACGTACGACGAGCCGAGAAAAATTAAGTTTAATAGACAGTGCTGCTCTTCTGCTTGATTCCGAGCATGCGTGCGACGGACAAAAGGCTCCCATCTAACATTTTCCATCGGAAAATCCGACCATGTGTACGGGGCATAAGGGAGAAGAAGAAATGAAGGTAGAGAGAGAGGAAATAAAATAGGAAATATGAGCGTTAGGTTTGGAAGGAAGAAGGAAAAGAGAAAGAAAGGTAGAAAAGAAAGAAAAAGGGGAGAAAGAAAGAAAAACAAAAGAAAAAGGGGAGAAAGAAAGAAAAACGAAAGAAAAAGGGGAGAAAGAAAGAAAAACGAAAGAAAAAGGGGAGAAAGAAAGAAAGAAAGAAAGAAAGAAAGAAAGAAAGAAAAAGGGGAGAAAGAAAGAGAAGAAGAAAGAAAAGAGAAAGAAAGGTAGAAAAGAAAGAAAGAAAGAAAGAAAGAAAGAAAGAAAGAAAGAAAGAAAGAAAGAAAGAGAAGAAGAAGAAGGAAAAGAGAAAGAAAGGTAGAAAAGAAAGAAAGAAAGAAAGAAAGAAAGAAAGAAAGAAAGAAAGAAAGAGAAGAAGGAAAAGAGAAAGAAAGGTAGAAAAGAAAGAAAGAAAGAAAGAAAGAGAAGAAGAAGGAAAAGAGAAAGAAAGGTAGGAAAGAAAGAAAAAGGGGAGAAAGAAAGAAAAACAAAAGAAAAAGGGGAGAAAGAAAGAAAAACGAAAGAAAAAGGGGAGAAAGAAAGAAAAACGAAAGAAAAAGGGGAGAAAGAAAGAAAGAAAGAAAGAAAGAAAGAAAGAAAGAAAGAAAGAAAGAAAGAAAAAGGGGAGAAAGAAAGAGAAGAAGAAGGAAAAGAGAAAGAAAGGTAGAAAAGAAAGAAAGAAAGAAAGAAAGAGAAAGAAAGAAAGAAAGAAAGAAAGAAAGAAAGAAAGAAAGAAAGAAAGAAAGAAAGAGAAGAAGAAGGAAAAGAGAAAGAAAGGTAGAAAAGAAAGAAAGAAAGAAAGAAAGAAAGAAAGAAAGAAAGAAAGAGAAGAAGAAGGAAAAGAGAAAGAAAGGTAGGAAAGAAAGAAAAAGGGGAGAAAGAAAGAAAGAAAGAAAGAAAGAAAGAAAGAAAGAAAGAAAGAAAGGTAGGAAAGAAAGAAGAAGGAAAAGAGAAAGAAAGGTAGGAAAGAAAGAAGAAGGAAAAGAGAAAGAAAGGTAGGAAGGAAAGAAAGAAAGAAAGAAAGAAAGAAAGAAAGAAAGAAAGAAAGAAAGAAAGAAAGAAAGAAAGAGAAGAAGAAGGAAAAGAGAAAGAAAGAAAGAAAGAAAAACGAAAGAAAGAAAGAAAGAAAGAAAGAAAGAAAGAAAGAAAGAAAGAAAGAAAGAAAGAAAGAAACAAAGATAAAGAAATGAAGAAAGAGAGGAGGGAGAGAAAATTAGAAGGAAAGGAAGGAAGGGCAGGAAGAATGGAGTGGGACTGGTGGACTATACTGTATATAGCCATTTTCCAGCATGCCGTGCAGCCGAATAAAGTATGAGGCATCTACAAATACACAAATAGCAGAAGTAGACATGGAGAGCTTTATGGAGATTTCCTGTGCATTATTTACATGAACACAACAATTATCTCTCCGGTGTCATGGAAAACAAATACTTAGAGCGCATTTAATGGAGGATGTCTTATAGAACTCATTAAGCGTGCCGATGCCAGCTTGTAGAACGATAAGAATATGAAAGGTGGGAGCGGTGGTAAGTCGATGATGATTCTCTTCTACATACAAGAAAATAATGAGTCGCACATAGTCTCTGTAATAGGCATTGTTTTGCTTCTATTTTTCATTTTTTTTTAAATTTTGTTTCAATTGCTCCTTTACGGAAAACATAAGGAGAAAGATCAGCTTCTAAAAGACTCCTTTATGCTTTATGAACATTTTTCCACTGATCGAGCCCAGCGTGGGTTTCCCTTTGTTGAATGTAAACAGCAGTGGAAAAATAGAAAAAAAAAAAAAGTTTAAACATTTCCGTAGTTTCCTGAACTCTATAGCCTGGCAGAGGTCCCTAAGCAGCACACAGAGTTCAAGAAGAGTCAAAGAATTACAAGCTATAAGCAATAGCTAGTAATAAATATGACCTCAGGTAGGGATAAGGGGTAAGTGTTGGTGGGTTGCATAGTGTAGGGAATAAAGATCTGGCCAGCTGTTCACACTGTTACTCGGCACTGTGAGCCTTTTGCCAAAAACTGCCAGTGCCAGGTCGCCGGCACTGAGAGATGCTTCTTTTTTCTGAGCACCAGGAAGTTTGAGTATTGGGAAATGGGATATGGAACTGCTGGACTTTTATACTTTTTATGGAGACTTCTGAAAGTAACACAAACACCTAAAGGACATAACCTGATTTTATACGTTTACTGATCGTTTTTGTTGCCAAACTTTTCCTTTGAAGCTCAATGAATGTCCCATGCTAAATTTCGCCTGGAAATGCTCTACAATATATTTTGCTGTCAGTAAAAATGCTGCTTTCTGCTCTCACACTGCAGTGCTCTGTGCTGGCGGTATTGGCCACGCCCCTCAGCACAAGCTTACTCCCACAGAAGTAGTGCCGAAAATGAGAGGCGGGGTGTCTGAGGTCTGTGTCAACCTCAACTAAAGCACTGGTTCTGGTGTCAATTACAACCTACTTGTCTCCTCCAAACCACACACTCTAATGCATTTCGCCCCGTCAGAGAGTGTGAGCATCAAGCAAGATGGAAGCTTTTATGCATCTTTAGCCGTGACGAGAAAATAATGATGAAAGTTAAAATACAGGTAGGGAAAAGAGTATATAAAAACACGTAAGCAAAAAAATATGGGATAGTGTTGTTATAAACTACAATGAAAAAAAAAAAAAGATACAGTATCTCACAAAAGTGAGTACACCCCTGATATTTTTGTAAATATTTTATTCTATCTTTTCATGTGACAACACTAAAGAAATTACACTTTGCTACAATGTAAAGTAGTGAGTGTACAGCTTGTATAACAGTGTAAATTTGCTGTCCCCTCAAAATAACTCAACACACAGCCATTAACCGGTTCAATACCGGGCAATTTCACCCCCTTCCTTCCCTGGCCAATTTTTAGTTTTCAGCGCTGTCGCACTTTAAACGACAATTGCGCGGTCGTGCGACGTTGTACCCAAAAAAAAATTGACGTCCTTTTTTCCCCACAAATGGTGGTATTTGATCGCCTCTGCGGTTTTTATTTTTTGCGCTATAAACAAAAGAAGAGCGACAATTTTGAAAAAAAAACACAATATTTTTTACTTTTTGCTATAATAAATATCCCAATTTTTAAAAAAAAAAACTATTTTTTTCCTCAGTTTCGGCCGATACCTATTCTTCTACATATTTTTGGTAAAAAAAAAAAAATCGCAATAAGCGTATATTGATTGGTTTGCGCAAAAGTTATAGCGTCTACAAAATACGGGATAGATTTATGGCATTTAAAAAAAAAATGTATTTATTTATTTTTTTAGCGGCGATCGCGATTTTTTTTCGTGACTGTGACATTATGGCGGACACATCGGACACTTTTGACACATTTTTGGGACCATTCACATTTATACAGCGATCAGTGCTATAAAATTGCATTGATTACACTGTAAATGTGACAGGCAGTGAAGGGGTTAACCACTAGGGGGCGGGGAGGGGTTAATATGTTTCCTAGGGAATGCTTCTAACTGTAGGGGGAGGGGACGTACAAGGGGAGGAGACCGATCAGTGTCCCTCCGTTCTGGGAACACAGATCGCTCTCCTCTGAACTGACAGGCTGTGGATCTGTGTGTTTACACACACAGATCCACGGTCCGGCTCGGTTAACGGGCAATCACGTGTGTCCGGCGGACATCGCGGACGCCGGGCACACGCACCGGGTCCCGAGCAACGCGGCGGGCGCGCACGCGCCCCCTAGACGGCCGGGAATCCCAGGACGTCATATGACTATATGTAGGTAGGGAAGTGGTTAATGCCTAAACCGCTGGCAACAAAAGTGAGTACAGCCCTAAGTGAAAATGTCCAAATTGGGCCCAATTAGCCATTTTCCCTCCCCGGTGTCATGTGACTCATTAGTGTTACAAGGTCTCAGGTGTGAATGGACAGCAGGTCCAGTAGATTGCCAAGACCCTGAAACTGAGCTGCAGCACGGTGGCCAAGACCATACAGCGGTTTAACAGGACAGGTTCCAATCAGAACAGGCCTTGCCATGGTCGACCAAAGAAGTTGAGTGCACGTGCTCAGCGTCATATCCAGAGGTTGTCTTTGGGAAATAGACATATGAGTGCTGCCAGCATTGCTGCAGAGGTTGAAGGGGTGGGGGGTCAGCCTGTCAGTGCTCAGACCATACACCGCACACTGCATCAAATTGGTCTGCATGGCTGTCGTCCCAGAAGGAAGCCTCTTCTAAAGATGATGCACTAGAAAGCCTGCAAACAGTTTGCTGAAGACAAGCAGACTAAGGACATGGATTCTTGGAACCATGTCCTGTGGTCTGATGAGAGCAAGATAATGTTACAAGGTCTCAGGTGTGAATGGGGAGCAGGTGTGTGAAATTTGGTGTTATCGCTCTCACTCTCTCATACTGGTCACTGGAAGTTCAACATGGCACCTCATGGCAAAGAACTCTCCTAGAATATGAAAAAAAGAATTGTTGCTCTACATAAAGATGGCCTAGGCTATAAGAAGGTTTTGTAAATGAAGGGTGAAATAATCAAATAAAGAATCATAATAGGAACAAAAAATAATAAAAAAGAAACAAAAAATGAACACAAAGGAAGGTCCATAAAGACATGGATGAGCGAGTTTGGAGTGGAGGAACTTGACTGGCCTGATCTCAACCCAATAGAACAACTTTGGCAGGAATTAGAGGACCTTCTTGTCCACATCAGTGTCTGACCTCACACTTCTGGAAGAATGGTCAGAGTTAAAGCTGTTATAGCTGCAAAGGGTGGGCCAACTCAATATTGAACCCTACGGACTAAGACTGGGATACCATTAACCACTTCCCGCCCGCCGTATGCAGAATGACGGCCGGGAAGTGGCTCTGTTATCCTGACTAGTCATATGACGTCCATCAGGATAACATGCCGGCGCGCGCCCACGGGGGCACGCAGCGCGGTGATCGCGAGTGTGGCATGTCAGTCTGACACCCCGCATCTCCGATCGTGATAAGAAGCCTCTGTCAGAGGCTTCTTACTACGTGATCAGCTGTAACCAATCACAGCTCATCATTGCGAGAACCAGGACGTGCCGGTAAATGGCATTTCTCGGTTCACGCTGACAGGGAGAGCCGATCGGAGCCCATCGGCGGCTCTCCCTGTCAGAGGGGGGGGGGTCTGTGCTGATAATCAGCACATTGATTATCAGCACAGCCCCCTCAGATGTGCCACAACACCTCAGATGTGTCCCCCTCAGTTGTCAGTCAGTGCCCCAATTAAAACACGGCTCACAGTGTCCATCAAAGTGCCAATCAGTGCCCATATCAGTGCTAATCAGTGCCCACCACAGTGCACATCTCAGTGCCCATCAGTAAAACCTGTCAGTACCTCAACATCAGTGCTGCCCATCACAGCCACCTGTCAGTGCCAATCAGTACGGCCTATCTGCCAATCAGTGCTGCCTGTCAGTGCCCATCACAACAGCCTGTCAGTGCCCATCACAACCGCCTGTCAGTGCCCATCAGTGCTGCATATCAGTGCCGCCTAGTGGTGCCCATCAGTGCTGCATATCAGTGCCGCCTATCAGTGCCCATTTATTCTACATATCAGTGCCACCTTATCAGTGCCAACTCATCAGTGCCCATCAGTGAAGGAGTAAACAAAATTTTATAACCGAAACAAAGAAAAACTTTTTTTTTTCAAAAATTTTGTTCTTTTTTAGTTTGTTTAGCAAAAAATAAAAATCCCAGAGGTGATTAAATACCACCAAAAGAAAGCTCTATTTGTGGGAACAAAATGATAAAAAAATTGTTTGGGTGCGGTGTTGCATGACCGCGCAATTGTCATTCAAAGTGTGACAGCGCTGAAAGCTGAAAATTGTCCTGGGCGGGAAGGGGCGAATGTGTCTGGTATTGAAGTGGTTAAAGTTCATGTGTGTGTGTGTGTAAACGCTGGCGTCCCAATACTTTTGGTAATTTAGTGTAGTTTACTACGCTTCAGTTAAGAATGAACACAGTGAGTGATCAGTTTAGATCACTCACTGTGTTCATTCAGAAAATAAATGCTGGTTAATGAAATATTTACCAGCCCCTTCCCCGCTCCTGAGAGGAGAGGAGAGGGAAGCTGGCAGCACTGATACAAAAAGGGTATGCCACTTGCCCCCATCTATAGCTGGCTTTCACAGTAATGCCCCGTACACACGGTCGGACTTTGTTCGGACATTCCGACAACAAAATCCTAGGATTTCTTCTGACGGATGTTGGCTCAAACTTGTCTTGCATACACACGGTCACACAAAGTTGTCGGAAAATCCGATCGTTCTGAACGCGGTGACGTAAAACACGTACGTCGGGACTATAAACGGGGCAGTGGCCAATAGCTTTCATCTCTTTATTTATTCTGAGCATGCGTGGCACTTTGTCCGTCGGATTTGTGTACACACGATCGGAATTTCCGACAACGGATTTTGTTGTCGGAAAATTTTATATCCTGCTCTCAAACTTTGTGTGTCGGAAAATCCGATGGAAAATGTGTGATGGAGCCCACACACGGTCGGAATTTCCGACAACAAGGTCCTATCACACATTTTCCATCGGAAAATCCGACCGTGTGTACGGGGCATAAGAAGCATTGGAAGGCTAACAACAGTTATAAACAAGGCCAAGGATAAATCCAAGGAAAATTTTCCTTGGATTTATCCTTGGCCTTGTTTAAAGCTGGCATCACTGCAGGGGGAGACGGGAATCAGGGGGAATCGGCATCACAAGCAGTGATTAGGGTGGCACACCCTATGGGCAGAGCGCTATTGTGTGTATCGGGAAAGCGTGCGCAAAAGGTGAAAACGCAAAGGTGTGAACCTAGCCTAAATCCAGCTCTGATAGCATCATCACTGCAGATCTTGCACACTGATGATGGCTTCATAGTATTTCTCAGGGCGGGTTTTCTGATGGTGACAACAGTTGACCATGTCAGTGGGGCCAATTGTCTCCATTGGAAGGTCATGTGACGCAATGACAACGTAGGGAGACGGGGACAGAGCATCGCCAGGAATTCTGTTCACTTAAAATGATTTAATACAACTTCTAGATTGAAATTGACGTGGTGAAGCTTCTAGGAGCTGTTATTGATTGGGTCTGGATCTAAGTACGACAAGGAAGCTTTGAGAATCGAGAAGTTCTAAGTGAATGCCCCATTCAGACGTCCGGCAAACACAACACGCTGCGGATTCAGATGTTGCATCTCAATAACCACAGCACAAGCTTATTCTAACTATTTCAAGTAGAAGAGGGATAATATTCATGATAAGTATTTCTAAGACACGCAACAGAGGCGGCATTGTTCGCCCTGCTTGTTTTAATTGGCCTCCTATCACTTGAACTTAGTCTGCCTGGCCACCGGCCAAAAACACAAATAAAACCGGCATAGAAGTTTTACAGTAATAAAAGGGTCTAACAGATTCAAATGACAGATCACAGTGAGAGCATTGTACATGAAATGCAAAACAGAACAGCAACAGGTCCTGGCCCAAGTCATGAAAAACAGCCATAATCAAATGTAAACTCGGAAAAGTCATTATTAACAGGACAAGCTTGTCAACATTAATAAGGCCGGATTAATAAACACTCACAAGGCTTCTCCATGCACGGGACCGCTATAAATAGGCGATTAACCACTTACAGACCGGAAGATTCCCCCCCCCCCTCCCTTAATGACCAGGCCATTTTTTGCGATACGGCACTGCGACGCTTTAACTGACAATTGCGTGGTCGTGCGACGTTGTACCCAAACAAAATTGACGTCCTTTTTTTTTTTTCCCACAAATAGTTTTATTTTGGTGGTAGTTGATCTACGGTTTTTATTTGTTGCGCTATAAACAAAAAAAGAGCGACAATTTGGAAAAAAAAAAAAAAAAACGACTTTTTACTTTTTGCTATAATGAATATCCCCCCCCCAAAGTAAAACAAAAAAAAATTATTTATCAGTTTAGGCCAATATGTATTCTTCTACATATTTTTGGTAAAAAAAAAAATAAGCGTGTATGGATTGGTTTGCGCAAAAGTTATCGCATCTACAAAATAGGGGATATATTTATTGCATTTTTTATCATTTAAATTTTTTTTACTAGTGATGGCGGTGATCTGCGACTTTTAGGAGGACTGCGACAGACACTTTTGACACTTTTTGGGACCAGTGACATTTATACAGCGATCAGAGCTAAAAATAACCACTGATTACTGTGTAAATGTCACTGGCAGGGAAGGGGTTAACACTAGGGGGCTAACAAGGGGTTAAATGTGTTCCCTGGGGAGGTGTTTCTCACTGTGGGGGGGGGGGGGGCTGACTGGAGAAGGAGAGAGATCGCTGTTCCTGATCACTAGGAACAGCAGATCTCTTTCTACTTCCCTGACAGAACGGGGATCTGTCTGTTTACATTGACAGATCCCTGTTCTGGCTCTCGTTCCCTTGACTGTGGGTGGCCGCCGGCCACGCGCATCGGGTCCCCCGCCGTACAGCAGGAGCGCGCCTGCTACGGCCCCTTAAAGGAGCCAACGTACACCTACGGCGATTTGCGGGAACGTCCCAACCTACCGCCGAATAACAATGGCGGCTGGTCGGCCAGTGGTTAAAGCGGAACTTCCCTCTCTCAATCATTATTGATTATTTGTAATCATTATGCTGCGAACAATAGTAAATAGATAGGAAATGATGTCATGTTTACTTGTTTTAACCTCTTCGTGCCTTAGACCCCTTTCACACTGAGGCGCTTTACAGGCGCTACAGTGCTAAAAATAGCGTCTGCATAGCGTCTGTAAAGCGCCTCTACTGTCTCTCCAGTGTGGAAGCCCGAGGGCTTTCACATTGGAGTGGTGCGCTTGCAGAACGTTAAAAAAAACTCCTGCAAGCCGCATCTTTGGAGCGGTGAAGGAGCGGTGTATACACCGCTCCTTCACCGCTCCTGCCCATTGAAATGAATGGGCAGCGTGGCTCTACCGCCGGCATAGTGCTGCTGCAGCAGTGCTTTGCGGTGGTTTTAACCCTTTCTCGGCTGCTAGTGGGGGAGTAAAAGCGCCCCGCTAGCGGCCGAATAGCGCCACGAAATTGACGGTAAAGCTCCGCTGAAAATAGCGGCACTCTACTGCCGACGCACCAACCGCCCCAGTGTGAAAACGGGCCTAAGGGTAGAACAAATCGAAAAGCTTAAGCCCAATTTTGAAACCTTGATATGTGTTAGTAAAACTCTACATATCATCACATCATTATTTTTTTCAGGACAAAGTGGACTTTCTTTTTTTTTTCTGCCAGTAAATACCTTATACAGCCCACTTCCTGTATCTTGTCTGGTCATTAGCCTAGGATTATGACATCATGCACAGCTTTCTCTCACACTCGAGAGAGTTTGCCAGGAAAGGAGGGGGGAAGAGTCATAAGAGGGCTGATGAAAGCTGCAGAGCTGGAGGTGTGCCTCTGTGTGTCTGTGAAAATCCAGGAAATAAACAGGTAGCAGCTTCAGTTGCCCACAGTTAAAATGGCTCCAGCCAGACTCAGGGTCGGGAGATTTCTGCAGCATATTTGGCAAGTACAGAATCACAATATATAATACAATTAAAAAAAAGTGGTTGGAGGGAAGCTTCAGAATGGCAAAGATGATTTTATTACAAATTATGTGAGCAGACTGTAGTTCCTCTTTAACCGAAAGAAAAACTGGGCCAAAGTAGTAAAAAAAAAAAAAAAATGTTTTTATATTAGTTGTATATTTCTTGCTACTACCATATCCTTCCACCAAAGAACAACCAAAATTATATTCTCCTGCTCCTGATGATCACAGCAATACCATAGATGTGTATGTTAGTTGTCGTTTGTACCCGTAGTACAGCCCAGAAGCAATAGTGCGCAATTTGCTTTTTTTTTTTTTTAATCCTACTTAAAACACACCGACACTGATACTAATAAAAAAAAAAAAAAAAAAAAGAAAAAATCCTGTAAAAAAAAAATAATACTGACCCTGACCTCGACCTAAACACTAACCCTGGCGCTGACCTAGGTCAAACCATGATCTAGGTTTTGTTTTTTTTTATTGTTATTACTATTATTATTATTTATTTATATATACTTTATTTTTCTCTGCAAGGAGAGAAAGAGATACTAAGTATCTCTCTCCTCCATTCACAGAAAGAGAAAACATGGGGGGGGGGGGGGGGGGCTTTAGAGTGGCTGATCGCTGTGATAGCCAATCAGAGGCTGTCACAGTGATCAGGTTGACCCAGAATCAGAAGAACCAGGTCCCGGTCGTTAGTATGGGGCCTGGGGCTCTTAGCGAGACCCTGGTCTTTGTTCTGGGAGCGCGCCGTGTGGCCCCAATGGAAAAGAAGTTCAGTCCAGTGGGGCCGCAAATGGTCGGTGTGAAGGGGTTAATTTAAAAAAATGTTTTTTTTTACATTTCTTCAGTTACTTCCTGGTTTCCATGCCTAGACAAATGATATCATACATCCCAGGAGTCTTCAGATGGGGGGGAGGGGTTTGCTGAGCTAAGCACACCCTCCTTTTTTATGCTTGAGCTAAGGGCAGATGGATTCCAGGAAGTAAAATGGTACATGAATCATCTGCCCTTACTGAAGATGGCCACAGCCAGAAATGCTGGGGGGGGGGGGTGTTCTCTAATTGATTTCTCAGCAAAATAAAGCATGGAGACAGGGATGGATGGGGGAGTTCGCTTTTGGTTTGTTTCATTCTATTGCAGATCAAAGTAGCAAGCGTCGATCTGCACAAGATCTTAGGTGACCAGTAAACAGTAAAAAAAAAAAAAAAAAGTTTTAATTTAAATAAAAATGGTTGCTAATCCCAATCAACCATAATTAACTCCTTCTTTCCCTTCTCTCCTTAACTATTATTTTCCCGTTAATTTTTTATTTCTTCTTTATTTCTATTTTTCTGCAGATCAAACTAATGAGCTTTGATCTGCACATGATCTCAGGTATTATCTTATATTAGTGAAAACATGTTTTTTTTTGTTTGTTTTTTAATTAAAATGGTTCAAACCTAATTTACTCTTTCTTCCCCTTCTCCTCATAAATATTATTTTTCTGCTGTTTATTTAAGATAAGGAGCTTTGATCTGCAAATGATCTCAGTTTAAGCATCAAAACCAGTAAAAAAAAAAAAAAAAAAAAATTTCAATAAAAATGGTTTCTAACGTCTTCTTCCTCTTCTCCTCTTAACTATTCCTTTCTTGATCATTTCTTGTTTTAGTGAAAAAAATATGTTTTTAAAAAAAATTAAAATGGTTCAAACCTAGATTAACTGATCAGAATCCCAAAACTATACCTCTCACACGTGTACAGATAGAGATAGCGGCGCTAATATAAATTGTGTCAAATAATGGGTCAGAGCAGCATAATGCCTATGACCCTCTACTTATACATAAAAATAATAATAATAGTGTCATGAAAAATATTAATTTTATCATGAAAAGAAATTTCTTTAACACCCAGTGAAAAGTGTCACTATAAATAATAAAATACAAGAAATGAATGATCAAGTTCAACAGTTGTTTTTCAATCTTCTTGTGTGAGAAATCTTCTACTCTTCCACCACACCACCGTGATAGTGACACCACTCCCTCTGAAGAGGGCACTCACCAGATTGTACAGCCTCCCACTCTCGTGTTCGGCAAAACAGCAGTTGAACCACACCTGGGTTGCATGTGATGAACCGTGACTCCAATCAAGCCAGCTCCATATGTGAAAAAATGAATAAAGTGCTCCACATAGCGTGATACCATTTTGACAGATTTATTAAAATCACTTCAAACACACTTCAATGGTTACACTCACTTTTAAACTGAAACATAAAAGCCTTTAAAAAGAAATCCACAGCAAGCAACAGGATCAGTGATCCAACGGTGCACGGCGGTCACAGCGGACCTGAAGTGTAAACTGGTGTATCTCTCACCCAACCTTCTAAGGCCTAACCATCCGATCGGTGTAGTCCTCCTCAGACAGCGGCATCTAATGTCAGTGCGATGGAATGCCGTGTAACCACGCCCAAGACATGTTTCGTCGAATAGACTTTTACAAATGGGATTGGCTACACGGATGGTTCATCAATCCTTATATACTTTCTATGATCAGTCATGTGATCACCACCAGTCATGTGATCATCACCAGTCATGTGATCATCACCAGTCATGTGACCTCCTGCTCTGCACATGCTCACACTTCATGTCCCCCCCCCGACCAATCGGATGGCTGGGCATTAGAAGGTTGGGTGAGAGATACAGCAGTTTACACTTCAGGTCCGCTGTGACCGCCGTGCACCGTTGGATCACTGATCCTGTTGCTTGCTGTGGATTTCTTTTTAAAGGCTTTTATGTTTCAGTTTAAAAGTGAGTGTAACCATTGAAGTGTGTTTGAAGTGATTTTAATAAATCTGTCAAAATGGTATCATGCTATGTGGAGCACTTTATTCATTTTTTCACATATGGAGCTGGCTTGATTGGAGTCACGGTTCATCACATGCAACCCAGGTGTGGTTCAATTGCTGTTTTGCCGAACACGAGAGTGGGAGGCTATACAATCTGGTGAGTGCGCTCTTCAGAGGGAGTGGTGTCACTATCACGGTGGTGTAGTGGAAGAGTAGAAGATTTCTCACACAAGAAGATTGAAAAACAACTGTTGAACTTGATCATTCATTTCTTTTCACTGGGTGTTAAAGAAATTTCTTTTCATGATAAAATTTATATTTTTCATGACACTATTATTATTATTTTTATGCATAAGTAGAGGGTTATAGGCATTATACTGCTCTGACCCATTATTTTACACAATTTATATTAGCGCCGCTATCTCTATCTGTACACGTGTGAGAGGTATAGTTTTGGGATTCTGATCAGTTTATGTATTTATTTAAGTGGCAGCTTTTTTTCACTGTACACTGTGTATGTACACACATTTTGTATTCATTTACACATCTTTTATATAGCTTTGCACTTTTCTTTGGCGCAGTGGAGTAAGAGAGATTCAGGGGCGGTTTATTTGTATATCTCTTGCTACAAACCATTGTCAAACCTAGATTAGTCTTTCTTCTCCTTCTCTCCTTAACTATTCCTTTTCTGCTGGGTTTTTTTAAGCTAAGGAGCTTTAATCTGCATGATCTCAGTTAAACCAACTTAACCAGTGAAAAAAATTCAATAAAAATAGTTTTTAACTGTAATTATCTCCCTTTTACCCTTCTCCTCTTAACTATTACTTTCTTGATGATTTCTTGTTTTAGGGAAAAAATCTTTTTTTTTTTTAATTAAAATGGTTTAAACCTAATTTACTGCTTTTCCCCCTTAACTAATATTTTTCTGCTGACAGATATATAGCTTGATTTAGATCAAGCAGGCAGGTTATTTAGTTAGTGGCAGTGTATTTGAGACACATATATATACCTGCCTGGAGTTTGCATGTTCTCCCTGTGTGGGTTTCCTCCGGGTGCTCCGGTTTCCTCCCACACTCCAAAGACATGCTGAGTTAGGGACCTTAGATTGTAAGCTCCTTGAGGGTAGGGACTGATGTGAATGTACAATGTATATATAAAGCGCTGTGTAAATTGACGGCGCTACATAAGTACCTTAAATTTTATATATACATATATATATATATATATATATATATATATATACACTCTGCATTTAGCATAGACTATATATTCAGTGTTTACTCGATATTCAGTCAGAGTGCAGGCAGTGTATTAATAAATAAATAAATATATATATACTCTGCATCCAGTATACCTATATCTACAGTGCATCATTCCGTGGTGTACTATTTCTAATACACTTCAGGCAGTGTAATATATATATATATATATATATATATATATATACCGGTATATATACTCTGCATCCAGTGTAGCCTATATCTACAGTGCATTCTGTGGTGTACTGTTTCTAATACACTTCAGATGGTGTACACAGTATCTTATACAGTGTCTACTACACTTCTGGTGGTGTACACAGTGCAGCCGTAGTACAGTTTCTACTACTTTTCTGGTGGTGTACACAGTATACAATACAGTGCAGCCATAGTACAGTTTCTACTACTTTTCTGGTGGTGTACACTGTATCTAATACAGTGTGTACAGTTTCTACTATGCTTCTGGTGGTGTACACAGTATACAATACAGTGCAGCTGTTGTACAGTTGCTAATACAGTGCAGTCATTGTACAGTTGCTAATACAGTGCAGGTGGTGTAAACAGTATCTAATACAGTGTGCAGTTTCTACTACACTTCTGGTAGTGTACACAGTACACAATACAGTGCAGCCATAGTACAGTTTCTACTACTTTTCTAGTGGTGTACACAGTATCTAATACAGTGTGTAGAGTTTCTACTACACTTCTGGTGGTGTACACATTACACAATACATTGCAGCCATTGTACAGTTTATACTACTTTTCTGGTGGTGTACACCATATCTAATACAGTGTGTACAGTTTCTACTACACTTCTGGTGGTGTACACAGTATAAAATACGGTGCAGCCATAGTACAGTTGCTAATACAGTGCAGGTGGTGTACACAGTATCTAATACAGTGTGTACAGTTTCTAATACACTTCAGGCAGTGTACACAGTATCTAATAAGGTGTAGTGTGGTGTTGCAAAACAAAAAATGTATCATGTCCGGAAGGCCACCAAGCAGAGGAGACACTCACTGGCCACTAAAAGAGGACAAGCAGCCTCTGTGTCTACAGTCTGCAGTGGTGGTCGTGGACATGGTGCATCCTCTGCAGGTGGCCATGGGACACGTTTGTCCTTTTTTTCTGCTGCTGGCCGTGTTATTGAGCCAGAACATGCAGAAGAGTTGGTGGAGTGGATAACAAAGCTGTCCTCATCCTCCTCATCCTCTGTCACTCAGGCTCAGAGTAGTTTGCCTTCCGATGCAGCTGCCAAAGCGGCCTATTCCACCGGCTCCTTGTCCACAGTCACTCCTTCCATAGCCCCACCATCATGCCCAGAATTATTCGACCACAGTGTTGGGTACATGCTGCTGGAGGATGCGCAGCGATTTGAAGACTTCGATGTTGGTTCCCAGGTTGAGGAAGGGAGTAACGTGAGCCTAGAGAGAGGGGGTGCCACAGAAGGACAAGAAACTGGCAGTCATGTTCCCCCAGCTGCAGCATACTGCCAAGTTTGCTCCAGTGACGAGGAGGGAGGGGATGATGAAGTCACTGACTGTACTTGGGTGCCTGAAAGAAGAGAGGAGGAGAAGGCACTACTCCAACAAGGCAGGATGTCCTCTAGGGGGCAGCTTAAGGGCAGCCACCCTATTGCATCACACCGCAGAGCTCCGCATGTGCAGGGCGCTGCTGACTCCCCGCTGACTTTTAAAAGTTCCTTGGTGTGTTCGACACGTGTGCAGCAGATCGCACCATTGCTGTTTGCAACCTATGTCTGAAGCGGATCAAGTGTGGCCAGAACAGCAGCCACTTGGGCACCAGACATATGGCGACCTGCCATGCAGTCTGTTGGCAACAGCACTTGAAAGACCCACATCAAAGAAAAAGGCGGACTTCTCCTTACTCCTCATCTGGAATCTCCAACCCCTGATGATTCTGCCACAGCTCTCTCCTCCACCCCCTCCTCTTCTTCTTCCTCTTTGGCCTCTTCTGCAGATTTGTCCTCTAAACCAGCGGTGCTCCGTAAGCGTTCAAGGGGCTACGCAGGCAGTCAGGCTAAAAGATGCCATGCGGTGCTTGAGTTGGTCTGTCTAGGGGACAGGAGATTCTGTTAGCTCTGCAGGGGCAGGCTCAGAGGTGGTTGATGCCACGCCAGCTTCAGCCAGGAATGGTTGTATGCGACAATGGCACCAACCTTCTCTCCGCCCTCCGACAGGGACACTTGATCCATGTTCCATGTTTGGCACATGTCCTAAATTTGGTGCTGCAGCGGTTCTTGAGCAGGTACCCAGGCTTACAGGATCTCCTGAGGCAGGCCAGAAAGGTCTGTGGTCATTTCCACCGGTCATACAATGCCAGTGCTCGGCTGGCTGACATTCAAAGGGAATGCAACCTGCCCACCAACCACCTCATTTGTGACATGCTCACCAGGTGGAACTCAACGTTGGCAATGCTGCAGCGGCTGCACACACAGCAGAGGGCCATCAATGAGTACCTGTGCAAATGTGGCACCAGGACAGGGTCAGGGGAGCTCGGCTTCTTTTTGCCACGCCAGTGGCTACTGATCAAGAATGCATGCACTGTCCTGTCACCATTTGAGGAGGCCACAAAGATGGTGAGTAGTGACAATGAATGCATCAGCGACACTGTCCCTCTAGTCTTTCTGTTGGAGCACATGCTTCGTGGAATCATGGACAGGGCACTTGAGGCAGAACAGCAGGAGGAAGACCTCTCAAGGCCCCCTTTATCCAGATAGCATTCCTGCGGGCCCGCCAAACACACAGGAAGAAGAGGAGGAGGAGGAGGAGGATTGTGTCCGCATGAATGTAGAGGATAACACTCAGCAGCAGTCTTCAAGGGATGGTTTTCAGTCCCCAGAAACCCAAGGAGTTGTACGTGGCTGAGAGGAGGTAGTTACGGATCATGTGAGGAATCATTACTTGCTTGGAACACCTATCTTGATCCACCTTACAAGGGTAAGGTTGCAGAACCCATTCTGTCTTCGCAGAGGGAGCAGAGGATGAAACATCTTCAGGTAGGCCTTGAAGAAAGGTTTGTGCAACGTATTTCCAGACCCTGGGAGGTTACAATTTCCTGGTGCTGGACAACGTGTTGCTGAGGCTTCGTTCAGTCAGAGGAAGAGCCGTGGACAAGGTGGCCGGCTGACCGATGCCTTTAAACAATTTTTCAGTCCTCAGCGCCAAGGTCTGATCGGCTCAAGCAACCATCGCCAGCATCTGCATTACATGGTGCAGGAATATCTAGGGGCAAGAGCAGACGTGGAGACCTTTCCAACAGAGCATTCACTGGGTTACTGGGTCTTGAGGATGGACCACTGGCCAGAACTTGCTCAATATGCAATTGAGCTACTGGCCTGTCCTGCATCCAGTGTTCTTTCTGAACGCACATTCAGTGCTGCTGGAGTGTTTGTAATGGATCATAGATTGCGCCTATTCACAGACTCCGTTGATAGGCTCACATTCATAAAAATGAATCAGTCTTGGATCAGCAGCTATCAAGCACCTGATGCTGATGTAACGGATTGAATTTGCTATGGATGTGGGATCCCTTGAAGACTGCCTATGCTGACTATCCTATTCCTCCTCAATCTTGATGATGCAAGCTTCCAACAAATGTTTGGTTTAGGACACCACCACCACCACCTAAGGCCTGATTTTTCTGCCCCTGTTTAACAGGGGCATGTAATTACAATTTTTGATCTAATATTTCACAGCAGGGCCCGTTCCTGTGCCCAAGTGTATCTGTGAAGGGTTACAGTGTTGCGGCACCACCACCACCCAAGGCCCAATTTTTCTGCCCCTGTTTAACAAGGGCATGCAATTACAATTTTTGATATAATATTTCACAGCAGGGCCCATTCCTGCGCCCAAGAGTATCTGTGAAGGGTTACAGTTTTGTGGCAGCACCACCATTACTCAAGGCCCAATTTTCTGCCCCTGTTTAACAGGGACGCGTAATTACAATTTTTGATATAATATTTCAATGCAGGGCCCGTTCCTGCGCCCAACAAAATAACTGTGAGGGCTTACAGTGTAGTGGCACCACCACCGCCCAAGGCCCAATTTTTCTGCCCTGTTTAACAGGGGCATGTAATTACAACTCTTGATATAATATTTTACAGCAGGGCCCGTTCCTGAGCCCAACAACAGTAACTGTGAGGGCTTACAGTGTACCACCAACACTTAAGGCCCAGAGTATATAGGGCAGGCCATATAGTATATATACTGTTATTCAGAGTATATAGTGCCTGGGGGCCTGGGGGACCCCCACGTCATTTTTAAAGAAATTTGGGTGCGGGGTTCCCCTTAATATCCATACCTGAAGGGCCTGGTATGGATTTTGGGGGTGACATCAACGCCATTTTTTTTTGGTATTTGTATCTATATTGCCGGGGTCCGACAATACATTACAGCTGCAAGCAGTTTTAAATTACATTTTTTCCTTTAGAAATGGCTGTGGCACTGTTATAAACATGGGAAAGATGCGCTACTTTACAGGCATACTAAGGACAACCCCCAGACACGATATTTAAAGGAATATTTAATTCTTATTGTTTCACTTTAAGCATTATTAAAATCACAGCTCCTGAAAAAACGGCCGTTTTTAAAACTTTTTTTTGCATTGATACATGTCCCCTGAGGCAGGACCCCAAACACTCTGTATGGGAATAACTTGCATATTAGGCTTTAAAATTAGCCCTTTTGATTTTTCACATTCTTGTCCCATAGACTTTAATGTTGTTCGCGTGTTCAAACAAATTTTTTGCCTGTTTGCATGTTCTGCTGCGAACCGATCATCCCTACTGGGAACACCTACTAGACCATGTTTCAATGTTGCCTGCAGACACTCATTACTGTACAGCTCTCCAGCCTTTTGGTAAACAAACTGCCTCCTGCTACCGCCAAATATTTCACATTTTGACTCATCAGTCCAGAGCACCTGCTGCCATTTTTATGCACCCCAGTACCTATGTTTTCGTGCATAGTTGAGTCGCTTAGCCTTTTTTCCATGTCCTATGCACAAAACATAGGAACTGAGGTGCAGAAAAAAGGCAGAAGGTTTTCTGGACTGATCAGTCAATATTTTAAATATTTGGCTGTAACAGGAGGCAGTTTGTTGGTGAAGGGCTGGAGAGCGGTACAATAATGAGTGTCTGCAGGCAACAGTGAAGCATTGTGGAGGTTCTTTCCCAGTTTGGGGGTGCATTTCTGCAAATGGAGTTGGAGATTTGGTCAGGATCAATGGTGTCCTCAATGCAGAGAAATAGAGGCAGATATTTATCCATCATGCCATTCCATCAGGGAGACATGTGATTGGCCCCAAATTTATTCTGCAGCAGGACAGCAGCCCCAAACATACAGCCAATGTCATTAAGAACTATCTTCAGCGTAAAGAAGAACAAGGAGTACTGTAAGTGATTTTTTGGCCCCTACAGAGCCCTGATCTCAACATCATCTGGGATTACATGAAGAGATAGAAGGATTTGAGGCAGCCTACATCCACAGAAGATCTGTAGTTAGTTCTACAAGATGTTTGAAACAACCTACGTCCCGAGTTCCTTCAAAAACTATGTGCAAGTGTACCTAAAAGAATTGTTCATTTACTTTCCATTTTGGTAATTGATAAAAATAAACTATTACCCCTTCTATTTCTGAAAGCATTCTTAATTTACAGCGTTTTTTCACACCTGCCTAAAACACTTGCACAGTACTGTTTATATATATTGTATGTAGCACCCTCGGTGTACAGAGTAGGACATTTTAGTTGGGCTTCTCTGTAGGCAGAGGAGATGGAGTTAATTTGTTTGTGTTATCTGGCAGAGCTCCAAGGGCTGAGTCTCTGTTACCTCCACCTGGCTTTTGGAACTGGCTATATAGTTGCATAACATAGAGTAGACATGTGCAATTCGTTTCGTAACGAATCGAAATTTCAGCCGAATTTTGCATCTTTCGGACATTCGGATGCATCCGAATGCCTGAATAAATGAATAGCGAATTTCAATTAATACGAAAGAAATTATAGCGAATATAACTAATGAATTCGACATGATTTGGTAATTCGTTAAAGATCTATGGAAACAAAAGGTCAACTCACAGTAAATCTTACAGTCCAATCAGCTGATTAATTTTGTGCTGGAGGTTGGATTACTGGCAAAGTGAATTCCTGAGAACTGAGTGAGAAGGGTGTTGTATTGTATTTGAGCAGAGGAGAAGAGATATTGTCATTGTGTGTGTTAATAGATTCAATAAACAAACGACTTTCCAAACTGCGAATCATTATCACGAATCAATATACATACATAAATACAGTGGAACCTTGGATTATGAGCATAATCTTTTCCAGGAGAATGCTCGTAATCCAAAGTACTCGCATATCAAAGCGAGTTTCCCCATTGAAGTCAATGGAAACAAAAATAATTAGTTCCACATTGACTTCAATGGCATGCAATACTGCATGCAGCCAGAGGGGGGCGCCGGAGAGCCTTGGAAACAGCCGGAAAGGCCGCTCGGCAAACCTCGGAAAGGTTCGGGAACGTACTATGTTCGAGTCTTTCCGAGCATTTCCGAACCGCTCCGAACGGCTACGATCGGCGCAGTTCGGCTCCGGCGCCCCCCCACCTCAGGCCAAACGCAGTACTGCACACCTCTTTGGTCTGAATCCTGCTCGTTTTGCGAGACAACACTCGCAAACCGAGTTAGGATTTTTCAAAATACAGTGCTTGTATTGCGAAACGCTCGTTAACCGCGTTGCTCGCAATCCGAGGTTCCACTGTATCGAATTTCAACGAATACAAAAGAAATTATAGCAGATATAACGAATGAATTCGACATGATTCGAGATTTAGTATAACGAATAGCGACACTCTACAGAAATAACGCATTATCCAAAAACGAATTACCGTAACATAACGAATATAACAGAACGAAATGATGTATTTTACAAATGACAACGAACCGAAACTAAACAAAATTTTCCGGTGTGCACTAGTCTAACATAAAGAGTGGAGGAACAAAGATTAAACATAAATATTTATTAAGTCTCCTCCAATCCCTGGGTAGGTAAGCCCCAGTAGGCGGGGAGCTTGGCCATGTGGGAGCAAAGCCTAAGGTCCAGTTGCCTGGAAGGGACCCCTGTGCTGGGGGGGTTCTGCCCCTGGGCAGAAGAAAGACGCTACAGAGAGAAAGAGACAGAGAGAGGCATGAAGATTCACATCCCTACCCAGCCTCAGCTAGGCTTAGCTGGAGCTCCCAGACAGTCAGGAGCTGGGCCTGTTCAGTAGGAAGCCTGTGAAGCAGCCATCTGGACTTCAGGATTAACTCAAGAGGGATTGAGTGAGTAACCTTCATTCTTCACACCCCAAGCTTGGATGGGGAGGGACAGCAAGGCGCAATCATTTGCTTGTAAATAACTGGGGGACAGCTTAGTGACCCTGGTAGCCACCCTACACCTCCAGCTGGGGATTCAAGGCGCATTAGCAATTCTCCATGGAGTAGCACCTGTATTCAGCAGTTGGAACTTTTATCTGTTTTGCTGTACCATCAATCCTATGGGAGGGCAGCTTTGCAATGTTAATTCCTAGCAGCCAGAAAATTAGCAAGTCCTCAACTTGTCTTCAAGCTCTACAGTTCTGGGCATCCCATGTTTCCACTTCCCATCCAAGTTTTAACCCCCTAAATAAACAAAAACAAAACAAACATCCTGGACTGATTCTTGGGTCTGCGTGAAAGCTGCAAAAATTCCTGTTGCCAGGCTGTGTGCGTAAGAGAGAACCCGAAAAGGGAGGCCTATACAGGGGTGGCGCTACATGTATATACACAAGGGTTGTACTGAAAATATTCCAAAAGTGGGCATAACTTTTTTTTTTTATGAACTTACATAGGTTGTTCAAATTTCACAGGTTGGTAGAGTAACTCTTCCTCTATAGCGGGGATCGCCAAACTACGGCCCTCCAGCTGTTGCAGAACTACGCGTCCCATGAGGCATTGTAAAACTGACATTCAGACATGACTAGGCATGATGGGAATTGTAGTTTCTGAACAACTGGAGGGCCAAAGTTTGGAGACCCCTGCTCTATAGTAACTCTTCTTCTTCTTCATTGCAGGTAAATAATGGATTCCAAGCAGAAGCAGCGTACCATCATTGAGTTCTTGAAGAAGGAGGGGTGCAGACTGTCTGACATCCACAGAAGGCTACAAAAAGTTTATGGAGATGACATCATGGACAAGAGTCACCAATGACAAGCCATTGCCAATGGTGTCATCTATGAAATAATTCAGCTGTCAATGGGTGAAGCCCTAAATGCACCTAGCAGGCCACTGTGATGCGGCTCAGAGAGCCCAGCTAATTGTGTCACCAACCAATGCACTTTCCATATATTCCTATGATGAATCCACTAGAGGATGGCATTGTGCTATATACCCTCTAAGGGAAGTCTGTCTGTCGGTCGTTTCAGGAGTGCCGGGTTTCTGCCGAGAAATTTCCTCTCGGCGGATAAGGACCCCCCTCTACTGCGCAGGCGCAGCGCCTGCGCAGTAGGAGCCGGCGGAAATAGCCAACTGTACACTGCGCCTGTAAGAGGGCCCCTCGCTTCGCTCGCCACGCTTCGGGCATGGCCTCGCTTCGCTCGGCTCTTTTTTATTCCCCCTCTAGGTCCACTTGGATGGTGGGGCTTCAGCCTGGACCCAGGGCGCAGACGCCGTGTACAGCTGATTGAAGATTTTCATCTTCGGCTATTTTCGGCGGCTCCTAGTCATTCGTACTGCGCAAGCGCAGTGCTTGCGCAGTACAGGGGGGTCCTTATCCGCCGAGGGAACTTTCTCGGCAAGACACCGGCCAACATTTTGTTACGGCTGGAGCTGTTCATTGCTCCTGAATATAAATCACCCAGGGTGCCCATAAATGATGAGTGGCTGAATTGCTGATGTCAGGCTAAAACGCCAGTTCACATCATGCAATTTTCTTTCAGCCCCACAGGATCCTGTGCTGCTAAAATAAAACCGAGGCACGCTGGAGCGAGGGCATTCTAGAGTGAATCATATGCAGGGTGTTCGTAGGCATCAGATGTAGCTTATCAGTAAACCCAAGAGACTTACTAAAGTCTACTTGAGTGCCAAGGTGCCCTTTTTTCCCAGCGCCATTTTAAAAAGGCACTGGAAGTGGAAGTCAGCAGCTCTGGTGGGTCTTAGCAGGGTTCTGTGATGAAATTGCCAACTGTCAGTGAAGGAAGCAGTCCAACACTAAACTCAGGAGCCAAATCAATCACTCCCTGGGCTTCCGATACAGCTTCTCTATGTGAGCACTCACGGGCAGTCTACATTTCCCAGGGTACTGCTCAACCATTCCAGATATTCTTCACATCTTCACTTTTTCTGTATAGGTTTGTTTGAAACACACTTGTTCCTGGCTGACATACTAACACAATACTCCAGCCAAAAATAAAAATAAATAGCACATTAAAAGATAAAATAAGCAGCTTTTCCAGCAATATTCACCTTCACTCTGTGCTGTAACCCATAGTACTTTTTTCTTCTACTACTAGATGTCCTAAGTGTGACTGCCACATCATTCAACACACTTATTCTGATCCCAAAGCTGTCATGGGCCTGCCCTATGCCTGTGAAAGGAAAAGCTGTAACTGAATCTTCCATGTCACTCTGTTCCAGGGGCGGACTGACCATTCGGGCACTCGGGCACTGCCCGAGGGCCCTATACCACTAAGGGGCCCCATCAGGGTTGCCAGCCTCAATAAAACCAGGGACAGTATGTAAAAATCTGTGTTTTTTTAAAAATCCCAAGATTATAGCTGCCCCGCCTCTCCAGTACCCTTTCAGTGTGTGTATGTGTATTCTGTGTGTGTATACTGTGTGTGTATATTGTGTGTCTGTGTGTGTATACTGTGTGGCCCTATAATCTATTGCCTGGGGACCCCATAATCTCCTATTGCCTGGGGGCCCCATAATCTCCTATTGCCCTGGGGCCCCATAATCTTCTCCTTTTGCCCAGGGGGCCCCGTAATCTCCTATTGCCCGGGGGCCCCATGAGTTGTCAGTCCGCCCCTGCTCTGTTCTCTCCTAACAGTGTGTTCCTTCTTAGCACATGAACTTATTTGGCTTCTTCTTCCTCTCATACTTGAGCCCTGCTGTACATGGACTGCATTTGACTTGATACCTAGTCAAATGTACTGTAGGCACTTACAAAAAAAAGTATTTATTTATTGAATTTATAACAGAACAGCATTTGCGTGTGTCTTTTATATGTGCTTGGAGCTCAGCTTTAAAGCGGAGTTACACCCAAAAATGGAACTTCTGCTTTTCCGGTTCCTCCCCCCCTCCGGTGTCACATTTGGCACCTTTCAGGGGGGAGCAGATACCTGTCTAATACAGGTATTTTGCTCCCACTTCCGGGCATAGATACCAAGCGGGTATCTACGCCACTTCTGGCGCCTTCTCCGTCCCCCCTGCTGTCTTCTGGGAGACACACAGGTCCCAGAAGACAGCGGGGACCAGGTGGATAGCGCAGCGTGAGTCGCGCATGCGCAGTAGGGAACCAGGAAGTGAAGCCATAAGGCTTCACTTCCTGATTCCCTTACCGAAGATGGCGGCGGCAGCACCCGGCAGCCGAGGGATAGATCGGCTTTGGGTGCCGACATCGCGGGCACCCTGGACAGGTAAGTGTCCATGTTTTAAAAGTCAGCAGGTGCAGTATTTGTAGCTACTGACTTTAAAAAAAAAAAAAAATTGGTGGACCTCCGCTTTAAATGCATGTAAACTGATGTGCAATAAAGTAGAACTTGAGTGTTATTACAATCACACCCTTTGCTTACCTTTATCCAGCCCTTGACACACTTTTCCTCCCATTGACAC
This sequence comes from Aquarana catesbeiana, assembly GCF_042186555.1. Taxonomy (NCBI): domain Eukaryota; kingdom Metazoa; phylum Chordata; class Amphibia; order Anura; family Ranidae; genus Aquarana; species Aquarana catesbeiana. The sequence continues at coordinate 56,783,328 of NC_133324.1, read as the reverse complement.
CAATGATGGGGCATCATTTCCTCATCAATGATGGGGCACTATTCCTTTCACTTACACCAACGTTGGAACAATATTTCTTCCACTGACACCAATGATGGGACATCACTTCCTTCTCTGACACCAACTATGTGGCACTAGTCATCCAACTGATACCAACGGTGGGACACTATTCCTCTCACTGACACCAATAATGGGGCATAACTACTTCTGACAACAAGGATGGGGCACTAGTTCTCCCACTGACACCAATGATGTGGCATAACTGCTTCTTCTGACAAGAATGGGGCACTATTCCTCCCACTGACACCAATGATGGGGCATAACTTCTTCTTCTGACAGCAAGGATGGGGCAACAGTCCTCTTACTGACACCAATAATGGGGCATAACTTCTGACAACAAGGATGGGGCACCATTCCTCCCACTGACAAAAATAATGGGGCATAACTTCTTCTGACAACAAGGATGGATTGAAGACGTATATTGCAGCAAAAGCTGTTTTTTCTCTTTATAGTGTAGCATCCTCCAAAAAAGGTTGTCTCCTCTGTATAAATTGGAGCAGTGTTTACTTGCTGTTTTGTGTCTCACTGGCTGCAGGCTTAACTACTTCTCTCTGAATTCTAGTAGATTCTACCCTTGGCCAGAATCTTGGCCTGAATATTTATGTAGTCTCAGCCAATGCCTGGGTGGGGGAGTGCCCAGTAGGTGGCTGAGGGGGGCATAAATAGTGTAGGGCCTGAAGCAATAGGGTTCTTGTCCAGGAAAAGAAGATACCAGCCTGAAGGGCTGCTGCCCTTCAGGCAGGGTTCACTGAGGATATAGTCTGGAATTTCACAGAAGAGGTGTCTGGCTGATATTGGACGGAAGGTATCCAAGTATCCAGGGATATTGCGTAGAGGCCTGAAAGTAGGATCCTAGTGATTGCTTGCTGTTTAACCTTTTGTGTGGCTGCATCCGTGTTGCTGAATTGGGACTTGTCCTAGCTTGGAGTCCCATGATTGCTTGTGTTTTTAGTATCTGCTATCCCAGGAGAGAGCAGTCAGGGCAGTGTGTCCTCTAATTACTTTGTGCACTAAATTTGGAGTATCCCAAAGCTTCCCTGCACCCCAGCCGTGTTCAACGAGCAATAAAGTACAAAAAAACATTCCCTGCTTGGTCATTGAGTCATGTGTCTGCCACCTGAATGGGAAGAAAACCTGGGGCAAACCAGCAGGAATCGTCAGGGGTCTGCTCTACAATAGGTTTATTAAAGTCTAACTCCATGTTTACGTTCACTTTAAATAGTCTGTTTGGCCCATACTGGCATAAACTATTTAATTTACTAATAGATGTGCCCGCTGTCAGCACAGTTGAAACTGTAGGGTAAAGTTGGGACGCTGTGTAAACTCTACATAAAAACAGAATGCAACGATTTGCAAAATCTCCGAAACCCATATTTTATTGACAATAGAAAACATCAAAGGTTTAAAATGAGAAAATGCACCATTTTAAGAAAAAAAAAAAAACAAGGTCATTTTGAAATTGATGGCAGCAACACGTCTCAAAAAAAAAAGTTGGAATAGGGCCATGTTTAGCACGGTGTAGCATCCCCCCTTCTTCTAACAACTCTCTGTAAACATCTGGGACAACTTGCTGGTGTTTTGGGAGAGGAATGTTTCTTGTCTGATTTAGGATTCTGACTGCTCAATAGACTTAGGACTTCTTTGTTTCTATTTTTCATTTCAAGATGCACCAAACATTTTCAGTTGGTGAAAGGTCTGGACTGCAGGCAGGCCAAGTAAAGCACCTGAATTCTTCTACTACGAAGCCATGCTGTCATCAAAGATGCAGTTTAGCATTGTCCCGCTGAAATATGCAAGGCCTTCCCTGAAAAAGACATTGTTGGTATTGGACCATATGCTGCTCTAAATCCTGGATACGTCTTTCAGCATTGATGATGCCATTCCAGATGTGCAAGCTGCCCATTCCAAATGCACTCCCTATACCATCAAAGATGCAGACTTTTAAGTGCTGATAACAAGCTAGAAGGTCCCTTTCCTCTAGTCCGAAGGACGCAGTACCCATGGTTGCCAAAAACAATATAAAATTTTAATTTGTCTTTCCACTTTGCAACAGATCATTTTAGATGAGCTTTGGCCCAGAGAAGATGGCAGGGATCATGTTCTGACATGCCTCTTCTTTATATGATAGAGCTTTACCTTGCGTTTTTGGATAGCACGGCAAACTGTTAACAGACAGTGATTTTTGGAAGTATTCTTGAACCCAAACAGTGATGTCCATCCCAGAATCATGCCTGGTTTTAATGCAGTTGCATCAGAAAATCACAGCATCCAATATTGCGTTTCAGCCTTGTCCCTTGTGCACCGAGATATCTCCAGATTTCAAAATCTTTTGATGATATTATGCACTGTAGATGATATATTTAAAGACGTCTTTGCAATTTTACTTTGGGGAACATTATTCTGAAATTTTTCAACAATTTTTAGATGCAGCTTTTCACAGATTGGCAAACCTTTGCCCATCTTTACTTCTGAGACTCTGACTTTCTAAGATGCTCTTTTTCTACCCAGTCATGTTACTAATCTGTTGCCAATTAACTAAATTAGTTCCAAAATGTTCTTTCATGTTAGTACTTCACCAGCTTTTTGTTGCCCTCTTCCAACTTTTTTGAGACATGTTGCTGCTTTGGAATTGGGGTTGTAGATCTCAAAGTGTATGTTATAGAAAGCACACATATGCAGTAATTTTCTGTAATACATGTTCCAGACCCTGAATGTACATAAAATACCTGTTAATCTGCTGAAATGTACTCAGCAACTAAGTCCTCTCGTGGGCTGACAGCATTTTTAAGGATCAAGTGGTGCCAGCCCTTCCCAGTTGTTTTTGCTGTGCTACTAAACCCCACCTCCTATCCTATTCTTCACAACATCAGAACTAAATATTAAGTAGCCCCAAGATAGAAACTGGGAGGGCTGTTCAGGCTCCTTGAGAATACAGAGGAGGTAATGAAAGGTCAGTTCTGACATGATCAACAGGCATTTTTTGCCCTCATTGAATAGATAAAACAAAATGGTTTCAATGCTACATTTAACATAGCAGATATGAGAAGCTCATGGTTAAAGATTGGATAGACTAAGTTTCAGTTTTTTTGAATGAAGTGTCCATCAAGTAAACACAAGATATTGTTTTATACCAACCCTAAAATATGTTCCAAAAGCAAATATAAATGACAAGGTGGAACTATATTAGATTAGGTGTCTTTTGCTGTGAAGGTCTAAACAAGTATACACCAGTACAATGGATTTGCAGATACAGTAAAGTATACATTGTGCTGAAAGGGCTGGATTTGGCATTAGGTTTTTGGCACCCTTGTGTTCAGCACAGGGCTTGAAGGAAAGTCTGGGATTTTAGAGACTGTAGTTAGTTAACCTTTGGTTGGCTAATAGGTTAAGGGTAAAGCTTTAGGGAGGGATGTTTTAGGTTACTTTGTTCAGGTTTAGCATTTGTCTTAAGGATTAGGTCATAGTTGACTTATGATTTGCCTATGAAAGGCAAAGCAGCAGGTTCACTTTGATGTTGGCCCCACCAGAAGCTTCTATTGATCTTCCCTTCAGCTCCACTGCATCTCCATTCAGCCCCTGGAAGCGAATAGTTAGTCCTGTTTAAGAACCAAGTCACGACTCAAAGCCACCGGAGGAGGACTTTCTCTCTGCCTTCCGTGACAGCTGTGGGCGTGCGAGTGACCAAGCCCATGGGATGAAGAGAAGTGAACACATGCTCCTGCATAACCGGAAGTACATACCCTGAAAATTCTACTATTTATCTTGAATTCCTCTTGAAAAATAGCAGTGCACTTTCTGTGCCTAGCCACTTTTCTGTAAACTCAAAGCTCTATATCTGCAGTGTGAGATTATCTAAAGACAGTGGTTCTCAACCTCAGCCCTCAAGTACACCCAACAGGCCATGTTTCAGGTTTTCCAGTATCTTGCACAGGTGCTTTAAATCAGAGTCAATGGCTTGGTATTTTGGACAGCTACAGCTGTGCTCATAAGTTTACATACCCTGGCAGAATTTGATTTCTTGGCCATTTTTCAGAGAATATGAATGATAACACAAAAACATTTCTTTCACGCATGGTTAGTGTTTGGGTGAAGCCATTTATTATCAATCAACTGTGTTTACCCTTTTTAAATCATAATGGCAACAGAAACTAACCAAATGACCCTGATCAAAAGTTTACATACTCTGGTGATTTTGGCCTGATAACATGCACACAAGCTGACACAGAGGGGTTTGAATGACTATTAAAAGGTAACTATCCTCACCTGTGATCTGTTTGCTTGTAATAAGTGTGTGTGTATAAAAGGTCAATGAGTTTCTGGACTCCTGACAGATCCTTGCATCTCTAATCCAGTGCTGCACTGACGTTTCTAGATTCTGAGTCATGGGGAAAGCAAAAGAATTGTCAAAGGATCTACGGGAAAAGGTAGTTGAACTGTATAAAACAGGAAAGGGATATAAAAAGATATCCAAGGAATTGAGAATGCCAATCGGCAGTGTTCAAACTGTAATCAAGAAGTGGAAAATGAGGGGTTCTGTTGAAAACAAACCACGGTCAGGTAGACCAACTAAGGTTTCAGCCACAAATGCCAGGAAAATTGTTCGGGATGCAAAGAAAAACCCACAAATAACTTCAGGTGAAATACATGTGGTGTGACTGTTTCAAGATGCACAATAAGGAGGCACTTGAAGAAAGATGGGCTGCATGGTCGAGTCGCCAGAAGAAAGTCATTACTACGCAAATGCCACAAAGTATCCCGCTTACAATACGCCAAACAGCACAGAGACAAGCCTCAAACCTTCTGGCACAAAGTCATTTGGAGTGAGACCAAAATTTAGCTTTTTTAGCCACAACCATAAATGCTACATTTTGGAGAGGAGTCAAAAAGGCCTATGAAGAAAAGGATGGAGGTGGATCGCTGATGTTTTGGGGATGTGTGAGCTACAAAAGGCACAGGAAATGTGGTCAAAATTGTTGGCAAGATGAATGCAGTATGTTATCAAAAAATACTGGAGAAACATTTGCATTCATCAGCCAAGAAGCTGTGCACGGGACGTACTTGGACATTCCAACATGACAATGATCCAAAACACAAAGCCAACCTTAGTCCTCAAGTACCCCCAACAGGCCATGTTTTGGGAAGCCATTTATTATCAATCAACTGTGTTTCTTAGTGTCTCTGTGTGGAGGTGAACAAAGATAGACTTGGGGGGGACAACCTAAGAATGCATAACATTGTATGGTTTTACTGTGTGGAGGTGGCCATCTTGGTAGAGGCAGGGCTTTGCTTCCTCATATCATAAGCTGCCCCCTGATGACTGGTAATAGAACAACTGGAGGGGAAAATGCAGGTAGCAGTTGCAGAGGTGGAGTAAGCACAGGTCCACAGAATTAAGCAGGAAGATCTTTGCCTATATTAGATTGTAAGCTCTTCTGAGCAGGGCCCTCTTAATCCTCTTGTATCTTATTGTATTATAACTGTATTGTCTCCCTTTTATATTGTAAAACGCTGCGTAAACTGTTGGCGCTATATAAATCCTGTATAATAATAATAATCTTTGCACTGCAGGTCCTCAGGTACAGCAAAGAGAACAGTGAGCAGCACAGTGATGCATTGCCGTACTCTGATCTTTTGTTAAAATTTAGACTGAAGCTAATATGCAACACCTACTACAGACTAAAACGCAACCCCTTGGCAAAGGCATCTTCCGGTCCTTTAAGAGTTTTAAGATGCTGGGATGCGGGTTGATGTCAATGATCATGTGACCACCATAGTTGTCGGTCACATGATTGGAAAGCTTTCAGTCAGCCCTGGCAACTGTGCTGGGGGCATGCACTCTCGGCTTAGCTTTGTTCGCAATGTGGTATGCAAATATGCCTCCACTCTGCGCCAAGGCCCACCTGCCGAGAGGCTACATATTTGTGTGCCATGGGTGCCAACAGGCTAAGCAAAAGGCAAAGGACCAATTACCTGTATTGCCTGTGGTCTCCCTGCAGCTGATCTTTTCCCCATTACTGACATGGCCCTGCCCTAAGTTGGCCGTAGAGGTTTACGAGGGGCTCCAGTGTCCAATTCTGCAGCAGTTCCCCAAATGACCACAGGAAACCATAGAGGAATCAAGTTCCTCAGGACTTCCTTCCCCTTCTGCACTGCCACCTACAGTGAGGAGTACAGACTGCACCTGCCTTCAAGAGGAGGGGGTTAAAGAAAAAGATAGACGGGGGAGTTACGTAACCAATTGACTACTGTACTTGCTAAATAAAATCATCTACATAAAGACTTAAAATAATACACAACTCAAATCATTCTGAATTGAATTCATTTAATTTCACACAATGAATAACATATGAATAGGATTATTTTTTTGTAATTTTTTTTGTTGTATTTTTTTTGTTGTTTTTTTAATTTTTTAGTTAAGTGCTCTATACTGCTAACCTGATTTGGTAGCGGAAAAAAAAACGAGCTTTCTCTTAGAAAAAAAATGTTTAAAAACCAACATCTAGAATCATGACATAGCATGACATTAAAGCATGCTAGATGTACCTATGCATCATATAACAGCAATTCCATAATTCCATTTTTTTTTCAATGTACAAAAATGCTCCATGAATAAAAACTGTTACAAAAAGAACATTTCAAACAATGTACAATTTTTTTTCTTGCCTCTATATTCAATAAAATACAAATACATTTTTTTTTTTGCTCTAAAATATGTTTACATACAATCAAAGTAGGACATGCAAGTACACTTTTAAAAAAGGCTTTTAAAAACCACTTATGAATACAAACTAAAAATTAGCCAGCACGACTTGAAAAAACAATTTTGTGCCCCATTCTTCTTTTTTCTTAAATATATACATATATAACATTTTCATGTGCATTACTTAAGAAATAGCTTAGAAAATGAAGCAATACGGGAATGGGCTATATCCACTCCCGTATCGTTGGATTGGCAGCTCATACATGTGTCTTTTGAGCGTCTTCCTTTCCTTGTAGTGTAGATATAAACAGATCTGGGAATTCAATTTTGGGGTGAGGTGTGCTTCTAATCAAACTGGGGCCGCGTTTTAGTTCACACTGGTAAAAAAATGACATCAATAGTCCACTCATCACCAGCTAGTAAATTACTGGTGTAACCAAGGTCATTTTTATTTAATGTTATATTTAAATTAAAAAAGATGTTTTTGGGGACATGCAACATAAACTGGACTGAATACATGTGCATACGGTAACAGCAAAACTCAAAAAGCCCATAAAAAAGTGACGTGTATGGAAATTGCTGTTCACTTTCATCTGACAAGGCGGATATACAGTCTTTTAGTTGATTGTACCTTCGAAACACTTGTATTTGTTCCTACAAAGCAAAACCCTAAAATGCAGTAACACTGTTTGAACCTAGTTTTTAAACCATCAGCATGCTTATTTACAGACAATGAAAATGTTCTATTTTTTTTTTTTTTTTTTTTACTCTTCATTATGGGTTAGAGTGTAGCTTGTACTCAGAGAAAGAAATAATAAAAAGGGTTAGGTTACGTGCTTACTCAATCCAAGAGGAAAATTAATTCAGACATATCATTAAGAAAGTGGCTTAGGTGAAGACTTAATGTTAGTGTGATCATAGTAATCGTATTGGTCCTGATGCAAAACAGTGGGAACATCGATAGCTTGTAAGAATTTATTGGACATAAAATGGTCATAGATCTTGCACTCTAGACGAATAGGCCATGTGATCTTGCAATCTAGATGAGTAGACCATGTGATCTTGAACTATAGATGAGTAGATCATGTGATCTTGCACTTTAGATGATTAGGCCATGTGATTGTGCACTCTAGATGAGTAGGCCACAAGATCTTGCACTCTAGATGAGTAGGCCACAAGATCTTGCACTCTAGATGAGTAGGCCACAAGATCTTGCACTCTAGATGAGTAGGCCACAAGATCTTGCACTCTAGATGAGTAGGCCACAAGATCTTGCACTCTAGATGAGTAGGCCACAAGATCTTGCACTCTAGATGAGTAGGCCACAAGATCTTGCACTCTAGATGAGTAGGCCACAAGATCTTGCACTCTAGATGAGTAGGCCACGTGATCTTGCACTCTAGATGAGTAGGCCACAAGATCTTGCACTCTAGATGAGTAGGCCACAAGATCTTGCACTCTAGATGAGTAGGCCACAAGATCTTGCACTCTAGATGAGTAGGCCACAAGATCTTGCACTCTAGATGAGTAGGCCACAAGATCTTGCACTCTAGATGAGTAGGCCACAAGATCTTGCACTCTAGATGAGTAGGCCACGTGATCTTGCACTCTAGCGAGTAGGCCATGTGTTTCGCTATACAAGTCCTTTATATAGAGCTATAAATCAAGACATGAATTATTTTTAAATATTAGCCATGGCCATGAGGGTGCTTATGAAAGTTTAATTTATGGATTTTCATGATGGCCCAAGAAAATATATCACTGGTGCTAAAGAGAGCCTGTTCCAAGTTAATATTGATGCTGCAGAAAACAAAATACATTTTAAATAAAGGGTTGAACAACCCAAGTGCCAATTTTCAACCCCTACAGCTAGGTTTTCTTTTGAAAAAGCTGCACAACTGAATATGGTTTCACATAGGTGTGCGCCTCAAAGCTCAAACACACATGAACGCCCCCTGATGTCACAGGGTGGAGGCTCTGGTGGTGGGAGACAGTTGATTGGGAGCATATTACCTTATACATATAAGTATGGGTGTAATGTGTTCCTAAAGTTGAACCTAGCCTTTAATATAGTGGGGGCATTTACACTGTCACCCCCAAACACCCACCTGGTGCTACCCCTGGATAATGCTATTGCACAAGGGGTGATTAGCGTGTGTCCAGGCGCACACTGTGCGCACCCCTATGGGTTTCCATAGGTAGGGCGAGATTGTCCTCATCTTCTCTTCAATTGGCTATATCAGCTGTCTCTCAGAGGAGGCCAGCTAATAATAAACCACAAAACAGGTTTATTTTATCCACAACTTCCATAAGCAGCCGGCAAACTAATTTTAAATTCACTGGTAATTTGAGTTTTTACAAACTTGTGCCAACACACTGATATCATAATGCCTTCAATAAAGAAGCCAATCATCTAAATTATGATTGTTAAAAAAAAATATATCTTCATATTGCCAAAAACCTAGTGGCCTGAATGTAAACAAAAAAAGGCTAAAAGTTGACATCAGCCACATGTTTTAATGCCACAAATTATCTGGTAGTATTTTTGCTCCAAAAAAAAAAGAAGAAAATAAAGTAATTGATATGGCAGATGTAGTAAGGCTGGTTTACTAAGTGAGTTGAGGAAAATTGTGTGAAGATTCACTTCAAATTATCCAGTTGTGGAAAAAGCAAATCTGTTTATTTTTTTTTTATTCTGCATATACTTAGAAAACGGAACAATTTATTAGATAAAGATACTCAACTCCTTTAGTAAAGCAGCCGCATTGTCTACTACTGAAAATGGTACACATATTCAAAAATGTTAATTCAAATAGGTCTCTCACTTCCGGAGGGGAACGATAAGAAACCTCAGTTTTAAGACTTACGGCTTTATATGTATATACAGGTAATATTTAAATGGTCTGTCAATCTGGACAAAAAAAAAAAAATATATAAATATTATAAATGATAATTGTGAGCAAATATGGTGCTATTTGTACATGAGGCAGAATCATGGCATTTCATTATAGCATCTTAAAGTATATTTGAAAAAATTGGCCAAACATTTAACTAACCTGCCAAACCACCTACAAAGCAATGATGTACAGCTACAATTTCACAATATGGCTGTGTTTTTTTTTTCTTTTTATATAGTACTCTATAAAATCAATAGCAAGCAAACTGTACTTTGTCTTTTCTTATCCTGATTTTGAGTGATAATGGGTTGTCCAATTTTCAGTTTCCAGCTAATTCAGTTTAAGGAATTTATACATTTTAAATTATGCTTCATTTCCTTACATCTTAAGGCACCCATCCTCAACTAGGGTTCCTCCAGAAGTTCCTTGAGCTGTGGCCAATTTACCTCCAATTTAAGGCAGAGTTTGAGCCTAACAAGACTTTTACGTTTGGGCAAGAACTGAAACCATTGTAGCTGGGCAGGCTTAAATAAAAAGATGTACAACTGTCAACTTATTTAGCATTGCTTTTAAGTTGTATGTTTGACAGGCAGAAGTCACCACAGTTGCTGTCTTGGTAACTTGCCTTATCTCATGCTGTCCAACAACCCCTAAGTGTGCATAAAGGCTTCAGGTAACAGGCCATAGAAGACTCTAGTTGTATTCCTTCTTTCTGATTGGGTACAATTAGCCTGCCCATAATTGGATTGAATCTTGGACGGTCCCTGCTGAACCGGACGACTTTCAATCCATGTATGGCCAGCTTTAACCACAAAGCATCTCTTTTTGGTACTGTTATGTACAATCAGGAGTTTGGAGACCGCATATGCTACATTGTATGAGATCAGGTAGTTGACGAAGAAGATAATGTCAGAACGGAAGGGGGCCTCTTAAGTCTGACTTCCAGGTTTGACAGTCATACTGTTATGATAATTTAATACTGAACATTCAAAATCCCTGCATCAGCTCAACCTTAATTCTCCTTAAAGTGACTGTGTCCCACAAAAGGGGTCTTTGGTCTCCTCTATCCACCAGAATGCTTGACCCTTCCGATCAGGCAAAGCTCCGGCACTTTGTGGTGAAAATTTAGATAAAACCTTGTGAGCTGCTGTAGAGTACCCAAAAGCTGCCAGCACTTCCCACACCTCCAAAATATGTCCAAATACAAAATGATCCAAAATAAGTGCAGCGCTATACCAAAAATCAAATTTGCATATACTCCCGCATTTTGTGGCAGTGTCAAAACTTGCCCACCCTCTCCCCGCAGATCTCTATTAAGTCAGGCAGCCCATTATGGTGATAAGTTAATAGGAACCTGGGGGCCGGAGGGAAACTTCTGACAGTATCAGAGCTTTGCCAGGTCTGAACAGCCCGGCTTTCAGGCAGAGCGGAGCACTGAAACCTCCTGCACTTTATACCTATTGGCAGATTTTGTTTTATTAAAGGGAAAATCCTACATACTGTAGGAACACTTGTTATATTGTAACAAACTATTGTCAATGAGCAACATAACATTATGTTGTTTATCATGGAATTATTACTTCCAATAACGGAATTATTTCTTTCAACAAACTTCCCCAAAATATGCCATTTGAAAAACTGCTCTAGTTACTTCTTATGCCCAGAGGCTAGGCAACTGTGGTGGGCCACTAGGTTTAGTCATGGTATGTGATGGTGGTGGTTGTGGTACCTGTTACATATGTTAAGTGTTCACATCAACCAATGGAAATCTTTGGGCTTAAAGTGTATTTCTTCATTTGCAGCCAAATTGGGATAATGCCTACTTTACATCTGTTACATGCCTCCATTCACAATTGCAGCTTACTTTTTTGTAGATGTTCTTTTCTGGAAACTCCAGGGAGGAAAAAGTCCACTTAGTTATCTTTGTTTAAAATAATTAACCCTGTCTTTATTGTGCTGGCAGATCTTATCACATCAGTTGTAAACTAGATTTGAACATTGTCCTGACAAAGGGTTACAAATTTAGAAGCTGGGATTTTCCATTGTATGTTGATGAGAAGAAGCCTATGCTGTCTTAAAGCTACCTATTGGGACAGATCAGACTAAACTTGTTGAGAAATGCTTGCAGTCAGCCATGAAACCCTTCTCCTAAGAACCATCTAAAAAAAGGAAGAATTTATTTTTTTCTTTAGTTTTGCTGTGTGAATGAGAACACAAACATATAAAGGGGTCTTCTCAGATTTGACTCCAATACACTTTAAATTTGAGTTTGGTGTCAAAAACCATCTAGCGATCACATAATCACTCATAAAAAGCCAACATAAAGACTAAAAGTCATGTGTAAAGTTGGGTTTGGTGTAAGAAAAACAACCTAGCCATCAAAAAAACTGCTCCTAAAAGTCAACACAAACATTGAAAGTCATGCGTAAAGTTGGGTTTGGTGTCATACGTGAAGGATGTTGGGTTGACTTTTTAAGATTGTAGCACTTTGTGGAACTCTGCGAGAGACAAATACACATCTAGAGACTGTTAGAAGCAGACTAAAATTTTCTACCCAGCCAAAATACTTTTCGCCTGAAGATAATTTTCTACCATTATGTACGCTTACCAGATATCAAGAGAAGGCATCGAAGTGTGGAAAAGAAAAAAAAATGTCTGAGCACGGCAAACAGAAGAAAAACCTTCAAGGTTACATACTTGATATAACATTCTAATGATATAGTTGAGTGAAGGCATCTCCTAGATTTTAGCTTATTCAAAAACTTATCTTAAAGAAACAAAAAAAAAAAAAAAGTAAAAGGCCTATCTATGCTTCATGATGGGACACATGATCCAGTGCGTTAAAGCCAAGACCACTTTGTGTCGATATTCCATGCAAAGTATCATATTAAAAAGATACATATAAGTTATTACCAATAAACAAATTTCATATGCATCGATGTCTACATGTTGTTTGAGGTACATGTATCTGTGTCTATTAATTAGAAGGGGGAGTTATAAACACAGTGTGTGTCTTAATATGGAAAGATGTCCAGGTTAAAGTGAACCTCATCTATATAACCACCTCCTGACTAGTAGAAGACATAGGTTAGGGTTATAAGTAAGGTCCCCTTTATCTACAGATAGCTTTATTTTTTTTCCCCATTGTCACTGGCCGTTAGAAAACTTTTTTTTTTCTATGAGTGAAATTGAAGGGATGGCAACTTTCCATTAAAGACCGACCTTCCATCAGAACTCAGAAGCCTACTTCAGCATCCTGGAAACGAAAAGCCACATCCAAAAACAAGTTGTCGTTTTTCTACTGACAACATAACATATGTGATAGCATGAAAATACAGGTTTGAAGTCTAGAGTCCAAAGCCGTACAAAACCCACTGTAAAAAGCTGTCATTTTGTAATGTAAAAAAAAAGAAAACAGGAAAAGAACAAAAAGATTGGGTGTTGCAGCCTCAATTAGAGGTTCTTCTACCCCATAAAAGTCTATAGTCAGCCTGATTATCAACCCAAAAGATGAGGCTTAGGGAGAAATGTGAGATTCCCCTCGTCTCCTTCGATGCCGCTTTGTCTTTACTTCCTCCTCTTCGACGAGTCTCCGCTTCCCCTTTCTCTGCCCGTGAGAGTTTTGAGTTTCTCTGGCCATGTGTATGACTGCTTCAATAGTGTCCATGACCGAGTCCTTACAGTTCCTTTCCAACTCCTGGGAGTTTGATTTTTTACCTCGTTTGTTGGGGAGGTCCACGCATTTTTCCAGGATGGGCATTTGGTCTCTTGAGTCGTCATCGAACAAGACTGGCTGCTTCCTGGGGCGGCCTCGCTTTTTCTTCACAAAGTTATTGCCGGTCTTGGATTGTCTCTGTAACCTCTTGGCCTTTAGGATTTTGTTCACATGATCCATGTTCTTTTTGGTGGACAGGATTTTATTGTAGTTGCACATTTTCCTCACCTCCGACTGTATGGCTTCAATCTCACAGCGTTTGAAGCGGTTTCGAAGCGAGGCATTTGCTGGTAAAAATAAATAAAAAAAATATATATATATGTTAATAACAAGTAAGCCATACATACAAACAGTGATAGTTTAAGCCCTTTCATATGTCAAATCTTAAAATCATACAAGCTTGTGAAAAGGCAAAAATGTATGGTACTCAAAGTTACCAGAGTATCTCAGGAGCGCATTTGTGAGGTCAGGCACTGATGTTGGACAAGAAGGCCTGGCTTGCAGTCTCCGCTCTAATTCATCCCAAAGGTATTCTATCGGGTTGAGGTCAGTCAAGTTCCTCCACCTCAAACTCGCTCATCCATGTCTTTATGGACCTTGTTTGTGCACAGTCATGTTGGAACAGGAAGGGGTCATCCCTAAACTGTTCCCACAAAGTTGGGAGCATGAAATTGTCCAAAATATCTTGGTATGCTGACGCCTTAAAGATCCCTTCACTGGAACTAAGGGGCCAAGCCCAACCCCTGAAAAGCAACCTCCTACCACCAAATGATTTGGACCAGTGCACAAAGCAAGGTCCATAAAGATGGATGAGCGAGTTTGGGGTAGAGGAACCTGTCCTGGAGTCCTGACCTCAACCTGATAGGACACCTTTGCGATAGAGCGGAGACTGTGAGTCAAGCCTTCTCGTCCAACTTTAGTGTCTGACCTCACAAATGCCCTTTTGGAAGAATGGTCAAACATTCTCATAAACACACTCCTGGGTAAAGTTCAGCTTTAATGATAAAAGTTACAGTTTTTGTTTACATTTTACCGTCCCTTGTTAGTGTGACATTTGAGAAATGTATTCATGCAATACAGTTTCTATAAGGTCCACTTTAAAGCCCAAGTCCGGGAAACATAAAAAGTATCCCTTGCAGTGGGGGGCCGCACTTGACAGCAAGGGTTAATTGCTTGTTTCATGCTAGGGGGGTCCCCACAGTGTCTGCTTCCCTGCGCTCCAGTGGTCTAGGGTCCTGCCATCATCAAGACCAAAGGTCTCAAACTGGTGGCCCTCCAGCTGTTGCAAAACTACAAGTCCCATGAGGCATTGCAAAGCTGACAGTCACAAGCATGACTCCCACAGGCAGAGGCATGATGGGACTTGTAGTTTCGCAACAGCTGGAGGGCCGCTAGTTTGAGACCCCTGATCAAGACCAATGCAGGGTTCACAGTTCTGCACAGGATGTGATGACACTGAGGGGCAGTCCATCACCAGAGCATGGGGGGGGGGGGGGGGGAGGGGGGGGAGTTGAAGATCAGGCAAGTTAAAATGCTTCTCTCCCCTAGACTAAACGAGCGGTAAAACCTTGTGTAGCCTCACTGTATGGGGTCATTTCCAAATGAATTATAGACACCAATTAATACAGCCCTGTAATCTTTAATATATCTTTGCAATTCAAGCAGTGCAAGTACATGAATTCAACCTAGTATCAGCCTTTTTCAATCACTGTACAGCAAAGCAGGAGAGAGCAGCGTGACAGCAAGATGAGCTCATCGCCATACTGCTTCTCTTTTCACTGTCACAGACTTGGAGCAGGTCCAGGATGACCTGGGCTCAGAGGAGGTAGGTTGAATGAAACTGCCCATTAGACTGAGGACATCTAGTGACAGAAAAAAAAAAAGTACTGAAGTGGAAATCTCTTGGTTCTGTTTTAACAGCTTTTTAACCTTTTCCCGACAACCCCACGCAGATCTACTGCGGCAGGGCGCCCGCTCTACGCCAGATCACGTACCATGTACGTGAGCTGGCACTTTCAGGTCTGGGGTGCACATGCGCGCCGCCAACGGCCTGCTCCCGCTGTCATTGGACACAACGAAAGCCAATCAGTGGGTCCGGCGGACGCAACGTCCGCTGGGACCCGCCGATCGTTCGGGAGACAGGCCGTTCTGTTATCAGAGAAGGCAGTGATCCTGTGTTTCTGCTATTATTATTATTATACAGGATTTATATAGCGCCAACAGTTTACGCAGCACTTTACAATATAACAAGGGAGACATACAGTTATAATACAATAAGATACATAAGATATAAGATACTGCTAACACACACGGGATCTCTGCCTTCCCACTGTGCAACCATCCCCCACACTGTTAGAAAGCACTCGCAGGGAAAACAGTTAACCCTCGCGGGCTCGTTCGGCAGGTGAGTGCACTTATTAAAAGTCAGCAGCTACAGTGTTTGTAGCTGCTGACTTAAAAAAAAAAAAAAACGTCCGGAACGCCCCTTTAAACAACAACAACAAAAAAAAAAAAAAAAAAATTTTATATTTCCAATTTTCTCTTAATTTTATCCATTCTACCGTTCATATATATTTTTCCCTTCGCGTCTCACTTATACACGGATATGGTTTATTAGGTATATGGATAAAAAAAAAAAAAAAAGGGTTAAATTAAGTGTCGCACGACTGCGCAATTGTCAGTCAATTTAACGCAGTGCCGTATTGCAAAAAATGAAGGGGGGGGGGTTAAATCTTCCGGAGCTGAAGTGGTTAAATGGAAGCTGTTATGATAGAAGTCTGAATACCCCCGGATGATTCAATCCATCAGGTTTATTCTCTGGGCATGTTTAGCTGCATTCTTTTCTTCATATGCGGAGATTATACAAAGTGCATCACAACAGCGGAGGGCCATCTTGTGTAAACACACAATGCATTCAACAGATCTCTTCATTAGCGAAGAACGCGCCTTATATTTTCCATATGTTGGGTCACGCACCAATGTTTATACAGTGAGGAGGGCAGATAGAACCAACGTGAGTGTTTAAATATTAAATCCAGCTCTTAATTACTCAGAACTCATTATGCAGTTTATCGGTTTAGTTTTGCCTCGGGACAACTGAAAAAGATTTTATTTTTTATTTTTTTTTAGACAACATCTGGGCCCCCATCTTAGCCGTCTTCCCAGAGAAGACGTTTTCAGAGAGGTCCTCGTTAATTACAGGAAACTCACGGTGCAGACCAATTTTCCCATTAACAGTTTCTTCCTTTTTTTTTTTTTGTGTGCATATTCCTTACAAATGATTTTCACATCTGGACGGCAGATATCCCGTTATTTCAAGTGAGCTTCATAAAAGAGACATTTTTGGAGTCTGCAGCCAAGGCAAGGCTTTGCATTATAAAAGAACATACTAGAAAATTGAATTTAGTGTGCTTTAACTATTTAACCCCCGAAAAATTTACCCCCCCCCCCCCATGACAAGGCCATTTTTTTATGATACGGCACTACATTACTTTAACTGACAATTGCGCGGTCACTGTACCCAAATAAAACATATGTCCTTTTTTTTCCCACAAATAGAGCTTTCTTTTGGTGCTATTTGATCACCACTGCAGTTTTTAATTTTTGCGCTATAAAAAAAAAAAAAAAACCCGACAATTTCAAAACAAACAAAAAATTATTTATAATATATAAATATAAAAGACCGACAATTAAAAAAAAAAAAAAAAAAAGTGTATATGAAAATTTTTTTTCCCACAAAATGTGGAAAATTTCAAGAGGTATGAATACTTTTGAAGGACACTGTATGTATATGTATATATATATATATATATATATATATAAATAAAAGACCGACAATTAAAAAAAAAAAAGTGATATATATATATATATACACACACACACACACACACACACACACACACACATACATACAGTGTCTTGCAAAAGTATTCATACCCCTTGACATTTTTCACATTTTGTCATGTTACAACCAAAAACGTAAATGTATTTTATTGGGATTTTATGTGATAGACCAACACAAAGTGGCACATAATTGTGAAGTGAAAGGAAAATGATAAATGGTTTTCAAATTTTTTACAAATAAATCTGTGAAAAGTGTGGTGTGGATTTGGATTCAGCCCCGTTTACTCTGATACCCCTTACTAAAATCTAGTGGAACCAATTGCCTTCAGAAATCACCTAATTAGTAAATAGAGTCCACCTGTGTGTAATTTAATCTCAGCAAAAATACAGCTGTTCTGTGAAGCCCTCAGAGGTTTGTTAGAGAACCTCAGTGAACAAACAGCATCATGAAGGCCAAGGAACACACCAGACAGGTCAGGGATAAAGTTGTGGGGAAGTTTAAAGCAGGGTTAGGTTATAAAGAAAATATCCCAAGCTTTGAACATCTCACAGAGCTCTGTTCAATCCATCATCTGAAAATGGAAAGTATGGCACAACTGCAAACCTACCAAGACATGGCCGTCCACCTAAACTGGCAGGCCAATCAAGGAGAGCATTAATCAGAGAAGCAGCCAAGAGGCCCATGGTAACTCTGGAGGAGTTGCAGAGATCCACAGCTCAGGTGGGAGAATCTGTCCACAGGACAACTATTAGTGGTACTCTCCACAAATCTGGCCTTTATGGAAGAGTGGCAAGAAGAAAGTCATTTTTGAAAGAAAGCAATAAGAAGTCCTGATTGCAGTTTGCAAGAAGCCATGTGGGGGACACAGCAAATAGGTGGAAGAAGGTACTCTAGTCAGATGAGACCAAAATGTAACTTTTTGGCCTAAAAGCAAAACTAACACTGCACATCACCCTGAACACACCATCCCCACTGTGAAACATGGTGGTGGCAGCATCATGTTGTGGGGATGCTTTTCTTCAGCAAGGACAGAGAAGCTGGTCAGAGTTGATGGGAAGATGGATGGAGACAAATACAGGGAAATCTTAGAAGAAAACCTGTAGAGTCTGCAAAAGACATGAGACTGGGGTGGGGCTTCACCTTCCAGCAGGACAACGACCCTAAACATACAGCCAGAGCTACAATGGAATGGTTTAGATCAAAGCATATTCATGTGTTAGAATGGTTCAGTCACAGTTCAGATTTAAATCCAACTGAGAATCTGTGGCAAGACTTGAAAATTGCTGTTCACAGACGCTCTCCATCCAATCTGACAGAGCTTGAGATATTTTGCAAAGAAGAATGGGCAAAAATGTCACTTTCTAGATGTGCAAAGCTGGTAGAGACATCCCCAAAAAGACTAACGGCTGTAATTGCAGTGAAAGGAGGTTCTACAAAGTATTGACTCAGGGGGGCTAAATACAAATGTACCCCACACTTTTCAGATATTTGTAAAAAATTATGAAAGCCATTTATCATTATGTGCCAATTTGTGTAGGTCTATCACATAAAATCCCAACAAAATACATTTACGTTTTTGGTTGTAACATGACAAAATGTGGAAAATTTCAAGGGGTATGAATACTTCTTCAGGGCACTGTATATTTTTTACTTTCTGCTATAAAACATATCCACTAAAAGAAATTGAAAGAAATTGAATTTCTTCATAAATTGAGGCCAATATGTATTCTGCTACATATTTTTGGTAAAAAAAAAAAAAAAAAAAATCTCAATAGGCGTATATTGATTGGTTTGCACAAAAGATATATCATATACAAACTATGGGATATATATATATATATTTTTTTTTTTTTTTGACTAGTAATGGCGGCGATCAGCTGCTTATAGTGGGACTGTGATATTGCGGCGGACAAATGGGACACAAACACTTTTGAAATTTTTGGGGGACCAGTGACACTAATACAGTGATCAGTGCTAAAAATATGCACTGTCACTGTACTAATGACACTGGCTGGGAAGGGGTTAAACACCAGGGGCGATCAAAGGGTTAACAGTGTTCCTAGCCAGTGTTTTAGTGTTCTGTGTATGAGGTGCTTTTACTAGGGGAAGACATGGATCCATGTTCATTGGTTGCAGAGACACAGGATCCACGCCTTCCCTCCTGTCAGAATGGCGAGCTGCCTTGTTTACATAGGCAGACCAACATTCTGGCTCTCTACCTAATGATCGGGTACCGGCAGACATCGAGTCCGCGGTACCCGCAGATCAGCTCGGGTACCTCGGCCCATGTGTGCCCCCTACCCAGGAGTTTAAGATCACGTACTAGGTATGTGATCCGGCACAGCAGAGCCACCTTGGCGTAGTATATGTACGTTATATGGTCGGCAAGTACACTTAATGAGGAATTCCACACTTACTATTAAAAATAACATTTTAAATCCTAAAAACTGTCCCTGTATACCAGTAAAAAAAAAAAAAAAAAAAAAAAAAAAAGAAGTAGGTGCAGCAATTTAATTCCTGCGGAGTAACACTATGGTGGTGAGTCACACATTCACAGGAGCGTGATCCAACCTGCACTCGCATGGTTCGCAGACCAGTTGGCTCAGTCTTTACGGAGTAGTTGAAGAAATAACACGTGTGTGCGTTACGCTGTTGGTGGACAATGAGTGACAGGAACCTGGAGCAGCGAATTAACGTCAAATTGTGTGTGAAGATTGGCAAAAGCGCGAGTGAAACGTTATCTTTGCTACAACAGGCTTATTATTATTATTATTAAGCACGATTTATATAGCGCCAACAGTTTACGCAGCGCTTTACAGTGTAGAGGGGGGACAGCACAATTACAGTACAATACAGAAGGGACAGGAGGGCCCGGCTCGTAGAGCTTACATTCTAAAGGGAGGGGGTGGTGGTACAAAAGGTAATAGATGCAGGGAATGATTTGATGGGGGTGGCTTGGGGACAGTTGTTAGGTGGGTGGGGGATAGGCTTCCCTGATTAAGTGAGTTTTCAGGGATCTCCTAAAGGTGGACAGGTTAGGGGCTGCTCTGATATACTGGGGCAGGGAATTCCAGAGGATGGGAGAGGCTCTGGAGAAGTCCTGAAGACAAGCATGGGAGGAGGTGACAAGGGAGCTAGAGAGCAGGTGGTCCTGGGAGGAGCGGAGAGGACGATTTGGGCGATATCTGCAGATGAGGTCGGTGATGTAGCTGGGGGTGCTGTTGTGGATGGCCTTGTATGTTGTGGTTAGCATTTTGAATTTTATATGGTGGGGTAGGGGAAGCCAATGAAGGGATTGGCAAAGAGGGGTAGCAGTCACAGATCGATTAGTGAGGTGTATTAGTCTAGGAGCAGCATTCATAATAGACTGAAGGGGGGATAGCCTGCTTAAGGGTAGGCCATTAAGGAGAGAGTTGCAGTAGTCAAGGCGGGAAATATTCAAGGAGTGAATAAGTTGCTTTGTGGTGTCATTAGTCAGGAAGGGTTGAATTCTGGAGATGTTGCGGAGGTTAAGGATGCAGGATTTAGCCAGTGATTGGATGTGGGGGCTGAAGGAAAGGTCAAGGATTACACCCAGCACCATGGCATGTGTGGAGGGACCAATGGTTGTGCTGTTGATCTTAATGGTAAAGTCATGGGGGGGGGACCCGGGAAGGAGGAAATATTACAAGCTCAGTTTTAGAAAGATTGAGTTTGAGAAAGTGGTGTAACATCCATACCGAGATGTCATTCAGTAAGTTTGAGATCTGTGAGGAGATCGAAGGGGTGAGTTGAGGAGTGGAGAGAGAGATCTGGGTGTCATCGGCGTAGAGGTGGTATTGGAAGCCATGGGAGGTTATCAACTGGCCCAGGGAAGAGGTATAGAGCGAGAATAGGAGGGGCCAAAGGACAGAGCCTTGGGGTACCCCAACCGAGTGAGGAAGAGGAGTAGAGGAAATGGAGTTGTAAGTGACACTGAAAGTGCGCTGAGATAGGTTGGAGGAGAACCAGGATAAAGCAGAATCACAGAGGCCAAGGGCTTATGGTGAACATTCCATGAAGAAACATTCTATGAATGGCATAGGTGGTTTAAGTAGGGTCGGGAAGATGTACACAGATGCGCAAGAAGTGGACAGCAAAGGACGCAAGGGATGAATGCAAATGTGGACAGAGTGGGAACCCTCATACGCTCATGCTGGTTTTTTTTTTTTTTTTTATTATTATTACAAGGGGTTAGTTCACTACGAGTCCATAGAACATGGTACAACCGTGAACCAACATTGTTACTTGGAAATTCTGAAAAGGTTACAGGAACCTGTTCAGGGGAAAAGACCGGAACTTTGGCCTGACTAGTGGAGTCTCCACCATGACAATGCTCCTGTACAAGCTTTTTTTTACAGTCCATTTTGAGGATTAAATTGTCACACCTATACATATACTTACCAGTCCTTAAAGCCTAGCGTTGCCTTGCTTATGGGGAAAGTTCATCCCGCACTGCTCCTCCCTGGTGCCGCCATATCAAATTAGTTTTCAGGACGTGCGCAGATCTTTGCCAGGTCTATGGCATCTTCTAGATCCAACTGGCATGTCTGCGTATGCACTGGACCCCTTGCACATACACAGACACACTGTGGACCCCGTCAGTAAACAGGCAGACATTTGTGCCGTTTCTGGGCATACAAGAGATCCCGCAATTTTCCTCTTGGGATGGGCAACATAGAAATCCCAGGAGGCAGTTCACAGGACTGCACAAATGCCACAACGGGTCCCAGAATAAGGAAATGATTCCGGATGGCTACACTTCCAAAAATCCTTTTATTGAAGCTTCATATGACAAGTGGTTGACGGATGGAGCAGGGGACAAAAAGGTAGACGCGTTTTGTGCAAATGTTAGCGCTTGGTCATTATCCAGAGTAACCTGGGGTGTTCCTGCTCCTAGGCGAGAATGACAGATCTGAACTTTAGGGGGGGGGGGGGGGGGCGCGCGGAGAGGGTAGTACACCTGGAAAAAAAAGGGTAAAGGTCCACTTTAAGATTTCTTAAAGCAGATGCAAGTTCAAAAAGTTAAAAATGAAATGCAAGCAGGAAAAGCATTCACCAACGGCAAAATATGTTGTCTTTTTTTTTCTTTTTTTAAATAAAACATTAGAAATACCTTTTTGTTTGGAAGGTTTTAACTGTGGTCATGTGGCCAGTTCTTCTGGAATGGTTGAGTGGTGAGACAGTTGGATTGATGAGAGTGTGTAACCTACAATGACATCAATCCACCATCCCAAGAACTCCCCAATTAGGTGATTAGGCTTGCAGGCATGCCTGCGTGTGCACAGCAGCCTGAAGATGTACAATGGGAGCACGCATTGAGAGGTGACAACGCTTTCACATTGAGTGCATCTGGTTGGGTTCCATCACTGTTCAGCTATCAGTTTCAGTTTTCCACCCAACTCCTTCGACAAAAGTTGATCAGAAAATTGAGTAGTGCCAACAAGGCCACCTATGGCTTGAATTTTGAGCGTTTAAACAGGAAATGGATGAAGTATCCTGTGTACGGCAGGCTTAAAGGCAGTCCGTGGTCACCCACCACCCAATTCAAATCAGATTCAAAGAAAACAGTATAAAAAATATATATATATAAAATCATGTCTGTTTTAAAATGAAACCCATAAGCACAGAAAGAAGCAATTACAGTCTTTAAAAATATTTTTGCAACCTTTATGCTTCCCCTATCATACTGGATACTACTATCTTCAGATGAAAGATTCTGTGGACACTGTGCTGGATCAAAGAAAGCATCCCCAGTATCACTCTAGAGTAGCATACTCCCCCTTGAAAGCCCCTGGCAAGGATAAGCATACGCATTCACATCCAAAACTTTTGCCACGGATGCAATTTTTCACTTGTTTAGTACAGCCGGTATAATACGGCCAAAAGTTTGTGGGCACCTAACCATCACACCTACATATACTTGAGGGAACATCCAATACCAAAACCATGAGCAAAATTAAGGAATTAGCCCCCAAGTCAGCTATAACTGTCTCCACTCTTTCTACAAGAGTGTGTGTCCATTCAGCCAAAAGAGCATTTGTGAAGTCATGAACTGATGTTGGATGAGAAAACCTAGCTCACAGAGTTCCAATTTTTCCTAAGGATGTTCAGTAGGGTTGAGGTCACTCAAGTTTCTCCACACCAAACCATGTCTTTATGGAGCTGGCTTTGTAGAAAAGGGAGCAGTCATGATGGAACAGAAAAGAATCTTCCCGAATCTTTTGCAGCAAGGTTGGAAGCAATTGTCTAACATGTTTGTATGCTGTAGAACTTCCAGTACCCTTCGCTGGAAACACGAGAGTTGACAACATAATTTTGGCCATAGGGTTTTTTTAGGCATTCCCCCCACCACAACCCTGGGTAAAACAAACTGGAGGTAGTGAAAAGTAAGCACTGTTCTACTACACGGAGTACTAACCTGATTTGTTGGATGATGAGAAGAAGGAGAGGAGAGGGTTTGGAGGCACGGAGGCAGATTCGGCTGCTGGCTTCCTTTTGGTCAAGTTGTTGGAAGATGTAGTTTCATTTTTGTTATGCTGAGACATCTGGTCGGCTTTCTGATGAGCACTTGATAAAACTGCACAAGAAGAAAAAGAACATTTTTTGAGTATATTTATATTCACAAACTATGTAAAGAAAAATGCGTTCTACTTTCTTGCAAGCAACTTGAATTTTGCTTATGGTTCTAATTGAAATATAAAGAGACTCTCAGCTTTGTCGGAACACCATACTTGAAAGAAGACCTTTTACCTTTATTTAAACCTTTTCCCAGTCATTTCACACTTCATTCTAATTTACTCATATGTAAATTAAATTTTTTTTAGTTTAGTAAAAAAATATACATTTTTTGCATTCTCCCTACACTTCCTTTTTTCTTGCCTAGGCCAAAGCATCATTCTCCTCACACTTCCTTTTTTCTTGCCAAGGCCAAAGCAACATTTCCTCAGTTGACTAGAGTATCCTGGGATATCAACATCTCACAGCCCAGAAGGCTACTGGTCAATAAATGACAAACAATTGTGGGATTGCCAAGATTTTGTGCTTACGCAGCATTGTAAAGTAGTGGGCCAGGAGTCAAAGTCAAGAAGTGATACTGGCAACTGATGATCCATAATCCAGGAGAGTGGTGCAGAAGAAGAGAAGCACAAGGAAAACGTTGGCTATGAAGAAGATATCACTGGATCCTATGGACAAGTAAAGCTGGCCAGGCATATGCTGATCGAAATTTGGATGGTTCGGCTGGGACCGGACGAATTTCAATCATCGTGTGGCCATGCCAACTCAACAGAAGTGGAAGGGACATGCTGGGATAACTTTTCTCGACCAGCGGTTGAAGCTGCTGATCACTATAATCTGACACCAGAGTGGCCCCGCTGTCAGAATACATTGTACTAGCAGAGAAATGAAGGCGGGGGAATTCGTCCAGGGTAGACTTATATTGACATGTCATTTTAAAAGACATCAAAGCAGATCTACCTGTTCACCCAAAACCCAGCATCTCAAAACTACACCATTTCCGCCACCATGCTTCACAGTTGTTATGTCTTTGGATTGCAGCAAACATTATTCAAATCCTACCCACTCTTTTCTTTTTTTTGTAAATACCTTTGCTTATTCAAGCTGCCCTATACTACCAATATTCTTGCCTAGGCTACACAAAGCCTCCTGAGATATTCATGTCTGGCATTCCCAGGAGGGTTTTGGGGGCAATCCACAGCACATGCACTGTGGCATGCCACGTAGGAGGGGACTGCAAGAACCAGGCCAAGACAGCTGACTCTTGATGTCATACAGGAAAGATGGCTGTGTGGGACTCTGTGTGGGGAGGCACAGCAGCAAATTACGCCAGGACAACGCTTGATTTGCTGGATGTGTATGTGTTTTGAAGATACTCCAGCAAACAAGGTAAGAGGGGATATAAAAAAAATAAAAAAATGGATAGGTGGTGAAAATTCCTCTTTAAGTAAGCGGCAAATTAAAGCCCAATTACAGCAATAGGTATTTATCTCGTTTGATCTTTTAAAATGCCTGTCAGGTTTTTATTGCTGCTGTCTGCATTCCCATTAGGTAGATTCACCCTCTCTATATATACACTAGTGACCATTACCACTGAGAGTGAAAGTGAATGAAAATCCCAATTGGAGAAGGCAGAGGAATTAAAAAATGGATAAAAGAAAACCCTATATTGACTTTCGATTAATATTTACAATAAAAACCCGCCCGCTCCCTGCTGAACAATAAGACACATTTTTAATAAACGCCATATTATGCATTAAATGGACAATCAGGTAATTACAATCCCCCCCCCGTGTAAAGTCTGCAAATACTTATGGCTTATAGTAGGCATCTGAAATGTGTAACCAACCGGCGTGCCGGCACGAGCCGGAGTAAAAATCGATGTTTGCGTTTTAACCCATTAAACAAAACCTCTTCTGAGACTCTTCAGCTCTGAAATATCGTCCAGAGACCTGGCGGGTGGATAGGAAGGGGCTGCCTCTTGTTACCACGGAGACCGGGTTCAAGGTTAAACTACTACCAAATCAGACTCGGTGACAGGCCGCAGCTTCTAACAGCTGTGCCTCCGACTAGAAAAGACGCCGCAGGTCAGAGAGCAAATGGATTTTCGGCCCCTGGAGAAAGGGAGGATGTTGTTGTTTCGTAAGAAAGCTCATTTCAGATCTTGGAGAAAGCCCTACATGAAGGGGTGGAGGTGCAAAATGGCTTCCTTGTAGTAAAACACTAGGAGAATTGCCTAAGCTTGCTGAGGTGGTATGATTCTTAATGCATGTCTTGGAGGTCACCAAATTACCCATAATCCACCAGACCCGACTGATGTCACACAATGATACGTTCCGTAATTAACAAGCTACAGATTTCCTGCACCATTCCAGGCTGACTTTGGATATATAGACCAGTCTCTTGTTATGGGTGCAGGCCAACTATGGGGTTCATCTCATCCCCCTTCTCTCCAAGTCCTCGTACAGGGAAAACAGCACCCCCGCACATAAAGGAGTAATTTCATTTTTCTGAGCAGCATATCCATCACACGAAACTCTTCACCTCTCACGTGTTTCTCTCAGAGCCTAATTGTTAAAAGAGTATATAATAGGCTATCTTTAGGATTAAGCTCTTAGCGTGAGGTCCATCAGAGGTGAGGAGTCTGGCAGGGTGGATTATCCACTTGGAAAAATAAAGTTTATTGTACTCTACACCTGGGTTGTGGCTTTACCTGTATGACGCCTTAGTCTGCGCAATAACCTAACGCCTCGATGCCAAAAACTGCCCAACTCCCCCAATGCCAAAAACTGCCCAACTCCCCCGATGCCAAAAACTGCGCAAGACCCCAATGCCAAAAACTGCGCAATACCTCAATGCCAAAAACTGCGCAACACCCTAAAGCCAAAAACTGCGCAATACCTCAATGCCAAAAACCGCACAACACACCAATGCCAAAAACGGCGCAATACCTCAATGCCAAAAACTGTACAAAACCCTAATACTCCATCACTGCAAGCTGTACAATACCCAAACATTATTAGCTGTGCAAATACTCCAGTACAATAAGCAGCAAAATATTCCAGTACCAATACCCGGTCATAAACTACGCAGTATTCCATTGCCAAAAGCAGCACTACCCCGTCATAAGCTGCACAACACCCTAAAGCCAAAGGCTTGCACAGATCACTGGTGCCATGCAACGCACAACCCTTCGGCGCTATGAGCCACACAACTCTCCCGTTTTATCAGGGGCACAACCCTCCAGTGTCATCAGCCACAAAATACTTCATTTCTGAGCTTGTTTTCATCTTCCTTTTAGTAGAGTATTCTGTTCCCTACATAGCTGCTACAAAAAACCCTTTGCTGCACATGTACAGCTGGTTAAACTCAAATGGACTTTTAGAAATGATTTACTGAACTTAACACCTTCCGTAATTTGTGAACTAAATCCCAACGCCATAAGCCGCACAATACCCCAACGCCATAAGCCGCACAATGCTCCAATGCCATAAGCCGCACAATGCTCCAACGCCATAAGCCGCACAATACTCCAATGCCATAAGCTGCACAATACTCCAATGCAATAAGCCGCACAATGCTCCAATGCCATAAATTGCACAATGCTCCAACGCCATAAGCCGCACAATGCTCCAACGCCATAAGCCGCACAATGCTCCAACGCCATAAGCCGCACAATGCTCCAACGCCATAAGTCGCACAATGCTCCAACGCCATAAGCCGCACAATGCTCCAACGCCATAAGCCGCACAATTCTCCAACGCCATAAGCCGCACAATACTCCAAAGCCATAAGCCGCACAATACTCCAATGCAATAAGCAGCACAATACTCCAACGCCATAAGCTGCACAATACTCCAACGCCATAAGCTGCACAATACTCCAACGCCATAAGCCACACAATACTCCAACGCCATAAGCCACACAATACTCCAATGCCATAAGCCACACAATACTCCAACGCCATAAGTCGCACAATGCTCCACCGCCATAAGCCGCACAATGCTCCAATGCCATAAGTCGCACAATGCTCCACCTCCATAAGCCACACAATACTCCAATGCCATAAGCCGCACAATGCTCCAACGCCATAAGCCACACAATACTCCAATGCCATAAGCCACACAATACTCCAATGCCATAAGCCACACAATACTCCAATGCCATAAGCTGCACAATGCTACAGCGCCATAAGCTGCACAATACTAAAATGCCATAAGCTGTACTATACTCCAATGCCATAAGTCGCACAATACCCCACTCCTGAGTTTGTTTTTACCTTTTTGATTTACATCATCTGGCCGTTAAACAACGAAGAGTTGGAAGAGAGACGGTCAGGAGCACAGTATTCTGAACATTATGGAAGGGGTCAAGTTGAAGGATCTGCAATAAACCCTCACTGCACATGTACAGCTGGTTAAACTCAAATAGATGTATAGAAATGATTTACTGAACTTGACACCTTCTATAATTTGTGGAGTATAAGAAACCAGTGGATAGTATAATAAAGGTTACTTAACAAGCACAGTTCCACTCAAGACCCCGTGCCCGAGAAAGGCAAACTTATCTTTCAAAATGGCAAGATTATGGAAGAGGCAGAAGGTCTCGATAATTCCTTTAATATTCATTAATCTTTCTGAACTCGGATGACGGATTCTTGTAATAAGGCAATAAAGATGTGCTTTTATTGTCACAAGGCAGCCAGCGGAGCGGTGGGGAGGTAATTCCTCCCCAAAATGAATTATGTATCCCCTCTTCCCCTATATCCTTCATTTAGAATTTCCTAATACTTCCTCCATTGAAAGGGTATGTACTCAAACAAAATGGCCTACTTCTGGTCAGTGTCTGGACACATACACATATATACCACTGCTTGGGATTTTAACGCAGCAAAGGCAACATTAGGCGCTTACTGGATATCTGGATCAACGGGTATTTTTCTATACTTGCAGCATTTTTAGAGAGATCAAACCTGGGGAAATGCACATTTATTGCAGAGATGGATTCATTTTTTTATTTTTCCCAGACATATACTTTAACCTCTTGCTGCCCACGTAACCCATATGCCTGGCGGCAGAGGGTGGACTTCAACGCCCACACATACAGTATGTGTCTATGGGTGGCAAAGCTTTCTGTACAGAGAGCATGTTCCCAGCACAATGACCAAGCTGTCAAAGATAATGATTAATAGACAGCGAGTCCGGCTTTCCGATCAGGAGACCGATGTGACAGCCAATCACAGTGGTCTTGTGATCGGACGATCATTCCCACCCTCCACTGTAAAGGCCGCACTAAAGGGACGCCGAAGTAGGGCAGGAATGGGTTTAGGGTTGATGTGTGCGTATATGATCGTGACTTGCTGCCACAGGCCATTTTCTTTTAAGCTGCCTCTCAACTATTCAGTACAAGTGATCTGGGCAGCTGTAGAGTAGCCCAATCACATTTACAGTAATGTAAAGTGATTGCTATGCATGTGAGATATTGCCACAAACTTCGAAGCAAGAACAATAATTCAAAGTCCATCTTTAACCGTTAACTATAAAATGATGAGCTGTAAAAACCTTTTAAAGTGTCTCCTCTAGACATTTATGGGTACTGTAGTTTTTTGCCATTTCATGGGTGTGCAAAATTATAAGGTTTGTATTGTTTGGTATCTATTTACTTGATGCAGCCTCCTCTTTAATATTTTCCCAAAAACGTGGGTTTATTATTGTGTTTGTGTGCACTAAAAATAATTTTAGTGTATGTTTTTCCTAAAAATATAGATTGGATAAACAGTGGTGCAAATATTGTGAAACATTGAAACTGCTACCATTTTATTTTACAGAGCCTGATTTCAGAAAATACCGTATTTATCGGCGTATAACACGCACAGGCATTTTAAGAGGGAAGTTTCAGGAAAAAAAACCTACATTTTAAATAAGAAACTTTGAAGCAAAATAAGAGTCAGTGCCCATCTGCAGCCTGACCATTGCCATCAATGCCCATCTGCAGCCTCACAAGTGCCATCAATGCAGCCTCACCATTGCCTCAATGCAGCAGCCTCACCATTGCCATCAATGCAGCAGCCTCACCATTGCCATCAATGCAGCAGCCTCACCATTGCCATCAATGCAGCAGCCTCACCATTGCCTCAATGCAGCAGCCTTACCATTGCCATCAATGCAGCAGCCTCACCATTGCCATCAATGCAGCAGCCTCACCATTGCCATCAATGCAGCAGCCTCACCATTGCCTCAATGCAGCAGCCTTACCATTGCCATCAATGCAGCAGCCTCACCATTGCCATCAATGCAGCAGCCTCACCATTGCCATCAATGCAGCAGCCTCACCATTGCCATCAGTGCAGCCTGATCGAACAGAACAGTGGTCCAATGGCGGCCCAGGAGACGGGGCTTCCTATTACAGAGGCCGCCAAGTAAACAGGAGATTCTCACTGTATGTAATCTGACGGCGCTCATCCCACCCCGCTCCCTGTCCCCTCTGAGGCAGCTAAAATTGAAGTATTGGCGTATAACACGCACACGCTATTTGCACCGGATTTTTATGGTAAAAAAGTGAGTGTTATACGCCAATAAATACAGTATATAGTTATTTGGGGGGTGGAGGGGTGCAATAATTCTTTTAGTGCAAAAAAAAACCCCAAAAAACCCCAGATTTTTCATTTATGCAAAGAACTAAAAAAATGCTCTGGATGCAAAGTGAACTTGCGTCCTTCACCTTACCTGATGCTAGTATTTACCATCCTTGCTCTCTCCCGCCACCTTGTTAATGAGCTGAAGCCCAGTAAAAAGCCCATGTGAAATCACTTGGGCCTGCTGATTGGCAGCTTAGAGACCCATGGCTGCATCATGGGAGAAAGGAGAGAAAGCCACATATGCTCCACCTAAAGTTACAGGTAATTTCCTTGGGTATGGTGGGTAAACAAGACCAGTGTTGCAGTACTGGCAATCTACTATCAGCAATAGAGGTATTGGGCTATTACATGAGTGGTCGAAGTGCAGGTCCACTTTAATGAAGTGGAACTCCAGCAGACAGAATGGAGAAGGGTTCCTGTAAGATTTTATATTGCTTTGTCCCTGTTGGGAGAGCTCTCCATCTCCATGTAGGCAGATGCAGTTTGCTTTCTCCACTGCTGGTGGCACATGTCCGCAGCAGCAACAGTTCCTCTATGGTTTCCTCGGTCATAGGGCGGCAGCTATCCGATTGGATGCTGGCACCCCATGTGACTCTGACGGCCATCTTGGGTTAGACACAGTCTATTTAAGACCCTGGCTCCTGGGTTGGGTGAGCATTTTGCGAGTGGATAGAGTGGGGAAAGGTCACCCATCTGTCAGTGACAGTGCTTAGCATCAGGGAAAGGTTCTGGAGGAGTAGCGAAAGTGCAAGGACATGCCATCTTTTGAGGAAGCCTTCCCATTTGGGTGAAGACCAGCCAGGCCACATTCCCGCTCCTAGAAACAGGCGCTGTGGGCACCTGTGGTCCACCACTCTACTACCGCTTGGATGTTACAACTTTTGAGAGCTCCCGGTCGGGTTGCCTTCCCGCCGGGCCTGTTTATTGTTTTCTGGACTTCTAATATAATATTTTCTTGTTTTTGCATCTGGACTGTGTGTTTTCTGCCGCCGCCTCACGCTGCACCTTCCCACATCCACACTACCCATTCTAGTTAAACTACAAAACAGTTCAAGCAGCAATTACATTAATCATTACATGTATCAACTGACTGTTGAAAGTGGAATTTTCCTTTAATGGACCCCGACGTTACCCCCTCCCTTTGGGCCAGTACTCAAATGTGGACAGATGGCAGCACTTTGAACACAAGTGTTGGTTGTTTTCAGAAGCACACAGCCATCGTATGTACTAACACATACGCTGGAAAATCTCTAAGACTCATTACTGAGCCGGCATCCCCTTCTCCCCCCCCCCCCCCACCACCACCACCTCCTTTATCTGGAGTCACTCACTTAGAAGAACTAAAGGGCTGATGATAGCTCTGAAAGCTCCCAGGAATTAGATCAGCTGAGCGATAGTGATAAACTCCCAGTTAATAAACCCACTGAGCTCCTTCCACCAGAATGATCAATTTCAGCATGTCCAGAGGCACACCGCTCTGCGCCGCCTAATACCGCGAAAATTCAGCTTCAGCGTCCGATCCTGCCACAGAGCACTCCCCAATAGACCCCCTACACACTATGCAGCATTTTCACAGGTGCACGGCTCCCAACCATCCCTACTCTGTGGGGACAGTCCTGCTTCATAACACAGATCCTGCTCTTCTTTATCCACAGCTGTCCTGATATTGATTTGTTTAAATCAATATATTAAACGGCTCAGTAGCAAAAAGATTAAATTGCGCAGACTGAAAACAGGCCATAAAGTAAGCACAGTTTACAATGTGTACAGATGGCCGGGTAAAGAGTCCATTGCATTAGACATAATTTTTCATAGTAAAACCTTCAGTACATTGTTGCAATAGATGCACTTAAAGCATAAACTTCACCCAAAAGTGGAAGTTCCGCTCTTCCTCCTTCTTCTTTACATTTGGCACTTTTTACTTTTTTTGGGGGTGGGGGGGTTGGGGATCATATACCTGATTTTGACAGGTACCCACTCCCCCACTTCTGGTCAGACCACCATGGTGATCTGAGAGGAAGTTTGGCCTCCCCTCCTTCCCCTGCAGCTTTCTGGGACACACCACAGGTCCCAGAAGACTGTAGGACTAATTACAAAGCGGAGCGCAGTTCGAGCATGTGCAGTTGAAATCTGGTTGTGAAGTCGCAAGGCTTCACAGCCTGTTTCCCTTAGTGAAGATGCTGGTGCCTGCACCCAAAGCCGATTGAAGAATTGACTTGGATGAGGACAGCGTTGGATCCAGGGGCAGGTAAGTGGTCTTATATTAAAAAAGTCAACAGCTACAGTATTTGTAGCTGCTGACTTAATTGTTTTTTTGGAGACTGGAGATCTTCTAAGTCTGTGAAGGTTCTCCAGATCATGGTATATCTAGTAGTAGTTAGTCAAATTCAACTTGACTTGTAATGTAATGTCAAAGAGGTTTCATAGCTTCTCCAAGCCACCTCTTCATTTCACAATAAAACTGAAGAAGTGGCTTGGAAACTACGAAGTATCTTCCACATTACAGAGCAACTTTTTATAAGATTCTACTTATCGGGGTATAGTGAGTAGTAGTTAGTCACAGTCAACTGGACTTGCTCTATACCGTTGAAGAGGTTTCGCAGCTTCTCCAAGCTACTTCTTCAGTTCTAATGAGACAACTAACATTGAAGCTGCAGTGGCTTGGAGAAGCTGCGAAACCTCTTTAAAATTATAGAGCAAGTCCATCTGTGACCAACTGCTACTAGAAATACCCCCATTGATAGACACTTCCTAAAAAAAAAAAAAAAATCTTACTTAGTAATCAGGGTAGATAGTTGGTCACATTCAGCTGGACTTGTTATGCCAAAGACGCGCTTTTTAGGTTCCAAGCCCGTTTTTAAAGTGATTGTAAGGGTTTTCTATTTTTTTTTTTTTTTTTTTAACCGTAGTGCACTCTCTGAATTAAGGTAAAAAATGTCCTAGTAGTAGTATCGCTCCCTCTCTCTCCTAAATACGAGTCCTCATGTCATCCAGCGCCATGCCCGTCTATAGCGGATCTCTCCCCTCTTTCACAGGTTCTGCTAAAGGCAGTGGGAGCCATTGGCTCCTGCTGCTGTCCATCAAATCCTGAGAGCAGCAAGCGCTTGCTTTGGGGGCAGACACAGAAGAGCAGGAGCAGAGAGCGCCAACGGGGGACTCCAAAAGAGGGGGTTAAGGCCGCTCTGTGCAATTCCATTTCATGATCCCTTACAACCATTTTAAGGCTTGCCTAGTCCAGAAAGATCTAACAGCGTTAAAGTGGTTTTGCATTCCTTGCATTAAGGTAAAAAATGTTTAGGCATCAGCATCCCTCCTCACCCCCTTTTCCTTTTACTTACCTGAGCCCTGATTCAATTGCTCTTCTCTCCTGGGGCTCAGGATTTAGCCATGGGAAGCTGCTTCTCATGGGGGGCACTGGACAGAGAGGAGGTGCCAGGAGCGCTGGTGGGGGACCTGAGAAGAGGAGGTTCAGGGCCGCTGAAGAGCAGGTAAGTATAGACATGTTTGGTTTATTTTTTTGTGTTTTTTTTTTGGTGCTTTTTTTATGGTTACAAATCTGTTTAAGTAAACCAGAAATTAATTTTTGATGTGATCTAGTTGATCAGCAGCACTAAGATGCACAAAATTATAAAAACAAGTATTTAAAAAAAAAAAATGCAACAAGGTGCTTTAGCAAACTAAATGTCATACCGTTAGGGCTTACATCTACTTTAATCTTAAAAAAAAAAAAAAAAAAAAGAGATTGAAGGCCTACTGGAACAATCTATTCATATCATAGCCAATCAGCTGCTCCCTCACATTGCGCTATTCTCAATACATTTATTTCATCTGACAAGTCAGATCTGAAACAAAACAGGACTCCAGCATAAGAGCTCAATTATCTCTCTGCCAGAGATGTCTTGATGCTACTTAAAGGGACCAGCCTGGCCTTGAGGGAGAGCGTACCGCTAAGCAGCGATCACTTTAGAAATAAGCTTTTACTTAACCACTTCATATTGTCAAATGGAAGGAGAGATTACTGCCATGGTAAGACTAATGCAGCAGATAATGCGGGCGAAGATAAATGGTGTTTAGGACATCAGCTGATCAGTGCTGGGTAAAATGAACCTAATTCCCAGACACAAGGGGGGGGCGGCAATATGTGGACTGAAAAAAGCTTTACCAGTTTGACGTTAGCTGGAAGCTCAGTGAATGAAGGCTCAATCCAGGCCCACCACAGACAGGGATGGTGGCAGGTGGCTCCCCATAGTTGGTCCATCAGGTCCCGCCATAACTCCTATGTCTGACATCTGTAGTTGCTCCACCAGGACTCACCAAAATACCTTTGATTGCCATCTCTAGTTGGTCCTCCAGGACCTGCCATGACATCTTTGGTTGGTCTGCCAGGACACAACACCTATGTTTGTCATCTTCCGTTGGTCTGCCAGGACCCGCCACGACACCTATGTCTGACGTCTTCAGCTGGCCTACCAGGACTTGCCACAATACCTATAACTGACATCTTTTGCTGGCCTTCGAGGACTTGCCACAACACCTATGCCTACATCATTCATTGGTCCGCCTCGACATTAATGAGGTTTGTCCAGAAAGCAATGAGAATTATATTTTAAAAATTATTATATTGAAAAATTTTACAATTGAACATGGTCTCCCTCAAAGTGTGCAACTTGTGAGTGTACACAACGCTCCCAGCGATTTTTTTTCATTCTTCATAGCATCCCTGGAAGACTTCAAGTGGGATGGCGTTCAGAGCATGCGTAGTGGCTCTTGGGCATTATCCACACTACCAAAATTGTGTCCTTTCTCATGTTCAAATGCTGAGTCACAATTTCATAAACAATTGACTTGCTAATTCCCGTTTCCTCTGCAATAATTCTGATAGTGAGCCGCCGGTCAGAAAAGGAACAGAATGTGGATGCAGTGAGGTCTGTTCTCAACTGCGACCGTCGGCGCACTATAAGAAAGATTGCAGAGGAAGCGAGAATTACCGAGTCAATTGTTCATAAAATCATGCCTCAAGATTTGAACCTGAGAAAGGACACCATTGTGGAAGTGTGGATAATGACCAAAGAGCCACTACGCAGGCTTTGAAGACTTCCAGGGATGCTATGAAGAATGGGAAAATCCCTGGGAGCGTTGTGTACACTCACAAGGTCCATACACTGAAAGAGACAACGTTCAATTGTAAAAATTCTCAATAAAATAATTTTCAAAATATTCTCATTACTTTCTGGACACACCTCTTACTTATGACAATTTTAGTTGGATCACTATGACTCACCACAACACTTATGTGAGCCTAGCGAAAAGCTTGTTGTCCATTTGTGTAGATGGGAGAACAACTGCTAACTGATCAGAGACTGAAGAAAAAGTTGTAAATTCAAACCTTTATAAAAATTGTATGGAGACAAAAATTTTGGTAACTGTTTACAAAAATGTTGGCTATATGTACACTTGCCTTTCTTTCGTTCCTCCGCTGCTGTTCAATGCAGGGGGTCGAAAGAAACAACCGCTACTCCCGGGAACAGCACTGGGCCAATCATATGGGGGACCACAGCCATGTTTAAAGTGGAGGTAAACCCTCACATATACCCAGTGAAGTAAACAGCCTCAGATGGTACACAGAGAGATGAAACAAATCTCTCTACATAAGTTTTACTTGTATATCTGCTGTCTTCAGCTTTATATAGAGTTTAGAAAGTGCACATCATGTTAGAATTTTCTCTTCCCGATTCACCTGTGGGTGTGGATTCTTGCCATACACTGCGAGAGCCGATTGGAGGAAAGGCACACACCCCCTCTCCACATAGGCAGAGGAAGGAAGAAATGTGCTGTGAAATCGGGGTGGATTTGATTTAAATCAACTCGATTTAAACCATAATTTTTAAAGCGCAACTGTCATCTTTGTCCCGCATCGGCTTCTCCTCTGACCCTCTGTTGACTCACTGACATTCTTATTCACTTTAATGGGACGGCTGGTGATGGGGCAGTGACACAACAAGGTGAGGAACGTGGGGGCAGCCGGTGAGTGGATGCCCGCTAACAGGCACTGCCATGATGTATCTCAAATGACAGGTGCTCTTTAAAATTTAAGGACTTATTCTTGCTGGTAGAATCTTTAATATTTGCAGACAAAATGAAGGTTTCCTATTTAGAATAATAAGCTGTCAGGTTAGTAAAACAGCAATATCAGAAGTGATTCAATCATACAGTTTGTAGTGTACATAGATTTGCAAAACAATGGAATAAGGGAATATTCCTGAACTTTGTTTTAGCTCATGGTTACCGTGAAATTGTGTGAATGCATCAATGCAGTGCATGTTATCTCAGCTTGCAGAGCTTGGATTCATTGAATGAGTTTACCAAAAATGTAAATATTGCAGAATATACAGCCTCATGCTACATGCTGAATAAACTAAATTATTAATGTATCTTAAATAGAAAATTATCTTTAGATTTTTACTCCAAAAGCATTTTATTAAAATACATTTGAAAAATAAACAAAAAAAATCCAATTTAAATTAAAAAAAATCTGATTTTTTTAATTAAAAAAAAAATAAATAATTGATTTATATCCACCCTGCTGTGAATAGACCAGCTCTCTGCTAATCTATTTACAGCACCCACCCCGACACAAATTTCAGCCTGGTTTTATCACAGTTGATGGAGAACTTGTTAGAAGTTATCATGCAGATAACAGAAGAACAGAGCAGGAGAAAGCCACAGGACTCAGGGCTTTGACAAGAGATAAGAAAACACTACAGATATATGTGCCCAGCTCAAATTTGATGAATGGGGTTTACATCTTCGTCTACTTTAAGCTACTACACCGGTGACTTCTAGCTCATACAGGACTTTTCTTTAGAGCAAAAATAAGGGTAGAATATGCATCTGTGGAGGGCGCATTAAAGTGAACACTAGCAATTTCTTTTTTTTTGAGAGTGTTGGATGTAGTTAGGGAAATCCTATCCCGATGCCATCTAGGACCCTGACAAAGAGGTTCCTCCACTCTCAGCAAGCTAAGCTACCACTGCCATGGACCCGGGCTCATCGTATATTCTTATAAAGAAGCCACTAGAGGGTGTATAATACAATATTTCCTTGTTCTGTGTCTGCTAAAGAGACCATCGCACCAACTTTAAAAATTGCAGGTCATAGACTTTCCCTTCTGGATGTCTAATAATGGTGTATGCTGGCCCAGCTCCTCCTCCCTCACAACATAACTTTTATGTAGCTGCTGGGGGTTGGGTGGAATGGGGATACTATAGAGCAGTGATGGCGAACCTTGGCACCCCAGGTGTTTGGAACTACATTTTCCATGATGCTCATGCACTCTGCAGTGTAGTGGAGCATCAAGGGAAATGTAGTTCCAAAACATCTGGGGTGCCAAGGTTCGACATCACTGCTATAGAGTGTCAGCTCTGAGTCTGCTTCACATCCATAAAAGGTGGTGGCAAGCAGTCTCGGAATTTTAGGATGTCTACACAAGGGAGGTGTAGACACGATATTGACGCAAACATGCTGCAGTAGATCAGCAGCACTGAGATGTAACAATGAATTCGATAAAAGGGTAAAATAAAAGTAAAATTGTAAGATACACAATGTTTAGCAAACTCGTTAGTTTAGCAAGTCATTCATTTAGGGCTTATACCTTCTTATGCTCTGCAAAGCATTGCTGCCCAAATCGGGCCAGTGCATAAATGTTAGCACCCTGCCAGCCAAAGATTGCTTGCAAGATGTTTACCAGCATTCCCAGAAAAGTGCTAGTCTTGCACTATGTGATGTATTAATTAGATGGGTGTCTGTAGGTTGTGCTATTCAACAGTTTCCAGGGTGTACTCAATTATCTTCACTGCCTGGAGAACATCTTGTCCTATATGCCAAGTGTTAAACAACCTGCTACATGGAAACAAGCAGCAATAACTTACTATTAATATTGCAGATTACATAATACACAGCTGTATACGCGGAATGTACTGCGCACCTCGCACACTGCAGAGCAGAGAGTACAGTCTGTGCCTAAAAACAAAAGCAAGAAGAACGCTGCTAGCCTAGAAATGGAGAGCTATAGAAAAACACAGGATTTAAAGAAAAACAGCAGGCAAAATTCATATAATCCCAGGATTTCAATAATATTCCGCATATATAAGGATTTCAATTATATGCCCCACCTATATGCCTAGGACCAGATGTCTATCTTAAAAGCCTGTAGGTTCCATTGAATCCTAGGGTTCCTTAGGAGGTTGCTGGGGTTCCTTGGAGCTGTGGCTGATTGACCTCCCAATCAGATGGAGCCTGCACAGTCCCACGGCCAGTGGCACCAAAGACCTTTTTTTTTTTTAACTGTCTACAAGGGTGCACTGCTACCGTAAGGGCACTTTCACACTGAACTGCGCCGGGCGGTTTTAACCCCCGCTAACGGCCGAAAAAGGGTTAAAAGCACTGGCAAAGTGGCGCTTTTGCGCGCTGCCCATTGATTTCAATGGGCAGGGGCGCTGTAGGAGCGGTGTGTACACCGCTCCTACAGCGCCTCAAAGATGCTGCTTGCAGGCCTTTTTTTGAGCGTCCTGCCAGTGCACCGCTCCATTGGAGTGAAAGGAGAGGCGCTTTGCAGACGCTATAGCACCTGTAAAGCGTCTCAGTGTGAAAGGGGTCTAATGCCGCGTACACACGGTCGGACTTTTCGTCTACAAAAGTCCGACAGCCTGTCCGACAGACTTCCGACGTACCTTCGGCGGACTTGCGGCAGACTTTCTTACGAACGGACTTGCCTACACACGACCACACAAAAGTCCGACGGATTCGTACGTGATGACGTACACCGGACTAAAATAAGGAAGTTCATAGCCAGTAGCCAATAGCTGCCCTAGCATGGGTTTTTGTCCGTCGGACTAGCACACAGACGAGCGGATTTCGGGGTCCGTCGTACTTACGACGTAAAGATTTGAAGCATGTTTCAAATCTAAAGTCCGTCGGATTTGAGGCTAAAAAAGTCCGTTGAAAGTCCGGAGAAGCCCACACACGATCGGATTACCAGCCAGCTTTAGTCCGTCAGCGTCCGTTGGACTTTTGTAGACGAAAAGTCCGACCGTGTGTACGCGGCATAATGCCGCGTACACACGGTCGGACTTTTCGTCTACAAAAGTCCAACGGACGCTGACGGACTAAAGCTGGCTGGTAATCCGATCGTGTGTGGGCTTCTCCGGACTTTCAACGGACTTTTTTAGCCTCAAATCCGACGGACTTTAGATTTGAAACATGCTTCAAATCTTTACGTCGTAAGTACGACGGACCCCGAAATCCGCTCGTCTGTGTGCTAGTCCGACGGACAAAAACCCATGCTAGGGCAGCTATTGGCTACTGGCTATGAACTTCCTTATTTTAGTCCGGTGTACGTCATCACGTACGAATCCGTCGGACTTTTGTGTGGTCGTGTGTAGGCAAGTCCGTTCGTAACAAAGTCTGCCGCAAGTCCGCCGAAGGTACGTCGGAAGTCTGTCGGACAGGCTGTCGGACTTTTGTAGACGAAAAGTCCGACCGTGTGTACGCGGCATAAGAGTTGCATTCTTGTCACTGACCACCAACATATGGGGCAGTTTTCCCCCCTGACTTCCGATAAATTTATTTTAGCACCAGATGCAGCTTGTTACTTGCCACCATCACCTGCCACCAGAAGCAGCTTGTCACTTGCCCCCAGATGCAGTGTGCCACTTCCCACCCGTAGACTGCCACCAGATGCAGCACACCACTTGCCACCGTCGCTTGCCACCAGATGCAGTGTGCCAATTCCCACCTGTAGACTGCCACCAGATGCAGCGTGCCACTTGCCCCCCTTAGCCTGCCACCAGATACCCACATAGAGGCCTGGCTGTTTGCATGCAGCCAGGTGCCTGTGCCTCCTTCTGGCTCCCCCTCCAAACCCCACTCAAGGAAACGTCTATTGTGCCTTTGTTTACAGCAGTGCCAGAGCAGGCCGGCCTCGTACTGCCTTTCCTCAGCACGGTCTGACACACCGGAGCCCCGGGAAGATGAACACCCCTCCTGCCGCTAATGTGGCGCGGCCCAGTGGCAGTGCATCCATAAGCGGCGCCGCCCCTCTAATTAATGCGCCCAGCCACTAATCTACATGCAGGGCGCCGGACGCATGGATTTTAAATTTGTGGGGTTTTTTTTAAGAGCATTGCACCCTAACCCCACCCAGTTGTGTGACAATAGCGAATTAATATTCGCTATTGCCTTCCCGATTCTC
The DNA here is from genome assembly GCF_042186555.1 of Aquarana catesbeiana. Lineage (NCBI taxonomy): Eukaryota > Metazoa > Chordata > Amphibia > Anura > Ranidae > Aquarana > Aquarana catesbeiana. The sequence goes on along the minus strand of NC_133324.1, from coordinate 56,742,689 downwards.
CTCCCGGCCAATCAGGAAGCAGGTCCTAAGACCCGATTGGCCGAAAGGAGAACTGATTGTTGGGAAGGAGGAGGGAAGCTACCATGAAGCCAGAAACGCAGGGTGAAGCCACCGAGGAGAAAGCCGTCGGAAGGAGCCAAAGTTGCCTGCAACCTAGATGGGGTAAGTTCGGAGCTGGTGGGGGGACGAGCGAGCGACATGGCGGGGGGGGGGGTTTGAATGAGCCACCGACCCCCCAAAATAGCACCAGCCACCACTGTCCTCAACTCACATTCATACATTTCCAAGAGGAAACCCACGCAGGCAGAGGGAGAACATGCAAACCCCAGGTAGTGCCGTGGTTGGGATTTGAACAAATGACCCTGAATAAAACTTCTAGATTTAACCACTACCTAGAGCTGCACAATTAATCATTAATAATAATAAAAAAATTGTGATCTTGATTCAACCCCCCTCACGATCTTAATCTGGCATTTCCACAATTCATTCATGTAACAAGTGCAGAGCCGTTCTCTGCTCACTCACAGCTGTCCAAAAAACAAAAAACAAAACAACCATCCAGCATATGTTTATAAACACTGCTCAGTGCTGAGATAAAGAGAAACATTGTATCATTTAGTTCTTTTAGATCAAAGGAATGAACTTCGGTCTGTAAATGAGGTCAGTTTAACCACTTAAATACTAAGGCCCCTTTCACACGGGCTTTCCCATCAGGTCCGCCTGTCAGTTCTTCAGGCGGACCTGATCGGGGCCTCCATTCACTCCTATGTCCGCTGACACCCGCTGCTATGCGATCCTGTCTATGAAATCCAGATGGATGGAGACCCTATTTTCCATCTGTGTAGTGGATCTGAACTCCCCATAGCGGAGAATGGGACTTTGACGGGTTCGTCTCTGCGCAGTGAGCGGAGACTGACCGGTCATCCGCCTGCTCAGCTGAGCGATCCCCCGCTGAGCAAAGTGGAGTCCACCAGGCGGACAGCCCGTGTAAAAGGACCCCAAGCCTTTTTCTGAAACTTGCTGCTTACAAGTTCAAATCAGTATTTTCTGCTAGAAAATTTCTTACCCCCAAACATTATATATATATTTTTTAGCAGAGACCCTAGAGAATAAAATAGCAGTCGTTGCAATATTTTATGTCAAATTGTATTAGCGCAGCGGTCTTTCAAACGCAATTTTTGGGGAAAAAATACACTTCAATGAATAAAAAATAATTTTTTGTATAATGTGAAAGTTGATGTTACGCCGAGAATCGTGATCTTTATTCAAAGAAATAAAAGCATGATTCTTATTTTTTTTAGAGTCGTGCAGCTCTACTACTACTACCAAGAGTCCCTTTACAAATCAATGCTCCCTCTACTGACTGCTGGGGCCCAAGGGCCACACTTCAAATATCAAAGGGACCGCAAGTGGGCCACAGGTTGGTCACCAGGACTCTGCACAGATCACCATTATTACAACAGACTTGCCTCGACCTGGTTTAGAGTATTGTACCAATGAATAAACAAGGGTAGAAAAAAAGCCAGCACTCTGAAAATTCAAAGAAGATTTTTTTTTTCTGTTTGAAGTAGAACTATATTCCAAACATAAAATCACATATGTGATGTAGACTACCCATACAGATAAAAACAGGAGAACTTTTAGGTACCCCTGGAGCATCTCATAAATACCCGATAATCCTGCCAATAAAATCACTGGATAGACACTACGACTACTTAGGTGACAACGCTCTTCCTTCTGCAGTAAAATCACTGCAGTGTTGTCACTACACCTGTTGCTATATCTGCTCCTTGACAGCATATCAGTAAAGAGCTACAATACCCCTTTAATATAAACCTGACCCAAGAAGCTATACAGCCACTGGATCACATTTACAGGCGATGGAAGGTGGTTCCCCTCTCCCCTGCCGCCTTCTCCGACTCTCCTTCTCCACCGGGAAGCCCAGGACTAAAGTGGGCGGTCACCATAGAGAAGTAGGAGGAACTTCCGTTCCCCAATCATCTCTATGGGGTATAAAACCCCTCACCTCCAGTGCTCTCACGCAAATGCATAGGTCGTTCCCACTTGCATGTGTAAACCAAGTGTGTGATGTATCGCTGCAAACATCAGAGCGAGAGCAGGAATTCTAGCCTCAGACCTCCCGTTTACCTCTAAATTAGTAACCCGTAACGTCTTTTAATAATTGTTACCTATGGAGATTTTTAGGTATCGTAGTTTGTTGCCTTTCCATGGGTGTGCAATTTTAAAGTATGACATATTGGGTATCCTTTTACTCAACGTAACGTCATCTTTTATATTTTACCTAACTATTGGGTATTAGATTGTTTTTTTGTGCACTAAAATTCATTAAAGTGCATTTAGAACAGGGTCCTGTTCCATGCTGCAGCATCCACTCGTGAAATTTGAAGTACTAAGCATTTCCGGCAATGGTGATGCCACCCCCTGTACTGTAGTACCAAAGTTGGGGAAAGGTAACTTTGAACTTTACATAGTGGCCCAAACGAACTCTGTCCCTCACTAACATGTGAGGCCGCTGGATGTGCGGTATAAATTGTATGTAGAAAACTGCATAGTGTGCCCCTCAGGCTCTCTTGAATGGGATACAAGTCCTAGACATCTGCCATGGGGAGTGCTGGTACGGGAGGGAGCTCCTGTAATGACTCGCAGTAGAGAAAAATCTCCCTGGAGCTGCACATCCGTGTTATCCCTAGAGTGAGTGTGTGTGTGGCCTGGCAACCTCAGCCTGGACTCCAAGGTTTTCTCTGAATGGTTGATAGACTCTTCTATATTCCGGGTATAAGACAGGAAGGTCTCGGCTCGAACCCAGTGCGAAATGTTGTATGTAGCCTCAGCATCATACAGTTGATGGTAGAGAAAAATCTCCCTGGAGCCACACATCTGTGTTATCCCTGGGGTGAGTGTGTGTATTTGTGGGGGAGGAACCTCAGCCTGGACACCAACCAGGCCATGACCCAAACTTTTTTCTCTCCGCCCCATGACTAAGCTTCGAAGGGTGGAGAGAAACGTGTTGGGGGCTTGGCCTGGTTGGTGTCCAGGCTGAGGTTGCCCCAACCTCAGCCTGGGCAAAATGTTGTATGTAGCCTTAGCTACATACAGTTTATGGTAGAGAAAAATCTCCCTGGAGCCGCACATCTGTGTTGTCCCTAGGGTGAGTGTGTGTGTTTGTGTGGGGGGTGGCAACCTCAGCCTGGACACCAACCAGGCCATGACCCAACGTGTTTCTCTCCGCCCCTCTGAGTTTAGTCATGGGGATCCATGACTAAACTCCGAGGGGTGGAGGGAAACGCATTGGGGGCTTGGCCTGGTTGGTGTCCAGGTTTAGGTTGCCCCAACCCCCCCCCCCCTCCACACACACACACCTACACTCACCATAGGAATAACACAGATGTATGCCTCCAGGGAGATTTTTCTCTACCATAAACTGTATGTAGCTGAGGCTACATACAACATATCGTGTTCTGGGTTGGAGCCGAGACCTTCTTGTGTCATACCCAGAACAAAGTAGAGTCTACCGGAGAAAGATATGTATTCCAGCAATGAATAATGAATACAAGGCTCTCTCTGATTGGCTAAGTCAGAGAGGCGGGATGATGACGTCAAGGGCGGCACAGTGGTGTAGTGGGTAGCACTCTCACCTAGCAGTAAAAAGGGTCGCTGGTTCGAATCCCAACCACGACACTACCTGCCTGGAGTTTCCTCCCACACTCCAAAGACATGCTGGTAGGTTAATTGGCTTCTGTCTAAAAATTGGCCCTAGTATATGAATGTGAGTTGGGGACCTGGGATTGTGGGCTCCTTGAGGGTAGGGACTGATGTGAGTGTGTACTCACTCAGGTTGAACTGGATGGACTGGTGTCTTTATTCAACCTTAGTAACTATGTCAAAACCTACCCTAAACCCCTAACCTACCACTAACTCTTACCCCCCACCCCCAGTTTTTTTGTTTTGTTTTAGAAAGTGCGAGGAGGACAAAACTAAGAAAAGCGGACCTTGCTTGGAGTGCAAGGTCCTCTTTAATGGTTGTTTGGTAGCTAAAAGAGAATTTATATCCGTTAAGCCTTACAAAGCCAGGCAGCTGCTCGCTGCAATTTCACCGGCACAGTTCTAGGCGTGGCGACTAAAATCTCAACTGTTTACAGGCCAGGGTTATTGGCAGTAAGGTTAATGGTTGAAAACAAAAAAAATAAAATAAAGCGTTGGTCAACTAATTACAGGCCTAGCCGCCAAACGCCTGCATGGATGAGGCTGTGGCCTACTCGGATGAGACAGAGAAAGGGGCCTTCTTCTGCTTTAGTTATAACAAGGTTCTTCCTAATTCCAACCAGAGCCAAGTCTGAAAAATAAACCTCGCTGGTGTGTGACTCATACGGTCCATGGGGAACGAGAAGCGAGAGAGCCAGGGAAGGCAGGGGGAGGGATGGGGGGGAGCGAGAGTATGTGTATAATCTAACAGAGCCTAGAGCTTTGGAGATCCTAGACCACTTCAATAGCACAGGCCGGATTCATTAAAAATCCTGGCAGCGCTCCAGCGGGGAAAATTGAAGCTGTATATTTATTGCGTTTTGCTCAAATAAATCTGCAAACGTGTGAATCATATTCCTCGGAGAGATGGGGGGAACAGCAATAAACAATGTCTGACTAATACGTACAAGTGGAACGAGATAGAGAATAAATACGTGCAGGGGTCAGCACTAAGGATTGTATTTTATAGCCGCAAAGACTAATTAAAGGGAAACTCGACAGATAAGGTTTTTATGGAGTGGATGGAATTAAAACGTAATGGAAGACTGAGGAATTTCAGTTTAATATTCATCGTTCTATTACGGCCATAGTTGACAACATTTTAAAATAATTTCCAGGGACATGTTACCGTTCGTCCATAAATTCAAGGCAAGTGATGCAAAACGATCGTATGACCCAACAAACCGTTTTTATTTTCCCCATTGCCAAGCTTTCCAAATGACTTCTAAAGCACATATCATTCATTCAAAGCAGGCAGATATAAGCAATGCAAATGAATGTATCAATGTATAATATATCATTGTCAATTTTTTTTTTTAAATTTAGCCCCCGTTCACATCGGCACGATTTGATAGGTTAAATCGCATGTCAAAACGGAGCCTATTCTGGCAATAGGAGTATGCCAATCGGTGCGGGGCCGCAAACTGACTGACTTCGGGGGACGATTTCAATAGACATTAGAGCTGCACGATTAATCGTTAAGAATCGAGATTGTGATCTTAACAAAGCATTTTCCCGATTCTTTCTATGCAGAGAATTCTCTGCTCAAGCCGACAGCTGTCAAAAAAAAAAGCACATATCATTCATTCAAAGCAGGCAGCTATAAACAATGCAAATGAATGTATCAATGTAGTCATTAATCTATAGTCATTTTTTATTTTTTTTTAAAATTTAATTTAGCCCCCGTTCACATCGGCACGATTTGACAGGTTAAATCGCATGTCAAATCGGAGCCTATTCCAGCAATAGGAGTGTCCCAATCGGTGCGGCGCCGCAAACCGATTTCCAATAGTAGTTCCTGCACTACTTTTGGCGACTTTGGGGGGCGATTTCAATAGACATTAGAGCTGCACGATTAATCGTTAAGAATCGAGATCGTGATTTATTTTTTTTCCCCCTCGCGATCTTAACAAAGCATTTTCCGGATTCTTTCTATGTAGAGAATTCTCTGCTCAAGCTGACAGCTGTCAAAAATAAATAAATAAAAACAGGCAGTCTGCCAAGTATCACAACATTCCTCAGCCGCTGAGCTAACGATAAACATTGTAACGTTTTGTTCTTTAGATCAAAGGAATGAACTTCGGTCTGTAAATGAGGGAAGTTAAACCACTTAAAGACTAAACCTTTTTCTGACACGTGTTGGTTCAAGTAAAAATCATTTTTTGCTAGAAAATTACTTAGAACCCCTAAACATTTGCATATATCTATAGATATATATCTATAGATATATCTATATCTATAGATATATAGAGAGAGAGAGGGAGAGAGAGAGAGGGAGAGAGAGAGAGAGAGAGAGAGACCCTAGAGAATAAAAGGGTGGTTGTTGCAATATTTTATATCACACTGTATTTGCGCAGCGGTCTTTCATATGCAATTTTTTGGCAAAAAAATACAGTTTTATTGAATTAAAAAAAACTAAACAGTAAAGTTAGCCAAATTTTTGTTTTGTATAATGTGAAAGATGATGTTACGCTGCGAGAATCGTGATCTTTACTCTAAGCAAAGAAAATCGTGATTCTCATTTTGGCCAGAACAGTGCAGCTCTAATAGACATCTGTGCATGAACCTGCACAGATGTCTTTCAAGTCGCCCCCCCCCTGAGTCAAACTGAAATGCGGCTTTCGAATCGTGTGAGTTCAGATGAACCCGCACGGTTTCAAAGCCGCGTTCAGTGCGAACGACTGTTTAGCTTGCAATCCCTGGACAGCAGGGAGATCAGACTGAGAAAGGGTGAAGCAGCACAAAGAGCTAATCAAATACGCTGCATGCAAATGCGAGGACAAGGAGCATGCTGATAGGAGGAGAGCGCAGAGTGACCCAGAAATGAGCTCATCAGTGTGCTCACTTTTTTGACTTGTATCTACAGGAAAGCCTATTCTAAGGCTTACCTGTAGGTACTGTGAACATCTCCTGAACTTGCACAGTTTAGAAGATATTCAAACTGCACGCAGCCGGTGACGTCACCAGCACAAGCGCTCTGAAGGTCCGGTGTACTGTGCCGAAAACAAGGGTGTGATGTCATCGTGGCTCCAGCTTCATTTAAAGTAATTGTAAAGGTATTTTTTTAAAAATAACAAACATATCATACTTACCTCCACTGTGCAGCTCGTTTTGCACAGAGTGGCCCCGATCACCGTCTTCTGGGGCCCTCCGGCGGCTCCTCCCCACATCTGAGAACCCCCTCAGAGAAGCGTTTCCCCGAGGGGGTTACCTTGCAGGTGCGCTTCCAAGTCCAGCATTCAGGGCCCATAGAGGCCGAATGCAGGACTCTGCCCCGCCCCCCAGCGCTCACGTCATTGGATTTGATTGACAGCAGAAGGAGTCAATGGCTGCGCTGCTATCAATCTATCCAATCAAGAGCCGAGAACCCCGGGCAGAGAGACAGTGCGTCCCCGCCAGGTCAAGTTCGAGGGTTCAGGTAAGTAAAACGGGAGGGGGGGGGGAGGGGGGGGGGCAATCACTGACATTAAGGTGAAAAAACATGAACCTTTACAACCCCTTTAAGGCAAGTCTCACATATGCAATGCATACTAGCACATTATGCATCTAGTACAGTGGTGAAAAATCTAGTAAAGGATAATCTAGTAAAAGACTCCTTCAAAAAAACTTTAATTATTACCAATTTTAAATACAGTGAGTAGGAAAGTGGCATAAAATACTGAATCCATCCAAGCATGGGTCCCTTTAAGTCTCCAAATGCAGATGACCAATCATAGGACCCCTTTAGCAACCTTCGTTCAATGTCCCAATTGTGCAAAGTCTGACATGTTTCGAGGACAATCCCTCTTCCTCAGAGCTCGAATTTTATTTGTATATCAAAAGAGAAATTTCTATGGGCTAATAAAGTAAGTGTATAGAGTAGGTAAGGGGGGTTACAACCCCTGCATTCTTTGCTGTCTGTGTATTTTTGGGGAAATATACCTTCACTTTTATGTCCCAGAGACAGAGGAAATTTACCAAAGTGAGGGCACTTCTCCTCTTAAGCTGACCAGAGATGTAACTATTCCAATGATGCCTTCCCCCTACTAGGTTTTTATAAAATTTAGAATACGTTTTTGGGTAAAAAAAGACAAAAAATTGTAAACTTGAACACCTCAAACTGGAAAACCAACTGGATATGGGGGGGAGGATTTAAAATATAATGCTGATGTCTGTCCAGGACAACATTCTAAAGGTCTTGTTCGCACTACGCCCAAGTTCCCACTCGCTATTTTCTTAGTGCGATTCGACAAGCAAATAAATTCATGGTTGGATCACTTCCTGTAATTCTACAACTGCCTTGTAGTGTCTGATGAGTACTTTGCAGATTTGTTCTAGAGAGGTATTGCCCACTCTGTCTACTCTACTCTGGGCTTGCCAGCCCACTTTTATTTTTACAGAAAAATCTGTAAGGTCACCTTACACAGGACCCCCTCCTCCCCCAATCCCGCTGATCTACAGCGCGGCGATTTCCCGTTCTGAACCCCCCGGTATAGCCGCCTCGCGGCTCCGGAGCGTAGAAATATCTGGAGCTAAATGTACCCAGTCAGGAGGTACGTTCAGGAGCATTCTAATTGGTCTGCGCTGTCACATGGGTGGCGCCGACCAATCAGAACCCACGAAGCCCATCCTCTCAGCGGGGAAGAAGAAGAGTGAATGCCGAGGGGATTTCTATGCCCCGGACCCGAGGGGGCTATACCGGGGCTCAGAAAGGGCGATCGCATTGCTGCAGGTCAGCGGGACTGGGGGGAGTCCTGTGGAAGTTCACCTTACAGATTTTTCGGTAAGGCCCGGTTCACACTTGTGCGATGCAAGAACACTGCGAATGCATTGCGGCTTCCCGCATCGCACCGACTCGCATGTCAGTTCACACTGCCATATGCGAATTGCTGGGGAGTGTCAATACATTGTTAACGACACCCCCAGTTCAGCTCGCGTATCGCACTGCGAACTGACAGTTCGGACATGAATCGGATCGCATATGTGTGAACACACATGAGATCCGATTCTAGTCCGAACAGAAAAAAAGGGTCCTGTGCGTGTTTGGACCGAATGCGGTGCGATATCAGCCACGATGTCTGGCATCTCACAAGTGTGAACCGGGCCTAAAGGTGAACTTGCACTTTTAATGGTGAATAATAATTCACCGGCAAAAACAGATAACAGAAAAATGCTGAGCCACCTCTTCAGCAGCACCGCTGTTCTTTTTTTTTTTTAATGATCCTTCAGACCATCTCACCCAGCTCTCTTGGCTCACTTAAAAAATAATAATAAAAAAAAAATTCCCAGCTCACTTACCAACAAGCTTGCAAAAAAACGAATTGTCCTATCTAACAGTTCACGTTAAAACCAGGGGTTTAGTTTGCAAGCTTCACGGCACCCCAGTGTACTGCAGTCCTAACTCTATACATTTTGAGAGTCTTCAAAGTTGGAGAACATCTTTATTAATAGATAAATTGAAGGTAAGCATGTCTGGAGGGAACCCACCCCTCCTTAAAGGTATAGGGACACACTGGACACCCAGCAATAGGACAATGGCATCCAGTGCCTACTCCTGGCTCACTTAGCCTGTTGCTACAGCACCTTGCTGCACGGGCCCTCTCTCAGGTCTCTCAATAGGGGATCCCAAGGTACCCCCAGGCTTACTCCTCTGAGACTTAGATTCCCTCAGTCGCCTGGACTCTCCCAGTCCTCCAGATTCGCTTATCTGCAGTGGCAGCCCATCCAGTAGGGGCGCCCGGGAGCCGCCCCGTCTATGAATAATGGATAGGTTCATCCATCCCCACCCCCTATTCAGGCCTCCGGCCCCCTGAATTACAGGTGTTTTTTTTTTAAGCACCTGGCTTTAATAGGCTGGCCCATGGCGCAGAGCATTGCGTCATGAACCCACCCAAGTGTTACAACAGCGAATGTGAGACTCGTTTTCTGATTGGCTAAAAAAAGAGAAGACTCCTGATTGGCCGCCGAGAAGGAGGGAGGAAATTGAAGCCGCCGCCGCCATGGAGAGCAGGGGGACGGGAGGCCGCCACCAAGCATGGGAAGCCACGATGGGGTAAGTGTGACTGACCGTACCACCGACTGACAGGGGAGGGAGTTGTTTTGGTGGCACTGCTTATCTGTCATGACTCTCCAAGTCCTCTAGATAAGGAATCTCTCCTCCAACATGGAGCTGTGGCCAGGCCTCGCTTACAACGAGTGTGCACACCTGGACAACTCACACAACCTGCAGGTCTCCAGTAAGACCTGGACAGAGGTCTGAAGGCTTTGTCCCACCCAAGACTCTTTGAAGCCTTTCGGTCTTCGGATAGTGAACTGGGATTACAAAACCCAGAGAAAACTGAAACCCCAGTCTTCTCTGTTCAGACACAACACTCCAGAGCCGCACACTCCGCATAAGTGTGAACCCTGTGTGACTTTTCCCTATAGTCACATAGTGGCTGGGCCTAGCACGGTGCAAAAAAAAAAAAAAAATTATATATATATATATATATATATACACACACACACACACACAGTATCTCACAAAAGTGAGTACACCCCTAACATTTTTCTAAAGATTTTATCATTTACTGGAACCACATGACATGGTTCCAGTAATCCATGTCCTTAGTCTGCTTGTCTTCAGCAAACTGTTTGCAGGCTTTCTTGTGCATCATCTTTAGAAGAGGCTTCCTTCTGGGACGACAGCCATGCAGACCAATTTGATGCAGTGTGCGCTGTATGGTCTGAGCACTGACAGGCTGACCCCCCACCCCTTCAACCTCTGCAGCAATGCTGGCAGCACTCATACGTCTATTTCCCAAAGACAACCTCTGGATATGACACTGAGCACGTGCACTCAACTTCTTTGTTGGACCATGGTGAGGCCTGTTCTGAGTGGAACCTGTCCTGTTAAAATGCTGTATGGTCTTGGCCACCGTGCTGCAGCTCAGTTTCAGGGTCTTGGCAATCTTCTTATAGCCTAGGCCATCTTTATGCAGAGCAACAATTCTTTTTTTCAGATACTCAGAGAGTTCTTTGCCATGAGGTGCCATGTTGAACTTCCAGTGACCAGTATGAGAGAGTGAGAGCGATAACATCAAATTTAACACACCTGCTCCCCCATTCACACCTGAGACCTTGTAACACTAACAAGTCACATGACACCGGGGAGGGAAAATGACTAATTGGGCCAATTTGGACATTTTCACTTAGGGGTGTACTCACTTTTGTTGCCAGCAGTTTAGACATTAATGGCTGTGTGTTGTGTTATTTTGAGGGGACAGCAAATTTACACTGTTATACAAGCTGTACACTCACTACTTTACACTGTAGCAAAGTGTCATTTCTTCAGTGTTGTCACATGAAAAGATAGAATAAAATATTTACAAAAATGTGAGGGTGTACTCACTTTTGTGAGATACTGTGTGTGTGTGTATATATATATATATGAAAAGTGATGTGAATGTGGAGATTGAATGTGGGTCATTGAGTGAAAGTGTCAAACACTTATGAAAGAAATTAAAAATGCTATTAAGTGAATAAAATATATATGAGAATAATTGTGTATATGACAAAAAAAACAGATATTGCATATCACAATCAGTAGACAATATGTACCTCTAGTGTCAATATGTACATTAATACAGCTTAACTGTAACCACAGAGCTAAACCATAATAGTGTAACAACATAAGAAACTGAAAAACTAAAGAAAGTCCGTGATTCAAAAAAGCAGTATTAAATAAAGTCCATCCTTATTACATTGACATGCATAAATTAAAACTGATCTCCAGGTGCTCTGTGAGGTAATGTAACAGGATCTCGCTGTGATAGGATATAAGGTGCGTAGATAAACCTCCACCTCCAAGAAAAATTGCTGCCTCTTACCAGATGGAAATGGTCTCTAAATTACAGGAGACCCAGGAGGCAGATGGCTGTACCCCAGCCAGGGATCCTTAAGCAGGCACTCAGCGTACGGGACCTAGGACTCACTCCACACAGCCTCAGCATTTATGGAAATATTGCCATGTAAAAGATAAATTGCTCCACATAGTGTAAAATCCAGCGATTTATTGTATAAAAAATATAAAGGTTGCACTTACAAAAGCATCGTAAATTGCAGGCATGTAAAATAGAAAGCCGGCCGGCTCCAAGAAAACTCGTGTCCTACGAGTCTGTGTATCGCGGTGTCGTCGGGACGTAGCTCCTCCTCCCTACGCCGTTTCGTCACAACAGGACGTGGTCACGGGACCACGTCCTGTTGTGACGAAACGGCGTAGGGAGGAGGAGCTACGTCCCGACGACACCGCGATACACAGACTCGTAGGACACGAGTTTTCTTGGAGCCGGCCGGCTTTCTATTTTACATGCCTGCAATTTACGATGCTTTTGTAAGTGCAACCTTTATATTTTTTATACAATAAATCGCTGGATTTTACACTATGTGGAGCAATTTATCTTTTACATGGCAATATTTCCATAAATGCTGAGGCTGTGTGGAGTGAGTCCTAGGTCCCGTACGCTGAGTGCCTGCTTAAGGATCCCTGGCTGGGGTACAGCCATCTGCCTCCTGGGTCTCCTGTAATTTAGAGACCATTTCCATCTGGTAAGAGGCAGCAATTTTTCTTGGAGGTGGAGGTTTATCTACGCACCTTATATCCTATCACAGCGAGATCCTGTTACATTACCTCACAGAGCACCTGGAGATCAGTTTTAATTTATGCATGTCAATGTAATAAGGATGGACTTTATTTAATACTGCTTTTTTGAATCACGGACTTTCTTTAGTTTTTCAGTTTCTTATGTTGTTACACTATTATGGTTTAGCTCTGTGGTTACAGTTAAGCTGTATTAATGTACATATTGACACTAGAGGTACATATTGTCTACTGATTGTGATATGCAATATCTGTTTTTTTTGTCATATACACAATTATTCTCATATATATTTTATTCACTTAATAGCATTTTTAATTTCTTTCATAAGTGTTTGACACTTTCACTCAATGACCCACATTCAATCTCCACATTCACATCACTTTTCAGGCATTTGCCTTTCGTCACTTTAGTTTTCAGCGCGACTTTTTTTGACTTACACTATTTTCAGCTTACTACTTTCTAGTCGCAGCTTTTCTCTAATCAGTGTAAGCGCAGTATTTATTTTTTACATATATATATATATATATATATATATATATATATATAATTTTAGAGCTCTCAGGTCAGAAAGAAAAATAGAGGGATAGTAAAGTAGACCCAACTGCCATTTTTCGAAATAAAAGAACATTTGTATATATGATAGACAGCTCTGGTTCAAGGCCGTGTAAAAATATTAGACTGCAGAAGATTTATTTGGCCTCTGGGAAGCTATTGGCCAAGAAGGGGAAGAAACGGCATTCTGTGTGACAGAGAAAACATTGTTCAGCGCTCTGTAACCCGATGTCACACAAGGGCGCTTCTATCTGGCATCAACTGCGAGGAGGCTATAGACGTTCCGGTATTTACGGAAGAGGTTAAAGCTGTCCGCATCTGGTGTATGAGAAACCCGAGAAGATTCATTGGTCGTTGTGATCAATATGTTGGGAAGAATAATTCGTCTTACTCTACAGCTCTTCTTTCACATACTGTGCAGTTCTTGGCTGTGTTCACACATGTCTGACAGATTAGCCCCTGCTGCAAAATCTCACCTTGTTGCCTGCTAAAAAGTTACAATGATGCAGTCTGATCGCTGGAGAAGAGGAGACTGAGGAAATGCTTCCTCCTGCCTGCAGCAGAATAAAGGCATCATCTCAGCCTAGACAAGGTCACTGGACTACAGCCCATATATTGACAATAAGTAGGATTTGTACATTTATGACCATGTATACTGTTGCTGTACATTGCAATGTGTCTGTTATTTATTCGGGCAGACTTGTAGAAGTACTGAAAGATCCCCTTTAATCACAAGCTGTCTGACAACAGAGCCAGATTTCCATCGCTGGAGCCTGCAGGCACACAACCCATGGCAATCAAACATCTCCCCACTCCTAGGAGCACATTGCTGACTATTTTTTTGTTTTTTCTGTTGCTCCTAACCGGACTTGGGGCTCGTTCACACTTGCTCAAAATACTGATGCTTATCAAATGCGCCTATAGTGCGTGCGGTTGATAAGTACTTAATGAGCATTAAAAATGCTCCCCCAAACGCCCTATGCACATTTGTGGCACAGTTGACAAGCGTTTTTGGCTTGTTAAAAACCGCACCACAAACGACTACAATAGCTCGTTAAGGTGCGGGCCGGGAAGCCGACCGCCGTGTCCTTAACAATGGAGTCATCAGCTGTCAGCGGGATTCCCTGCTGATAGCTGAATGTAAAAAAAATTGGGGGAAAATAACGGCGTGGGGTCCCCCCAATCCATACCAGGCCCTCATACGAGCATGCAGCCCATCAGGTCAGGAAAGGGAGGGGACAGGTCAGGAAAGGGGGGGGGGCAGTGCTTCGGGGCAGGGGGGCTACCCCCCACGCTAAAGCACCTTGTCCCCATGTTGATGGGGACAAGGGCCTCTTCCCCACAACCATGGCCAGTGGTTGTGGGGGTCTGCGGGCAGGGGGCTTATCAGAATCTGGAAGTCCCCTTTAAACCGCCCCCCCCCCCATGTGAATGAGTATGGGGTACATTGCAACCCTACTCATTCAAAAAAAAAGTGTCAAAAATAAATAAAAAAATAAATAAACACACACACACACACAGTGACAATTCCTTTATTAAAAATAAAAAAAAATGTCCCCCGATGTAGACCCATCGTCAATCACGCCGCCCGCCGCCAACCCACCCCCCCCCCCAAAAGCTCCACTCGTGTTGAAGGCTCCCACCCATCTGCCTGCTCCGCCTCCTGACACTTCTTAAATCGCTAAGGGGCGGGGCCAACCGGCGACGTCACGACCCAGCTGGTCCTAGTATGGATTTTCCCCCCGATTTTTTTATTGCCGGCAATTTTTTTTTTTACATTCAGCTGTCAGCGGGGAAGCCTCCTGACAGCTGATGATTTATCAGTATTAAGGACGCAGCGGCCAGCTTCCTGGCTCGCGCTCCTTAACAACTAGCTAAACTTCCCACTGTACTGACGCGCCGCAACCGTGCTGCAAATCCACTGCAACCGCATGCCAGTAAGGTTGTGACACGTTATAATAGACTTGAACAGGAGGCATTGAAAGGCTTCAAATGCCTCCTGACTCAACATGAGGCTTAAATTTTAAAGGGAAGTGACGCAACGCGATGCTAATGCTTCATGTTTCGCTAATGTGAACAGCACTGTGTGCTGTCCATTTTATCATTAGCATAGGTATTTGAGGGGTGTTTTTATTTTAACACCCCTTAAACGCCTGCCAGTGTGAAATTAGCCTTAGTGACAGGGTAACTAAACTTGTATTAGATATGAGTATTTCAACTGATCACTAGGGGGGATGGGAGAGAAATGTGCAACCCATGACAGGATAAAGCTGCCCCTGTCTCTCAACTGGGCCTTACAGTACATTTGGCCCTGGCCAGTGGCATCTGCCTGTGCCACAGACTCAAAACTATACTTCAATTCAATTCAACCATTGAGTTGAAGGTCATCACATGCTCATGGTCAAACTTTAGAGCCTTGGGTTGCCCATGAACAAGCCATCCTATCTCCATATAATGCTTGTGCCTGTTTAGAACCACTTACCACATGAATGATTGCTTATTGCATAGGACTGCAGAACATGCTGGTACTTTATAAACCATAATGCATCACTTGATATGCCTTGTATTTTACTGATCCACCACAATGACCCATGAATGCTTGCTCAATGGCATGGGGCAGAAGAACATGCCATTGCATTAAATGCCATCTTGTTATCATGGCCATGCTTTGAAGCCTTGGCTTGCCCAATAAAAAAAAGCCATCCCATACCCATATGATGCCTTGGCTGTTTAGTATCAGAGGGCTGCAAAACATGCCAATGCTTTGAAGATTATCTTGTGCCCGTAGAAAAGCCCTTGGAGCCTTGGTTTGCCCAATACCAATCCCATCCCCATATGATGACTTGGCTGTTTAGCACCAAGTACCACATGAATTGCACAGGACTGCAGAACATGCTGGTACTTTACAAACATTAACCACAGTGCATTACTTAGGATCGTCTAAATTCCTTCCCAGACAATTGTCAAACAAAGAAGTGACAAAAAACAAACATTCGACAATCGGTATAGTTTTGGCACTGATGACTCTCTGGCATTCTCGGAGATGACAGGGTGCCCGCGAAACTGACAATCGCCGCCTGCATGGAAAATTTTCAGCATTGAAGGCCATCCTGTTACCGTGGCCAAGCTTTGGTGCCTTGGTTTGTCCAGTAAAAAAAAAAAAAAGTCATCCCATCCCCATATGATGGCTGTTTAGTACCAAGTAAATGTATGCATTGTATGTTACCAATCTACCATAATGACCCACGAATGTTTGCTTATCTCAAAGGGCTGAAAAACATGCAGAGCTTTGGAGCCTTGGTTTTCCCAATAACAATGCCATCCCATGCCCATATGATGACTTGGCTGTTTAGAACCACTTACCACATGAATGATTGCTTATTGCATAGGACTGCAGAACATGCTGGTACTTTATAAACCATAATGCATCACTTGATATGCCTTGTATTTTACTGATCCACCACAATGACCCATGAATGCTTGCTTGATGGCATGGGGCAGAAGAACATGCCATTGCATTAAATGCCATCTTGTTACCATGGCCAAGCTTTGAAGCTTTGGCTTGCCCAATAAAAAAAAAAAGCCATCCCATACCCATATGATGCCTTGGCTGTTTAGTATCAGAGGGCTGCAAAACATGCCAATGCCTTAAAAATTATCTTGTGCCTGTAGAAAAGCCCTTGCAGCCTTGGTTTGCCCAATACCAATCCCATCTCATCCCCATATGATGACTTGGCTGTTTAGCACCAAGTACCACATGAATGCATTATTGCACAGGACTGCAGAACACGCTGGTACTTTACAAACATCAACTATAATGCATCACTTGGAACCGTCTAAACTCCTTCCCAGACAATTCCCAAACAAAGAAGTGACGTTAAACAAACATTCGACAATCGGTATAGTTTTGGCACCAATGATTCTCTGGCATGCTCGAAGATGGCAGGGTGCCCGTGAAACTGACATTCGGGCCCCTGCATGGAAAATTACCAGGAGCAAAATACCTTTCTACCACAAAAAGTACTTTCTAGCTGAAATCCGGAAAGCATTATTATCGCGTTCTAGGAATTCAACCAAAATAAACACATGGAAAAATCACAGAGATTGCAAAACACAAACTCTTCGACAGGCCCAACGACGCACCAGACACTGGGGTAACAGGAAAAGGCCTTCAACTCTGCCAGACGAGTCAAGAGAGGAATAAGAGCCATGGCCCCTAATGACGCTGACCTCTTTTTCACCTGCAATGAGGACTTGGCACAACTTACCTTGTGCTGAGAAAAGTAACCTGCCCTGGCACCAAATGAAAGTCATCTCTGAGTCAACGTTCATGCCAAGAGCCAGAAGGGAAACTTCTGCTACTCACTAAAAGCCTCTTGGAGGGTAGATGTAATATACCACTTAAACCGGCATATCCGTTCACTAATACGGAGATGGAACAAGACTCAGTAAACTCAAGCCACTTGCTGCATTTGACAGTCTGTAACCTCTTTGTAAATAACTCCAGGATACTTCTAAAAGAATATCTAGACCAACTCACTAAAATCTCATAGGAGTTCTATTAGGTTATTGTTGTTTACAAATCTTTCAATCTGCAGAATAAAATAATCTGTGATCTACAATGAAGGTCCTATCTCATGTACATACACACACACACACACTGGGACCAATTTAGACCTGGGCCTATTAACCCATTAGCATGTTTTTGAAGAAGCCCACACAAGCACTGTGAGAGCATGCAAACTCTACGCAGGGAGTGTACTGGTTGGTATATACATCCTAAACCGACCCCAAAACTGCAAGGCAGAAAAGCTAACCCCTAAGCCACGGTGCTGTTCCACAATACATACAAACAACGGTTTCAGGTGTGCTTGCTCTTTTTAAGTTCATAGGTGCACAGGAAGGTAAACTCTTGACAATCACCTTATCATGAAAGAAACACATCACCATCTACAGGTAATCACATTCACCCTACCATAGAAGAAATCACCATCTACAGGTAATCACATTCACCTTACCATGGAAGAAGCACATCACCATCTACAGGTAATCACAATCACCTTACCATGGAAGAAACACATCTCCATCTACAGGTAATCACATTCACCCTACCATAGAAGAAATCGCCATCTACAGGTAATCACATTCACCCTACCATAGAAGAAATCGCCATCTACAGGTAATCACATTCACCCTATCATGGAAGAAACATCACCATCTACAGGTAATCACATTCACCCTACCATAGAAGAAATCACCATCTACAGGTAATCACATTCACCTTACCATGGAATAAAGCACATCACCATCTACAGGTAATCACATTCACCTTACCATGGAAGAAGCACATCACCATCTACAGGTAATCACATTCACCCTACCATGGAAGAAGCACATCACCATCTACAGGTAATCACATTCACCCTATCATGGAAGAAACACATCACCATCTACAGGTAATCACATTCACCTTACCATGGAAGAAACACATCACCATCTACAGGTAATCACATTCACCTTACCATGGAAGAAGCACATCACCATCTACAGGTAATCACATTCACCCTATCATGGAAGAAATACATCACCATCTACAGGTAATCACATTCACCTTACCATGGAAGAAGCACATCACCATCTACAGGTAATCACATTCACCCTATCATGGAAGAAACACATCACCATCTACAGGTAATCACATTCACCTTACCATGGAAGAAACACATCACCATCTACAGGTAATCACATTCACCCTATCATGGAAGAAACACATCACCATCTACAGGTAATCACATTCACCTTACCATGGAAGAAACACATCACCATCTACAGGTAATCACATTCACCCTACCATAGAAGAAATCGCCATCTACAGGTAATCACATTCACCCTACCATAGAAGAAATCACCATCTACAGGTAATCACATTCACCCTACCATAGAAGAAACATCACCATCTACAGGTAATCACATTCACCCTATCATGGAAGAAATACATCAACATCTACAGGTAATCACATTCACCCTATCATGGAAGAAACACATCACCATATACAGGTAATCACATTCACCCTATCATGGAAGAAACACATCACCATCTACAGGTAATCACATTCACCAGATCATGGAAGAAACACATCACCATCTACAGGTAATCACATTCACCCTATCATGGAAGAAACACATCACCATCTACAGGTAATCACATTCACCAGATCATGGAAGAAACACATCACCAACTTTAGGTAAATGTATTCAAACAATATTGTAACAAATCAAGGGATGCAAAACATGCAACTGCAGTCGTGGATACATAAAAGATGCATAAAGTTGTCAATAGGTGTCAATAGCCCTCTTGATGTCTTGCACTACACATCTTGTGGAGCACACATCTACAACTGATCCCATTGCTTTATTGTTTGGTGTATATACTGTATATATACACTTACCAGCCATTTTATTAGGTACACCTTGCTAGTACCGGGCTGGACCACCTTTTGCCATCACAACAGTCTTAATTCTTGGTGGAATAGATTCAACAAGGTGTTGGAAACACTCCTCAGAGATTTTGCTCCATAGTGACATGATAGCATCACGCAGTTGCTGCAGATTTGTCGGCTGCACATCCATGATACAAATTTCCCATTCCACCACATCCCAAAGGTGCTCTATTGGATGGAGATCTGGTGAGTGCGGAGGCCATTGGAGTACAGTGACCTCATTGTCATGTTCAAGAAACCAGTTTGAGATTATTTGAGTTTTCTCACCTGGTGCATTATCCTGCTGGAAGTAGCCATCAGAAGATGGGTACACTGTAGTCATAAAGTTACATAGTTGGTCAGGTTGAAAAAAAAGACACAAGTCCATCTAGTGAACCCAAAAAAAAAAAAAAAAAAATACAATCCCATATACACAATCCTTCACCCACAGTTAATCCAGAGGAAGGTGAAAAACCCCAGCAATGCATGATCCAATGTGCTACAGCAGGGGAAAAAATTCCTTCCTGATCCCAGAGAGGAAATCGGATTTTCCCTGGATCAACTTTACCTAGAAATGTCAGTACCCAGTTATATTCTGTACATTTAGGAAAGAATCCAGGCCTTTTTTAAAGCAATCTACTGAGTTGGCCAGAGGAGGGAGTCTATTCCACATTTTCACAGCTCTTACTGTGAAGAAACCTTTCCGTATTTGGAGATTAAAGCACTGTACACTGTACTGTATATTTTCTCTTTTTCGGACCATTCTTTGTAAACCTGAGAGATGGTTGTGCGTGAAAATCGGTAGCTCAGAAGTTTTTGAAATACTCAGACCAGCCCGTCTGACACTAACAACCATGCCATGTTCAAAGTCATTTAATCCCTTTTCTTCCTCATTCTGATGCTCTGTTTGAACCTCAGCAAGTCGTCTTTACCACGTGTATACGCCTAAATGCATTGAGCTGCAGATTGGCTGATTAGCAAATTGTGTTACCAAGCAATTGAAGAGGTGTACTTAATAAAGTGGCCGGTGAGTGTACACACATCATATATAGAAACTATATTACCTGCCTTTACACGCACATGAACTTTAATGACATCCCAGTCTTAGTCCCTAGGGTTCAATATTGAGTTGGCCCACCCTTTACAGCTATAACAGCTTCAGCTCTTCTGGGAAGGCCGTCCACAAGGTTTGGGAGTGTGACTATAGGAAGGTTTAACCATTCTTCCAGAAGCACATTTGTGAGGTCAGGCACTGATGTCGGGCGAGAAGGCCTGGCTCGCAGTCTCCGCTCTAATTCATCCCAAAGGTGTTCTATCAGGTTGAGGTCAGGACTCTGTGTAGGTAGAGTTGCCACCCCATCCCTTTAAACCCGAACACATATTGATTACACAGGTTCTGTGGCTGATTAAGGTGGTAATTAAACTCACTTGGTGCCTTATCTGCACTAAATTAGTCTCAGAACCTGTGTGATTTATATGTGTTCGGGTTTAAAGGGATGAGGTGGCAACCCTATGTGCAGGCCAGTCAAGTTCCTCCACTCCAAACTCGCTCATCCATGTATTTATGGACCTTGCTTTGTGCACTGGTCCAAATCATTTGGTGGAGGGGGGATTATGGTGTGGGGTTGTTTTTCAGGGGTTGTGCCTGACCCCTTAGTTCCCTTAGTGAAGGGAACTGTTGAGGTGTCAGCATGCCAAGACATTTTGGACAATTTCATGCTCCCAACTTTGTGGGAACAGTTTGGGGATGACCCCTTCCTGTTCCAACATGACTGCGCACCAGTGCACAAACAAGGACCTTGTTGCCAATGATACTGTGCAGCTTGGCCGCCAACATCCTGTCAACTAACGACAGGGGTTTGGGGTTGAGTGGCAAAAATGGGCACCTCCAGTGTCACCCCCCTCTTCCCTGACATGGCCATGTGTACATATTCCTAATGGCTGAGCTCCCAAGTGCGAGAATTGTTGGAGGTGGGTTGCAGAGTTCTGGGAGAGCTGTAGGAGGCAAATATTGTCAGACCAGGCCTTTTTTTTTTTCTTTGACACAAAAGGTAGTTGTTTTTAGTTTTTTATCTCAAAATTGCACCAAGGTTAAGTTGTTTTGTGGCTGGATGAGGTGTGAGCAGTGTTTACTTTAGCCTTTCTTTACATTAAGTCCTTTATGAAATCATGGAAAGTGAAGGTCTGTTGATATTTTCCTGGTTGCCCCCTCATAATCCTTTCCTGAAAATGTTTAAGGAAACAATGACACCAGCATAAACCTTAGATAAAAAATGTTAACGAGAGGCGAAAAGGGCGACATTTATACCTTTCCAGGAAGAAAATAAGAACAGCGTGTACGAGAGAAACTGGTCATTACTTCGCTGGAACTGGCGGTGCATTCCACAGGACAGACATCACCAAATCCTTTCCACTGACACACAGTAAAGGCGGACGTTTCTGGAGCAGAACGTCTCCATTGTTACAGGACAGATTTGTTTTAAAAGATAAGCTGACATTATACTGCAGAATGGTTATAAAAAAAAGTGAAAGGGTCAGTCCACCTAAAAATGTTATTTTAATCTTTTGTAAACTTCTGGCCAGTTGGGGCCCTGTCACACCGGCAACTTTGTAGCAGCTACCAATCTCTTGTCTGTTCTTCTCTGTTGATGCATAGCTGGTTACAATGATTGTTCTTGCAGCTACAAATTGCTGGTGTGACATGATCGTTAGCCATAGTTACGTAAAACATCACCCCAACCTGAATGTAAAAGGTGCCAAACTTCTTTTTTGACATGGTCCTCAAAGCACCCCTTCCCTCAATAAATAAATTCAAAAAAGTCAAGGCTTGTGGAGCATTATACTACACCAGTCGTATCTATCCATTTAGACCAGGGGTCTCAAACTGGCGGCCTTCCAGTTGTTGCGAAACTGTAACGTGGTTGGCTTACTGATGGTTATCCATGATTGTGTCCCCTTCTATGGCCCCTTTCATTGGTTACCGTTTTCTTTTTCTTTATTACAGATGTTTGTCTGGGTTTGGGGACACTGGTGCCTCTAGCCACTCTGTAGCCCTTGCATATATTTTTATCCTACTTACCTTCTCTGTGAGTATGGTTATCGAACAGACCTTTGGTAGTTTACATAAAGGACTATATATCGAGTAGTTGTTTTGTTGCATTTTAGATTTCTATGCTGTCCGCTGTGTGTCCTGCTTGGTGGGGTTTCTTGGGCTTGATACCCCTGTGTCCATCCCCAAGGCTAATATTGGACACCCTATGATCCATTACATGTGAGCACATGCTTTTTAAATAGATAAAGGATTGTATCATTTTATACTATGGGAGAAAAACAAGGTGCACCAAAAACTAAGTGCAGCAGAAGATGCAATGAATGGTATATTTAATTAAAATCAGGCATTTGGCTACTCACACTAATATAAAGTTCAATAGGCATTGATCTAGTAGATCAATAGCCATTTAGATCTGATGAAGAAGTGGATGCTTTGAAACGTTATCTCCATGTTCTGACGTCACTTTCGATGCGACTCTGAGTGTGTTCCATGCTGGTTCAGAGACAAGACGGATGTCTGGCCAGTTGTTACTCTTCTCTTGTGTTAACATCTACACACCACCATCCACCGGGGACCCCGCTGAGTGACCACAGTATTCTATGCCTATTGATCTTTATATTAGTGTGAGTAGCCATTTGGCTGATTTTAATTAAATATACCATTCGTTGCATCTTCTGCTGCACTTAGTTTTTGGCACACCTTGTTTTTCTCCCATTATTCTTCCAGAGACTGCTTCGCTCTACAGGGAGGTGCCACTAATTCTGCATATGTAAACTTCCTGGACTTTATAGACTTTTAGTCGTGTTATCAGAGAGCTGTTCTGTCTTTTTGTCTCGTTATATACTATGTATGTTATTGATAACAGTTTACTATTTTTATATTTAGTGATGCCATTTCATCATATTGGGTCCTGAAAGCGGAGATTCGCTTAAAAAAAAAATATTAAAAGCCAGCAGCTAAAAATACTGCAGCTGCTGACTTTTAATATATGGACACTTACCTGTCCAGGGAGCCCGCGATGTCGGCAGCCGAAGCCGATCCGTCCTTCGGCTCTCAGCTGCTGCCGCCGCCATCCTCGGTAAGGGAATAAGGAAGTGAAGCCGTGCGGCTTCACTTCCTGGTTCCCTACTGCGCACGTGCGAGTCGTGCTGCGCATCCTCTCTGGTCCCTGCTGTGTTCTGTGTCTAACAGAATACAGCGGTGGAGGAGAGTGTAGGCGCCGAAGTGGCGTAGTTCACCGCAAGCGCCGCGGTGATCTATGTCAGGAAGTGGGAGCAAATACCTGTATTAGACAGGTATCTGCTCCCTCCTCCCCCCTGAAAGGTGCCAAATGTGACACCGGAGGGGGGGGGGAGGAATCCAAAAAGTGGAAGTTCCATTTTTGGGTGGAACTCCACTTGAAGAAGCCATATATTGGCGAAACGCGTTTGGCCTTTGCGACCAGACGTCCACAACTATTGCATGTATATCTGTGTTTATTGCTACACTGTAGTGGGGCAGAGCCAGGAATAGTTCAACAAAAAGCAGCTTTAAGTGGACAAAAAGAAATGTATTTTTTCATACTGCAAAGGGGGGCAGAAATGCAGGATGCCATAGGTGATCTATGGGGGTGGGAGGGTGTGATGGTCTGCTTTAAAGTGCCACCCCGTAAAAGAACAGTAATAATACGTATCAGTACCGCCACCTGTGCCTCCAGTACTCACCCTGTTGCAAAGCTACACTAGCCAAACAATCACATCTACAACCCCCCAGTAAAGCACTGCACTTCAATGACAACTGTTTATCAAAATGGTCACTAATGATTATATTGTTGGCCCTTAGGAAGCCGCTGTTTGTCGATTTAGCCAATAGAACAGTGTGGCTTATGCACGGTGAAACATGACAATGGGGGGAGGGAAATTTACTAAAACTGGCGCATACAGAATTTGGTGCAGCTGTGCATAGTAACCAATCAGCTTCTAACTGCAGCTTGTTCAAAAAAGCTTTGACAATAAAACCTGTAAGACGGTTGGTTACTATGCAGAGCTGCACCAGATTCTGTGTGCTCCAGTTTTAGTAAACCCCCCCCCCCATTGTTTCAAGCCCCTCATTTATGTAAATGCATTTTTTGTGTATTTATTTATTTATTTTTACACACATCTTTCCCTTAATCTCTCAGTTTATGAAGTATACTTTAGACAAAGAGGTGTTTTAGGATTTTAGAGAGTTTTACAACAATTCTTTGCATGTGATAACAAGACTTCCAACACGTGAATGCCCAAAGGGCCAACATACACAAGTGAAACCTAATGCTGTTGCATTGCTTAGGTCATGCATGGTCTAGGGAGGAACATATACTCTATATCCCTCAAAGGGTCTGAGGACACCGGATCACCACACCTATATATCCCTTTCTAAAACCATGCTCATTAATACGGAGTTGGCCACACTTCAGCGTCTCCATTCTTCTGGGAAGGGTTTCTGCAAGATTTTGGACTGTGTCTGTGGTAATTGGTGGCCATTTCAGCCATGAGAGCATTTGTAAGGTCAGGCACTGATGTCGAATGAGAAGAGCTAGCTGGCAAACGGCGTTATAATTCATCCCAAAGGTTTTCAGTAGGGTTGAGGTCAGGGCTGACTGCAGGCCACTTGAGTTCCTCAACACCAACTCATCAAACCATGCTTGCTGCGTGGTCCTTTAATTGACACTAGGGTTCCTAGAACTGGTACCGCCTAGCTGCTGTCTACATGGATTTATATATTCCCTCTGGGTTTGAGCGGTTTCCTTCCAAGTGCCTTGGTTTCCTCCCTAAATACAAAAACCACAATGATAGGTTAGGAAAAAACAGTACACATCTCTGCAATACTTGCCTGTTTCCCCATGATTTGTCTCTTATAGCTGTCCTTTTAGATAGATACACATGGCATGGCCGAGATGTTTTGCAGTCATGCCAGGAATTGTACCCCCTGTCGCTGCCCGCCAAAAACGACCCCATTTGTGTGAATGGGGCTGCTCTGCAACCACCCTGCAACTGCATACAATGCACACATTTGCTGTGCACTAGTGCAGGGTTCAAGGGGTAAAGCAAGAGGTGAGGAGGCCATACAATGGATCCTCATCGCCTGTCAAGGAGCAAGGAGGAGCAATCTGAACGCAGATCTCTGTGAAGAGACCAAAACACATTGGAACAAGTCCCAAACACACTGCAAGTGCAGAAAAAAATACTTGTTTATCTGCCTATAGTGACAGTGTTGTCAGCCTGCCCAGTTTTCCTCCATGGACTACAGAACACCAGGAAAAGAGAAGGGAAGGTGTTCTGCACTCCAAATCGGGAGGTGTGTTACTGGCAGTATCCCTGGGTGAAAACAAAGGGAAAAAGCCTGGAGAAAAAAAAACTAATGCAGTCACTGATACATGTGACTACATCTAATAACTGGATAAGCTGCAGTATATGACATTTTAGGAATGTAAAAAACTGCAGGGAAAGCAGCAGCAAAGACCCAGTTGGATGGAACAGGCGGGCAAGTCTTGCCAGTCCTTAAAGTTTTACTAAACCCACAACAGTAAAAATCAGTCTGTATATGCAGTAAAGCATGCTTGTTATACTCACTGTGGAACCTGAGGGGTTAATCATCTGCATTATGCAAAAAGGTTGTTTGATCCTGGCTTCTCTGATCATCCCCTTCTTCCACTGATAATTTCCTGATAACACAGAATCTATGGAGTCAGGCTGCACATGCTCAGTTTAAAGTGTATTGCTAGAGAGTTTTTTTTTTTTGGGAGAGTGCATGTGATCAGCACAGGGCCAATCAGCACTGACCAGACAGAGGGTCAGGGATCCTGCAGCCTCATAGGACAGCCACATACAAGCTACAAGCTTTAACCAGACACTGATAGAAGTCACAAGACTGCTATACAATGCTGATGAGAAAAGGTATTTAGCAGTTTATATTTACCAAAATAATTGCATTTCCTCTGTACTGTGGAAGACCAGATATAATGAATGCAGGCTCCTGGTTTTAGTAACACTTTAACTGCCCTGTTCTGGAACCTTTTCTTTTATGATAAGAATATATTCCTGACAGTTTGCAATAAAATGCACAGGTGGCTGGCTGTATGTCACCCCTGGAGGCCCTGCTGCCCTAGGCCACATCTTATATTGGTTACGCAGCAATCAGGCCCCATTTGCAACCTATTCTGGGGTAAGGAAAAGGGATACATGTTAATACTAGCTCTGAAAATTCTGCAGAATAGGTGGGCGCTAATAAAAAATAAATCAAACACAATTAATCCCTGTTGTTTGAACTCGCATAGAATGGCAAGGCAACTATACCTGACATGCTAAATTTAGAGTTGACTTAACAAAAACCCCCCATTACCACATGAGTTTTCCGGGAAAACTGCCATGGAGTCGCACCTGCCTGCTGTCACAAAAAGAAATACATTTATATGATATAAAAATGTGTTAAATCGCATCAGCTGGAATTTGTAGCTGTCATGGCGTTCTATTTATACACAACAATAATCAGGGGGGTGGGGGTGTGGACTGCCACTTGCGAATGCACGGCAATAATATTTTAGTGGTAAATTTTGGATCGGTAAAACTAGGTAGCAGCAGATGGTGTTTGACGCTGGAAGACGAGTGATAACGGATGATGAAAGATGGAGGGTGGTTATAATAACCTGCATCTTTTTTTAAACAGAAGTAGGAACTATTCTATTGAGAAAGTTGGCCACTTCCAAAGAAACAATGTCCTTGGCTAGAGTTAATCCCAAATCTTAATTGGCTTCAATTTACAGATTTGGTTGGAGTTAGGGACCAAAGGCTGCTCCAAAAGCTTATATTTACTCTTGCTGCTGCCTAAGCACCCATAGCATGAATGCCAGTGCTACCAGGTCCTATCTTTCTAACCTAGTATCCCTGGTAGAACCTGGAACTTTGGCTCCATCAACTTATTAGACCGGGCTTGTCTAGAGTTTCTCTTCTTTCTTCACAATTTTGATGCTCTGTAATACAAACTTTTTTGGAACCTGGTTTGGATTTCAACTGACTGCAATTTCAGAAGTTCACAAAATGACCCAACCTCAACTGATAAAACTTTTCAGAAGTTTGCTCTTCCTTAGTTATAGCATTTACTCATAGTTCTAGTTCTAGCAACAATAATGGTTTTGGTTGACTAATCTGAATTTTTATGGTCTCTTTAACAAAGTTGCATTGGGTCTTTAGTGTGGATTGAGTTGAGTTAGGACTTGAGCACAAACAAACCACCGCCTGGCGCTCATGCGATAATGCACCTGAATATAAACTGTCCATGGGCCATATGCGTGTGGCTAATGATAATGATGTTTGGAAGTCCAGAGCCCAGTAACATCAGTAGCCGGAAGTCATAAAAACAGTTTATTCTAACAATAAAGCAGCAATAAGAGCAGCAAGAAGCCAAAGCTGAATGTTGGACAGCATTACCAGAGGTGGATCCGATCCCGACCTGCAACAGGAGAGGTTTTTTCTGGAGAGCCCTGATGACGAGGGGAAACTTGCATTTACCAGAACATCAGGATGGAGAACAGATCCCGTGTGAGAAAGCCACCAGCCACAGCCGAACAGTGGGATAGCACAGGTCACCGGAAGTGGCGTGGCTGGAACATAGGGATCAGCTGATCCACTGACAGGAAGCTGAACCAATAGGAAAGGAAGCCAGTTGCCAGGACTACTTGTTTTAGCGCACACCCCTTTGGCAAAGCCTGGCTTGGCGATAGGCAGAGGCATTATATAGGCATGTTAATAAAAGCCATGTTAAAGAAACGGCACCCCCTCTGCTGGAACACGGGTTTGGACAACCACTGAAATGCAACATACAAGCCAGCAATGATAATCCATCTTCTTCTTACCGAATGTGACCTTTAAGAGGACAAATCAGACAACCCCTGCTATGGCTGCAGCAAGCTAAAGCTTGACTTTTTATTGAACCTACTACTTCTGTCGTTAGCTGAAGTGCAATCTCGAAATGGTCCTGCACAGAATCGATAAGAGGGTGAACATTACGCCAGTTATAGGGCTTGCACCTTAGGTTTATATAAAGAATTCATAAAAGCTGATGAAAATGGTAGGTCAGCCATGTTTGCGGTTGTGGAGCTCCCTTGTTAGGGTCCTCGACAGCAGAAAAAAAACAACTGGGGACCCACTCCAGCCACAAGTGAGAAATGATGAAAGCTGGAGACTGGTTATAATAACCTGCATCTTTTTTTAAAAAAAACAGAAGTCAGAACTATTCTATTGAGCAAGTTGGCCACTTCCAAGAAACTATGGCCTTGGATCAAACCTCGAGTTGACCCCAAATTTTAATTGGCTTCAATTTAGGACCAGGATTTTACAGATGTGGATGGAGTTGGGGACCAAAGACTGCTCCAAAAGCTTATATTTACTCTTGCTGCTGCCTAAGCACCCATAACATGAATGACAGTGCTGCCAGGTCCCATCTTTCTACCTTAGTATCCCTGGTAGAACCTGAAACTTTGGCTTCATCAACTTATTAGACCGAGCGGTCTAGAGCTTATCCTACCATTCTTCAGAAGGAGGAGTTATTCCTTAAGCCATGTTATAGTTCTACTGATAGTACTCATAACTAATAGTTGCACTTGATGGAATGGTGGTATCACCAAAACTCATATACAGCCACAGCTGTCAGTGCTATAGCATTCCCTTGCTAAAATTGTTTTTTTTTTTTTTTCTGTGGTTACATGACTACCATCCATCCCTGTTGTCAATGAAAGTAAGTGTCACGCAGAGACTTGCTGGAGCAGTGAGCATTGCCAAGGCTCAGCCTGGTACTGTCAGCACATGCGCATTTTGAATGGAGTAATTGCCATGTACATCAATGTGTAAAGAGATAATAAAGCTGCACACTTCAGAGTCCCAACAACGCTGTGGGCAGAAGTCACTTGTACTGCGGCTGTACAGCATTGTCGGAACGGGCAGTGGTCACAGAGGAAGAAATCTGCATGATTCACTGGGCCATTTGGATCCAATAACTAAGGAAAAACAGAAAAAGAATACTTTTATTGACAACTGCTTTGGTTAACCATGCAAATCTGAATTATTTTATTTTTTTTGCCTGGAGAAGCACTTTAATTTCCCGAGGGAATTAAAAAAAAAAGAAATAAAAAAATAGAAGAAAATATTTTTTAATGTGCAGCACCAAATACTGTAAAAGTTATATTTATTTTGTGATTTTAGGAATAATCCCTTGTATATACCCAGGTATATGTCATTGAAAATTTCCCCTCAACCCAAACTAGTGTCTGCGCAGCCCAGCTGTATATAGTGCAAAAGACTGCAGAAACTCCAAATCTAAATCTGCACCATTATCTTTTCAAATCTTGAAAAGCTTTTTTTTTAAAATTTTTTTTAATTTTAGTTTTGTGTATTATAGTATGGCGATGGGTTAGAAATCCTGTTTTTTGTTGCAGTCCCCTGCTTGTAAGGTTGTATGCTCTCTATTTCTCCTGGTGACCACCATTCCTAGAAATGAAAGTGAGGCAAAATTTTAAATATAAGGAGCCAATGACAGGCTTCACCAAGCAAAAATCTAGAACTAAATTATCAATGCTGGGTGGTAAAAAACGAAAAAAAACAAAAAAACTACAAATTCCCAGGATTAAACAATTGTTTAAACCCCTGATGTTATTGGGTCCCCAAGGTTGTGCCAAAATCGGCAGCACAATGACACTCAGTTAAACGATTCTCTATTCTCTAGCTCTACTTTGGACTTTTTTATAATTTTAAAAGGAATTTATTGTTTTATGATAAATTTGGAATTTATGAACTTATGATCGATCGGTTTTGTAGCGCCGGACCTTGTGTTTGTATATATAGTTATTATTAGTGATAGGGTTGATACCACTTTTTTAAGACCGAGTACCAATACTTTTTTCAAGTACTCGCCGATACTGATTCTTTTTTTGATGTCATGTGACACTGGCACCAATATGCAGCACTGATGAGGCGTGGACTGTGTCAGTAGGTTTTATTTTATATATTTTTTTTTAATTTATATTTTTTGTTATTTTTTTTTTTTTTTTTGGGGGGGGGGTTTGCAATTTAAAGCGGTGTTCCACACAAAAATGGAACTTCCGCTTTTCGGAACCCTCCCCCCCTCCGGTGTCACATTTGGCACCTTTCAGGGGGGAGGGGGGTGCAGATACCTGTCTAAGACAGGTATTTGCACCCACTTCCGGCATAGACTCCCATGGGAGTCTATGCCTCTTCCCGTCCCGACCGCGCTGTCTGCTGGGAACACACAGCTCACAGGAGAGAGCGGGACCACTAGGGACACGCAGCGCGACTCGCGCAGTAGGGAACCGGGAAGTGAAGCCGCAACGCTTCACTTCCTGATTCCCTCACCTAGGATGGCGGCGGCAGCTGCCGAGAACCGAGCGGGTACCTCGGCGTCCCCTGCCGACATCGCTGGACCCTGGGACAGGTAAGTGGCCATGTATTAAAAGTCAGCAGTTGCAGTATTTGTAGCTGCTGGCTTTTAATATTTTTTTTTTTTTGGCGGTGTGGGTGAACCCCCGCTTTAACCTTTTAAATATTTATTACAATTCTTTATTTTTTTTAATTTATTAATTTTTTAATCAGCCCTGTTGGGGGGCTTTAGTGAGCTATCAGGGGTGTAAACAGAACCCCGACATCTCCCTTTTCAGACAGGGAAAGAGATTTAGGACACAGATTCCCCAGTCCCTTTTTCTGCAGCCTCAGCTGCAAATGGACAGGAGACAAAGGGTTCTTCCCATTCATAAACTGAAACATCCTAACTCAGTTTACGATGCTCACTTATGAATGTACAGTCAGTGATCAATGACTGTGTGCATTGGGAAAAGGAAGGAGCCAGTAAATGACAGATTTACCGTCTCCTTCCTGTGCTCTCCATTCTGACAGATCCAGGATGAAAGGGGGGGACAGGAGGAGCACAGAGGGGGACCAGAGCAGGACCCAGGGAGACGGAATAGGACCCGGGGAGCCAGGGCAGGACACAGGGGACACTAAGGATGACTGGTGCGGGCAGTTACAGGTACCGATCTCCTTGTATAGCTTTTAATAAAGCAGCTGACAGCCGCAGGAGGCAGAAAAGGAGAAGCGGATGTCAGCTGCTTTATTGAAAGGTATACAGGGAAATCGGTGCCTGTAACTGCCCACACTGATCATCTGCCAGGCTTCCCGGCTTCCCCTGCTAAGCTATGGACACAGGTATCGGATCAAGCAATCGGAACATTTCCACTTGTGCAAATGCTCGGTATCGGTGCAACCCTAATTAGTGATAATCACTTAAAGGGGCAGCTGCATATATTTATTTATAAAACATTTTTTTTTGGTAGGCTGTTTGATTAGCACAGTAAGGATAGAAAGGCTGGCGCCACCTCAAGGGTATATTTTAAGTTTGATGGTAACCTAAAATTAAAGCTGAACTCTGGACACAAATGCTTCCATTGAAATATATTTCTCAAGCCGTAAAGTATATAAATGTACTTTTTGGTTGCCAACTTGGATATTACAGAAGGTGTCTACACAGTGGTAAAGTTCCACACTGGAATACTGCACAAATCTGGAAGAAATACCAAAGCACACCAAGATTTGGGTAGGAACACGTCTATTAAATTTCGACAACATTTTAACTCTTGTTAATCGAACCTACACATAGCAAAACCTTCAGAGAAGTCACGTTGACATAAGCACAGAAGCGGAATGGCAGTGGCTGCCCCTATTAATGGTGGTCATGACCACTGACAAGGTCCATTACTGCAAACTTGACACACGAAATCTCCAATTGGCTACAGAAAACCATAATGTTGGTGGAATGAGTGCAGCTCTGCAGTGGGACATAAGCCAAAGAAGTCAGGATTATCAATGATGTTAAACAAAATGTATAGAGTTTCTCCATAAACTTTGAACAGGACATCTTCACCTTTGTGTTAATGTTTGCTTGTGGTCAGAGAATGAGAACACTGAGGTTTCCGAGGTTGTTGTCAAAGTGAAAAACAGGAAGTGTGAACACACTGAGCAAGGAGAAGTAGTTCTGTGCCAGGACTTTTTTAAGCATTTTGAACACATAAAAATGAAAAGCTCTTCAATTAATATTTCAAAAATGACCACAAAAGGAGGAAGGACCAAAAAAGCCTAGACTTCTCGTTCATGTACTTTTCACGTATATCATGGGGCAAACTCAAATGTCCTGGTGGTCATCTTTGTTCCAGCATAGAAGTCTGTTAAGGCGCCCAAAAAAGACTGTGGCCCGATCCAACCAAATTTGGCTAGATTGGACAATTGTTATGACTTTTGGTCCATTCAGATCTGATCCCACATGTCAGTTAGTGTCCTTGAGGGTAAGATCTGACCGAAATTTATGGAGTGGATTACTTTTCCAAGATAAAGAAAATAGAAAGGGTGACTGCTCTAAGCTCACCCATTACATGTTTTGGTTTACTGGGAAAAATGGTCTAGAGGACGGTAAAATTTATGCAAAATTTAACCAACAATGTATGGTCTATAGCCAACTTTAACCACCTCCTTTGTGCACAAGCACGGGAGCATGGGGGTGCTTTAAACAATTTATTTTATTTGAATTTTTTTTTATTTTTACACTCTCTCCTAAAATGTTTTTTTTTATGATCACTTACTTTGCTGTCACAAGGAATGTAAACACCCCCATCCCCACAAATGGCTAAGAGCGCTGATAGGCCACTGGTTTTCCAGCATGCTCATCCGAAAGAAGACGGCCATTGCCATACACACCGGCCAAATGTCGGCTGGATTTTTTGAGCTGGCTGATGTCGCCCGACATTCGCTCCCGTGTCACACTCAACTGGACTTGTTGTCCAATGTTGAAGACATTTTCGAGCTTCTCTAAGCCATTTTTTTAGGTCTAATAAGTGTCAGGAAGATACCACAGCATTTAAATCCACACCGGTAGTACTAACACCTTAATCCAAACACCATGGAAAGACAGATGTTATTGCCCTAGGAGAGGATGGGAGGTGTTTGCAACATAGTGGCTTGGATAATCTCCAAAACAGGTCGAGTTGAATGTGACCAACTTCTACTAGATATACCCTGACCTGGACAAATGAGAACCTCCACAGACGTAAAAAATGAATATGGTGACAACAGTTTCAGAAAAGCGCAAGTTTGAGGATTAGGCACATCTGATGAAACAAAATGCAGCACTGAAATACACTTCCAAGATTTTTTTTATTCTCTTGCCAAAAGATGTTAAACAAAATGGGCAAAAACTGGTATCGCCCCATTCTGGTTATGCACAAAGTAAGGAAGACATTCTATAGACTCCAAGCCACTAGCCCTCCTCCGGTCTGTTCTGTGAACTATTGGAGATTATCACCACTCCGGTTATCTGAACCCTGAGCTTCCTCTTTCTGACAGGTAATTACAACATCTGAACCCAACACTTATTTCAAGATGTTTGAAGGAATACATAAGAGAACTGAGAGCTTTTTACACTTGCTTCAAGCTGTTTTTTTAAACCCAGACTCCGGGCAGATGAAAGAAACATCATTTAACGCAATTCTGAGTTCAATAAAACCATTATGGGACCATTCACACTTGTGCATCTCTCTACGATGTGTTGAGCATGTCCTTTTATTTTCAAAGAGCCCTCAACAGTGAATCGCAACGTCATCCACATGTTCTATATTGCATGTGTGGGGGGTAGGGGTGTTAAATATAATCGCAGCATTGATGCATCACGATTCAGACGTTCACAATGTTGCACCGATGCTGCGAGTCGGCCAAATCGATCTGTGATGACGTCATCTGTCGCTCCGTGCGGTGCTCTGCCTCTCCGGTAGAAACATAGAGCCCCCTTCCCTTCACTGAAGCAGAAAGTCAGCTGATGAGCTGACAGCCAGTACAGTGCAGGGGGGAGGAGCTCGAGGAGACCCGACATCAGGAGAGGCTTCACTGAAGGCACCGGAAGGAGAAAACACACTGAGCAGCATGGAGGAGGAGGAATCGACTGACACGGAGAGCAGTTGACTGCCAGTGTCACTGATCCCATTCCTCCACTACCATTACCTCTCTGCCTGATCCCATCATCCATCTGCCTCTGATCCCATCATCCATCTGCCTCTGATCCCACCATCCCCCTGCCTCTGATCCCATCCATCCCCCTGCCTCTGGTCCCATCCATCCCCCTGCCTCTGGTCCCATCCATCCCCCTGCCTCTGGTCCCATCCATCCCCCTGCCTCTGGTCCCATCCATCCCTCTGCCTCTGGTCCCATCCATCCCTCTGCCTCTGATCCCATCCATCCCTCTGCCACTGTGCCCAACCATACCTCTGCCACTGATCCCATCTATCCCTCTGCCACTGATCCCATCCATGCCTCTGCCACTGATCCCATCCATGCCTCTGATCCCATCCATCCCACTGCCTCTGAACCCACCATCCCTCTGATCCCATCCATCCCTCTGCCTCTGATCCCATCCATCCCTCTGCCTCTGATCCCATCCATCCCACTGCCTCTGATCCCATCCATCCCACTGCCTCTGATCCCATCCATCCCACTGCCTCTGATCCCATCCATCCCACTGCCTCTGATCCCATCCATCCCACTGCCACTGATCCCATCCATCCCACTGCCTCTGAACCCACCATCCATCTGCCACTGATCCCACCATCCCTCTGCCTCTGATCCCATCCATCCCTCTGTGTCTGATCCCATCCATCCCTCTGTGTCTGATCCCATCCATCCCTCTGTGTCTGATCCCATCCATCCCTCTGCCCCTGGAGAAAATTTTAGCTTTTCTGACTGCTTGAATTTTTGCATAAAAAGTCTTTAACAATGCGCACTTGCGCAGTAATCGTGATGGATCACCGAATCATAGTTACATAGTTAGTCAGGTTAAAGAAAGACACAAGTTCATCCAGTTCAACCCAAAAAAAAATACAACATATACACAATCCTATACCCACAGTTGATCCAGAGGAAGGCGAAAAACCCCAGCAATGCATGATCCAAT
Source organism: Aquarana catesbeiana (assembly GCF_042186555.1). Taxonomy (NCBI): domain Eukaryota; kingdom Metazoa; phylum Chordata; class Amphibia; order Anura; family Ranidae; genus Aquarana; species Aquarana catesbeiana. Next base: position 56,707,215 of record NC_133324.1, on the reverse strand, counting down.
TTGCTACAGCAGGGGAAAAAAATCCTTCCTGATCCCAGAGAGGCAATCGTATTTTCCCTGGATCCTATTTACCTATAAATGTTAGTACCCAGTTATATTATGTACATTTAGGAAAGAATCCAGGCCTTTCTTAAAGCATCACTGAGCTGGCCAGAACCACCTCTGGAGGGAGTCTATTCCAAGTTTTCACAGCTCTTACTGTGAAGAAACCTTTCCGTATTTGGAGATTAAATCTTTTTTCCTCTAGACATAAAGAGTTCCCCCTTTTCCTTTTGGATGACCTTAAAGTGAAGAAACTCAACACCAAGTTCACTATATGGACCACTTATGTATGTATACATGTTGATCATATCCCATGTTGAATTGAATCAAATCGTGGACAGGATAATCATTGTAAACAAATCAAATCATGAAACCAGTGAAGATTTGCACCCCTAGTGGGGGAGGGGGGTGCATTTATTTTGGCCATGTGTGGTGGCAGCACACCGCAACATGTATATACCGTGTGCTGCTGTACCATGCTTTAATGAACATGATAATGTGCATGACCACAGGCCAGGAGGCACACAACCTCATCATTTTCAAAATAGATATCCCAGCAACATCCCCAGTGTAACCAAAAGATCCACACAGCACCACAATGATACAGCCAACTTGCTTACCAGACTACAATGTTTCTCAGATTATAGAGTGGTCATTCGTGCTCATTTGATATCACACTTTGGGCTTCTATAAATGGAGTAACTCGGATCCAGATTTAACCAGCCAAGCCTTTAGCAGAGATCCTCCAAGATATCCAGTAGAGCAGGGATCTCCAAACTACAGCCCTCCAGCTGTTGCGGAACTACACATCCCATGAGGCATTGTAACACTCTGACATTCAAAGACACGACTAGGCATGATGGGAATGTAGTTCCTGAACAACTGGAGGGGCCATAGTTTGAGACCCCTGTAGTAAAGGATCTCTGCTAAAAGCTTGGCTGGTTAAATCTGGATTTGAGTGGCTGTGTTGATGGGGGAATCGAGCAATTTTCTTTCCTTACAGGGAAAAAAATGGAATCGTCTATGGGCTGCTTTAGGCAGCAGTGCCTAAATCTCACACTGCAGATACAGCACAGCAGTGCCTAGACACCTTCACATGCCGAGAGCCCTGCATTTTTAAGGAGGAATTCCAGAAGGCATTTGTAGGCTACTAACCTTGTGCTGCCCTACAAACAAGGCAACATGTGACCCACTAACATGATGCCAACCATAAGAAAATACAGCCAACTGTTAATCGAGGAAAGAAGCATAAATTCTATGGGCAGTCAGAAAAGCCGAAGAATTAGCATGGCCTCCAGTGTCCAATATTTCCACAAGCAAAAATGCTTTTTCCAACAATCAATAAAGACGCTTTTCAAGAAATATTTTCAATTCATCTTAATATATTTCAAGAACAAAGCAGATGTGCTAAAAATGCCTTTGGAAATACCTTTGAAATAGATTAACTCTTTTATCTTCGGGAATGAGAAGTGGAGAACGCGGGCGAGAGAGGGAGGATTCAAATCCCCAGCTCGCTGTTGAATACTGAAGTCCATTTAATTACTGTTTCATTTCTACTGTAGTTTTTAATTAAGAGAACAATTTTTTTTTTTCTCCTATGGAAGCCGGGTAATAACTTCTGCAAGGAGCAATCACGCAACTCGCAATCAGAAAGCCAATGAACATTTTAATTGAGCGGACTTTTTTCTTTTTTTTTTCCCCCTGAAAACATTAAAACGACTTAAATGTAACATGCCCCCTGTTCTAATTACACTGAAAATATAATTATACCCCAGCAGAAAATGTAAATATTCTTTAAAGTAACCCTTACTAGGAAACTGCTCGTAAAACGTAGGATTACTAATGACCGTTAAATAATATATGATTTCTTAAAGCTTAATACTTTGAGATTTTCCTTGGAATTAAACATTTTTAAAGAGGTACAACTGGGTTTTTTCTAAGAATGCAAATCCATTTTTGTAAAAGTGTATTAATAAAAAAAAAAAGTAGATCACTGCTATACAAGAAGTACATAAATTTACCCCAAGCAGTGTTGACAGCCCAGCCTGCTGGACTACAGAACTCCACTTATTCTGGCCCCACTGTAAAAGCATATATTGGTTTGCCCCCAAACAAAACAATGCTGCTGCTTTGACTTCTAAGAACCAGACCACATACTGTGGGTAAGGAAAAGGCCCTTGTGAGATGTAGTTATGGGGAATGTTTAGGTCACAGCAGTTGCCCCTGCAAGAATTTTACAAGCCTGCAGATGACATCACAGAAATGAACAAAACTTGTTTCTTCCTTTAGGAACAAAATAAAAGAAAGAAATGCTGGGACATGCTCTAAGGTTTGAGGTAAATTTGGGTCATGTCTGCTCTTATAATCTAAGTAAAACTATTTAGGCTTTCTTATTAATACACAACTTCAACCAAACCTCTTTTTTAAGTTTAAATTAGTAGATTGTGGTAGTAGCTGCTACAGTGATTTCCACCTTCATTATAGGAATCACACAGATGTGGCCTATGCAAAGTTACATTGGGGCAAGCTGGACCTTGCTGGAGGCAGAGTCGGATTCCTGGAGCCAGGTTTCAGTAACAGCAAGCATGTTCAAGGTTGTTGGAGAGTAAAAGGTTATTGGCAGAGGCAAGTTTGTTAGAAATTGAGTGGGCATTCCAGAGGGAACATGGGGGGGGGGGGGCTAGCTCGAGGAAGCAGGGTAATTAAAAACAAAAGAGTGAGGATTGCAGCTGCCGCTAGAGGAGGGAGACTGCTGGTTCCGGGGGTGAGAAATAGATGGTGGAGAGCCAGGGTTTGGGGTGATATATACAGAAATTAGGGGTAGCAGGAGGGTGAGGGAGGCGAGGTGGGAGCGAGGATTTATATGAAGGCAAATGCCCTGGTGATTTGTAAGTAGTAACATTACACGGACTCAGAAAGAACAGATGAGTGCAGTAATATTGAGAGGGCACAATTGAGGGTGACTTGTATAGGTTGTGGGGTGGATAGGAGGGTAAAGAGATGAGAATTTGAGAAAAGAGGGCATAATCGCAAAAAGGAAGGTTAGTGAGAGCGTGTTTGAGGGTGAAGGTAGAGGAAAAGCAGGCTGAGGGAGAGAGCCAAGAGATGAAAGTGCACTTGCAGACTAGACAGTCTGTTATGGAGTACTAATGTTTATATTTGCCTTATTGATGTGTCTTAGTTAAAATGCCATGTTAAGGCCCCTTGCACATGGGCGGGGTCTGTCCGCTTAGCAGGGGATCTCTCTATTGATCTCCGGTGAGCAGGTGGATGACAGGCAGTGTTAATCTAGTCGACTAAAACGTTTTAGTCATGAATATTATTTTAGTCAACTAAAATACGACTAAAACTAAAATAATTGAGAAGACTAAAATACGACTAAAACTAAAAGCCATTTTAGTCAAAAGACAAAAATGAGACTAAAACTACAATGCCATTTTAGTCAAAAGACTATGACTAAAACTAAATTGCAATTACTGAAATGTACTGGAGATTTTAGTCGACTAAAACTAGGACATTTTAGTCGACTAAAATGTAGATTTAGTTAACTAAATACGACTAAAACAATTGCAGAAGACTAAAATGGGACTAAAACTAAAATGCCATTTTAGTCCTAAGACTAAAATTAACACTGATGACAGGTCTGTGTCTGCTCCGCAGATGTAAAGCACACATGGCACAACCCACTGTTCTTTATGGGGCTGTTGGATGGAAGTGGACCGCCTGTCCGTTTCCATCCGACCTGCCAGACGTTTGGAGAAGGGATCCTCATCTGTCTGTTTTTAGCGGACAAGATCAGATGTCGACTGGTGTCAAATGGACACACGTCCATTGACATCCACCACTCTATAGAGAGCAATGAATGGTCCAATCGGGTAAACCTGAAAAACTGACAGGCAGACCCAATGAGTCCGTCAGGCTGAAAGGGGCCTAAAAGTGCCAAACATTTAACATAGAAAATGGCACTCTATGCAAAAATGGCCATGCCTACCCCTCGCCTGACGTCATCTAATTTGAAAATAATCTTGAAATATGTAGGCTGCCATTTCCAATCATTTTCTAAAAATGTTAGTTGCCTAGCTATCACCCGTATGATTTTCACTGCTTTCCGAGTCAATGGCCTGGAACAAGCATGGGTTTCGCATCCATTATTGTATTTTTTGTTTTAGGTCACTAGTTCAAAGTATTAAAGTCAGTCCGCCAGGCAACTAGCATTTTCTGAAGAACAGTGGGGGGCAGTAATTTTGTAGAAGTAATGAATATTGAGAAAAAAATCCCATAAACAGACATATCTAGTAAATGTTAGTCACATTTAATCTAGACTTCTTCTGTAATTTTCACATTTCACATTCCTCAGCTATAATATTCCAGTTTGAATGTGACTACCTACTACTTGATATGTCATGAACTGGATAAAGGAGAACCTTTATAAAGACCAGATAGGTTTTCCAAGATATCATTGTCATAAAAATAAATATCAACCAAACTTATAACAAAACGGGTCTTACTTGATCCAGAAGACTCAAACACATTCCTGTCTTTCTTGTTCATTCGAAATGACTGAAGGTCCTTTTCTCTGTAGGAACCAAAACCTTCAAAGGTCCGTCTTTTATTCCCACTTAGGTCACCATCTCTCCTATCATTGGATGAATTAATCTCCCCAAACAAGTCAGAAGAGTCCACTCGGCCACTGCAGTCATTTCCAGAGTACCTTTTTAAACAGCTATCAACAGCTTCACTGCTCAAGTCATTTTTGTCTTTTGACTGAGTCCAGTGCTGACCATCTGAAAGTGATAAGGAGGAAAGTGTGTCCACCTCAAAAGTAGACTTTGGACCTCTCTGTCCAGTTTCACAATGCTGGTGTTTCTGTCGTTCTTTGTGTTTGCTTTTCTCGTTTACAGAGGAAAGATCCTTATTGGAAGGACTGAGCTTGTCATTTGTGGTATGACCTGAAAAGCTTGTGGATTTGGCAGAAAAAAACCCACCGAAATCACCATGTCCCCCAAGGATGCGATCATCCTTATGCTTGTGCTTATGTTTGTGTTTCCTTTTGTGGAGCCGGCTGCTTGAAAGTCCAACTGTTCCTGTTTTAGGAGCCATGTCACCTAAGCCCATACCTACTGCTGACTGGAGGTGTACTCCATGTTTTGTCTTATGTTTGGCGACTGTAGACATCTTCATATGTGAAGATGTATGAAACTGGGGTGGTGGAACAGAGGGCCTCATGAATGGAGATGTTGCTCCTAGCGTATGAGACAGATACAAAGGAGCTGGATACTGACCATAATAACCAAGGTTCATCATAGGCATTGATGTGTAAGGCATTCCATATGGTGCATAGTAACTTCCACTGGGAATAGGGTATCCAAACCCTTGCAAAAAAGGCACCTTTGTCATGGTGTCATTGGTTTTGGCAGGTCTACCACGCTTTTTCTTTGATTTCATGTCAGAGGTTCGGCGAAGGTAGAGCAAGGGGTCGTACTGAATATATGGCACAGGGTAATAGTGATCAAAGTTAATCCTGAAGATACTGGGATAAGGATTTTCATGGTAAAAGGTGTAACTTCGGTGGGAAATTCTAAAGACTTGAAACTTGTTTATCAGGTCTTCAAGGTCTGCAAGAAACTGCAAATTGTCCCTGTTCTGCAAACCCTTCCGCTTTCTCTTGTGCTTTGGCTTTTTAACATTTTCATGAACAAGAAAGTTGTCAACCATGAGATGTTTCTGCCTGTGGCCGTGCTTGCTCTTTGTGCTGGTTTCAGATGGTATAACCTCTGGGTTGTCCAGGGTACAAAAATCAAAGGAGTACCTTCTACGGGATTCTGAGCTCTTCTCGGCTTGGTCAGAAGTGCTATTGTTGTCTGTGCCAATGCCGCTGTCACTTGGGATGGTTTCCTCACTGTGTGACTCACTCACGGGGGACAGTGTGACTTCCTTTAAGGATCCTATCTCACATAGGTGAGACGGGGAGTGAGCCATTAACCTGGGTGGAGACAACTTCCAAGAGCTGCCATGGATTCCTTTCTGGGTTTTTGTTGGAAGAGCACTGATTGGCTGAAGATTTGGCATGGTTTTTAAATCCGAAAACATTGTATCAGTGCTGGCAGGGCTAAGGTTGCCATTAGAACCTACTAGCTGGGTTGTAAAATTGTGAATAGCTGCTGGTGAAGATGCCACAAATGACTGCAAGTTAGAAGGCACTGTTGGGATTTCTGGCTGGCTAGAAACAGGCCTGCTTGGTTTAATGGCTGTTCTTTGTTCATTCTGTTGGGGAACCTGTTCTGCTCTTGGCTTTCTCCCCCTTTTCTTCCCTATGTAGATTGTTCCCCTCTTACTGACATTAATCTGCTTGCCTAACCTAGCGTCAAGAGTTGTGGTTACTGTTGCTATTGCGTTGGATTGCGGCTGAGTTTTAGATTTCAAGGCGATGCTGCTTGAGCAAGACAGAATTTGGTTTAGAATATTTTTTCTTTTGAGAGTTTTCATCTTGTTGATTGTTCTTATGGTTTTCTTATCTAACATTCCAAGCTTTCCAACCTTTTTGTGAAAATCTAACTCACCAATGTTCTTTTCCGTTGCAGATGGCATTTGGACCAGTTCAGAGAGGGAATGCCTTCCCTTTCTTTTCTTGATGCCAGGGAACTCTCTATTAATGGGACTTACTGGACTTGTAGACGTTCCTTCGTGGATCGTCTCAACAGTAAGCAAAGGCTGTTTCTTTGGTCTACCCCTTTTTTTCTTCACTGGTGTAATTACTGTAAGGCTATCTGTATTTGTATAAAGCGGACTGGAGGGAGTTATTGGGTAAGCAGAGGGTGGATCCACCACAATTTTCTCAGAATGTGAAACAGAATTTTCATGATTAGCATTTGCTTTAGGCTTTCCACATGTCCATCTTTTCTTGGCAGCAAATCTGGGGTGCTGCAAAACAGGCAATTTCGATCTGGAGCTCTCAGAAATGGCTTTTGATACAGGAGGAGCAGCAGCAGCAGCAGCGGACTTCTGCAGACGGGTCATGCCATTTGCAAACGTTTTCCCTACGCTTCCAGTCATCTCTGGCAACTTTGATGGCAACTCATTACTCGTAACTTTACCCTGTTTAACCACTCTGTTATCCTTCTTGGCTGGTTGGGGCTGAGAAACTGTTTGATTGCTCACTTCATTAACTAACGGCCTCCCAGAATGCTGGTTTTCATCCGGCAAGTTTTTATCCAAAGCTGGCTTCAAAGACTGTTTTTTCTTCCTTCTATTTGAGGGTGGATCCACTGGTGTAGAATTTATAGGAAGTGTTATCTTCACATGGCTTGAATCGTTCTCACCACAGTTCGCAGAAGCTGTATCTTGCCGCTGTTGCACAGCTGCTGAACCTTCAGCATCCTTCTTACCGTCCACAGTTTCATGACTTTTATGATCACTTGCTTTTGGATTATTTTTCCCTCGTTCTTGTTCTACTGCCTGTGCAGCTTGACTCAGCTCCTTTTTGCCACCTTTCTTTTTTGCAGTACACAAAGGCTTCTCCTGTGAGTCCCCAGCTTTTTGGTCTTCTAATGTTGAAAGACCATTACTTGGCTCGGAAATGTTAGCTACTGATAAAATGCTGTTGCTGCTTGGTGATGGAACGGCACTGGAAGCTGAATTATCCTTTGCATTTGAAATCTGTCTCCAAGGACTTCCTGCATTTGTTTTCTTTGACTGAGACTTGAGAATTGGAGAAGCCATTTCTGGCTTTGGACTCTTGGTGGCATTAGTTGTTTCCTTGCCAGTTTCAGCATCCAGGAAACTGCTCTGTGCTGTGGCTCCAGAGTCTGAGCTCGGTAACCAGTCAAGATGATGCTGGTTACTTTTCTGCTGGTGCTTTGGTTTTAAGGTGTCACTGGTGATGTTTGGAGGAACTCCGGAGTCGTAATGCAGTCCAGAATGCTTCTGTACCTTTTCATGCACCTAAAACGAAACGAAAATAAAAAAAAAAATAAAAAAATAATATTAATTATCTGAAACACCAAATTGACTCATACATTTCAAATATGTAAAATGAAGAGAAAATAATATCACCACAACATCTAGCGATATAACATTATAACTGTGTAACACTGTATTTTTAGGTCTAGGCCAGTGGTCTCCTAAACTGCGGCCCTTTGCTTGCCTTTATCTAGTCCTTGAGGCTTATCTTCTGCCACTTACACCAACAATGGGGCATAATTACATCCACGGACACCAATGATGTGGCATACATAATTCCAACTATTTCTCCCTTTATTACCAAAGATCAGGCATTGTTTACTCCCACTGGGCAAGGTCCCACCCCCCTAAAGTCTGAAGGACAGTAAACTGGCCCTTTCTTTAGAAAGTTTGGAGACTCCTGGACTTGTGTACAACCAGAATATTGGATTTTTAGGATACAATTTATTGCCAGCAGTGGGAAAAAAATTGTATCAATTATGGCCTGCCTAATACCTGGATGATCCTTCACTCTTCTCCACGTGAAAAGGGAAGGCTGGCATTAACCACACCTGTGCAACTTCTATTTTTTGAATCATTAAGAAATAGTGGCGAGTACCCAAAAGTTTTCTATGGTTGGCTTAACATTGCTGCTTGTGCCAACAGTGAAATCAACTTAGATACAACAGATTTGAATTTGAAATCTAAAAATGACATTTTGGGCATGAGATATCAACCATGTTAGCAAGCTAGACCTTCTACAGTTCTGCTTTGATCACCCTGTATCAAACACAATCCATTAACAAACTGCAACTTAACCTTAAAAATGGGTGGATGATGCTCCATCCTTTTTTCTCAAGCCAAGCTGTAAATATCCACAGGTAGTTACATGAGGTATAATAGGCATTTTCCACTGCTTGGCCATCCCAATCCAAGTATATTTCTGCACAATTAGCAGACGGAAGATAGGAATGAGCATGTAGCACAAGAACAAAGACACCTTCCAGTGCCAGAGGCTGGCGCAAAATCTTGTCCACTACTCCAAGCTCTCTGTACAATACTGAGCGTGCACCAAGCCGAGGAGAGGTCTGGCCTTATGTTATAAAGGGCACTCTGCCCATTCCTGGTTTTCAGCCAGCCACAAGCTACAGGCTAGGGAATGTAAACTCTGCACTGCCCTCTAGCAGGGGATAGAGTCATTTTACCATCGCAATGGTACTTTTTATTTTTTTAGCTGCAACGGTTTTGGAAGGGCATTCTGGATAAAAAGTCAAGCTAGAACCCAAAGTTCTGAACCCAGTTATACTCCTTTCCAGTCATGGAATAATATGGATATTATCTAAGGGAAATATCATCAATGAGGGCACAGACTACAATAACAACCTAAAAGAAGATCTAACTATATACAAAACTTGAGTGGGAGTTGAACTCTTGATTTGAGAGGTAAAGGAAAAGGAAGGGAGTATTTTCTACTTGCTGTGGTAAAGGGTGTGGGAATTGCATGACTTCCCCTTTAATTCACAAGAAACATGAGTAAGCCAATAAAATGGTTATAGATTCAGTAACAGAACCACTTAAAATGGAAGATCTTCAATCTAGCCAAAGCACACAAATTACAAAAATTAGGTTTAAAGGTGTGAATATTGAGAATCCATTGCATGACTCAGGCAAAGTATCTTTTGAGGGGCAAGGTGAGGGCAAAGATGAATAATGGAGTGAAGAACTGAAATCGTTGATAAATCTTGGCTGGTTTCTACTGTTCAGTTCAGCCAGAAGAAGATTCTATAGTGCTTGTTACAGGAGATAATGAAGACAACACCCAGCTTGCACCCCGCCAATCAAGAAATGGAAGCATTGAACTTTTGATGACCAGTACCCCCTAGTACCACCAGCCTAATGAGGTCTACAGAAAAACAAAAACAAAAAACAAAACAAAACATAAGCTAACAACTATGGGTGCCAAATAGATATATTGCACATTACAAGTTGTGGTCCTGCAGTTGAAGATGTATGGGGATGTTTTCTTCTAACCTGCATTTAATTGTGCCTTTAATTTCACCATCAACTTGCAAAACCCTCCTTAGGAGAAATAAAATGCTTGCAGGACGTGGGTTGCCTGCACGCGTTACATGTCACTCGAGACATCCAGGTTCTTCCAGTTCTAACGCTATTTAGAGATTTATTGGCGCTCTTGAAAAAGTAATTATGGCTGTCTAATTAAGGAGGACGAGTATTAATCACACTGATTTAACCTATTATATGCTGCGACCATTAATCTCCAAAGGAGCCTCTTACACAGATTTTTAATACCTTCTCATATTTTGCGCTCATAAAACGTACAAGGCATTTGAGGATCAGTTAATTTGCTCCAGTTATGAAGCCCGGAAGCACATCGGGGTTAAAGATTTATGAAAGCAGCAGTGAGTCAACTTAAAAAGGGGAACTACAGGCTTTTAATTTGTTTCCTATCTTTCACCTACTATTCCTGTGAAGGTGACAAGCTTAAAGTGGTTCTAACAAAGCCCCATTTTTTTAAAGGTAGCCTGCAAGTATCGATTAAAGTGTATATAAAACTATTATTTGTTTGTCACCAGGTGGGAAAATCCAAAATGTTAAGTTATCACCAGAACAGGAATAAACGAAAATTGTCCAACGGGAACACTTGTTTGGAAGGCAGTCTAAGAGGGGATATCCTCTAATGTTGGTTTTATACACACACACAACTTATTTTTGTTCAACCTTTGGGCTAGGCGTAAATATTCAAATGGATTCCCCGATCCAATGTATACAACGCAGATGGAAGAATCTCCCTCCAAGGCAATTGTACCGGGATTGGAGACAGCTGCTGCTCGGCCAACCATTTTCCACCTGCCTCCTTTGATCCCTCAAAGAATGTTGGGCGGAAGGTGGCCAACAGGACTACCCACATAGCGAATTTTGAATCGGTTAGAATAGAGTGTACCTAGCTATATTTCCTGTTGGCTCTACAAGGTAAGAGAAGTAAAGGAAAATTTTCCAGATGGGACACAGATAGCGAATTATTATGTTCCAGGGTTTCCCTAACGCCATAGGAAATAACAAAAATTCAGTCCGTTCTTGTTTGAAAGGAGCCTAAAGCCAGCGCCACATATAAATGACTGGTTAGTTGAAGTATATATTAAATTTTTGTTTTTTTTTGGGGGGGGGGATTTAGGTACACTTTAGAGCAGATCTTTGGGTCTACCCCACTGCCTGCATGACCTAGACACTTCGTACTGGTTGTTTAGTGGCTGGATCCTCTTGGGTTTCAAAAGAGGAGTTTGCATTGGTGATGTCATAGTGAGGAGACTGCCCAAAAGAGATTTGCTGTCCCCTGCACCTGGAAGCAGTGCTGGCAAGGGATCCAAATGGGCAACATCAGGGAGTCAATCTTTCTTCAAAAGGTACCGATATATCAGCCGTCAAAAATTATTGGCCGAAAATAGAGTTATTGGTGCCAATAATGGCTGAAAATAAATTCATTGAAATTGAACTTAATGAAAAAGATTAATACAGTTATATTTAATTATTATACATATATATATATATATATATATATATATATATATATATATATATTTTTTTTTTTAAACTGTTCATTTCAGTTTCCAGCAAAGTGCACCCTGAATTTTCATTTAGGTGCACCACTATTAAAGGTTGGGAGGGGGGTTTATATTTGCTTATTTTACTTAAGCAGTGTGTATTCTTGGTTGAATCTTGGTATGCTTTTGTATTCCTTCCAGATCTGTGCAGTAATTCAGTGTGAAACTTTCCCTCTGTACAGGAGCTTCCTGTAATAAAGACCGCTCACTGCTGCTCTCTCTTTTTGTGCAGGATGACTGGTCTCGACTCCGCCCCCTCCTGTAGTTTTCTGCAGGCAGCCTGTAGGGTGGAGCCTGTTTGGTCCCTCCCACAGCTCTGCTTTCTATACAGGCTATATACATCACAATGATAATGTCAATGATAATTTTATATTATAATACAATAAATATAATACATTTGTGGCTATTAACGCCTTGCCGTCCGCATAAAGTCATATGGCATCGCAGACTTTGAGCGGTGATATCTGAACGATGCCTGCAGCTACAGGCATCATTCAGATATCTGCTTCTAGAGCCGGCGATTCTCTTCACCATAAGAATGATCATAGCGGCTGTTCAGCCGTTTGTTCGTCTTACAGGCAGCGGTAGGGGAGCCCCCCCCTTCTCCGGTGCCTCTCCCAGCTCACCCCTGCCATCGGTGAACCAGAGAAGGTACCAACCGGCCGGATGCTGACCATAGAGATTTCCGGCAGCCAGATGGCGCTATGTCTCTATGATCATTCGGAGGCCGGGCGTGATGTTATATTCTCACGCCTGGCATCTGCATTTGAAAAAATGCCGCCCCCGCCTCGGCTGGGAAGCTGAGATTTTTTTTTTTAATTTCAGGCTTCCCAGCCTAGAGGAGAGATGTGAGGACTTTTTGGCCCCAGAAATCACTGAAAAAAAGGACCTGTCATGCTTATTCCTATTACAAGGGATGTTTACATTCCTTGTAATAGGAATAAAAGTGATTAAAAAAAAAAAATGTAAAAATAAAGTGTCAAAATAGAAAAATAAAAGTAAAATTAACAAAAACAAAAAAAATTTAAAATTGCCCCTGTCCCCGCGTGCTCGCTCGTAGAAGCAAACGCATATGTAAGTCACGCCCACATATCTAAACAGCGTTCAAACCACACATGTGAAGTATCGCCGCGAACGTTGTTGAGTGAGAGCAATAATTCTAGCACTTGACCTCCTCTGTACCCTCAAAACAACCTGTAAAAAAATTTAAAGCGTTGCCTGTGGGGATTTTTAAGTGCCGAAGTTTGGCACCATTCCACAAGCGTGTGCAATTTTGAAGCATGACATGTTAGGTATCTATTTACTCGGCTTAACATCATCTTTCACATTATACAAAAAAATTGGGCTAACTTTACGTCTTTTTTTTTTTTTTTAATGCATGAAACATTTTTTTTTTCCAACAAAACACGTTTGAAAGATTGCTGCCCAAATACCGTGCGAGATAAAAAGTTGCAATGACCGCCAACTTATTCTCTAGGGTCTTTGCTAAAAAACATATATAAATGTTCGGGGGTTCTGTGTAATTTTCTAGCAGAAAAAAATAATGATTTTTACATGTAGGAGAGAAATGTCAGAAAAGGTAGCAAGTGGTTAAGGAAAATGTTTTTTTTTTTTTTTCTTGCTCCGAGTTTAGCTTTAAAGATCCACTAACACAAGGCCTTCCAAAAAGGTCAAGGCATGCCCACATAATCTAAAGAAAAAATATGCAAACAACCATAAGTGTTTTTGTAAAGGTTTCATGGGGGGAAAAAAAAGCTAATAGAGAAAAAAAAAATGTACAGAAAAAAAAAAAAAAAAAACAGTCACAAACGAAAGCTGCACCTCCCCTCTTTAAATCATTTGCAGATCCATCTGTGTAATGGCTCAGCAAGAGTAATTCCCTATTAAGAGGCTTTATCTAGAGAGATAAGCAGCTGCTTCTCATGTCACTAATTGCTGTCTGCTGTGATTTTAAAACATCTGCACCATTGAGGCCCTTCATTTTCATATTCCAATCATGGTAAAAGTTGAAAAATGGTGCATCATTGATGGCTTCTGGGTGTTAATTACTGCACGCGTCTCTGCATAGAGGCAATTTAAAAAAAAGACGGGCAGAAACTCAATCAGCAAGTTGGTTAAAAAAAAAAAAAAATAAATAGAAATAATGATGCTGGTGGTATCTGTAGAAGAAGCATTTGTCACTGCACCACCGGTGATGTCAATGCACCTTGTCCTTGATGAGTAAGACTTGTCTCTGGAACAATTAGGCTTATTGAAGGAGGCAAGCCGTAAAGTGCAGGAACCTAAAGCAACCACGGTGCACCGTCTTATGACCCAACATCAGTACATTTCAATTCGGATTGGTTGCCATTTCCTGTACATTTAAATCATCTCTGTGCGTTTGATCTAATTCCATAGACACAGAAAATGCATAAAAGGACAGATACAATTATCCTGGTCCAACAAAGTGCTGTAGAAAATTTTGTATTTTCTTACTATTTTCTGAAAAGCATAATGAACATTTTCCTCTTGCAGCCACCGAACGCCGGTGTTCTGCAGAGAAAGGTCCCCCATTGGATAGTGTCCGCCCTGTACTGCGCAGGCGCAGCACTTACATAGTTAGTAAGGTTGAATAAAGACACCAGTCCATCCAGTTCAACCCGAGTGAGTGTGGGTGCGTGTCTACAATTGTCCCTAACCCTGCACACTCACATCAGTCCCTTCCCTCAATCCAAGGTCCCCCCATTCATGTACTAGGGCCAATTTTGGACAGAAGCCGATTAAGCTACCAGCATGTCTTTGGAGTGTGGGAGAAAACCGGAGTACCCAGAGGAAACCCACGCAGGCACAGGGAGAACATGCAAACTCCAGGCAGGTAGTGTCGTGGTTGGGATTCGAACCAGTGACCCTTCTTACTGCTAGGTGGGAGTGCTACCCACTACACCACTGTGCCACCCACTTGCGCAGTACGGAGGACAAAGGAGACGCGGAAAGTCTCTGAACATGAACAGCTATTCATGAGCTGTACACGGCGCCTGCGCAATTAAGAGTACATTGTGCCACACGCTCCCGATGCTCGTGCAACTCTGCAAGGGGCGGGTGTAGGGGCGGATGCATACAGAAGAGGCCGCATGATGGGCAGAGCTCATACGATGGGGGTGGATTTCTCAAAGGGGCGGATGTATTATTGAGAAGCGTGTAAGAGGCGGCCTCTTCTGTATCATCCGCCCCTACACCCGCCCCTTGCAGAGTTGCACGAGCATTGGGAGCTTGTGGCACAATGTAGTCCTGATTGTGCAGGTGTCCTGTACAGCTGATGAACAGCTGTTCATGTTCGGAGACTTTCGGCGTCTCCTTTGTCCTCCGTACTGCACAAGCGCTGCGCCTGCGCAGTACAGGGCGGACACTATCCGATGGGGGACCTTTCTCGACAGGACACCGGCGAGAGGGGGAGGAGGAGAAGCCAGTTTTCAGTTGCAGGAGAAAAGTGTGTGTGTGTGTGTGTGTGTGTGTGTGTCCTATTGCAAAACAGAATGTGACAGGAAGGCCGCACGGGCCCTCTGCAGCATGGGGAGGGGTCACTATTGCGACCCCTGACATTACACCAGTGGTTGGGGGTGTGTGGTAAAAACATGTCTCAACTATGGGGTTCTACTGTCCCCCCCTCAAAAAAAAGCAAATGTAACTGAGCCCTTACTGTCCTGAGCCTCCTATAAGGCTGCTTACACACTGATGCGCTGTGGCTTTCTTGTGGGTTAGCTGCGCTTTGCCATAGACTTGTATTAGATCCTGCGGGTGTGCTACACTTTCCCAATGCACACATTTAGGAGTTTTGATGATCTTTCAGAAAGTGCGCCAAACCTGCAGGATATAACAGAAGTACGCTTCTCTGGTTTGTGGTTGAGACAGACCAATGAGTATTTTCCTGTACTCCGCGCTTAGGTATGGGCTGGGCTGCTGCCTCCCTTGAGGTAGTCCCCACTGGAACCACCTTAAAAAAAGTTTATATATGAATACAAGTACAGAGTATTTTTCTGTACTTGCAGGGTATTTAAAGGGATAAAACATGGGTAAATCTGCAATTATTGCAGAGAAGTATTTCATTTTTTATTTTGCCCTGGCAATCCTCTATAAGAGCCTTTTTCAACCTTTTTGACGTGGAAGAACCCTTGAAAAATACTTTCTGGTCTCAAGGAACCCCTGCTGATAATTACTACAGTATCTCACAAAACTGAGTACACCCCTCACATTTTTGTAAATATTTTATTAAATCTTTTCTTGTGACAACACTGAAGAAATGACACTTTGCTACAATGAATGCCAACATGTACTGTGACGTACTGAAGCAGAGCATGATCCCCTCCCTTCGGAGACTGGGCCGCAGGGAAGTATTCCAACATAACGACCCCAAACACACCTCCAAGACGACCACTGCCTTGCTAAAGAAGCTGAGGTTAAAGATGGACTGGCCAAGCATATCTACAGACCAAAACCCTATTGAGCATCTGTGGGGCATCCTCAAAACGGAAGGTGGAGGAGCGCAAGGTCTCTAACATCCACCAGCTCCGTGATGTCATCATGGAGGAGTAGAAGAGGACTCCAGTGGCAACCTGTGAAGCTCTGGTGAACTCCATACCCAAGAGGGTTAAGGCAGTGCTGGAAAATAATGGCCACACAAAATATTGCCACTTTGGGCCCAATTTGGACATTTTCACTTAGAGGTGTACTCACTTTTGTTGCCAGTGGTTTAGACATTAATGACTGTGTGTTGAGTTATTTTGAGGGGACAGCAAATTTACACTGTTATACAAGCTGTACACTCACTACTTTACATTGTAGCAAAGTGTCATTTCTTCAGTGTTGTCACATGAAAAGATATAATAAAATATTTACAAAAATGTGAGGGGTGTACTCACTTTTGTGAGATACTGTACACACACAATATATATATATATATAAAATAAAATAATAATACACACTATATTACCAAAAGTATTGGGACGCCTGCCTTTACACGCATATGCACTTTAATGAGATACGGTAATATATATATACAAACACACACACACATATGTCACGTGTATGTGTGAGAGACCCAACAGAGGTGTTTCCACTTGCCTGGAGCTCTATAATTCAGCCAAACATTTACATATTTCATTTCAGGAGCCAGTGGAGCTCAGCATAGGAGTGAATGGAGGAAGAGAGATAACTGAGCCTGAATAAGGATTTCATGACACCAGACGAGGGATCCTTAACTCCGAGTAATCATCTATCTTGGCCGCGCACATGGCTGAAGCCACGCAGATTCGCAGCTGAGAACGTCTGTTTGTTTTGTGGTTTGTAAGTGTTGATATCGCATCAAAGCTGCTGGCCCCTTATCTCCACTGCTCACAGTTCATAACAGTTAACAGATAAACCAATCTGGTTGTATTTGTGGACATCCCGATGACAGGGCTGCAAGGTGAAATCAATGTGAAAATATTTAGTGGCCTTCTCAATGGTTAAAGGAAGAAGTGAGCGCGTTTTTTAAGTGCATGCACATTTTATACCCCTATTGTTGTATTATCTTAATTATCAAAAGTGCCTTCCATTTAATTTGCTCGCCACTGCGAATTCTTAACTTCAGTTAAAAAAAAAGAAAAAATTCTTATATTGCAATCTATCAATACCTGAATGTGGTGACTGCATTAGCTTTCTTTTCCTTACTGCTTGAATCTTGTTAGGTAAGTTAAAGTGGTTTGTTAAGGTAATTTTCTTTTAAATAACAAGCATATCATACTTACCTCCACTGTGCAGTCCCCAGGCGGCTCTTGCGGCTCCTCCCCACATCTGATAACCCCCTGATTACCTTGCGGGTGTGCTCCTGAGTCCAGCATTAGCATAGAATTAGAATCCAGCATAGAGGCCGAATGCAGGACTCGGCCCCGCCCCCCGGCAGTCCTGCCCCGCCCCCGGCACTCGCGCCATTGGATTTGATTGACAGCAGCGGGAGCCAATGGCTGCGCTGCTATCGATCTATCCAATCAAGAGCCGAGAGCCCCGGGCAGAGAGACAGCGCGTCCCCGCTGGGTCAAGTTCCAGGGCTGAGATAAGTAAAATGGGGGGGGGGCTGGGAGGCCGGTCACTGCCAGGTGTTTTTTCACCTTAATGCAACCCCTTTAACAGAATATAACCTGCCACAAGGGTCGAGGAACAAATACCTGCTCTTGTCAGTTTAAGGGCTCATGCACTACACTTCGTGCAGGTCCGTAATACATAAAGTTTAATGGATCTGACAATCTAGAGCCACCTGCATCCTAGCAACCGAGGATGCCAGGTTGTAGGACTCTGTGTCCCAGCAACAGAGGATGCTAGGTGTCAGCAGCCACCTGAGACCTAGGAACTGAGGTCACTAGGTGCTAGAGTGGCATGCATCCTAGCAACCAAAGATACTAGGGTCAGGAGCTGCCTGTTTCCTAGCAACTGAGCATAATAGAGTGAGGGGTTGCCTGCGTCCTAGCAACTGAGGAAGTTTGGTGGAAGGCTGCCTGCACCCTATCAACCAAGGATGCTAGACAGCAGTTGCCACCTGTAAATTTAGAAACCAAGGTCACTAGGCAGCAAGTGTCATGTGCATCCTAGCAACAAAGGACACTATTTTATGTAGAATCTTGCTGCCTGTAAAATTATATCCCTGTGTGCATGAGCCCTTTAAGAGAAGCTGTATGGAAGCAGTGGTCTGTCTACAGAGGTCTGACACAACACTGTGGAGTCAGAGCCTGGGCTCTCAAACCAGCAGTGAGCCGACTCTCCACGGGGCATGTTGGACCTCTGCAAAAGCAACCACTGCTTCTGCACAGAGAGCAAGAATCCTTCTCTACAGCATGCTGGCAAGGGACAGGCTTTACTACTCGGGCTGTGGCTGTTTTTAAAAAAAAAGAAAAAAAAAAAAACAAAGTCTTTGCACATCTTTCTGTTTTGATGTACATGGAATGTATTTCGCTGATTTAAACTGAAAGTGCAACTGAGCTTTAAAAATAGATTTTCTAATACCAAACTTTTTTTCTTTCTTAATATATAAATAGACACATGTGAAAATCCCTTTTTTGTCATTCAGTAAGGTCACATTTGCTGTTCAAAGCCCAGCACCTTCTGAGGCACCTCCTTATCTACGAGATAACACGCCGCAATCTAAAAGATCATTTCCTGGCACATCTAAAACTGCTCCGTACTGGCTAGAAATGCCCTTTACCGGTGCGGTTTGGAAAATCCCCTCTTACACAATTTATTGTACATGAATAATAGCTTTGTTAAGCCAGCTTTGCCAGGACACGTTTACAGTATTTATCTGTCTTTACAACATTAGCGCTTTGTTTTGACAACTCAACGAAACTTTTAATTACAGATTATGGGGGAGTCGGGTCTGTTCGTTAGAAGACTGATATGGGAATCAGAGAGCCCAGCACATGCTCAGAAACCCTTATTTACATTTTGCAGGGGAAAGTTTCACTGCCAAGTGACTTCCATTTCTGGCTACAATGTTTCCCATCAATGAATGATCTGGAAGGTGCTGGGGGGCTTTGGGCCAGGACTGTTTACGTGATTTTTGGAGAAAATACAAGGACTATCTATGATTGCTGACCTCCTGAAAATTCTGCCTGGCTACTACCTCTGGCTTCAATACTCTGCAATGAGAGTAACAACATAGGTCAGAGATGGTGAACCTTGGCACCCCAGATGTTTTGGAACTACATTTCCCATGATGCTCGACTACACTGCAGAGTGCATGAGCATCATGAGAAATGTAGTTCCAAAACATCTGGGCTGCCAAGGTTCACCATCTCTGACATAGGTACAACTCTTGTGACATCAACTTCTCTTGAGAGTAGCGGGACATGCCTCTGCGTAGCCTTTTCTAGAGTTCAGGCTCCACCCAGTCACCTCATGCTCATCGTAGCCAATCCCAATGGAGTCGCTCCATGATTAGGTTGACGCCCGCTTAGAAGCCAAGCATCAAGGAGTCAAGGCTCCCTTTCCTTAGGATGGGGAGGGTCAAGGGGCCTTCATTATCAGGAGGTGCAAGAGTAAGTAGGCAAATGCCAACACTATCAGGGGAACAAGTGGGAGTAGGTAAATGTTGATACTACCAGGGGAGCACAAGGAAGCAGGTAAATGCTGACACTATCAATGGAGTGAAAGTAAGAAAATGCCAACGCTACCAGGGGAGGGATAGGGAGTAGACAAATGCCGACAATACCTGGGGAACAAGCGGGAGTAGGTAAAAGTCGATACTACCAGGGAAGCAAGGTGGAGTAGGTAAATGCTGATGCTATCAGGGGAGCAAGCAATGACATCACCAGGGAAGCAATACGTAAATTGTCTAAAATAATTATTTTATTACAACAATTCGATAAAATATACACAAAATTGTGCCATATTAAGCCACTAAAAACGCTCTCAATTTGATGGATACATAGTGATTCCTAGATTGTAAGCTCTAACGAGCAGGGCCCTCTGATTCCTCCTGTATTGAATTGTATTGTACTTGTACTGTCTGCCCTAATGTTGTAAAGCGCTGCGTAAACTGTCGGCGCTATATAAATCCTGTATAATAATAATAATAATAATACCAAAAGGCGAATTCTCAGGGTCTATCACATGAAGTTTATCGATATCTTCTCAAAATGTTTCACGGTAATGTCCACTTCCTCAGAGGTATTTTTAGAGAGCAAACTTATCTATAAAGAGACAATAACAAACATAGTAAAGAATACAGTACAGTAAAGATAATGTCCCCCTGTTCTAGTGCTCCCATACTGGCCAGGATAGACGTGTCTCATAGCACTCTACATGTGCTCAATCTCCTTGGGTGATGGGTAAGGTTTTATACAGCCTTCTACTCGAATCTTCATGCCCAAACATATTTATTATCTTTACTGTACTGTAATCTTTATTATGTTTGTTATTGTCTCTTTATAGATAAGTTTGCTCTCTAAAAATACTTCTGAGGAAGTGGACATTACCGCTAAACACGCTGGCAAGATATAGATAAACTCCATGTGGTAGACCATGAGGTTCAAAATTTGGTATTACTATGTAATTATCCATCAAATTGAGAGCGTTTTTAGTGCCTTAATGTGCTTAATTTTGTGTATATTTTATCGAATTGTTGTAAAAAAAATAATTATTGTAGCCTATTTACATGTTGTTGTATGTACATGCAAGTAACATTAAAGTCCATACAGCCTCCAAACATATATTTTTCATGTAATGATCCCAGAACGAAGGTACTCTTAAATGTGATATATCTACTGGCACACAATCTGCATATATCACAAGGAAAGCAAGAGGGAGAAGGTAAATTCTGACGCTATCAGGGGAGCAAGGGGGAGTAAGCAAATGACAGCACTACCAAGGGAGCAAGAGGGAGTAGGTAAATGCTGACGCTACCAGCAGAGAGAGCAAATAGGCAATTCCAACTCTATCAGCAGAGGGATAGAGATTAGGCAAATGCCAACACTATCAGGGGAGCATAAAGGAGTATGCAAATGCCGACACTACTAGGGAGAGCAAGAGGGAGCAGGCAAAAGCCAACAATACCAGGGGGGAACAAGAGGGAGCAGGCAAATGCCAACAATACCAGGGGGGAACAAGAGGAAGTAGGCAAATGCCAACACTACCAGGGGGGGGGATAAGAGGGAGCAGGCAAATGCCTACACTACCAGGGGGGAACAAGAGGGATCAGGCAAATGCCGACACTACTAGGGAGAGCAAGAGGGAGCAGGCAAAAGCCAACACTACCAGGGGGGGGGGACAAGAGGGAGCAGGCAAATGCCAACACTTCCGGGGGGGGGGGGGGGGGGGGGCAAGAGGGAGCAGGCAAATGCCAACAATACCAGGGGGGAACAAGAGGGAGCAGGCAAATGCCAACACTACCAGGGGGGAACAAGAGGGAGCAGGCAAATGCCAACACTACCAGGGGGGAACAAGAGGGAGCAGGCAAATGCCAACACTACCAGGGGGGAACAAGAGGGAGTAGGCAAATGCCAAAACTACCAGGGCAGCAAGAGAAAGCAGGAAAAGACTGACACTACCAGGGGAATGATACAAAAGAGGTAAATGCCACCACTGCCAGAGGAACAAGAGGGAGCAGGCAAATGCCGACTCTACCAGAGGAACAATAGGGAGCAGGCAAATGCAGACTCTACCAAAGGAACAAGAGGGGGCAGGCAAATGCCGACTCTACCAGAGGAACAAGAGGGAGCAGGCAAATGCCGACTCTACCAAAGGAACAAGAGGGAGCAGGCAAATGCCGACTCTACCAGAGGAACAAGAGGGAGCAGGCAAATGCCGACTCTACCAGAGGAACAAGAAGGAGCAGGCAAATGCAGACTCTACCAAAGGAACAAGAGTGAGCAGGCAAATGCCGACTCTACCAGAGGAACAAGAGGGAGCAGGCAAATGCCGACTCTACCAGAGGAACAAGAGTGAGCAGGCAAATGCCGACTCTACCAGAGGAACAAGAGGGAGCAGGCAAATGCCGACTCTACCAGAGGAACAAGAGGGAGCAGGCAAATGCAGACTCTACCAGAGGAACAAGAGGGAGCAGGCAAATGCCGACTCTACCAGAGGAACAAGAAGGAGCAGGCAAATGCAGACTCTACCAAAGGAACAAGAGGGAGCAGGCAAATGCCGACTCTACCAGAGAAACAAGAGGGAGCAGGCAAATGCTAACACTACCAGGGGGAACAAGAGGGAGTAGGCAAATGCCAACACTACCAGGGCAGCAAGAGAAAACAGGAAAATACTGACACTACCAGGGGAATGATAGAAAAGAAGTAAATGCCACCACTGCCAGGGATCGAGAAGGAGTAGGCAAATTCCGACACTACCAGAGAAATTATAGAAACTAGGTAAATGCCAACACTACCAGAGGAGTGATGGAAAGTAGGTAAATGCCAACACTACCAGGGGAGGGAGTAGGCAAATGTTGACACCACCAGAACTTTCCCGATTCAGAAAAGCCTAGTATTTAGAAGTAGAGGGGGCAATGAAGGCCGTGACGGGTATACACTGGAATATATAGATACCATCACGTTACATCTGCTGCCACCTTTATTTAAAAGTTGCAAAGTCCAAGGGGTCCCCATTCGTTTTGAGAGCAGGGGACAACCCTTCTTCCTAAAAACCTGGTAAGATTATTTTGAGTTGATAATAATGGCAGAGGCTGGACACTATAAGACTGGTGTGCAAGGCTGCAGTCTCTTAAAATTAAAGGAATCCTCAAATGGCCTGACCAACATAACAGAAGAGTCAAGGACTACGCCGCTTTACCGAACAGGTATTGTCTACGACGCTGCGCGGAAGTCAGCAGCAAGGAGCTAATGTTTTGACACCGTTTACTTTCCACAGCTATACTGGGAATACTGATTATACCATTAGAAAGTCCTTTTGATCCCGTAAAACCTGCTTTAATAAGCAACAAAGCCACACAAGTCACAGGGCCCCGCGATCCTTCTTAGCGGGGGAAAAGTCGCTGCAATCCGTTGTTTGTATTGGGCTATCACAGCTATTTTCATTGCTACCGGGGAACTGTCGATAAGGGAAGTGTAAATCAATAGGCCCGGCTTGTTTCAGGAAAAGTAATCTACTTTGTAGAGGGGCCGGCCTGCACACAAGTCACGTCTCTGGCTAAACACTAAATGATTAATGCAGAGCGCTGATACACTGCCAGGGAAAGTGATGCGTATAGAACGAGATACACAATACGCACGTCTCCACTTACTATATAAGGCAGGGACACTTTTGCTAAGCGTCCCTCTGATTTTTCTTTAAATGACAAGTTTCAGCAGGCAGACATGCCTTTCTTTTTTTAGCAACAAAAAATAGTGATTTGCAAGGCTCTGCATGCTCCGATAAAGAGTCGAACGCGTATTATTCTGCAGCAAAAACATGATCACACCGTCACGGGTGGTTACAGGTGGGTAGGCAGGATCCTAGCAGCATGGTGGCTTTGCGGGTAGCACTTCTGCCATGCGGCAAAGGGGTCAAGTTTAAGCCCCAGTCAAAGCACTATCTGCATGGAGTTTGCATGTTCTTCCTGTGCTTGTGAGTTTCCTCCAGGGATTCTGGTTTTCTCCCACACTACACACACAAACTGCTAGGTAAACTAGCTTCTCTCTAAAAAACTGACCATACTAGGATACTGAACTGAATGCACCCAAGATGGCTGCCTCACCATCTGCCCCAACAGCAGGTAAAGCACTTTGCAGTCCCCAGGGAGAAAAGCGCTATAGAAATATAAAAAAGGTCATAAAAATTAAATGGCTACTCAAAGCCACTGTACAGACCTGCAGCTGGGGGGAAAAGACGGCACCCACACAAATAACTCAATAATTGTGGGTGCAAAGCTTTGCTTCAATGAAAAAAAATATATAAATAGGTCATTAGATCAATGTTGCTGCATTAAAGAGGAGCTTGTTGCCTGACCGTCTTCCCCAGGGCCGCCATCTTTGAGTGTCTAAAGCAGTGGACTCCAAATTGTGGCCCTTTGCTTGCCTTTTTCCAGCCCCAGGGGCACCGCTCCTGCCACTGATACAAGGCACTATTCTTCCCACTGACACCAACCACGAGGCACCAATCCTTCAACTGATATCAAGAGTGGGGCATGACACCTACAGCTGACAGCAACAATGGGGCACTATTCCTTCCACTGACACCAACACTGGGGCACTATTCCCCCCCCACAACACCAACAATGGGGCACTATTCCTTCCACTAACACCAACACTGGGGCACTATCCCCCCCCTCCTCACGACACCAACAATGGGGCACTACTCCCCCCACTGACACCAACAATGGGGCACTATTCCCCCTCACCGACACCAACAACGGGGGACTATTCCCCCTCACTGACACCAACAATGGGGCACTATTCCCCCCACTGACACCAACACTGGGGCACTATCCGCCCCCCCGTGACACCAAAAATGAGGCACCAATTCTTCCACTAGTTTCAACAGTGGGGCATGACACGTACAGCTGACAACAATGGGGCCCTATTCCTTCCACTAACACCAACTATAGGGCACTATTCCCCCCACTAACAGCAATAATGGGGCACTATCCCCCCCACCAACACCAACAATGGGGCACTATTCCCCCCACCAACACCAACAATGGGGCACTATTCCCCCCCACTGACACCAACTATAGGTGACTATTCCCCCCCCCCCCACTAACACCAACATTATGGCACTATTCCTTTCACTAACACCAACAATGGGGCACTATCCCCCCCACTAACACCAACAATGGGGCACTCTCCCCCCCACTAACACCAAGAATGGGGCACTATTCCACCCCACTGACACCAACAATGGGGCACTATTCTCCCCACTGACACCTACAATAGGGCACTATTCCCCCCACTGACACCAACAATGGGGCACTATTCCCCCCACTGACACCAACAATGGGGCATTATCCCCCCCCCCCACCAACAATGGGGCACTATTCCCCCCACCGACACCAACAATGGGGCACTATTCCTCCTCCTATTGACCACAGGCGCCATGTATTTTTTTTTTCCTCCCACTGACCATAAAGCCTGAAGCATTTTCTACTCCCACTGGCCACAGTCTGACCCCCATAAAGTCTGAGGCTGGATTCACACTAGTGCGATATGGATGCGGGTTTTTCCAATTCGCATTACAGGAGATTATGACCGGCTCTCAATGGAACTGGTTCACATATCTCCGGAGCGGCTGTGGAGCGAATCGCACAGGAGTCCTGTGTGTCTTTGGCTCAGTTTCAGGTCCGAATTCAGGCAAAAATGTGGGCCTGATTCGTCCCTGAAATGGAGAACAAGAACGCACCGGACCCCCTGCTGTCAGCCGCATCTGTTGTTAGTGTGAACTCAGCCTTAAGGACAGTAAACTGACCCACTTGTTTAGAAAGTTTGGAGACCCCTGGTCTAGAGAAGGCTTTTTCAACCTTTTTTTTCCCCCAAGAGGAATCCTTAAAATAATTTCCAGTTTTTAGAGAACCCTTGCTAACAAATTAATTGGGGGTCATTGGGAAAATGCCCAATACATTGGAAGTCAGTGGGAATAATTCCCCCCATTCCAGTGGGGTTCAGAATGCCACTCTTACAATTAAAAAAAAAAAAAAGAAATCATAGGTTTCAAGTTGCTGGCTTTGCCAAGTGACGTTAGTCCCTGGAACTATGCCGACACCATCAGATGGAAGGACAATGAGGCTCGGTTCACACTAGGACGACTTGGGATCCGACTTGTAAGCCCTCAAGTCGCCCCAGAAAGAGATTCACATTACAGTGAATGGGAGCGTCTTAATAGACACTGCTGAAGTCGCTCCGACTTCAGAGCGTACTCCCTGTACTACTTGGATCCGACTTGGTAGGCGACCTGTACCATAGAAATCAATGGAAGTCGCCTCCAAGTCGGATCTCTCTCTACAGTCAAGCGACTTTGCAGGGAAAAAATTTAGTTTGCCCAGGCAAACCCCTCCCTCCCAGAGAGCTGATTATCCTGTGATTGGCCACAGCCAAAGTCGCCTGGCCTAGAGGCTGAAGTCGCGTTGAAGCCGCGTTGAAGTCGCCGTACAAAGTCGCGCTAAAATCGTGTTGCCCCTGTGTGAACCGAGCCTTAGCCAGGTCGATCAGTTCAAGGAACCCCTAACAACCTCTGGAGAAACGCTAGGGTTCCATGGAACCCTGGGTTGACAATGCCTGGTTTAGAGTGTGCACAGGTGTCTCGAAAAGGCCCTGCCAATGTCTTTGGGACCCAGCAGAGACCTGTGGCACATATGTGCACACGCCCGACAGTAAAATACCCAGAGGCGGAGGAGATGCAGAACCATAAAGGTCAAAAACTTTTTTCTTTTTAAGTTGGGGAGGAGCCAGGAGGAAGAAAGCTGTTTTACTGGCTGCAAACAGTGGACTGATCCTTTAAAAAAAGTTCTAAGAAGCTGTTGGCAATTATTTTTTCCCTTTTTAACCTGTACACCACTATGATTGAGGCCATAAACATTCATCGCTTGCACAGACCACCCTATTCCCGTTTCACTCCTCTGTACGGTTTTCATTGGCGTTGGTTGATTCGCTTGGTGCAATTTGCGAGCTAAAAATGGTAACCCATCAGCGTCATGTAGAGAATGATAAATACAGTACGCCGAGCGGCCCTAACAACGTCTGTACTTGTTACCCGATCAGGACAAGCTAATGAGCAGCATCTAATCCCCTGGAAAATCTCTCCATCACTCTCATTAATTAAAGGGGACAATGAGTCGAGCAAAACAAGAATATGAAGGATTTCTTCCTCTTATTTATGTTTCTCGGGCGCGGGGAAGAGTTTGAATCACCTTTCAGATCTTAATCCTTTAATCCCAGAAAGAATTTCTCCTTGTTTATCACACTGGTGCAGCCATAGTACAGTGGAGTCGGTTGCAGATGACCTAGACGCCGAAATATGAGGCCTGGCCAACCAATGGGGGAGAGGGGTGGAGAGAGGAAGGCGCTGGCCTGCTCGGTTTCCACGGTGAGGAATACAGTATAGACAATGCTTCTTTTCAGGCTCACACTGAGCAGGGCAGAGAGCAAACAACGACGTGTGAAGTGTCAGCACCTCTCGACCGACCAATCAGAATTTATCTACTAGATGGTCTGACCACAGGAAAACAAACCTTCATGTGGTCACTTGGCAACCAATAAGGACTTCCCTGGTCTTCTCAAATCAGCCTACCAAAAGTTGACCAAATATTCTTTGAGGAGTGACTCTAACACAAGAGGGGGCGCCTCGACCGACCAATCAGAATTTATCTACTAGATGGTCTGACCACAGGAAAACAAACCTTCATGGGGTCACTTGGCAACCAATAAGGACTTCACTGGTCTTCTCAAATCAGCCTACCAAAAGTTGACCAAATATTCTTTGAGGAGTGACTCTAACACAAGAGGGGGCGCCTCGACCGACCAATCAGAATTTATCTACTAGATGGTCTGACCACAGGAAAACAAACCTTCATGGGGTCACTTGGCAACCAATAAGGACTTCACTGGTCTTCTCAAATCAGCCTACCAAAAGTTGACCAAATATTCTTTGAGGAGTGACTCTTTAACACAAGAGGGGGCGCCTCGACCGACCAATCAGAATTTATCTACTAGATGGTCTGACCACAGGAAAACAAACCTTCATGTGGTCACTTGGCAACCAATAAGGACTTCCCTGGTCTTCTCAAATCAGCCTACCAAAAGTTGACCAAATATTCTTTGAGGAGTGACTCTAACACAAGAGGCGCCCCCCAAGAGCTTTACATATCCATTAAGGCCAACTTTGGCAAGCCAGAGTTTGGCAACGATGACCTAATTTGGTAAGCTTTGCTCAGCTCCCAGCGTGACGGACCTCTACTGTGGAACGCTCACATACAGTACATTTATACAGACACATTAAATATTTGCATGTTTTGTTTCATATCAGATCTTCAACTACGCATTTTCATATGCTCTCATCGAAGTCTATGAGGCCAAAAAGGCACCGAAGAAGTGGCTGCACTTTTGTTCCATGTTGCCTGGAAGCACGTTGGGTGATCGGGCCCCAGAGACAGTGATGGGACTCCTCATGCCATGTATTGTTGTATGATGGTGAAAGCGTGACAAGTCGCACAGGCGACAATGGGGGCTCCATTCACGCTTGCACGGCATCAAGGTCGAACGACTTTGACGCAACTTTTGACTTGGAGCGACTTGTTGTCCCTCTGCAAACTCGGACCCACTGTAAACATTCAGGTATGGCTTTCATGCAACTTTTGAGGGTTAACATTGAAGTCTATTGCCCTCAAGTTGCATGAAAGTCAAACCAAAGTTGTAGTAGTCGCTGCAACTTTAAGTCGCACAAATATGAATGGTTATCATTGGGAAACATGGAGTAAGAAGTGTGAATGAGGTCTTCAAGTCAGTTGACCTCTCATCCCAGCCACTTAGACAAAAGGTGGAACAATACAGAACAAAGTCCAGATGAATGCGATTGCCAGTAGCTACACCATGACCTGGATAAACAAGAACCTTTATGAACGTTTGGGAAAGATGCATCACGCTGTGTACTACGACGAAATGGAGAGGAGGGCGTACACAGTCTGTACACGGAGAGCAGAAACTGCCATGTTCCAGCAAATTACAATTAAGTCAAGTGACAAAGTCATTGGTGTTCTTACCGCCAAGGTGCACTTAAAAGAACACTCGGCTATTTAATTTGCCCCTATTCAGCTGATTGCACGCTATTAAAAATGCCCGGCGGCCAGCCGCTGACACCATCAAGCAGGAGCTGCAGAGCACAGAATAGGCTCTTCTGGGTTTACAATGAATCTCCTTTTCATCCGAATGGGAAATAGCGCCTAGTATTCAACGCAAAGCAACAGGCAGCGGGGGCACATGTTGGTGCTATTTGGGTACTGAGGCAAGGGGGTGCGGATACATTAGAAACAGAGGGCCAAGAAACAATTCCTCCTACTGATACCAATGATGGGGCACTATTCCCCCAACTGATACCAATGATGGGGCACTATTTCTCCTACTGATACCAAAGATGGGGCACTATTCCTCCTACTGATACCAAAGATGGGGCACTATTCCTCCTACTGATACCAAAGATGGGGCACTATTCCTCCCACTGATACCAATGATGGGGCACTATTTCTCCCACTGATACCAATGATGGGGCACTATTCCTCCCACTGATACCAAAAATGGGGCACTATTCCTCCCACTGATACCAATGATGGAGCTCTATTCCGCCTACTGATACAAATGCTGGGGCACTATTCCGCCTACTGATGCCAATGATGGGGCACTATTCCTCCTACTGATACCAATGATGGGGCACTATTCCTCCTACTAATACCAATGTTGGGGCACCATTCCTCCTACTGATACCAATGATGGGGCACTATTCCTTCCATTGATACCAATGATGGGGCACTATTCCTCCTACTAATACCAAAGGTGGGGCACTATTCCGCCTACTGATACCAATGATGGGGCACTATTCCTCCTACTGATACCAAAGGTGGGGCACTATTCCTCCTACTGATACCAAAGGTGGGGCACCATTCCTCCTACTGGTACCAATGATGGGGCACTATTCCTCCTACTGATACCAATGATGGGGCACTACTCCTCCCACTGATACCAATGATGGGGCACCATTCCTCCTACTGGTACCAATGATGGGGCACCATTCATCTTACTGAGACCAATGATGGGGTGATGGAGGAACCAGGGAAGGCAAACATAGGCAGATTAAAACTTTAAAATTGAAACAACTCAGTCTTAACCTCCGAGCTCAGGTTTGTTGCAAATTATTATTATACAGGATTTATATAGCGCCAACAGTTTGCGCAGCGCTTTACAACATGTGGGCAGACAGTACAATTCCAATACAATTCAATACGGGCGGAATCAGAGGGCCCTGCTCATCAGAGCTTACAATCTAGACGTCAGGGTCAAGTGGAACAAAATGGTAATAACTGTGGGGGAATAGAATCTTCTGATAGTAAAGCGGTATGTTATTTTTTTTATACATCTCTAAAAGCTGGACAGTCGCGGGATTCAAAATCCAGAAGCCACAAAATGAGAGGTGACGGCGCACGGGGGGGTCAGGTACTGCCGGCGCTGTGCCGAGCTCCGTCTTTGTTTTGCATCTGTAAAATGTTTACTTCCCATCCGAGTCCCGGCAGACGTTTCCCCGCAATTTGAGCAGGAGAGGATAACTGTAGTTATCGGCATCTCTGACCCCACAGCCGCTTCCTAACAAAATGCTGCTACAAGCAGACCCCCCCCCCCCGCCACCACCTCGGCCTTCTCTACCTGCTGGAATCATTACAGCAAAACCGATCGATAAAACAGCAATACGCAGCCGGCCGACGTATAATGAGCGGACGGGAGATATTGATGTTTTATACGGCTGCGCTGCTCTAGAAGGTAATAAAACAATATACCGCATAACACAAGAGAGCTGATTATGGATCAACAGTCTACCAAATGCTTATTCCACAGACAGCTGGAGCCTGCACCGCTCTACTCCTACCAGGCCGTCCCATGGAAGACCAATCACTGAAACCCCCAGAGAAGCTTCAACACCTTAATGTCATTTCTAAAAGTTGTTTTCAATATTTAGATTGGCAGATCTCATTAAAATAATACCTGGCGATCCTGCCACAAAGGTCCCCGTGCAAGCACTTCCTGTTATACATGACAGCGATTTGTCTCTGTCTTCCAACTGCGTTGTCACCCCTTCACACACACACACACACACACACACACACACGCTACAAGTGGCCATTTTAATATACAGGCATTACCACCCACACTGTCCCCATCCAAAAACTCTCCCTGAGATATGCCGTGCTGGAGTGAATGTAGAAAGGAAGTGGCTGCAACAAAGTATGAAAAAAAAAAAAAGATGATAAAAGTATTATATTAAAATAGAACTATAGGCAAAACTTTTTTTTTCCATTTCGGATAGAGCAAGCAAGGGTTAGAACTAGGGTTGGTGAACAAATAGTGCTATAAAGCTGTGCAAACATATGGAATAAATATATATAATGCTATATAAGTGTAAATAAGTCCCAATAATAAACAATATAAGTCAATAATGAATCCAAAATAGGTCAATCCCAAAGGGTGATGGGTACACCACAGGTGAAGGAATGTTCATGGAAGGAGTCAAGGGCACCACAAATGGGGATTTTCTTCATATAAGGAGTCGGGAACACCAGGTATGATATTATCGGCAAATACCACAGAAGAAAGTAAATGGGTACTCTTACCGGAACCAGTGGACCTGGATGTCAGCAACACCAGGTCAGACAGGCATGGATAACGGATGACTCAGTGTGACAGGAGCGATCCAAAGGAATCCTGCAGTATCCCGCAAAGGGACTGGAACAGACACCGATGTCCACAGCGGTCCGGAATTCTGCCAACATAATTAGAACGACAGAGCTGAACCCTGGGCCATGGATGGCCAAATGAGTGGATCAGGCAGACTCATGATGGATAGGATCTGCTCGGAAAAGTCAATCAGCCCAGGAGAAGTTTCCTCAAATCATGACTTCATCGGTCTTCTGCTGTTCTTTCCCTGTCCAGTCAGTAAACTGGGACAAGCTCTCAGTGTGTACTTCCTCAAGATCCAGGGATAGTACAGTTGTTTTTGTTGCAAGTGCACAAATTCAGCTACAAACACCTCAGATTGTTACAGACAGAAACGTCGCCTGGGCTGATTGACTTTTCCGAGCAGATCCTATCCATCATGAGTCTGCCTGATTCCTTTGGATCGCTCCTGTCACACTGAGACGTCCGTTATCCATAGCTGTCTGACCTGGTGTCACTGACATCCAGGTCCACTGGTTCCGGTAAGAGTACCCATTTACTTTCTTCTGTGGTATTATATCATCATATATAAATATATATATATATATCTATATCTATATATATCTATATATCATACCTGGTGTTCCCGACTCCTTATATCAAGAAAATCCTCATATGTGGTGCCCTTGACTCCTTCCATGAACATTCCTTCACCTGTGGTGTACCCATCACCCTTTGAGATTGACCCATTTTGGATTCATTATTGACCTATATCGTTTATTATTGGGACTTATTTACACTTATATAGCATTATATATATGTATTCCATATGTTTGCACAGCTTTATAGCACTATTTGTTCACCAGCGCTACATTTTTACCCACTTCCATTTATGAATTTTTGTCACATTCGTATGTAGCTGCTTTTTTGTTTCTTGATAGCGCAGTAATTTTTTCCTTTATCCTTATAACTAGGGTTGCACCGATACCAAGTATTTGCACAAGTATCGGTACTCGTGCAAATGCACCGATACCTGAAACCGATACTTTCAGGCTCGGTTCTTTGAGCTGACAGTGGGTCTCCCCTGTTGACAGCTGAAGTGTTAAAGAAGTCCGGTAATTGGAGCTGTCAAAAAAAAAAAAAAAGCAGCCGGCAATGTTTATTAACAACATTGCTCAGCCACTGAAACACTAAAATTAGGCCCCTTTCACACGGATGGATCCATGTTGATCCGCCCCGTGAACATCCGCTGCTCAGCGGGGATCGCTCCGTTTTCCTCAGCTGAGCCGGCGGATCACAGGGCGGGACCCGCACACTGTGCAGGGACCGCCCTGTCAGATCTCCGCTCTCCCCTATGGGGGATCGGAGGAACACGGACCGTCTGTCCGTGTTCATCCGATCTGCTCTGCAGACGGATAGAAAAATAGGATTTTCTTCCGTCTGCAGAATCGGACGAGAGCGGGGCCGGATGATATCGAGTGTTAGCGGATGTACATCCGCTGACACCCGCTATCCCATAGGGATGAATGTATGTCATACGAAAACGGATGGATGAAATACGGACATACGGTCCGCACGTGTGAAAGGGGCCTTAAAAGAAACATTGTTTCTCTTTGTATCTTTCGGTTTCTTCATCTGCAGATCAAAGGCATGAACAAATGTTCCTCTGTTTAACCCCTTAATAGCTCTTAATTTACTCTAATCACTCTTTAATTAACTCCCTATTCTTCTCCATTTAATTATTATTTTCTTGCTTTTTTTTTTTGTTCACGTCTATTTTATAAACAATGAACTTTTTTTTGTTTTTGTTTGCTTTGCTAGTGAATACTTTTACACCTATATAGTAACATATATTTACACATTTCACATTGAAAAAGCGCAAAATTAAAAAAAAAAAAAAAAATCTATTTAGTTTGTAAATAACTTTTCAATGCTTTGTATCATTGCTGACAGCTGAAGTGAAAACAAAACAGTTGCGGTAGGTATCGGTAATTGGTATCGGTGAGTACTAGAAAATAATTAAAAAAAAAAAAAAAAGTATCGGTACTCGTAAAAAAAAAAAAAAAAAAAAAAAAAAAAATGGTATTGGTGCATCCCTAGTTATAACTCCTGTCAGATTTTTTTCACCATCTGTGTCACATTGGGGTGACTTCCCTTTACTTCCTGTCCTATAGCCAAACAGGAAATCAGAGAAAATCCCTGCAAATTAAAGGGAAATCCTTGGGGACCTCCAAGTCACCAGAACTAGTGTCCCTATTGGACGATTTCCCATCTATTAAATTTCTGGGGACAACCCAAAATGTGAGTTTTTTCTTTTACTTTCAATGATAATGGTAAACAGGACAAATAGAGAGGATGAATCTTCTTAAAGGAGGCACAGACAGCAATAAAAACAGACAGATGTTCTAATCTACCTCCACTCCATCCAAAACTAAAAAAAAAAAATTTGGCCTTTAAGTCTTTTTAAGACTTTATTACACAAGATTAAAAATGACATCTATACACCAAAGATATCTGGTGTAGACACTATACAGGCTGATCTGATGGTCACCTGATGGTCACTGCTCAAACCACCGTCCATGAGGGCGATCCACTGCACAGGATCCCATGATAATTACCAACGGCTTTGTTAGTCCTTACCGCTTCCATATTGAATTCCTGGGCTTAAGACCTTGGTGGGTGGTAAGTCTACAGTGGGCCTGCTCTGTGCGCCTGCCCTCTCTCTCCCACCCTTGGTGGGGGGATCACTGGCCACGCCGCTCCGTCTTGCCTACCTCCTCATGATGAGCCGCAGCGATCAGTTGTTTTTATCATCTGGTCAATTCACACTGTTCCCACAAAGTTGGGGGCATGAAATTGTCCAAAATGTCTGGGAAAGCTGATGCCTTAAAGTGGAGTTCCACCCACTTTTACAACTCTTCAGCATTCCTCACTAAACTGCGCACTGTAAACGAATTGGATATTTAAAAAAAAATTTTCTCAGCACCTACTGTATATCTGCTGTATTCATTTTTCACTTCCCCCTCCCTGGCCGCGGCCCATCGCATCATTTCCTGTTTGCAATGCCTTCTGGGAAGGGGCGGCAACTTCCTCTGACACTGCCGTTGCTATGGAAACCTGACCTGCAACCTATTACACTGCTTGTGCTGCACTGAGCGTGTGCGAGATCTGCAAGGATGAGATCCAGGAAGAAATACAGTCTGGCTTCAGATGCCCACACTTAAGATGGCCACGGCCTGCTGTAAGTTTATAAAATAACAAACTACTGCTATAAACTAACAAAACAGACCTTAGTTTACAGACTAACTTTACTAGAATACATTAAGCTTGTGTATGATAGGGGTATTTTTATTTAAAAAGTATAATTTCGGCCGGAACACCACTTTAACCACTTCCCGACCGCCGCACGACTATGTACGTCCTAAGTTTGAACGGGGATATCGTTGTTATGGCAGCAGCTAGCTGCCATAACCCCGGTATCCCCGTTTTCGTGCGGCGGCCGGCTTTCAGATAAAAGTGGTCCCTGCGGCGGATTCGCCGCGAGATCACTTTTATCGGTGGCGGGAGAGGGGGCCCCCCCCTCCCGCCGCGATCCGGTGCCCTCCGCCGCTTACCGGAGCCGTCGGTAGCGGCGGAGGCGATCGCGTCCTCTGCCGTGGTGTGTATAGAGACGAGTGAGGCCAAGATGGTGCTCACTCGTCTCCATGACACTGCTGGGCGGAAGCGACGTCAAAACGTCACTTCCGTCCACGCCTCTTAAAGGCATATTTTTTCAAATGTCATTTTTCTTGTCACTTTTTTTTTTTTTTATTGCATTTTAGTGTAAATATGAGATCTGAGGTCTTTTTGACCCCAGATCTCATATTTAAGAGGTCCTGCCATGCTTTTTTCTATTACAAGGGATGTTTACATTCCTTGTAATAGAAATAAAAGTGACACAATTTTTTTTTTCTTTTAAAAAGTGTAAAAATAAATAAAATATTGTAAAATAAATAATAAAAATAAAAAAAAAAAAATTTTAAAACCCCCCTGTCCCGACGAGCTCGCGCGCAGAAGCGAACGGATACGCGAGTAGCGCCCGCATATGAAAACGGTGGTCAAACCACACATGTGAGGTATCGCCGCGACCGGTAGAGCGAGAGCAATAATTCTAGCCCTAGACCTCCTCTGTAGCGCAAAATATGCAACCTGTAGAATTTTTTAAATGTCGCCTATGGAGATTTTTGAGGGTAAAAGTTTGACGCCATTCCACGAGCGGGCGCAATTTTCAAGCATGACATGTTGGGTATCAATTTACTCGGCGTAACATTATATTTCACAATATAAAAAAAAATTGGGATAACTTTACTGTTCTTTTATTTTTTTATTCAAAAAAGTGAATTTTTTCCAAAAAAAGTGCGCTTATAAGACCGCTGCGCAAATACGGTGCAAAAAAAAGTATTGCAATGACCGCCATTGTATTCTCTAGGGTGTTAGAAGAAAAACCATATATAATGTTTGGGGGTTCTAAGTAATTTTCTAGCAGAAAAACCTGTTTTAAACATGTAAACACCTAAAATCCAAAACGAGGCTGGTCTTAAAGTGGTTAAGAGTTCCCTTCACTGGAACTAAGGGGCCAAGCCCAATCCCTGAAAAACAACCCCCACACCATAATCCCCCCTCCACCAAATGATTTGGACCAGTGCACAAAGCAAGGTCCATAACGACATGGATTAATGAGTTTGGGGTAGAGGAACTCGACTGTCCTGACCTCAACCCGATAGAACACATTTGGGATGAATTAGAGTGGAGACTGTGAGCCAGACCTTCTCGTCCGACATCAGTGCCTGACCTCACAAATGAGCTTCTTGAAGAATGGTCAAACATTCCCATAGACACACTCCTAAACCTTGTGGACAGCTTTCCCAGAAGAGTTGAAGCTGTTATAGCTGCAAAGGGTGGGCCAACTCAATATTGAACCCTACGGACCTTGATTGGGATGCCATTAAAGTTCATGTGCGTGTAAATACCCCCAATATTTATGGTAATACAGTGTGTGTGTGATATATATATATATCTATATATATCTCTATCTCTCTCTCTATATATCTCTATCTCTCTCTCTCTCTATATAGATATATATATCTATATCTAGATATATATATCTATATCTAGATATAGATATATATATCTATATATATATATCTATATTTATATCTATATATATCTATATTTATATATATATCTATATCTATATCTATATAGATATAGATATAGATATAGATATATATATATATATATATATATATATCTATATCTATATCTATATAGATATAGATATAGATATAGATATATATGTGAAAAATATATACATAATTTTAATATATACAGATGTATATAATCATACTTAAAACAATGACAATTCTAGGTGATTGCTGAAATTTTGTATTATATATTTTTTTTTTCACAGCAAAATGAAAAAGAAAATTCATATATTATATATATCTATATAATCTAGATTTTTTTTTCATTTTGCTGTAAAAAAAAAAAGAAAAATTATAATACAAAATTTCAGTAATCACCTAGAACTGTCATTGTTTTAAGTATGATTATATACATCTGTATATATATTAAAAATATAAATAATTTTTTTTTAGAAGCCCAGTGTCCTTGACAGGAGTGTGATTGCATCATCCTGCGTAATATCCAGTGACAGCTTCTTGGGAATAGATTCCATAGCTCGGGGCGGCACCTGAACAGTGGGGGAAAGTACACAATGCAGCCAGCCTGCACCTTAATGAGATTCATCCAGGGAGCAGCCATCCCTCCCCGGGAGGGTATCAGATTAAGGCAGCCTAGTGGACCGTGGGCTACAAAGGCTCTGCGCTTGCAAATTAACTCCGGAACAGACAGATCATAACAAAGCAGCCTTCATGATCTTTACAAGGAAAAGGTCAAAGTCAAAGACATCAATTTTCACAATGGAGGAAAAAAAAAAAAAAAAAAAACGTTATTAGGCTTAAACATTTCTGCCCGGGAAAAAAATGGGCATCAGCACAATGTAGGAGAGTCGATGTATAATAAAGCAGCGGCGGTGATACAAATACGCAGTTCGGTTGGCGGTAGGGAGGTCATATTCTGCTCATTTCGGGTCCGTGCAGCTGATGTGCTGCAATTATGAACTTTGCTTTGCTGGAGCAATAGGTATCAGATCGTTACCATTTATTTCTTGTAATATTGTTTTCTCCTTGTTCATCTCCTATGTTCCATAGCAGTGATGCTGATCTCCCCCCAGCCTCTTTGCAACCACTTTTGGTCTAAATGCAGCCACCTTAGCATCAGCTGACAATCGTTGCTCTGGATCAGCTTCTTGATAGTGACAATGGTAGACCATCCATGCCTGAGCAACGTGTGTCGCCACAGTCCCTTGTCTCATTCATGGGACTGGGTGACAACACAAAAACATAATTGGGAGACAGTTGTCACCTTATAAAACAGGAAGTGCCTCAAATTGGATCTTCAAGGAGACAGCGCCATCACTTGGGAGGAAGTGAAGTGAATCACATGACCTCCATGTCCCATATTTCTTTACTCTCAGAGTCGGAATTGGTGGAAGAGTGATTATACAGTATCCCACAAAAGTGAGTACACCCCTCACATGTTTGTAAATATTTTATTCTATCTTTTCATGTGACAACACTGAAGAAATGACACTTTGCTACAATGTAAAGTAGTGAGTGTACAGCTTGTATAACAGTGTAAGTTTGCTGTTCCCTCAAAATAACTCAACACACAGCCATTAATGTCTAAACCGCTGGCAACAAAAGTGAGTACACCCCTAAGTGAAAATGTCTAAAATGGGCCCAAAGTGTCAATATTTTGTGTGGCCACCATTATTTTCCAGCACTGCCTTAACCCTCTTGGGTATGGAGATCACCAGAGCTTCACAGGTTGCCACTGGAGTTCTCTTCCACTCCTCCATGATGACATCACAGAGCTGGTGGATGTTAGAGACCTTGCGCTCCTCCACCTTCCATTTGAGGATGCCCCACAGATGCTCAATAGGGTTTAGGTCTGGAGACATGCTTAGCCAGTCCATCACCTTTACCCTCAGCTTCTTTAGCAAGGCAGTGGTCCTCTTGGAGGTGTGTTTGGGGTCGTTATCATGTTGGAATACTGCCCTGCGGCCCAGTCTCCGAAGGGAGGGGATCATGCTCTGCTTCAGTATGTCACAGTACATGTTGGCATTCATGGTTCCCTCAATGAACTGTAGCTCCCCAGTGCCAGCAGCACTCATGAAGCCCCAGACCATGACACTCCCACCACCATGCTTGACTGTAGGCAAGACACACTTGTCTTTGTACTCCTCTCCTGGTTGCCCCCACACACGCTTGACACCATCTGAACCAACTAAGTTTATCTTGGTCTCATCAGACCACAGGACGTGATTCCAGTAATCCATGTCCTTAGTCTGCTTGTCTTCAGCAAACTGTTTGCGGGCTTTCTTGTGCATCATCTTTAGAAGAGGCTTCCTTCTGGGACGACAGCCATGCAGACCAATCTGATGAAGTGTGTGGCGTATGGTCTGAGCACTGACAGGCTGACCTCCCCTCCCTTCAATCCCTGCAGCAATGCTGGCAGCACTCATACATCTATTTCCCAAAGACAACCTCTGGATATGATGCTGAACACGTGCACTCAACTTCCTTGGTCAACCATGGTGAGGCCTGTTCTGAGTAGA
Source organism: Aquarana catesbeiana (assembly GCF_042186555.1). Lineage (NCBI taxonomy): Eukaryota > Metazoa > Chordata > Amphibia > Anura > Ranidae > Aquarana > Aquarana catesbeiana. Next base: position 56,668,051 of record NC_133324.1, on the reverse strand, counting down.
ACCTGTCCTGTTAAACCGCTGTATGGTCTTGGCCACTGTGCTGCAGCTCAGGGTCTTGGCAATCTTCTTATAGCCTAGGGCAGTGATGGCGAACCTTGGCACCCCAGATGTTTTGGAACTACATTTCCCATGATGCTCATGCACTCTGCAGTGTAGTGGAGCATCATGGTAAATGTAGTTCCAAAACACCTGGGGTGCCAAGGTTTGCCATCACTGGCCTAGGCCATCTTTATGTAGAGCAACAATTCTTTTTTCAGAGCCTTTAGAGAGTTCTTTGCCATGAGGTACCATGTTGAACTTCTAGTGACCAGTATGAGGGAGTGAGAGCGATAGGATAACACCAAATTTAACACACCTGCTCCCCCATTCACACGAGACCTTGTAACACTAATGAGCCACGTGACACTGGGGAGGGAAAATGGCTAATTGGGCCCAATTTGGACATTTTCACTTAGGGGTGTACTCACTTTTGTTGCTAGCGGTTTAGACATTAATGGCTGTGTGTTGAGTTATTTTGAGGGGACAGCAAATTTATACTGTTATACAAGCTGTACACTCACTACTTTACATTGTAGCAAAGTGTCATTTCTTCAGTGTTGTCACATGAAAAGATAGAATAAAATATTTACAAAAATGTGAGGGGTGTACTCACTTTTGTGAGATACTGTACACACACAATATATATATATATATATATATATATATATACATATATATATATATTTATAATAAAATTAATAAAATAATAATACACACTATATTACCAAAAGTATTGGGACGCCTGCCTTTACACGCACATGCACTTTAATGACATCCCAATCTTAGTCCGTAGGGTTCAATATGGAGTTGGCCCACCCTTTGCAGCTATAACAGCTTCAACTCTTCTGGGAAGGCTGTCCACAAGGTTTAGGAGTGTGTCTATGGGAATGTTTGACCATTCTCCCAGAAGCGCATTTGTGAGGTCAGGCACTGATGTCAGACGAGAAGGTTCATCCCAAAGGTGTTCTATCGGGTTGAGGTCAGGACTCTGCAGGCCAGTCAGGTTCCTCCACCCCAAACGCATTTATCCATGTCTTTATGGACCTTGCTTTGTGCACTGGTCCAAATCGTTTAGGAGTGTCTCTATGGGAAGAAGCGCATTTGTGAGGTTGGACACCGATGTTAGACGAGAAGACCTGGCTTGCGGTCTCTGCTCTAATTCATCCCAAAAGTGTTCTGTCAGGTTGAGGTCAGGACTCTGTGCAGGCCAGTCAATTTCCTCCATCTCAAACTCGCTCATCCATGTCTTTATGGACCTTGCTTTGTGCACTGGTCCAAATCATTTGGTGGAGGGGGGATTATGGTGTGGGGTTGTTTTTCGGGGGTTGGGTTTGGCCCCATAGTTCCAGTGAAGGGAACTCTTAAAGCGTCAGCAAACCAAGACATTTTGGACAATTTCTTACACCCAACTTTGTGGGAACAGTTTGGGGATGGTCCCTTCCTGTTCCAACATGACTGCGCACCAGTGCACAAAGCAAGGTCCATAAAGACATGGATGAGCGAGTTTGGGGTGGACGAACTTAACTGGCCTGCACAGAGTCCTCACCTCAACCTGATAGTACACCTTTGGGCTAAATTAGAGTGGAGACTATGAGCCAGGCTTTCTCATCCACATCAGTGCCTGACCTCACAAATGCGCTTCTGGAAAAACGGTCAAACATTTCCATAGACACACTCCTAAACCTTGTGGACAGCCTTCCCAGAAGAGTTGAAGCTGTTATAGCTGCAAAGGGTGGGCCAAATCATTATTGAACCCTACAGACTAAACCTGGGATTCCATTAAATTGTATGTGCATGCAAAGGCAGGTGTCCCAATACTTTTGACAATATTCGGCATATACTACTACCACACCACCTTACGGGGGATTGACTCTTCTGGAGTAGTTCACATTTTCTAGCAAATTTAAGGAAAGAAAGATTACTGAAAGGGATTAAGTCCTTGATCTATCTGTACCTGCAATCTCCGGGTGGTGACAGGGTATCTTTACACACACTTAGTATTCCTTAAATGAATGTGCTCTGCCAACTGCAAGAACCTCGCTCTACCTGTGTGCAAGGAAAGAAAATCCGGGAGAGATGGGACACAGAGATCTTCTTCTGGGAGATACCCGGAGCTGAGCGTGTGCAGAGGAGCAAACGGCATCCATAACTGCTGACAATCCACGCACGTCCTCTCCTCTGCCAAAACAGCAGAACAGCCCCGGATTCCATTATCCACTCACTGCAGCCGGGACTTGGCTGAGGATCAGATTTGTTTTATCTTTGCTTCATTCCAGATCCAGAAAGAAACACGAGACGGCGAGCCGAACACTGCCAGAAATCTACCCACAGGGAGGATATGTCCACCTACACATCTCTATACTACCCATCCAACTACACACAAATCTCTATCCAACTCCACACACATCTCTATACCCATAAATCAATACTACCCTTCCAACTACACACACATCTTTATACTACCCTGTCTCAGAGGTCTCACCCTTCCCCGTCTCAGAGGTCTCACCCTTCCCCGTCTCAGAGGTCTCACCCTTCCCCGTCTCAGAGGTCTCACCCTTCCCCGTCTCAGAGGTCTCACCCTTCCCCGTCTCAGAGGTCTCACCTTCCCCAGCTCAGAGGTCTCACCTTCCCCATCTCAGAGGTCTCACCCTTCCCCGACTCAGAGGTCTCACCCTTCCCCGACTCAGAGGTCTCACCCTTCCCCGTCTCAGAGGTCTCACCTTCCCCGTCTGAGAGGTCTCACCTCAACCGTCTGAGGTCTCACCCTTCCCCGTCTCAGAGGTCTCACCTTCCCCGTCTCAGAGGTCTCACCCTTCCCCGTCTGAGGTCTCACCCTTCCCCGTCTCAGAGGTCTCACCTTCCCCGTCTCAGAGGTCTCACTCTTCCCCGTCTCAGAGGTCTCACCTTCCCCGTCTCAGAGGTCTCACCTTCCCCGTCTCAGAGGTCTCACCCTTCCCCGTCTCAGAGGTCTCACCCTTCCCCGTCTCAGAGGTCTCACCTTCCCCGTCTCAGAGGTCTCACCTTCCCCGTCTCAAAGGTCTCACCCTTCCCCGTCTCAGAGGTCTCACCCTTCCCCGTCTCAGAGGTCTCACCCTTCCCCGTCTCAGAGGTCTCACCCTTCCCCGTCTCAGAGGTCTCACCCTTCCCCGTCTCAGAGGTCTCACCCTTCCCCGTCTCAGAGGTCTCACCCTTCCCCGTCTCAGAGGTCTCACCCTTCCCCGTCTCAGAGGTCTCACCTTCCCCGTCTCAGAGGTCTCACCCTTCCCCGTCTCAGAGGTCTCACCTTCCCCGTCTCAGAGGTCTCACCTTCCCCGTCTGAGGTCTCACCCTTCCCCGTCTCAGAGGTCTCACCTTCCCCGTCTCAGAGGTCTCACCTTCCCCGTCTCAGAGGTCTCACCCTTCCCCGTCTCAGAGGTCTCACCCTTCCCCGTCTCAGAGGTCTCACCCTTCCCCGTCTCAGAGGTCTCACCCTTCCCCGTCTCAGAGGTCTCACCCTTCCCCGTCTCAGAGGTCTCACCCTTCCCCGTCTCAGAGGTCTCACCCTTCCCCGTCTCAGAGGTCTCACCCTTCCCCGTCTCAGAGGTCTCACCCTTCCCCGTCTCAGAGGTCTCACCTTCCCCGTCTCAGAGGTCTCACCCTTCCCCGTCTCAGAGGTCTCACCTTCCCCGTCACAGAGGTCTCACCTTCCCCGTCTCAGAGGTCTCACCTTTTCTGTCTCAGAGGTCTCACCTTTTCTGTCTCTGAGTTCTCAGCTTCCCCAACTCAGAGGTTTCAAGGTCTCACCTTCTCCGTCTTCCAGGCAGGAAAAGCCCACTGAGACATTTTACAGATCCAGAGGAAAAGGTGACGGAATTCCCATGTAACCCTCCACCTGTCCTTTACTCAGTCCCACAGCCTGAGCTTCCCTATTGGTTGTTTAATGGTATAGGTGGCTTCAATGACCAATAAGAAAGCTCTGGAGGCAGGAGGGGCTGAGCCAAGATCAATTTTTACAGGAAAACTTAGGATCCCAAAATGTGTATAAAAAGCTGCAAAAATTCAAATACAGCCCGCCTTATATCCGGACTGGAGGACATCCAGCACCATCTGGCCCTTTCGATCATGGAGGTTCAGCATCACAAGTGGACGTTGCCTAGGGTGGTCTGCATCCATGGAACGCTCATTCCTCCAGACCGACACCCATCCAGCAAGGCATTTTGATATTTGCATAACTCCTCCCTAGAGCCAGCCCATTGCCTGTATCAGGTCAGAGGGATCCTGAAAGGAGTATTGAGGCAGGGCGTTATGTTTTCTGGAAGCTATGTACAGCACCCTGCCACCAGCCATCATCTGCCTGCGTTGCATAGAGAAGCACAGAGACCCAGTGACCACACTAGATGTCCTCAGTTTGATGGCCAACCTCATTCAATCCACTTCTTCTGAGCCCAGGTCATTCGGGGCCCGTACAAATGTAAACGCACGCGGTGGGGCACCTACGCCTAAAAACGTTGATCGCGATACACATGTTATATATCGCCACACACACTGGAATGAGAGCAAAATAGCACGTAAAACTAAACGGATGACCTATAGGGGGGTTTTAAAGCAGCGCCTATGGAAAATAAAGGGGACTGAAGTTGTGTCGCCACTTTACAGACGCGCGTAAATTTAAGGTCTGACATGTTGGGTATCTATTTACTCGGTGAAAGCTCGTCTTATATATTGTATCAAAAAATTGGGTGATTTATTGTGATTTTGTGCCTCCTAAAATTAACTTTTTAATGTGTTTTTATTCCCGAAATTTTATGTTTCCTAGAGCTTTGCTGTAATATCCTGTGACATTTTGCTCTAAAAGCTACTTAACCCATTTGTTGTGCATAGTGCAGCCCAATGAAATGAGTGGGCTGCCCTATGTCTGTAGCGTAAAAATGCGCACAAGAAAAAAAAAAGTAAATAGGCTGCCACTCGTGCACACGTTCGTGAGACGCTCAGGTGCAAACCTATCCTAAAGCCGGCCAAAAATGGATCGAAATTTGGCAGGTTCAGCAGGGACTAGCTGAATTTCGATCCATGAATGAACACTACGGATCGACTTCTGTACAACCGCCCTGTCAGACTTTCCAGGCTCGATCGGCGCTGCAGCCTATAGTTTTTGGTGATTCTAAAATTGGTTGTATGGTCTGATTGTAGCGTGCATGGTGACCCCAATATGTCTAAATGGACTGACGAAGGGGCTTCTCCCATGATAGATCCCAGCTTTTGAGGTTGATACATTGCAATCCCTGAAGCTTTATTCCGGAGCCTTGGGGCGTCTGCTGTCACCTGCCAGCGCTGCACTATTCAGCATAGCATCGCTCACCTGAAACCAACGCGGCACACCGCAGAGCGGAACCCGTGGACAGATGTGGAAATGTTGGTGTACAGAGGTAATCAGGCGTATCGTGTTCATCCAAGAACTCCCATCCTCTCCCCATTCATTCCAGATAGAAGAGGACCTGCTGCACACTCAGAATCTTACACCTGACCCCAGCACAGCGTGGCAGGTTACAGCCCTTGGTGTACAGCGAGGAGGAACAGCTACCAACCACAAGAAACACACCGGAGGGACCCCACGTGAGCAAAGATCATGGTGTGCGCCGTGGCCCCCCCATAGTCACTATTCTCTCCATCATTACCCCCTAGGTTCACATCTATGCAGCTGCGGTTGATGCGTTTTACCGGTGCGTTTTGAGTTTTTAAACCTGCGTTTTTGCGTGCAGTTTTAATGTATTTTTTTTTTCTCCATAACAAAACGGTGAATAGCTGGTTGTTAAGGAGCAGGCTGGGAAGCCAGCCACTGCATCCTTAACAACAGATGAGACATCAGCTGTCAGCAGGGTGGTGGTGATGATGAAGATGTGATTGTGCAGAGTGTGCAGTAGCTGTGTTCTCCCTCCTGAGGGGGGGATGATGATGTTGATGATGGTGGTGATGATGATGATGATGATGATGATGTGATTTTGCAGAGTGTGCAGTAGCTGCGTTCTCCTTCCTGGGGGTGGGGGTGATGGTGGTGGTAATGGTGGGGATGATGATGATGGTGATGATGAAGATGTGATTTTGCAGAGTGTGCAGTAGCTGTGTTCTCCTTTCTGGGGGGGGGGGGGGGGGAGTGATGGTGGTGGGGATGATGATGGTGGTGATGATGATGAAGATGTGATTTTGCAGAGTGTGCAGTAGTTGTGTTCTCCTTCCTGAGGGTGGGGGGGGATGGTGATGATGATGGTGGTGATGATGAAGATGTGGTTTTGCAGAGTGTGCAGTAGCTGTGTTCTCCTTTCTGCGGGTGGAGGAGGATGATGGTGGTGGTGGGGATGATGATGGTGGTGATGATGAAGATGTGATTTTGAAGAGTGTGCAGTAGCTGTGTTCTCCTTTCTGGGGGGGGGGGGAGTGATGGTGGTGGGGATGATGATGGTGGTGATGATGATGAAGATGTGATTTTGCAGAGTGTGCAGTAGTTGTGTTCTCCTTCCTGAGGGTGGGGGGGGATGGTGATGATGATGGTGGTGATGATGAAGATGTGGTTTTGCAGAGTGTGCAGTAGCTGTGTTCTCCTTTCTGCGGGTGGGGGAGGATGATGGTGGTGGTGGGGATGATGATGGTGGTGATGATGAAGATGTGATTTTGAAGAGTGTGCAGTAGTTGCGTTCTCCTTCCTGGGGGTGGGGGGGATGATGGTGGTGATGATGATGATGAGATTTTGCAGAGTGTGCAGTAGCTGTGTTCTCCCTCCTGAGGGGGGGATGATGATGTTGATGATGGTGGTGATGATGGTGATGGTGATGATGATGATGTGATTTTGCAGAGTGTGCAGTAGCTGCGTTCTCCTTCCTGGGGGTGGGGGTGATGGTGGTGGTAATGGTGGGGATGATGATGATGGTGATGATGAAGATGTGATTTTGCAGAGTGTGCAGTAGCTGTGTTCTCCTTTCTGGGGGGGGGGGGGGAGTGATGGTGGTGGGGATGATGATGGTGGTGATGATGATGAAGATGTGATTTTGCAGAGTGTGCAGTAGTTGTGTTCTCCTTCCTGAGGGTGGGGGGGGATGGTGATGATGATGGTGGTGATGATGAAGATGTGGTTTTGCAGAGTGTGCAGTAGCTGTGTTCTCCTTTCTGCGGGTGGGGGAGGATGATGGTGGTGGTGGGGATGATGATGGTGGTGATGATGAAGATGTGATTTTGAAGAGTGTGCAGTAGTTGCGTTCTCCTTCCTGGGGGTGGGGGGGATGATGGTGGTGATGATGATGATGAGATTTTGCAGAGTGTGCAGTAGCTGTGTTCTCCCTCCTGAGGGGGGGATGATGATGATGGTGTTGATGATGGTGGTGGTGGTGATGATGATTATGGTGGTGTGAGTGGTGATGGTAATGATGATGTGGTTTTGCAGAGTGTGCAGTAGCTGTGTTCTCCTTTCTGGGGGTGGGGGAGGATGATGGTGGTGGTGGGGATGATGATGGTGGTGATGATGAAGATATGATTTTGAAGAGTGTGCAGTAGTTGCGTTCTCCTTCCTGGGGGTGGGGGGGATGATGGTGGTGATGATGATGATGAGATTTTGCAGAGTGTGCAGTAGCTGTGTTCTCCCTCCTGAGGGGGGGGATGATGATGATGGTGTTGATGATGGTGGTGATGATGATTATGGTGGTGTGAGTGGTGATGGTAATGATGATGTGATTTTGCAGAGTGTGCAGTAGCTGTGTTCTCCTTTCTGGGGGTGGGGGGGGGATGATGGTGGTGGTGGTGGGGATGATGATGGTGGTGATGATGAAGATGTGATTTTGAAGAGTGTGCAGTAGTTGCGTTCTCCTTCCTGGGGGTGGGGGGGATGGTGGTGGTGATGATGGTGGTGATGATGAAGATGTGAGATTTTTCAGAGTGTGCAGTAACTGCGTTCTCCTTCCTGGGGGTGGGGGATGATGATGATGAGATTTTGCAGAGTGTGCAGTAGCTGTGTTCTCCCTCCTGAGGGGGGGGGGGGGTGATGATGATGGTGTTGATGATGGTGGTGGTGGTGATGATGATTATGGTGGTGTGAGTGGTGATGGTAATGATGATGTGATTTTGCAGAGTGTGCAGTAGCTGTGTTCTTCTTCCTGGGGGTGGGGGGATGATGATGGTGGTGATGATGAAGATGTGATTTAGCAGAGTGTGCAGTAGCTGCGTTCTCCTTCGTGGAGGTGGGGGATGATGATGATGCTGGTGGTGATGCTGGTGATGTTGGTGATGAAGATGTGATTTTGCAGAGTGTGCAGTAGCTGTGTTCTCCTTTCTGGGGGTGGGGGGGATGATGGTGGTGGTGGTGGGGATGATGATGGTGGTGATGATGAAGATGTGATTTTGAAGAGTGTGCAGTAGTTGTGTTCTCCTTTCTGGGGGTGGGGGGGATGGTGGTGGTGATGATGAAGATGTGGTTTTGCAGAGTGTGCAGTAGCTGCGTTCTCCTTCCTGGGGGTGGGGGGGATGGTGGTGGTGATGATGGTGGTGATGATGATGTGATTTTGAAGAGTGTGCAGTAATTGCGTTCTTCTTCCTGGGGATGGGGGGGATGGTGGTGATGATGAAGATGTGATTTTGCAGAGTGTGCAGTAGCTGCGTTCTCCTTCCTGGGGGTGGGGGGGATGATGATGATGGTGGTGGTGGTGATGATGGTGGTGATGATGAAGATGTGATTTTGCAGAGTGTGCAGTAGCTGCGTTCTCCTTCCTGGGGGTGGGGGGGATGATGATGATGGTGGTGGTGGTGATGATGGTGGTGATGATGAAGATGCGGTTTTGCAGAGTGTGCGGTAGCTGCGTTCTCCTTCCTTGGGGTGGGGGGAATGATGGTGAGGATGATGATGGTGGTGATGATGAAGATGTGGTTTTGCAGAGTGTGCAGTAGCTGCATTCTCCTTCCTGGGGGTGGGGGGGATAATTCCCAATGACGGAGCCTTCCTCTCTTATCAGTCATCGGGGTAACTCCTGTGTGTGGCTGAGCACACTCACTGCCATCCCTGATAACATCTGTTCAGCTGACGTTTGTGGATATTTTTAAACACACAACAAGGGGGTTTCCTTATCAGTTTCCTCTTCTGATTACATAAAGTTCCTAAGAGTGGCTCCGGTCACTTCCTACAGCACCATTGCTGATCCTTATTTTAGTTTGTTCTACATCAAAACAACTGGGAAAAAACAAACCCCACACATGATCAGTAAACCAACTAGAGCTACGCAGGCAAATCTTAGTACCTCACTTGCGATATCGATTATTTGTTACATGGATGGAACGATTGGCTTGAGGTGGTGCATGTAGGAGCAATGAAAGCTGGTTCCTCTCTCATCGACATGCTCATGAAATATTTACATAAACCTTTCCATTTTCATAACACACCTTATTTTATATCCAGTGATGTCATTACTAGGTGTCTGTGCTTCTCTATGCAATGCAGGCAGATCATGGCTGGTTGGAGCAGCTGGGTATGGTGCTGTACATAGCTTCCTGAAAACATCACACCACCCTGCTTCTGTACTCCTCTCAAGAGTTCTGCACAGTGGGCTAACTCTTGGGAGGAGTTATGCAAATATCAAAATGCCTTCATGGGGTTGGTTGTCAATATTGAGGGGTGGGCGGTTCCTAGGCAGGCAGGTTACCCTAGGTCAGTGATGGCGAACCTTGGCACCCCAGATGTTTTGGAACTACATTTCCCATGATGCTCATGCATTCTGCAGTGTATTTGAGCATTATGGGAAATGTAGTTCCAAAAAACATCTGGGGTGCCAAGGTTCGCCATCACTGACCTAGGTAAGCTCCACATGTGATGTTGAGCCTACAGAACTGAAATCCAATTAATGAAAGGTGGAGGGCGAGGTACAGTCAGGCTGGGAAGAAAAGGGCTAGATGATGCTGGGCGTTCTCCAGCCAGGAAACGAGGTGTGCTCTGACTTGCCACAGTGTCTAGTGCACACTGTGAGAAGTTCACAGTGTGCAGTGAAATCAGAGTGAGGGATTTCAGCACAGGAGAGGAGCCTGTACAACTGTGCAAGACTGAAGGAAAGGTTAGACTCTGACAGATGGTCTAACCTTCTCACCACACAAACATTTCCATCGCTATATAAATACTTGCAATAAAATAAACAAATGATACTAAATGTTAGATTAGAGCTACAATGGAAATGTTAATAGCTCAGTCACCCCACTAAAATAGCCGTCAATTATTAGCTAACAGTACGACTGATCACATAACAGATGTAACAAATGGCTCCCTGTGGTGTGAGCTACACAAGTAGCATGTGTGATTGCACAGTCCTTCACCCCAGTGTGATTAATGGATATAGTACACTGGGCTTGCGTAGCTAACCCCACAGGGAGCCATTTGTTCCATCTGTTTAGCGTCAGATCACTACTCCTTGTGATAAATCACTGTAATCCCTTCTCACCATGACCTGGATGGGTATACTAACTGGTTAAGTCCCAAGCCCCACTCCACAGACACCATGGTTCCCATACAATGCACTGATGAAGGCCAACAAGCCTGGAAAAAATGTCTCTACAATATTAGGCTATATTTGCACTGTACACCAGCAGGTCTGAATGTACAGTTGGCCATTGGGTCGCTGGTCGGAGGGCTTTTTGATTGATTTTGTTGCCTTTTATCATAACCTGTTTGGGTATACTGTCGTGTTGGGTCCCAAGCCCTACTCCATAGACACCATGGTTTCCATACACTGAATTGATGATGGCCAACAAGCCTGGAATAATTGTCTCTACAAAATCAGGCTATATTTACACTATATAAAAGTGGTTATGGATGTACAGTTGGCCTTTGGGGCACTGGTAGGAGGGCTTTTTGATTGCTTTAGACCCTTCTCACTGTAACCTGTATGGATTTACTGTGTTGTTGGGTCCCAAGCCCTACTCCATAGACACCATGGATTCTGTACACTGGATTGATAATGGCCAATAAGCCTGGAATAATTGGCTCTATAACATTAGGTACACCAGCAGGCCTGAGTGTACAGTTGGGCGCTGGTTGGTGGCCTTTTTGGTTCCTTTACTTTCTTACCATCATAACCTTTATGGGCAAAGTGTTGTGTTGGGTCCCAGGCCCTACTCCATAGAAGCCAGGGTTTCCATACACTACATTGATGATGGCCAACAAGCCTGGTGTATATGGCTTTTTAATACTAGGCTATATTTGCACTATACACCAGCGGGTCTGAATGAACAGTTGGCCATTGGGGTGCTGGTTGGAGGTCTTTCCGATTGCTTCAGTTCTTTTGCATCATGACCTATATGGGTATACTGTCTTGTTGGACCCCAAGCCCTACTCCATAAAAGCCATGGTTTTAATTCAAGCCCGGAATAAATGGCTCTACAATATTAGGTTATAATTGCACTATACACCAGCAGGTCTGAATGTACAGTTGGCTATCGGGGTGCTGGTTGGGGGGCTTTTTCATAGCTTTATAACATTAGGCTATATTTGCACTAAACACCAGCAGTTATAGATGTACAGATGGCCATGGGCGCACTGGTTGGAGGGCTTTTTAATTGATTTAGTTCCATAACCTGTAGGGTATCAGTCTTGTAGCCTTCTTGGAACAGAACAACATATTCACTTGTCTGAAGCCATGGTTTCCAAATATCCAGTGACTGGAAACCATGGCTTCTACAGAGTATGACCTTGGGACCCAGCACACTGATTCGGCTGGAGGATCTTTTGGTTCCTTTAGTTTCTTCCCAGCATAACCTGTATGGTTATATCATCTTGTTGGTACCCAAACCCTACCCTATAGAAGCCACGGTTTCAATAAAAGGTACTGATGATGGTGAACAAGTCTGAAACATCTGCAATTTGGAATATATGGCTTAATACAGTTGGGCTGTATCTGCATAAAAAGCAATGGTTTTTATGGCTCCGCTCTACTGGCCTGTGATGAGGAACATTCCTCTTATTTTTTAGATGTGAGATGGAATGACACATGTGAACACCTTCTGCTCTAAGAAGCTTTTACTGTAATATGTAGGGCTACTGAGGGCTTTCCGATTGCTTTAGTCTTGTTGGTACCCAAGTAGGGATAAGGTCGAGTCCGAACCCACCCGAGCTTTTCCGCTGGGAAACGGTCAGCCAATCATAGACAGCAGAAGTAATCCCTACCCCACAGCCTCATGTATGCAGGGGGCATGGGAAATGCCCCTATGATTGGCTGTCAACTTTGAACAGAGACAGAAAAAGTCTGAGAGCTGCTCCCTAACATGAGACACCTCCATCCCTATATTGCGCAAACTTTGACAGCTTCCCAGCGGGAAAACACAGGCGGGTTCAGACAAGTGTCCAAACCTACCCGAGTTCATCACTGGTCCTAAGCTGTACTCCATAGAAGCCATGGTTTCCAAGCAATGCACTGATGATGGTCAACAAGCATGAAACAGTTGTATGGTGATATGGTCTCGATTAGTGATCACTAATGAATTTGGTAACAAGAGGTAGCTACTAAAAATCAATCCCGGACTTTACACTGAAGGATTTAAAAAGCTATTAAAATGTCTGTGTGCAAGGGGCCTTAAATCTCTTTTTGCTCTGTATAGTCTGATACATGCTTCCCGCTGCAAAATGACTGTGCTCTACAAGTCTACAACTACTGTACTCATAAAAAATAAATAAATATATATCATGACCAAAAAGACTGCTAAGAAAAAAATATGTCTCTCTCTGGATTCCATCCTCTCCAAACCTTCCAAGATGAGCGGAGAGATTGCGAATTAATCGAAGATAATCTCTATCAACGCATGCAACACACAAACCGCACTGCGCCTCAGCACGGGGGGGACCTGTAAAAATGGTTGTTGATGTTAACGGTGAGGCTTCCTCAGGATACAAAGCACTGACGCCGGGCGGGTGGGGGGTGGGGGGGACGACCAGAAATTTCCCAAGACTTTCACTTTCATGTGTAACAGCTTGAGACCAGCTGTGCGTTTTACTGGAACATAAGCTGCGAGGGGGAGTTTACAGAAAGCGGGCTTTGTGGTTTGTGTAACCTGCATTTGGGGTCAGCTTGTACAGTAACCAAGTCATGTCATATTATTTCCGGAGAGAATAGAAAACATGAGAGGCAGGTGACTCCCCTACAGGTCACAGCCAAATTCCTCTGCACTGAATTACAGAAAACACTTGGCTTATTTGTAGAGCGGAGCAAAGGGGTCCGGTATAAAAGTATCAAACGCAATCAAAATAAGAGGGAGGCGTAAAAAAAATGTTCCATTGTGTAAAAAATATACCATGGTGCAGACACTACCAAACAATAACTAGTAACCATTTGGGTCTCGTGCACAAGGGTGAGCTAATTTATGCAAGGTGTGTACGGACAGTTTTTATGGGCTCTTATTTTTGTTTATAATCTCCCCCGGGACTTGAATAAATCATTGACTAGGCTGTGGCAATTGTCGACCTTGGTCATTCTGCGCCACCATGAATGACTGAAGACCAAAATGAAGGCCAAAGTCACTCTGTACAGTCTTTCCTGCGAAAGAAGGCCAAGGTAATTCCACTGCCATCATGAAGGCCTGAAGGTTGACAGAAGACAAAGGTCATCCTGCGCCTTTGGCGCCACCACCATGAATGACAGAAGGCCAAGATCTTCCTGCACCTGTGCTGCCACCACCATGAATAACAGAAGGCCCATGTCATCCTTCGCCTGTGCCGCCACCGCTATGAAAAACAGAAGGCCAAGCTCATCCTGCGCCTATGCCGCCACCACCACCACCATAAATGACAGAAGTCCAAGGTCATTTTGCACCTGTGCTGCCATCACCATGAATGACTTAAAGGCCAAGGTCATTCTGTGCCTGCCTGTGCATCCACCACCATGAATGACAGAAGGCCGAGGTCATTCTGTGCCTGTGCGTCCACCACCATGAATGACAGAAGGCCAAGGTCATCCTGCGCCTGTGCCGCACCACCATGAATGACAGAAAGCCAAGGTCATTTTACGCTTGTACTGCCACCACCATAAATGACTGAAGAAGGTCATTCTATGCCTGTGTATCCATCACCATGAATGACAGAAAACCAAGGTCATTCTGCGCCTGTGCATTCACCGCCATGCATGACAGAAGGCCAAGGTCATCCTGCGCCTGTGCTGTCACTGCCATGAATGACTGAAGGCCAAGGTCATACTGTGCCTGGGCTTCCATGGCCATGAATGACTGAAGGCCAAGGTCATTCTATGAAGGCCGAGGTCAATTCAGCTTGCGCCGCTGTCATTATGAATGACTGAAGGCCAAGGTCATCCTACACCTGCACTGTCACCGCCATTAATGACAGAAGGCCAAGGTCAGTCTGTGCCTGGGCTACCATGGGCATGAGTGACCAAACTCAACATACTGCACCTGCGCTGCCACCACTGGTGTGAACTACGCCATTGAAAACCATTTTTAAAAGTAACCTACTTTCTATGTGTTTTTGGATGCAGAAAAAAAAAAAAAAAAGGACTGGAACGCAGGTGTGAACTAGCCCTTAGGGGGGGGGGGGGGGAATCAGTGCTAGCAAATAAGATCATTGGGGAAGGGTTAGAACCTCTGCCAGATTTTTATTGTTGTCTGGTAGTCACCCTCTTTATTTCCTGGTGAATCTTCAAACACAGATCACATGTTCCGGTGAAAAGAAAATACTTCCTCCGACTTCCTGTTGCACCTCTAAGTGAAGTGAAACCTTCACAGTGAAAAGGGGGAGGTGGGGGGTTCCTTTAAAATCTATTTAAACGCTGACATACTCTTTAACCTCTTCAGTCCCAGGAGATTTACCCCCCAGCATGACCAGGCCATTTTTTTTGCGATACGGCACTGCGTTACTTTAACTGATACTTGCGCGGTCGTGCGATGTTGTAACCAAATAAAACTGACGTCCTTTTTTCCCACAAATAGAGCTTTCTTTTGGTGGTATTTGATCCTCTGCAGTTTTTATTTTTTGCGCTATAAACAAAAAAAAAAGAGCGACAATTTTGAAAAAAAACATTTTTTTTAAACAAATGGAAGGCAACACATTAATAATAATAAAAAAAAATGTATTATTATTTATTATTAATTTGTTCCATTCCACTTGTCTAGATGCAGCATTCGTTATTTCAGATAATTCGTAACTTCGGATAAATTCGTATTCGTTACGATCACCAGAAGCCAAATTTGAAAGGAAATCCCAATACCTATCATTTAATAGTTAGTTATTATTAGTTAGTTAGCTAATTTTTAGAATTTTCGCTTTTTTTTTTCTTTTAGTTTTTGTTTTGTGTGTGTTTTTTTTTTTTTGTTTTTTTGTTTTTTGGGGGTGGGTGCATGCTAGAAGTAAGATTATGTATCTGGAATAAAATGTATGGATAAATGTATAACTTGTACTGCTATGAAAAGAATAAAAAAAAGTACTGAATCAAAAAAATTTTTTTTAGAATTTTCGGATTTTGTTCTTATTTTCGAATTTACTAATTTTCTAATTTACGAATTTACAAATTGCGATCATAACGAATGTATATACCAAAACCACAGCAGTAGTAAAATTGCGCTTGCTCCAAAATGGTAAGCCGCTAACACCGCAAACAGAATAATTGCCAAATGAATCAATAGAAACCAAAACGTGTAGCGCTAAGTGAAAAATACACCTTCAAATTAATAAGGTGAGGAGCTAATGCTCTAAATATAATTTAACCAAAAAAAGAAAGAAGAACACAGAAACAATGTCCATCACTGGAAAAAAAAATTTTGAAATATAAATAAAAATAAAAGTCCGTGTACATAGAGACTCTACTAATCACCACTTGTGGGTGGTGTATATAGTACCATCACCAGCATATAATCATAAAAGTCTTAAAAAGATAATGCACAGCTGGTTCCTAAGTAGTCCCACGTATATATGTTGAATAGTGCGTGGAAGGACCAACTATATAACTTCACACCACAGTGTCTTGAAAAAAGTGCACTTCCCTGAACCAATGAAAAATGGGGGCTTACCGGAGGGTTTGGACCCAAGACAGTGTATACTGTGAGGGTCAAACCGGCTTTTATTGCTCACTGGCAATGGGAGGAAGACCTTGACAGCCTGAAGATGAAGGGATCACAGGGGGCCTCAAAGACGTATCTTCTCCAAATAAAACCATGGATCTCCCCACATATGGCTCATACAGGATAGAAAAAGGGCCACATAGTGTGATACCGTAAACAACGTATTTTATTGTAAAAAGAAATACACTTACATTTTAAAATGATAAAAAGCGCTTGTACATAAAAAGAAGGCGGCAGTGGAGTCCTCCCGACGAATGACCCGAAAAACGAAAAGTAAAAAAAAACGAATGTAGCGAAAACGAAGCTATACTAAAAGAAAAAAAAAAGAAGAAAAGACATTTCGGCTAAAGTTGGGCTTTAAAACCCGCCAAGCCAGTCAAATGGAAACTTTTTGTCCCACACACACTGCACATCACTAAAAAAAAAAAATAATAAAAAAAAAAAATCAGTTGCCGAGGATCCGGTTGTAAACTACATTAAACACATTTCTATACTAAACAATGCAACACGTCACTCTGCACTGTAATCCCCAAACTGAAGTTTCATCTGCTAATAATTTGTCTCCCCTCCTCCATCAAAATGCAAAATAATTAAAAAACGTTTTCATTACATTACTTATTTTTGACTCAGTGACATCATCACTGGGTCTCTGTGCTTCTCTATGCAATGCATGCAGCTCCTGGCTAGTGGGTGGAGCCTCGTTACTCCTCTCAAGACTCTTCAGCCCTGATGCAACCAGTGGGCTGGACACTGGGAGGAGTTATGCAAATATGAGAATACCTTGACGGGTGGGATGTCAGTGTGGAGGAGTGGGGGCGGTCCTAGGCAGGCTGTATTTGCAGAGGTAACGCCCACACGTGATGCTGATCTTTCGTGATTGAAGAAACTGAATGCAAGAGGCACCCCGGAGAGGAAAGGAGGAGGGCTTTATGTGACTTGCCACAGCTTCTAAGTAGATATTCGTTTCAAATTAGTTTAATGAATCTCGACAAATTCGTTAATTCGGAAATATCCGAATTAACGAAAAACCGTTTAACAAATTTTCCCTAAAGATTGGTAAATCCGTAAATTCAAAATGCGAAAATCCGAAAATGTGGAACTCTGAAATAATAACTAACTAATAATAACTATTAAATGATAGGTATTAGAATTTCCTTTCAAATTTGGGTGTTAGTGAAGGTAATGAATACGAATTATCCGAAATAATGAATGCCGCATCTAAACGAATGGAACATAACAAATTAATAATAATAAAAAACTTTTTATTATTATTATTATTTATTATTAATTTGTTATGTTCCATTCATTTAGATGTGGCATTCATTATTTCGGATAATTCGTATCTTCGGATAAATTCGTATTCATTACCTTCACTAACACCCAAATTTGAAAGGAAATTCCAATACCTATAATTTAATAGTTATTATTAGTTAGTTATTCTTTAGAATTTTCGGATTTTCTTTTCTTATTTAGGATTTTCGAATTTCCAAATTGCGATCATAACGAATGACCCGAAAAACAACAAAAAAACAACAAAAAAACAAACAAAAAAACAAACAAATGAAACGAAAATGAACACATTTTTTGGCAGTGCACAGGTCTACTTCTAAGGACTGGTAGGCAGCAATATATTATTGGAAGAACTGAGATCCAATGAATGAAAGGGGGTGGAGCCAAGGGCAGTCATGCTGGGGAGGAAAGCCCTAGATTAGCGTTGTACCAATACCAGTGCTGAGTACTAATACTCCGATACTAAGGTTGGACTCACACTGGTGCGATGAGAAAACATTGTCTATGATTACTGTGCAGATCACATGCGATGTCTGTGCGATCCTAACTCAGCCATACAAACTGTATGACTGAAATCGCATCGCTTTTGCCCCCAAATGGTGCAGGACCCTTTTTTTTTGGTCCGCACTGGAATCGGATCAAGTGAGTGTTCACACCTATGCGATCCGATTCCTGCACCATTTGACAGTTCACAGTGCGAACCGATTTGGGGGTGTCATTAACTTTACATTGACACCCGCAGCGGTTCGCAGATGTCAGTGTGAACCACCGGCGAGTGAAATGCGATGCGGGAACCGCCACTGGAATCACGCTGGTTCCCGCATCGCATATGTGTGTGAACCGTGAGTTAAAACTGAGATTCCACCGAGACCTGCATTGACTTCTGTAAAATAAAGCTGCAATGAAATCGGAGGTCCAAATCGCACCAATCTGTGATTTTGAAATCGCACTGCCGTGAACCAGGGCTTATAGTTCTTCTGCAGCTTTCAAACTGCGCTGAAGTAGCGCGATTTCAAAGCTACAGTTCTTCATAAATAATAACCTCTTGGCGCCGGCTGTACGCAAAAATATGTGGCCTCTCGGCAGGTGGGCCTTGGCGCCGAGCGGCCGCATATTTGTGGAAATTAGTGCAAAATCAGCTGTGCCAAGAGCATGCGCCCTGTAACGGAAAGCTCCCGATCGCTACTGAGGATCATGTGAACGACATGACAGCCAATCACGGTGGTCATATGATCATGAGCTAATCACAGTGGTCATATGATCATAAGCCAATCACGGTGATCATAAGCCAATCACGGTGGTCATATGATCATAAGCCAATCACAGTGGTCATAGGATCATAAGCCAATCACAGTGGTCATAGGATCATAAGCCAATCACAGTGGTCATAGGATCATAAGCCAATCACAGTGATCATAAGCCAGTCACGGTGGTCATAGGATCATAAGCCAATCACAGTGGTCATAGGATCATAAGCCAATCACAGTGGTCATAGGATCATAAGCCAATCACAGTGATCATAAGCCAGTCATGGTGGTCATAGGATCATAAGCCAATCACAGTGGTCATAGGATCATAAGCCAATCACAGTGGTCATGGGATCATAAGCCAATCAGGGTGATCATAAACCAATCAGGGTGATCATAAGCCAATCAGGGTGATCATAAGCCAATCACAGTGGTCATATAATCATAAGCCAGTCACGGTGGTCATATGATCATAACCCAGTCACGGTGGTCATATGATCATAAGCCAATCACAGTGGTCATATGATCATAAGCCAATCACAGTGGTCATAGGATCATAAGCCAATCACAGTGATCATAAGCCAGTCATGGTGGTCATATGATCATAAGCCAATTACGGTGGTCATATGATCATAAGCCAATCACAGTGGTCATATGATCATAAGCCAATCACAGTGGTCATATGATCATAAGCCAATCACGGTGATCATAAGCCAATCACGGTGGTCATATAATCATGATCCAATCATGGTGGTCATATGATCATAAGCCAATCACGGTGGTCCTATGATCATAAACCCCGCCCCAGCCTTCCAGCATCCTAAACACCTTAAAGGGCTGGGAGGCTCCGCCTCCAGGGGGTTAAAGAAACGGTAAACATTTTTAAATACGTTTAAAAAAAAAACAAAAAACTGTTACAACACTAAACTAGGTACCAATAATTGGTATCGGTGAGTACTTGAGAAAAAGTACCGGTACTCGGTCTTATAAAACTGGTATCCCTACACTAGATAATGCCGGATGTCCTCCACCCAGGAAACTATGTCGACTTGCTGCAGCTTCTAATACACATTGTGAGAAGCTCACAGCGTGCGGTACAATCAGAGTAACTAGGGAATGCACCAATTCGGGTATCGCTGCCGATACGGAGTATTATCACGAGTACTCATGAAAATGCTCCGGATACCAAAACTTTCTAGTGCGATTTGCGTCCATACAAAATGAATTGGCGTACATCGTACTGCAAAGAATCACATGCGATTTGAACAGGAATGTGGTGCGATTTGCTTCCATACAAAATTAATTGGCGCACGTTGTACTGCAAAAAAATCGCATGCGATTTGAACAGAATTGCGGTGTGATTTGCGTCCATACAAATTGAATTGGCACACATTGTACTGCAAAGAATCATATGCGATTTGAACAGGAGTCTGGTGCGATTTGCTTCCATACCAAATGAATTGGCGCATATCACACTGCAAAGAATCGCATGTGATTTGAACAGAATTGTGGTGCAATTTGCGTCCATACAAAATGAATTGGCGCACATCATACTGCAAAGAATTGCATGCAGTTTGAAAAGGAACATGGTGCGATTTGCATCCATACAGCATTAATTGTCGCATATTGTACTGCAAAGAATCACATGCGATTTGAACAGGAATGTGGTGCGATTTGCGTCCATACAAAATGAATTGGCGCACATCGCACTGCAAGGAATCACATGCGATTTGAACAGGACTGTGGTGCGATTTGCGTTTATACAAAACGAATTGGCGCACATCGCACTGCAAGGAATCAAATGCGATTCGAACAGGAATGCAGTGTGGTTCCTGTACAAGTCGCATGCGTTTCCCGCCCCGATCCTGTGTGAAGCCAGGCTGAAGTCACTATGACTGGATGCAAATCGCACCGCATTCCGGTTCAAATCTCATGCGATTCTTTGCAGTACGATTTGCGCCCCATTCATTTTGTATGGATGCAAATCACACTGCATAGGTATCGGTACCGGCGAGTACTTGACCGAAAGTATCGGTACACGTACTTGCCGACAACAATCCGGTATCGGTGCATGCCTAAGAAGAAGCCATTCCAGAAGAGGAGAGTCGGTAGAGCCAGACTGAAGGGAGGATACAATCTATACGGAATGTTCCTGTTGTAATGCTGCGCAAATTCCAAAAAAAGAAAAAATCGCTCGCCTTGGAAATTAAAAATAAACTGGCGGCGTACGGTTGGGGTAATTGCCTTACCATTAGTGTAATCCCGCTCTAGTATTTCCATGTCAAGCTTTCACGAGTCGGGAGGTGAGATCGCTGGGTGACGACGGCGGCGGCACAGGTCATAAATTACCGCGGGAACAAAGTGTTGCTTGTGCTGTCGCCGTACGAGTTCTCAGCGCGTCGGCTTGTGAGCCAGTTACTATTATCTGCCATCCCCAGTCTGCGGGGCACATGTGCGAGGCTGGCGTGCCAGCCGTGAAACAAAAGCCTCCGCTGCAGCTGTTCTCCTGGCTACACCATCCGTAAAGCGATTAACTTCTCTGTGCCGGAGTCACAGCACATCTGAGGCCGGCCCGGACAACCTAATAATACACTCACTATATATATATATATATATATATATATATATATATATATATATATACACACACACACAAATATATACAAATATGATGATAGATAGATAGATAGATAGATAGATAGATAGATAGATAGATAGATAGATAGATAGATAGATAGATAGATAGATAGATAGATAGATAGATAGATAGATAGAAATATGATAATAAAATATGATAATAAAAATAAAATATATTTTGAGTATATATTAAAAAAAAAAAATACAAAAAAATATTTGAACATCCGAATGTTCCCAAATCCAGATATATTTCAAGAGACAAAATTCCTTAACCCTTTCACTACCAGAGCCATTTTTATGGTTTTTTTTGTGATAAGATCATTTTAGGCCTGAAGGTTACTTAAAACCCCCAAACATTATAATATTTTCTGAAAGCAGACACCCTAGAGCAGTGGTCTCCAAACTGTGGCCCGGGGACCTGGTCTGGAACCTTGGGGCACTTTTCCATTCACTGACACCAACGAAGGGACATTTTTTCCTTCTAATGACACCAATAATATGGCAGAGTTCCTTCTACTGACACCAACGATGGGACAGAATTCCTCCCACTGACCCAAACGATGGGACAGAATTCCTCCCACTGACAATGATGGGACACTATTCCTTCCACTGATACCAACAATGGGACACTATTCTTTCCAAGGGTTCTAGCAAAAAATATTGACGTTACATGTAAACAAGAGGTGGCAGAAAGGACCTGGTCTGGAATTGGGTAAATACAATAGATAACCAACATGTAAGTCCCCGGTCACACTTGTCATATGATCTGACAAGTCCAAATCCCATGACAAGTCGCACCCTATTGTCGGAAAAGGAACTGTTCAAATTGGAGCAACGCCTACTTTGCGGTGCCACACCGATTTGAACAAGAAGTTCCTGCACTAATTTTGCCGCGTTCAGGTGCGACTTGCGTAGACATCTGTGCATGAATTCGCACAAATGTCAGCCAAGTTGCACTGACATGCGGCTTTAGTGAAGTCGCACGATTTCAATGTTGGATTTGGTGTGAACGGGGCTAAAAGGCGTAAAAATTGTGTGTGCCTGGGCAACTGCGACAAACTTCGGTACCCTGTGTTTTCCATAGGTGGCACTACAGGTCATCAGTTTTGAGTTCACCATGAATAATGGGCCTAGAATTATTGCTTTCACTTTGGTGTGCGCAGCTTTATGTAACATGCATTATAACCAACGTTCTCGTGCGTAGGTGCCCCCAAAACTTGTTTAAATTACTTGGTGTAACTTACATTTTTTTACACTTTTTAAAAAAAAATTTCACTAAAAACGAAATTTTTCATTACATAGGGGACAAAAGTCCCCTATGCGATGATTTTTTTTGGTGACAGGTTCCCTTTAATGAAACATCAGTTTCTTCTATCTCTTGGGGAGACGTCTGCACAGAGTTCCGTGGTCTAAACACCTGCTTATGCCCATTATGTAGGGTTCCCACCATCCCTGTGTTGAGGTTCCCAGGTCTTTACACTCGCTGGGCCCGTTATGAGAGGTTCCCACCATCCCTCCATTGAATTCCTGAGTCTGAACACCCAGACCTATCATGAGGGGTTTCCACCATCCCTGTGCTGAGTTCCCAGGTCTGTAGAACTGCTGTGCCCATTATGAGGGGTTCCCACCATCCCTGTGCTGAGTTCCCAAGTCTGTACACTTGCTGTGCCCATTAAGGGAGGTTCCCACCATCCCAGCACTGCACCCTCACCATCATGAATGGTACTAAATCCTTCTATCCTTTACAGCCATGAAAGCTTAACCTCTGTTTGAACTACAGTTGCCATGATGCTGCACGTGTCATCAATTATGACACCAAGGAGATTCTCATTTATCAGCCTTACACTTTGGGAACTCCATGCAGGGATGGTGAGAACCCATCATAATGAGCACAGCAGGTGTACAGGCCCAGAAACTCAGAGCAGGGATGGTGTGAACCCCTCATAATGGGTACAAGTAGATGTGCAGACCTGGGAAACCCCTCATAATGAAGGAAATGAAGGAAACTTCTTGAGAAGCGGATCATGAGTTCTGCTTTTTGCGAGCCACTGGCCTTGAGAGATTCCCCAAGCCTGGTTTTGGGGGTGGGTTTGCGATTGATTAATTTAGAGAGAATCCCAATGAAGTTTAGGAATCAGGCTTGGCTTGCCTTTCATGGAAAACTATATGTGAAGGGCAACTTGAAGTTTCTTTCCATGAGTGATCGGGGCTTCCTGAGAGCGGAGTGTGGAGGAGTGGTGGAGTCCATGGATCACTTTCTACTTCAATGCCCTTTTAATATAGAGGTGTACAAGAGGGTTGAGAGGGCTCTGTGTATACCCTTCCTCCCCCATATGAGTTATGCAGAGTGGGTGTATGGGGCATTCCAGACTCGTCGGGATTATGATTTGGAAACACTTTTTTTAGTTAGTCTAGTAGTCCGTTATTTCACGTGGAGTGCACGGTGTCAGGTATCCTTGCGGAGTAAAATCCTCCCTGTCGAAGTGGCGGTGCAGGACATTCTGGGTGAGGTTGGGAAGATTCAGGGTCTTGAGAAAGACAGGTGGCAGCAGGAGGCCTGGATAAGGGCATGGAGGAATATCAGGACTCTGTAGCTGCTGCCTGTTGATCTCGGGGTGTGCGGCTTTTCTTTGTATTCTTGTTTCACTCCCCTAGATTTTCAAGATGAAATATATTTTTGATTAAAAGGCTACATGCATGGTGATGGTGATGGTGATGTTCCTTAGTCTGGCTCTCCCGTAGGGATTGTGTTGTACGCAATTTGGTTTGTACCATTTATTATATTCTTGTTTTATATAATCATATTCAATTATTTTGTAAATATGTTTTATTTATTTATTATGGTTTTATTGTATATAAGTTGTTGTTTGTAAGATTTTTCAATAAACAAAATTAACCCCTCATAATGGGCATAAACAGGTGTACTCAGTGCAGGGATGGTGGGAACATCTCATAATGGGTACAGTAGGTGTACAGGCCTGGGAATTCAGGGCAGGGATGGTGGAAACCCTTCATAATGGCCTTTGGCGTTCATGCCCGGAAACCTAATGCAGGGATAATGGGTAATGGGCACAGCAAGTGTAAAGACCCTGGGACCTCAAGAGGGATGCAGGGATGGTGGGAATCCCTCATAATGGGCACAACAGGTGTACAGGCCTGGAAACAAAGCACAAGAATGAGGGGAGACCCTCAAAATTGGCAAAGTAGTCATACAAACCTGGGAATTTAGCGTAAGGATAGTGGGAAACCCCTTGTAATGGGTACAGTAGGTGTACAGACCTAGTAATTCAATGCAGGGATGGTGGGAACCCCTCATAATGGGCGCTGCAGGTGTACAGTCCTGGAAACTAAGCACAGGAATGATGGGAGACCCTCAAAATTGGCACAGTAGTTGTACAGATCTGGGAATTGCAGTGCAGGGATGGTGGGAACCCCTTATAATGGGTACAGCAAGTGTAAAAAGATGGTGGTAACCTCACATGTAGCGCTGGTAGATTTGCGATCTACCATATGTTAGGTAAATTTAGTAACTTGTTCGTTAAGAAGGTTAGGTTTGCCTCTGTTCCAGCTTGGCTGACGTTGTGTGTGTTTCCATACTGACTGGTGGGTGTTGCTGTTATCACTGGTCAGTGTTGGAAAGGCAACGTGTCGAAGCGTATGGATGCTCTTCTGTCCTGGAGACAACTCGGTGGAGGCGGTCCTTTGAGTTGCATTCTGGGCGAGGATATTTATGGAACAGACGCCATATTGTGGGGTTCGTTTTACAGCCACCTGCTGGCCCTCCTGGCTGTCAGGTATGCGTTAGAGATCAATCTCGTGGTCCTCCGTTCCGGAGGCCCACGTCGCTGCGGCGCAGGGGTGGGCCCAGAAGCTTGTCTGGGGCCTACCACAGCAGCCGAGGAATGGTCCTGAGCTGTCTATCCAAAGTGAAGAAGCTGGACAACCGAGGAGATCCCAGGGGGGGACCCGTCATGGAAGGATCATGCAGTGTGCTGGTCTGGAGAGGGACCTGGTGACTCGACTGGAGGACGTATCCTAAAAGTAACTATACAGCATAGTGTTGCCGGGTTGGCTTAAAGGTTCAAGCACTGTGACTGACGTTCACTACAGAAAAACCAATACATCCTGTGGCAGAGGATCGTACAGGTTTATCCCAAACAAGTCTGTGGCAGAGACTTTTGTTCGTGCTACGTACTGGCTGCTAGGCAAATGAGAGAGGCCTATCCAGGCGAGCAAGGAGTGTGTCCCACGAGGGGAGCGCATTCCATTTTAATATCCAAATTCTACCAGGACATTTGTCAAGAATCTTACAAGAAGATATTTGAGTTTCTTCTGCAGTTTCCCTTCTGCCTCTTTCCTGCTACTTCCTTAGTAAATCGTTTAATAAAGCATTGAAAACGTACTCAAGTGTTGGTGTGTGTATCGCCCAGAGGTAAACTCAACGGAACCCTAGACCCGGTGCCGGTGAAACAGAGGGAAGGAGAGTGAAGGTAACAAGCCCGCTTAAACCAGCAGCTCCACCGAGAGTTAGTGCTACATACATAATGGACACAGCACGTGTTTCAGACCTAAAAACGTCCAAATGTACAAAATAAAGCAAAACCTGAATACAAAGCTGCCAGATTCCAACAAGACCAGTAGATTTAGTCCTCGACACGGGGACTTCAGGGGACCTCTGGGTCCTGGTGGACACGGGGACCTCTGGGTCCTGGCGGAAGTGCTTTCTGTGCTCGGGTGGAACTTGTAACACAACACTAGGGAGAGCTAATTGCCTACACGCCTCTCAGTTACACTGTTGGTGACACAGAGAGGGAAGAATATGTCGAAATGCGTGTCTACAGCTGTCCAACTAGCAGCGCGACCTTTGATCGGATTCCTGGTGAAACACGAGCCCGGGCTCATCTGTTCACAGACAACTCGCCGGCTGTGTGCTCAAACAATCCCACCGATTACCTAGAGCTACCGCTAAACCTACCAGAGGGGGGACGCGTCGGAAAAAAAAACACGAGTCCCAATTACCAGACCGCCCCCGGGCAAATAGAAAAGCCGCACGCGTGTTAATTGAAACATAACTAACGCCATTTAATAAATTTGCTACGTCTAATTATCTGTAATCCAGCTATACATTAAAGCAGAAAACTAACATGGATCCGGTGCATCCGTCAAATCACATCTGTGGAGCTTCGCAGAATTCACGCCTAGCCCGGGCGGATGCAGGATTTACATACCGCTCATCATTCTGAGATAGCAAAGGGAGATACATTGTAGCTCAAAGTACATAGGCAAAGGACACACCCCGCCATGGCACCAGTACTGTATGTAGACTAGGGGGGTCTCAAAACTTTTTGGTACACCGGCCACATTGTACATTTTACAAATATTTGTGGTTCGAAATAAAAAAAAAATTCCCACCAGAGTTCTTCCTTATATCAGGGCCCCAATCAGAGTCCCCCCCCCCCCCCTGTTACATCCTCCCTTACATAAAGGTTCCCATCAGACTCTCCCATTACATCAAGGTTCCCATCAGACTCTCCCATTACATCAAGGTTCCCATCAGACTCTCCCGTTACATCAAGGTTCCCATCAGACTTTCCCCTTACATCAAGGTCCCCATCAGACTCTCCCCTTACATCAAGGTTCCCATCAGACTCCCCCCTTACATCAAGGTTCCCATCAGACTCTCCCATTACATCAAGGTTCCCATCAGACTCTCCCGTTACATCAAGGTTCCCATCAGACTCTCCCCTTACATCAAGGTCCACAAGAAAGACCCTTACTTTACATCAGAGTCCCCTTACATTAGGATACCCCCTTATATCAGGGTTCCCATCAGACTCCCCCATTACATCTGGGTCCCTATCAGAGTCCCCCTTACAGTTGTGCTCACCCTGGCAGAATTTATGATTTCTTGGCCATTTTTCAGAGAATATGAATGATAAAACAAAAAACTTTCACTCATGGTTAGCGTTTGGCTGAAGCCATTTATTATCGATCAACTTTGTTTAAAATCATAATCACAACAGAAACTACCCAAATTACCCTGATCAAAAGTTTACATAACATGCACACAAGTTGACACAAAGGGGTTTTTAATGGCTATTAAAGGTAACCATCCTCACCTGTGATCTGTTTGCTTGTAATTAGTGTGTGTGTATAAAAGGTCAATGAGTTTCTGGACTCCTGATAGACCCTTGCATCTTTCATCCAGTGCTGCACTGATGTTTCTGGATTCTGAGTCATGGGGAGTGCAAAAGAATTGTCAAAGGATCTGCGGAAAAAGGTAGTTGAACTGTATAAAATAGGAAAGGGATATCAAAAGATATACAAGGAATTGAGAATGCCAATCAGCAGTGTTCAAACTCTAATCAAGAAGTAGAAAATGAGGGGTTCTGTTGAAACCAAACCACGGTCAGGTAGACCAACTAAAATTTCAGCCACAACTGCCAGGAAAATTGTTTCAAGATGCACATAAAGAGGCACTTGAAGAAAGATGGGCTGCATGGTCGAGTCGCCAGAAGAAAGCCATTACTACGCAAATGTCACAAAGCATCCCGATTACAATACGCCAAACAGCACAGAGACAAGCCTCAAACCTTCTGGCACAAAGTCATTTGGAGTGATGGGACCAAAATTGAGCTTTCTGGCCACAACCATAAACGCTTCGTTTGGAGAGGAGTCAACAAGGCCTATGATGAAAGGTACACTATTCCTACTGTGAAACACGGAGGTGGATCGCTGATGTTTTGGGGATGAGTGAGCTACAAATGCACAGGAAATTTGGTTACAATTGAAGGCAAGATGGGCAGCAGTGTAGTGGGTAGAACTCTCGCCTAGTAGTTAGAAGGGTCGCTGGTTCGAATCAAAACCACGACACTACCTGCCTGGAGTTTGCATGTTCTCCCTGTGCCTGCGTGGGTTTCCTCCGGTTTCCTCCCACACTCCAAAGACATACTGGTAGGTTAATTGGATCCTGTCTAAATTGCCCCTAGTATGTATGAATGTGAGTTAGGGACCTTAGATTGTAAGCTCCTTGAGGGTAGGGACTGATGTGAATGTACAATGTATATGTAAAGCGCTGCGTAAATTGACGGCGCTATACAAGTACCTGAAATAAATAAAATAAATAAATAAGGCAAGATGAATGCAGTATGCCATCAAAAAATACTGGAGGAACATTTGCATTCATCAGCCAGGAAGCTGTGCATGGGACATACTTGGACATTCCAACATGACAATGATCCAACATCAGGGTCCCCATCTTAGTTCCCCCTTAAATCAGGATCCCTATCAGACTCCCCCCTTACAACAAAAACAGAGACCATAGGCAGCCTCTCTTCACACATTGAGGATACGCCACTAACCTTAGCTGCAGGTCAGATGTGGCCCATGGGCCATAGTCTGTAGACCCCTGATGAACTGTATTCCCTTAAACAAAAGTACAACTAAAGGCTAAACTTTTTTTTTTCTGTTTTGGATAGAGTGGAGAGGGATTAGAACCCCTGTCAGTTTTTATTGCTGTCTGTATCCCCGTTATGGAGATTCCCCCTCTCTAGTTGTCCTGTTTAGTGTTATTACCAAGAATGAAAGTGAAATAAAGGCAGCTAAGTGATGGGGATTGGGGGCCTAAACTTTACTCCTGTAGATCGCTCCAGAGAATGATTCTCCCCAATGGGGACAGAGCCAGCAATGAAAACTTGGCAGAGTGCCTTAACCTCTCCCACTATACTCAATTCTAAAGAAAAAAAGTTTTGCATGTACACATAGTTTAAGGGCTTTTGGTAGGCAAATGGCAGTTGGGGGCCTAGTCCATCACCAGCAGAGTAGAGGGTAAACCTTCCCAATACAGTCAGCAATAAAGACTTGACAGAATGCCTTAGCATACACTTTAAGGACCTTTGGCAGACTAATAATGGAGATTGAGGGATTATCCATAACCAGCACGTAGAGTGACCCCTCCAAATAGGGACACAGGCAGCAATAAAATCTTGACAGCGTGCCTAACCCTCCCCCCACTATATCCAATACCAAAGAAAAAGGTTTTGCCTTTACATACACACTTTAAAGTCCTTTAGCAGCTAAATGACAGGGGTTGAAGGCATACTCTAGACTTCTGTAGAAGTCACCAGCACAAATATAGAGTGAATCTCCCTAATGGGGACTCAGACAGCAATAAAGACTTAAAGTGCCTAACTTCAAAGAGACTTGCCTTTACATACACTTTAAGGGCCTATGGCAGACAAATGATGGCGATTGGGACACTAATCCATCACCAGCAGAAATCAAGGGTGAACCTTCCCAATGGAGACACAGACAGCAATAAGAACTTCATAGAGTGTCCAACCTTGCCCCACTATATCCGAGAATTTTTGCCTTTACATACTCTTTAAGGGTTTTTGGCAGCTAGACAGCAGGGGTTGGGGGCCTAACCATGACTTCTGTAGAAGTCAAAGACCCATGTACAGCAAAAGGGCTCCACAAGGACAGAGTTGAAGACCAACAATGGTCAAGCACCACAAGGTTCTACATCTTAAGGCTGTGTACCTTAGGAATGTATTAGGTCAGGTAGCTAGTAACAAGCATGTAGCTAGTGAAACATCAGGATGCCCAAAAGCAAATTTTCCCCAAGACAATGGCCTGTTGAATAGTAAAGAAAGGCTCTAGAATTCCTACATGCGATAACAAGCCAGCAATGGCGGCCTCCATACCTTACCATGTTGACGGCGTCCTTTTAATTACTTAGCTTCTCATAACCAGGGTTTCGCAGTGGTTCCCTCTTCTGTCTCCAAGCTCCGCACACATTTATGATCCTTAAATAGCTTTTTATCAAAGTAAGGTCACATTAAATCACGGTGCAACTGTCATAAATACAAATGACTCAGCTCAGTCAGCAACAAGCCCTCGGGGAAAATTATATGATCATCTGTCGAAATTGTGGTATATCACCTAAGAGCATTTATTACCACCGGCAAGGTAACCCAATCCTTCACAGGACATTAATGGATGAGCTGAGGATGGGGTGGGGGTGGGCTGACAGGACGCATTCCCGGCAGTGATCATATTAGGAGTGCGTTCAAATCAGCATAAAAATGGATTTTCACGGCCAACCAAGAGCAAGACTCCTTGACAACAGAAAAACGCATTGAAGCCTAGGAGTGCATGGAAACACGTGAGTTCACAGCTTCTCAGAACAGGAATCATACACATCCATTATTAGTGAGTGTTATGAGTGAGTGGTCCCATGTTCGTCATCTTTGAGCGTGATTCATTTGTGGTGCCATGGAAACCTATTAAGCTCTAAACCATGGTTGATGACATAGGAAGAGACAAGATGACGGACGTCGTCGGCTCCTCTATTGTCTTAAAATCAAAAAACGGTTTAGCTTTTGGACAATACTCCCATCAACATCTGTCATCACCTGGAAAGGTGGCCTTAGAAATCATACAAAAGTCAGCATGAGGGTTCTGACTACTAGTTATTAGACCATAAAACACATGTCCAAATGGCAAAAATGCTCTAAACTAGGAGTGGTTGGAGGTTCATTTGGGCGTACGCCGATGATGAGTGGACAATCTTTGACTTGACCCAAATGTGAGAAATTTTCAAAATTTCTTTTAAAGGAGCTTTTGAAAGACTGAAAAATATTTTGAACAATCTATGTCTATGGAAGATATATATATCTATATATATAGATATATATATCTATATATATATAGATCTATATATATATAGATCTATATATATATATATATATATATATATATATATATATATATATATATATATATATATATATATATATATATAGACACAATGGTCTATAGAAATGAAAGGTCCCATTTGAAATGTCTGCACTGGCATTGGCAGCAGAAAATGCTACACTAAAAGCCATAAATATATATATTTATATATATTTTTAAATACCCTTAAACCACTGGATTTTGTCTGTTTCCGGTCAGTGTCATCACTAGGCCTCACCATGAGATTCTGGTAAAGTGGAGGATCCCACAAGAAGGTGCTTTAGCAAAGTGCAGGAGGTCATTTTAACAAGACTTGGGATCCTCTGCACCCCCAAGAAGGCCCAGTGAGGTCATACTTTCCTTTCCTTAAAGAGATCCTGTTGCCAGACCATTTATTTCAACCAAGCCTTCCAATAATATTACATGTGCATTTAACATAGTTTAGGCATGTAATGGATCCAAAAACAATTCCCTAGTGTAGACATCCAAAAGCTGCTGGCTGCCGCCATCTTGGACGTGATAGTAACCCCAGTAGACTTCCAGCTATCTCTTAAGTGACATTTAATAACAGGGGTCTCCAAACTTTCTAAAAAATGGTCAAGTTTACTGCACTTGGGACTTCAGGGTGGGGGCAGGACCGTGGCCAATGGGAGTAGAAAATGTCCCAGAATCAGTGGGAGGAATGATGCCCCAGCACTGCTGTCAGTGGGAGGAATAGTGCCCCATCATTGATGTCAGTGGGAGGAATAGTGCCCCACCATTGATGTCAGTGGGAGGAATAGTGCCCCACCATTGATGTCAGTGGGAGGAATAGTGCCCCACCATTGACATCAAAGGAAACAATAGTGCCCCATTGTTGGTGTCAGTGGGAGAAATAGTGCACCATTGTTGATGTCAGTGCATGAATTATGGCCCTGTTGGTGTCAGTGGGAGGAATAGTGCCCCAAGGGCCAGATAAAAGCAAGCAAAAGGCCACATTCAGCCTCCAGGCTGCAGTTTAGAGACCGCTGTTCTATAGTATTTCCCTGGCTGCTTCTTAAAAGATTACATAGAGAGGTGAAGGGCGTGGTGGAAGAGCTGGGCTAGCACAAACAGTACTATGCTTTGCAAATAGGGAAGGGGCCAGTAGACCATGCCAAGAAGTCAGCCCTTCACTAAGCACTTGTGGGTACTGAGCCATTGGACTCAACTTTTTCCAATTCTGGGCATACAGCAGCAGCCTTTAAGTGTCAGTATGGCATACCAAAGGCCACAAGAAAAAAAATTGAGCTGAAGTTGAAAAGGGCTCATTTACCAAAATATATTTTCTTGACCCTCTCCTTTAATGTTTTGTTTCACAGCCACGGACAAAATTAGAAGGAAACATACTGGAGCCCCTC
The DNA here is from genome assembly GCF_042186555.1 of Aquarana catesbeiana. Classification (NCBI taxonomy): domain Eukaryota; kingdom Metazoa; phylum Chordata; class Amphibia; order Anura; family Ranidae; genus Aquarana; species Aquarana catesbeiana. The sequence goes on along the minus strand of NC_133324.1, from coordinate 56,635,668 downwards.
CAGTGAACGTCTGAGGAGATTAATCACAAAATATAATATGCGGTGGAAAGAGAAATGGGATACCAAGGCCTGGCTTCAATAATATCTTACATTTCTCTAACTAGTCTAAACACAGAGCATGAATCAGACAGATGTCTTCTATTTCAAAAATCTGCTTAGGCCAAGTGGATCCAAAACCAACATGCAAGACACGGCTTTGCCAGAAAACACTATAGAGTGACCCCGACTTCACAACGCCGCACCATAGAACTTCATCTTTCTCCAACACGTTTGGAAGGCTGAAAGGACAACTGCCGCCAAGAGGAAAAACAATCAGTTAGTGGCTATTGCTGTCAAGGAACGCAGCAACTGCTCTTAAAGGGAAATTATAACTTTTTTAACTTCTTTTACATACACGCACAAATATAATCAACTCTAATTAGAATTGTAAAAACCCTCCGAAGAGTACTTAGGAGGTCAGGTACCGACGTTGAACAAGAAGACCCGGCTCCCAATCATCATTACAATTAATCTCAAAGGGGATCAATAGGGTTGAGGGCTCTATGTGGGACACTTGATCTCTTAAACCACACGACAGGGGTAAAAACCTTTATGAAGCTGGTTCTGTGCACAGGGGTATGGTCATCCTGGAACGAAAAAAAAAAAGCCTTCCATGAACTGTTGCTTTAAGGTTGGAAGTACACAATGGTCCAAAATGCTGTAGCATTAATCACTGGAAACACCTAAATGTCATAATTCGGAGGGATTTCCACAAATTGCTGGACATATAGTTAGATGTGTAGGCCATACAGTGCCCTATCTTTTGCTTTCCTTTGAAGGATGGAGCCCAGAACACTTGGACTTGGATTTGGAGATAATAAAGATACTAACAACCACAAGACTGGGTCTCTATACCAAATATTAATGTAAGTATAAAAAAATAGGACTGCTAAGCACGCAGTCTGAGTTCCCTGGATAGATTTTCTCTCCATCAAGCCCTTTAAAATATAGCTTTTATCATTTTCTCTCAGGTTGGACCTTTCAAAATTGTTTTAGGGTGTCTGTACACCCCAACGATGGAATTCTCTTCTTTGCTCCCTTTTGGTCTGTTAATACCATATAGAACCACTTGTTCTATAAGCTCAAATAAATACCTGTTGATCCTGCCAGAAATCTTCTGGGACAATAAATGCCTATGCATATAAGGTGTTATGGAGATAAGGAGAGTTTATGGAGAAAGGGAGGGTTATGGCAAGGGGGAAGCGTCATTGAGAGCGGGAAGGGTTATGAAGATAAGAAAGGGTTATGGAGAGAGACAGAAGGAAGGGCCATAGAGATGTGGAAGGGTTATGGAGAGGGGGAAGGGTTATAAAGATGAGAAAAGATTAGGGAGAAGGGGAAGGGTCATAGAGATAAGGAAGGGTTATGGAGAAGAGGTAGGGTTATAGATGGAGAAGCGGAAGGGTCATAGAGATGAAAAAGGGTCATAGAGAGGAAGTAGGGTTATGGAGACAAGGAAGGGTTATGGAGTAGAGGAAGGGTTATGGAGTAGAGGAAGGGTTATGGAGTAGAGGAAGGGTTATGGAGAAGAGGAAGGGTTATGGAGTAGAGGAAGGGTTATGGAGTAGAGGAAGGGTTATGGAGTAGAGGAAGGGTTATGGAGAAGAGGAAGGGTTATGGAGTAGAGGAAGGGTTATGGAGTAGAGGAAGGGTTATGGAGTAGAGGAAGGGTTATTGAGAAGAGGAAGGGTTATGGAGTAGAGGAAGGGTTATTGAGAAGAGGAAGAGTTAGGAAGAGCATGAATGGAGAGGAGAAAGGGTCATAGACATGAGGAAGGGTTATGGAAAGGGAGAAGGGCCATAGAGATGAGGAAGGGTTATAGAGATGAAGTGGGGTTATGGAGAACTGAGGGGTTATGGTGGTAAGGAAGAGTTATGGAGATAAGGAAATAAGGGAAGGGAAAGGAAATGAGGAGAAGTCTGTGTTTGTAACCCATCAGAAATTATCAGGTGTCACAACTCACCCTTGAGAATTCAAAGCTGTGTTGTCATGCCAGAAGGCAGGAGCATGCTATATTTCCAGCACATCAACAGTTATTCTTTTCTACCTGCAGCTTGTTTAAAGGTGTAAAACAGGGGGAACTGCATGTACGTCAGAGATGTACTAAAGATGTTATTTTTTTTTCTTTCTTTTGCCTTGACATACACTTTAAGCCCTACATGAATCTAGGCAACAGTCCAGAGAAGACGTCACCTTTGAACACCACTAAATACTCCAGTGTATTTTCGCTGCCTCCGCTTTGTTTGACCCTCTTCATCCTCGCTCTCTCTTTCTCCTTCAACACTGAGTGATACATAAAGTCCGTCCTTTTTGCTCAATCTTTGAGGCGACTTACCCAGTCCCTGTGGGAAACAAACTCTACCAGACGCTGAGCTAAGGGAGCCTTCTCTGTTCTTTTCATTCAAGAATGGGGAGAAAAAAAAAGGCGGGGAATGGAGGATGAAAAAAAAAAAAAAAAAACCATGAAAGGCCCTTGATTAGGACAGACCCAACAGGTCCAAAGCAAACAAACAAAATGAATAGTTACATCTCCTCCAACTCCACCCCTTCCGTCAATTCCATTTTCCAGCTGTCACTTATAAGGGAATGTTTTTCTCCCCTTTTCTATTTAATGAAAGACAAAAACAGTATAAATAATTGGAAACCCCTGTATAGCTCTAGAATCTAGATTTTTTTTTTACTCTACCAATTGAAATATAAAAATAAATTATTTGCATATGCTGTCTACAGAGGAGAACACTTTTTGGCCAATACATCACATTTGTGCATAGCACTGTTTGTAATATATATATATATATATATATTTTTCCAAAACAATGCTATGCACAAATTTATCTAATATATATATATATACAAAAAAGATACATAAATGACATATATATATATATATATATATAAAAATAATATCTGTAGATAGATAGATCTATATATAGATATATATATATATAGATATATATATATATATATATATATATATCTATATATATATATATCTATATATATATATATATATCTATATATATATATATATATCTATAGATAGATAGATCTATCTACAGATATTATATATATATATATATATATATATATATATACACACACATATACATACACACACATATCTGTGTATATAGATAGATAGATAGATAGATAGATAGATAGATAGATAGATAGATAGATAGATAGATAGATAGATAGATAGATAGATAGATAGATAGATCTATCTATATATAAAATAAATTACATATATTTATTTTTTTAAGCTTGTTTTAAAAGTCGAACTGCAGGGAAGCGAATACAAAGATTTTTCATATTTAAACCTGCCAGAGGATTTGTATTTCTAAATGTCTGCCTGACACTAGAGGAGACGTGTATATTCTCTGCAGCATTCAAGTAGCTGAGTGAGGGAGTGAGCTCATCTCTCTGCTCTCTTCCCCTATCAGCATTTTCTTCATTAGCACATGATACTTCAGCACTACTGATTGTTCTCTGTGGCTGCTTCTCCCTTCCCAAGTCTAAGCTCTGCTGTACATGGACTGATGCCAAGTTAAGAGTAGCTATAACTGAGTAGCTACTGTGTTTCCCCGAAAATAGGACCTAGCAAATAAGACCTGGATTTTCAGGCAGGACTGCAATATAAGCCCTACCCCGAAAGTAAGCCCTAGTTGAAAGCACTTGCTAGAATCCACTCTATCACAGTAGTTTATAATGTAAACTGTGTATGTTTCTGTGATATAATTGTGTCAAATACCTTCGATATAGCGCCGATCGGCGCTCAGCTGACCTCCCGCTGCTCTCCTCCTCTTTTCCTAGCTGTCAGCGGGGGATCTCGCCCCCTTGGAGCGGGGGAAGAGAGCTCCGGCGGGTCACAGAAGCGCCAAGTGGTGCTATAAGTAGGTATTTGACACAATTATATTACAGAAACCTACAAAGTTTACATTATACTGTAATAGAGTGGATTCTAGTGCTTTACAAGCACTTTTACTCGGTTTCACTGGGGAATACCTGACAGGCAGGGAGGGGGAGAGAAGACAGCACAGACCTACCCTGAAAATAAGCCCTACTGTGTCTTTTGTTGCCAAAATGAATAGAAGAACCGGGCTTATTTTTGGTGAAACACGTTATAACTGAAAAGTCACATGACTGATCTACGGCTATCCAAAAAAAAAAAAAAAAAACCACAGTAAAACAATTGCGATCTGACATTTTTATCCAGATACAATGCTGCCCAACATAGTCCACCTGGTCCGGTTCCCAGTGGCAGGGCGGTCTGGAAAGCTGTAGTCTTGGGCGGGAGCGTGAATGTAAGGGGGGCTCCTGGAAGGCAACGGATCCACCCTACAAAACTGAAATTTACAAAAAAAGACGATTAAAAAGGAGTGAGAGGCTGCAAAAAGGCGGCCTGGATAAAGACATGTAAGCGCCAACGTGTGCCGCTGAATGCCCCTTTATTAATGGAGGGTATCAATAAACAAAGGGATCCGTTAACGTGTCTCTTTTTTTCTATCTGGGTTGTAGATCGGCTGTAACAAAACGTTCAGGTGTGTCCTGTTTACCTTCAATATCCTTCAAGTGTAACCAACTGTGTAACAAACTTCAGAGATAAATAGCGGCTCCCAGCATGGAGTAACCTCAATCTAAAATTGCTGCCGCCGAGATTTTTCGGCTTTCTTTTGCCGGTACAAACAAATACAATGGCTGAACCCTTTCTTTTTTTTTCCCTTTTACAAAAGCAATGGCTGAGATAGAACTTTGCTTGGTAGACTCAGACACTAAATCTGTGTCAATAAATACACTTGGGAGGGGGGTGGGGGGGGCTGTCAAGCAGTGCTGCAATCAACTGTTCCATGAGCTTGTAATGTAAAAAATGCTAAAGCATGCTGTACAGTGTATACAGTAGTTTCTTGTGCATCTAAAATCAGCACTATAGTAATCAATGGGGCTGTACATACAGCTGTGTCAACAACGAAAATGTGTGCCGCATTTGCAGCGTACAACAAAATCCATCTACATTCAGCGTAAGATTTCCCTCGTTCATTCAGTCCTGTGTGGGGGGGGGGGTACAGAGAGCTTTTTTTTTCTTCTAGAGCAGTGGTCTCCAAACTGTGGCCCTTTGCTTGATTTTATCCGGCCCTTGGGGCACTATTTTCTCACTGACACTATTCTACCAACTGACACCAATGGGGCACCACTACTCCGATGGACATCAATAATGGGGTACTGTTCCTCCCAATGATACCAACGATGGGGCGTTATTCCTCCCAATGATACCAACGATGGGGCGCTATTCCTCCCAATGATGCCAACGATGGGGGCGCTATTTCTCCCAATGATACCAACGATGGGGCGCTATTCCTCCCAAAGAGACCAACGATGGGGCGCTATTCCTCCCAATGATGCCAACGATGGGGCGCTATTCCTCCTAATGAGACCAAAGATGGGGCGCTATTCCTTCTAATGATACCAACGATGGGGCGCTATTCCTCCTAATGAGACCAACGATGGGGTACTATCCCTCCTATTGAGACCAACGATGGGGCGCTATTCCTTCTAATGATACCAACAATGGGGCGCGATTCCTCCTAATGAGACCAACAATGGGGCGCTATTCCTCCTAATGAGACCAACGATGGGGCGCTATTCCTCCTAATGAGACCAATGATGGGGCGCTATTCCTCCTAATGATACCAACGATGGGGAGCTATTCCTCCCAATGATGCCAACGATGGGGCGCTATTCCTCCCAATGATGCCAACGATGGGGTGCTATTCCTTCCAATGATGCCAACGATGGGGTGCTATTCCTTCCAATGATGCCAACGATGGGGTGCTAATCCCTCCAATGATACCAACGATGGGACGCTATTCCTCCAAATGATACCAATGATGGGGCGCTTTGAGAAAAAGGGTTGAAACTTTAAATGAGGTATGCACGAGAGGACTCAATGGTAAGACAGTGTAATATGGATGTGTTTATTTGTCTAAAACACACAGCAGAGCATGCAATGCAAAATACATACAACAGTAAACATACAAAAAGCATGATGCAAAAAACCATAAACATTATATAACGACTATTTATGGCATTGTTGGAAAATCCTCTCACAAATGGAATCATTAAACCCAAGGTTTGGTCCTGAAAATGAAACATATTGCATCTGTGTAAGCCCAACGCGTTTCATGGCATGGTTGCCAATCTTCAGGGGCAAGTACGTAATAGATTAAATCTGCAAAAGGACATAGGTATAACACATACGTTTTAGCATGAAACCCAAAAATGGGAGACATTGATAACAACGATGGGGCGCTATTCCTCCCAATGATACCAACGATGGGGGTGATATTTCTCTCAATAATACCAACGATGGGGCGCTATTCCTCTCAATGATACCAATGATGGGGCGCTATTCCCCCCAATGATACCAACGATGGGGCGCTATTCCCCCCAATGATACCAACGATGGGGCGCTATTCCTCCCAATGATACCAACGATGGGGCGCTATTCCTCCAAATGATACCAATGATGGGGCCCTATTCCTCCAAATCAAAACCAATGATGGGGCACTATTCCTCCCAATTATACCAATGATGGGGCACTATTCCTCCTAATGATACCAATGTTGGGGCACTATTCCTCCCCCTAATACCAAACATGCTTATATGTTTATGCCCACTGATGCCAGGAAAATTTACACTGCTGCTGGTCACAGTCCAGCCCTCTTAAAGTCTCAAGAACAATAAAACTGGCCCTTTGGTTAGAAACTTCGGAGACCCCCTGTTCTAGAGTAAGGGTTCATATGCACATGGGGCAATATAAAAGCCTGGCGTAATTTCCCAGTCCTTTCCCTCGCCAAGGAAGCCACACATGCCACATATAGCAAGTAACTCCACTTTCCCTTCTGGGTGTACATTGCAAGGATTTAACCAAACTTTGTTGAAGATTCCTACCTTTTGTTATTCTGAAGAAATAGCTGTTTGTGTCCATGTGCATCTAGGAAGTTATTTTATAATCATCAATCAGCTGCTGCACTTGCAGGGCTCTAATGAGGAAAGCGGCAGGGTCTGTACCTTTTTAGACATGATTTACCTTTAGGCCTCATGCTGCTGCTAAACGGACGTTTAGGAGCACTTGGGCATTTTTTTCAACTGCTTCTGAACTCTCCTCTATGTTATCTTATCAGTACATTTACAGTCGTTTCTAGGCAGTTGAGTTTAGAGGCTTTTTTTGGAACGCAAAAAAAATGGGCTCAGAAGCTGAGTTTAGAGGCATTTTCAAGTGCCAAACGTTTCTAAAACGCAGTTAAACGCGGTAACTCCTGTTTAGCCTCGTTTCGTTTACAGGCATTTTTCATTTTTGGCTATTCTGAAAAAAAAAAAAAAAAAAAAAACTTTTTTTTTTTTAACGCTTCTAAAACGCAAAAGCGGCAAAACGTCACTAAACGCGGCATGCAAATACGGCAAAACGGACGTTTTAAACGTAGGTTACTATCTGTCAAGTTAAAGTGTTCAGAAGAGGTTGTAAAAACGTCCCGTGTACATGAAGCCTTAGAAGTATCTCACCAAAAATGCAATTTTTGTTGTAGGGGATGCTCAAAACCTGACTTGTATCTTAGTGCAGACTTCTGGGAAAATCAGTAGATCAACTAAATCAACATTGCAGATTCCTACCTTTTTGTTATTCTGGAGAAATAGCGGTTTGTTCGTCTGTGTCCATGTGCAAAATGAATGCGACTGGGAGTGATTTTATAATGATCAATCAGCTGCTGCACCTGCAGAGCTCTAATGAGAACCGCATATGGCATTTTTGTTGCAGGGGGTGCCCAAAATCCGACTTATATCTTAGTGTAGACTTCTGGGAAAATCAGTGAGCCAATCACACAAGCAAAAAAAACATTTCTGGGGGGTGCTCTGTATACCAACTGTGTACAGAACCCCTCCAGGTTTCCATAATGCGTTTTACAGAAAATTACAGTGGCTGCTGATTGAAAAGGAAAGGTCATTTTTAATAACATTCAATTACAATATGACTTGTGTAACAATGGTATATGTTATTTTATTATTATATCTTTTATATATATATATATATATATATATATATATATATATATATATATATATATATATATATATATATATATATATATATATATATATATATATGTGATTTTTAATGTTAAGCTAGGTGAATGGGGGGGATGTAACAATTCGACTGATAAAGTGTAAATACATATTAAACAAGAGATTTTAAAATGTATTTACAAAACCCGTATGATGGGTCCTCCAAATGCGCAAACTCTTGGCGCTCTGTAAATCTTGTATAGTAATAATGCCCGAAATTGATTTGGCGATGACGGGGTTAAAGGCAGATTTCAAAGGCTAACTGTAAAGACTATGAGATCATAAGGAGGGGAATTTTTAATGTGATAAATACTCTATACAAGGGCTATCGCTATCCCATCTGGCTTGTCTAGGCCGGATAACTCTCCCCGGGGGGTCCAAAACTGCCCATGGCATCGCAGATGAGACCAAAAAAAAAAAGAGAGAGAGGGATAAGAGACCAAATTAGCGCAGTTAAATACAGGGAGGGAGGAACCAATGAGAACCAGCAAGAAGGGGATAATTAGCAATGTATCACATGACTGAGCCATGAAGGTCACAGATACTGAAGACCAGACTGAAGCCCTTTTCGGTCACAGGTTGGGGGAGGAGAGAGGACACCACTGTATTCCTTTAACTGTAATAGAAAAAGAGGTGTCGTCCACCTGACTGTGCTGATTAATGGAGCTGTTTAAATCTCAGCACTGGATAGAGAGAAATATAACTCCCGAGGCAGGAAAGCATTTAGGTGGCTTTTTGGAGTTGTGCCCTGGAAGATGGACCTCAATCACTTGGGCACTGCAAGGCCTTCTTAAAGCGTACGCATAGCCAAAAGCTCTGGCTGGGAGTGCTGATCGGGAGTGGTCGACAGACCTTTTTTCGTTCTTGACCCTTCAACAGAAGCCGACCGAATAACCAGCTTCTGTCGGATCAGCTGCCGTACACACGGGCTGAATGTCTGCCAGGTTCTATTCAACGGGCTGATGTTGCCCGACATTCGGCCCGTGTATACTAGGCTTTATCTGTCCCCAGAACAGGTGTCCCCATTGGAACCTTTTGTTCTGAAAACTACTAACATGTTTTGAATTTTCCTTCATTTTCTTTCTAGATAACAATGGTTACCACTACAATAGGGCAAATCCCTAATCCCTCCAATGGGCGCACAGACAGCAATAAAGCTTGACATACACATTTTAACACTGAAGGTTAAGGGCCACCTGCTAAGCCCTCCATTTCCCGCTATTCTGAACATTGAGTCTTTTTCTTTTTTGCCAAATCTGCAAACCTCCTAGGCAAATGCGTTGGCTGGTTCATAGTGAATACCTTGCCGGGATAAGAGCAGTCAAGATTAAGTAAGAATTTGCAAAGCTGTTGCTAAACGTGTGTGTTGAAAACCAAGGTACAGCATCCAAGTTTGTATTTAAAGCTAAACTTCAGGCTCTTAAACACATTATAGTGCAAGGCAGAATCCGTTCTATCCAGTAAACAAATAAAGTTATAAAAAATTGTGGGCAAATATCTTACTTTTTAGAGCAAAACTGGAGCCCCATAATGCTAAGATACACAGGTCAAAGCTGGCAGCAGAAGGGGAAGGGTGGTAGTAACATGCATACTACCAGGAAACCACAAGTCCCAGGACCTCTAGAAGAAGCACCTTCTTCGAATAATGAGGTGTGATTGTTGTTGGGTACTGGGTGACAGAGGCGTTGTTCAAAAGCCAGTTTGTGGTTTTCACTGCCGTAGCGACACAGCAGACAGCACAGACTATTACCCAGAATCAGGTCATACTCTTTAAACAAGATGCCAACATCTGCACACACAGTGCTTTTTTGTGACTTTTGAGGATCATTCCACGTTCCACCGCGCTACTAATTGACTCCCTTGCTATCATTCGCCTTGACTCCTGCAACTCCCTCTTCGTAGACCATACACTCCATCATGAATGCTGCTGTCAGACTCATCCACCCTACCAGCCATTCAGTGTCCGCCACCCCTCTCCGCCAATCTCTTCACTAGCTTTTGATTTCCCCAACAAATAAAACTGAAAATATTAACAACATACAAAGCCATCCATAACTCTGCCCTGAGCTACATCACCAACCTTGTCTAAAATTACCGACCAAACTGTCCTCTCCACTCCTCCCAAGATCTACTGTAGCTCCCCAACACCTCCTCCCAATATTTTCCTCCAGGACTTCTCTAAAGCCTCTCCCATCTTTTGGAAAACCACCACCCCAGGCAATCCCTGAAAACTCATTTATTTTTTGCCACTTTCCCCACCCTATTAGATTGTAAGCTCTCAGAAGCACAGCCCTCCTAGCCCTCTTGTCTCAAACTGCTTTGTAACTGCATTTTCACTTTATTTTGTAAAGCGCTGTGCAAACTGTTGGTGCTATATAAACTATATAATAATAATTATAATAATTCAGAGTGTGCTCACTGGTCATGGACAGTAGAAGACAAGGCCTCAATAACTGTTACCAGACATTATGGCTAGATCAATGGTCTCCAAACTGCAGCCCTTTGCTATCCTTTATCCGGCCCTTGGGGCACTATTCCTCCCAATTGAGGTACTATGCCGCTTACTGACACGAACAGGAGGGCATAATTCCTGCCACTGATACCAATGATGGGGCATTTTTCCTCCCACTAATATTGATGATGGGGTACAATTGATTCCACTGACGCAAACGATGGGGCCCGGTTTCTTCCACTGACACCAACAACGAGGCTCTATTCCTCCCACTAAAACCAATGATGGGGCAGAGTTTCTTCCACCAATACCAATGATGGGGCACAGTTTCTTCCACCAATACCAATGATGGGGCACAGTTTCTTCCACTGATACCAATGATGGGGCACAGTTTCTTCCACTGATACCAATGATGGGGCACTGTTTCTTCCACTGATATCATGGATGGGGCACTTTTCCTCTTCCTACCGACCACCAAACCTGAGGCCTTGTTTATTCTCACCGATGCTGGGCCTGGGACATTTTCTACCCCAACCGACCACAATCCAGCGCCCTTAAAGTCTAAAGTACAGCAAACTGGCCCTTTGGAAAGTTTGGAGATCCCTGGGCTACATTTTAAAGAAGGCACAATAATTCCTCAATCTATTAAACTGTAAATAAGACGTGACTCATTGATGCTCATATTTCAGCCTGAAAACCTTATTTGATCAAACGTACGTGGTCACCCCTCAAATGAGTTTGCTTTGGGTGAGATGACTGTGTTATCCATAAAGCATGAATACATTGCACCCAGATGATCAAGAAGTTGGTACTAGGAGAATTTTCTCTACTGTTATGCTCCTTAGAGAACATTGTTCTTTGAAAAACTTTGAACAACTATTTTGAACAACTATGCCACACAACAGATGAAAATTACCTACTTAATTTTTATTTTTGACCATGTATACACTTTATTGCTAAAGCATACAATACAAAGACAATTGTGTGCTTTCAGCCTTGTGGTACCAGTTTTGGGGAAGGACCTATTCTGTTACACAATGACTGTGCACCTGTGCACAAAACCAGCACCATAAAGATATGGTTTGATGAGCTTGGTGTGGAGGAACAGGAGTGACCGGCATAGATCCTTGACCTCAACCACTTTGGGATGACCTGAAACACCAATTGTGAGCCAGATCCAACATTAGTACCTGAGCTGACAAATGCTGCAAGGGCACAAATTCCAAAAGAGACACTCCGCAATCTTCTGGAAAGCCTCCAGAGGAACGGAGGCTATTATAGAAAGGGAAAGTTGGGTCAACTCTACAATATTTGTCATGTTTTTAGAATAGGACATCCAAGATAGGTGTGATGGTCATCAAACTTCTGGCTGTATAGTGTATGTTGACACCTACCTTTAAAGACACATTTCCATGCAAATATTGAGGAGAATCAAAGTGAATTGGTGATCCTCTTCAGTGGATCTTTCTCACACAACTAGCCCTAAACCACTGAATTCCATCCCCCCATCTTTCTAAACTTTCCCAGACACTTTAGGAAAACTGATGCATTACATCAACAGCTCCTTATATATAGTTGCAACAAACGTTCACTTGTTACAAGTAAACATCTTCTCTTTTTTTTTTTTTTTTTGGCCATAGTGACTTCCAAATTCATTATATTGCCAGCCTGGGAAAAAAGAGCCTCTCCTTTGCTCTACAAATCAATATTCTTTGTTACGGCTGGGAACTGAGTGGCCTTGTAGTAAGTAATCCTCCACTCCAACACTTAAATGGACACTCCAGCCCTTTTAGTAGGTAGCAATCAATTTCAATGAGCCTAGACTGGGGGGGAAAAAAAAGAGGGGGTTGCGACTGAGGCGGGCTGTAAAAAAAATGTTCATTTATTTACATTTCATGCAGTCTGGTTACAGAAAGAAAAGAAAAAAAAGTTGTCATTGTGGGTATGTCAGTGTGATTAGGTGGTGGAGTTTTCAGCCTCACGGGAAGTAGAGGTTTGCTGCATACCCTTGGGAAGGTGTTTCTCTCGCCTGAGCCCCCGCTGGGAAAAGGAACAAAGCAAAGTGTAAGTGTGATGTAGAAATCTCATTTTTATGTGCCAATGGAAGTGCCAGACACACACAGAAAAAAAAAAGTTCCAAGCGGCAATGACAGGAAGTGCTAGACAAAATACTCATTCTGCTTGTTAGCTTTTATTAGCTCCTACAACATCTTTGTGAGGGTCACTTCCATGAAGAGTTCACCAGCACCATTAAAACAAGGTTTATCGCAAGGGGCACCTAACAAAATAATCCCACGTGTCCTCTTTATCACTACAAGATTAGCATAAAAATAGAACTAGTTTAAAAAAATTAAAAAATATATACGGCTGAAAGCAAGTAATCTATGGCCAAGTATGCTCAGCCAACATAACCAGAACCTGTGTGAGCTCCATCACACCCAAGTGGTCAGCAGTCTGCAATCCCAAAAATGATTCCTAGCAAAATTTATGCGTAATGCAGCAATAAGCATCTCTGGGGCTTATGTGGACCTCGTGTACACTTCACACAACCAATGAACGAGTTGGAAGCATTGGGAATAGAGGCCATGGGAAGTCCTGCTCCGAGATCAGACATTGCACCAATTACTGGTCCCATTCAGAGCACTCAGTGGGGACAGAGTGGCACAAAGCAAAGCGACAATTTCTCCCGGGCTGATTTCTATCATTTAAGCTCATGGAAACACACAAAGGTGGCAGACAGACAAATGAGACCGTGCGCTGGAAGGAAATTTCATCAGATAATTACACTGAGAAGAAAATGTCGATGCGGGGCCAAACACAAGCTAGCATGGGCTGGCATACATCATGGTGGAGCCTTGTCAAGTAGGCCAGAAGCCATTTTTTTTTTTTCAGCTGACAGTGCTTGAGGTGGAATAAAGCTGGAAAAACATCAAGACTCTGAAGCCAAAGGAAAAAAAAAAAAAAAAAACAGCTGCCACCTGACTTTTTGGAGTATTTTCTGTTTGATGTTCCTTAGCGCCATCAAGGAAATTAGGGCCTATTAGACTAAGTTCACACTTGTAAAAAAACAAGCTGACAATAACACAAACCAAACACTTCTATAGCATTAATATGCATTTTTGATGCGCTTAACACAGGTTTAAGGCGGATTAAAAAAAAAAAAAAACGCACCTCAGATGCCCTCCAAGTGTTTTTTTTTTCTTTTTTAATAAAAGGGGAAATCATTTTTTCCACCTCCCATCACCAGTATTATTTAATAAATGCTTGTCAAGCGAGCTGTAATTGTGGTGTAAACAGCACATCACCATAGACTTGAATAGAAGTGGTTGACAAGCTTCAACTCTTCCCAGACTCGACGTGTAGCTTTATTTCTGATACAGAAATAGAAGAAATTGGCCGCACACCACTATATCGATCCAAGATCCTTTATTAGGATATCCCAAAAGACACTACAGGAAAAGAATGCCTGGTAGACGCGTTTCACACACGCTAAATCATTATCAATTTATTTTTGACACACAATGGCGCCAAGGGACGCAAATGCTACATGTTTTTCAAATGTCAACGGCTCTTGCCACTGCTCATATTATCCATTGTAAGCTGATGTGCTAGGCGTTTGAGGAGCAGCAGAAACACCCCTTGAACACCAGCATCTAATGCCAGTGTGAACAGGGCCTCACTGAGATATATTTGTAATCAGCTATGAGTACTAAAGGGGGCTGAGGGGGGAGCTGCACATTGAAGGTAAAAAAACCTTCAGCCTTTAGAACCACTTTATGATATTCAAAGTAATTCCCAGGAAAGCTACAGCGGGGAAAATAATTATTTGATCCCTTGCAAATTTTGTAAGTTTGCCCACTTACAAAGAAATGAAGGGTCTATCATTTTAATTATAGGTGTATTTTAAATGATAGAGAGAGAGAATATCAACCAAAAATCCAGAAAAAACACATAAAACAAATGCTAATAAATTAAAGCGGAGTTCCACCCAAAAATGGAACTTCCGCTTATCCAGTTCCTCCCCCCTCCGGTGTCACATTTGGCACCTTTCAGGGGGGAGGAGGGGCAGATACCTGTCTTCTGGGAGACACACAGGTCCCAGAAGACAGCAGGGACCAGTCAGGATGCGCACTCGCTCATGCGCAGTAGGGAACCAGGCTGTGAAGCCGCAAGGCCTCACTTCCTGATTCCCTTACGTAAGATGCCGGCGCCTGCACCCGGGAGCCAAAGGATAGGTCGGGTGAGGACATCGTGGGCTCTCTGGACAGGTAAATGTCCTTGTTTTAAAGTCAGCAGCTGCAGTATTTGTAGCTGCTGAGTTTTACTTTTTTTCGGCGGAACTCCGCTTTAAGTTGCAGTTGAGTGAGTAAAATAAGTATTTGATCCCCAAGCAAAACATGACTTAGTACTTGGAGGAGAAACCATTGTTGGCAAGCACAGAGGTAAGACGTTTCTTGTAGTTGGTTACCAGGTTTGCACACATCTGACTGACTGCTGACTATGACCCCAAGAACACCATCCCTAGAGTCAAACAACATGAGGTGGAAACATTATGCTTTGGGGCTTTTTCTCTGCTAAAGGTACAGGCCAACTTTGCCGAAATGAGGGGCCATGTATTGTAAAATCTTGGATAAGAACCTTCTTCCCTTAGCCAGAACACTGAAGATGGATGCGTCTTCCAGCATGACAATATCCCAAAACATATCGCAAAGGCAACAAAGGAGTGGCTCAAGAAGAAGCACATTAAGGTCATGGAGTGGCCTAGCCAGTCTCCAGACCTTAATCCTATAGAATTTTTTTTTGGAGGGAGCTGAAACTTCGAGTTGTCAAGCGACAGCCAAGAAACCTCAAGGATTTAGAGAAGATCTGTAAAGAAGAATGGACCAAACTCCATCCCGAGATGTGTCCAAACCTGATCACCAACTACAAGAAACGTCTTACCTCTGTGCTTGCCAACAAGGGGTTTCTCAATCATGTTTTGCTTGGGGATCAAATACTTATTTTACTCACTGAACTGCAACTCAATTTATAACATTTGTATCGTGTTTTTCTGGATTTTTGGTTGATATTCTGTCTCTATTATTTACAATACACCTATGATAAAAATTACAGACCCTTCATTTCTTTGTAAGTGGGCAAACTTACAAAATCTGCAGGGGGTCAAAAAATTATTTTCCCCACTGTACTTATGTCGTCACCGGGTCTTTGTGCCTCTCTATGCAGCACAGGCAGATCAAAGCTGGTGGGAAGGGTCGCCAGGGTGTTGGACATAGTAGCTTCCTTGAAAACACCTAATGCCTTAATACTCAAGAGCCCTCAGCTCTGATACAAACAGTTGGTTGGTTCTTGGACGGAGTCATGCAATTATCAATGCCTTGATGGGCGGATGTCAATCTAGAGCAGTGGGCCTTCCTAAGCAGGATGAGTTTGCATGGGTACTTCTACATTCGATGTTGAGCCTCCATGGCTGAAACAATTAAATCCAAAGAATAAAAGGGGTGGGCCAAGGACAGTCAGGCTGTTGAGGTGACATCATTAGTTTCCAGTAAAGAGATGGGACGTGTTGTCTGTATCAAAAAAAAAAAAAGGTTGCCCCAACTGTACTTGTATGACCCTTCAATAAGCAGACAGAGGGGCTTTTGTTTTAGTGGAAGCCCCCAGACTGTAGAATAACTCATACATTATCCGGCTGTCAATTAGCAGTACATTATTTAGGAAGGGCCAAAGCTTCTCTGCAGCTACTCATGTGTGACTAAGTATCCCGTCTCCTCATTGAAGGGACAGGGGTAGAATTTACAGCTCTTCCCTCCCAGGCCTCACCATAGGAAAATCCCCCCCACCCCCCCTTTCCCTTCCCTCCTCCAGCCCTGTGGCAAAGGGCACCATTTATTGTGCTGCCTGATAAAAACACAAATAAGTCTGCGGACAGAACAAAGCTTGCTGCAGACACCCCGCCACACACAAAGTATTTGATGGCACTTGAAAACAAGGAAGACCATAGTAAAAAAAGGAGACATTCCAGGCCCTGCAAGCCTCTCCTGCCCCTCCTGTCACTCTCTAGACACTGGAACTGCCACCGACTGATTTACTGCTCCGGTATGAGGGCAAGGCACCTCTGGCCTACAGCTCCAAACACTAGAAAATCACATTATCTGGAGCAGTGTCATCTGCAACAGCTAACAGGCCTCCCCACCTCCAACCTTCCCCAGGAGAATTAAAAAGGTCCCTCGACCGTTATCTGGGGTCACAATGAACTTTGGTTGGCTATACACGGTGAAGTCGGTTTACAATGGTTCTTTGGATTTTTTAAATAATTATAGATTACTCACTCCCCCCCAGGGTTCATTTATATTCTAACCTTTTCTTACTTGGTCCTCCAGGTAGAACTATAAAAGTATAATCAACTGCCCAGCATATGAAATGCTGAAATAATGCATTACAATTTAACTAAACTCATTAGATTTTAGTCAACTAAAATGTACTAGAGATTTTAGTCAACTAAAAAAACGACTAATTCAGATTACTAAAATACGACTAAAACAAAAATGGCATTTTAATCAAAAGACTATGGCTAAAACAGAATTGAAATTTGGTGTCAAAATTAACAAAGTCTGGAACATCACTCTCACCTAGGCGAGGAAAATGAAAGCAGTGGCTATGTTAGTGGAGATCACGGGGACCGGGACGCTAGTGGAGATCACAGGGACCAAGGACGCTAGTGGAGATCATGGGGAGCGGGAA
The DNA here is from genome assembly GCF_042186555.1 of Aquarana catesbeiana. Lineage (NCBI taxonomy): Eukaryota > Metazoa > Chordata > Amphibia > Anura > Ranidae > Aquarana > Aquarana catesbeiana. The sequence continues at coordinate 56,618,317 of NC_133324.1, read as the reverse complement.
AGCTAGTGGAGATCACTGGGACGCTAGTGGAGATCACTGGGACCGTGGCGCTATTGGAGATGACCGTGACGCTAGTGAAGATGACTGGGACGCTAGTCAAGATGACTGGGACGCTAGTCAAGATGACTGGGACGCTAGTCAAGATGACTGGGACGCTAGTCAAGATGACTGGGACGCTAGTCAAGATGACCGGGGCGCTAGTGAAGATCACCGGGGCGCTAGTGAAGATCACCGGGGCGCTAGTGAAGATCACCGGGGCGCTAGTGAAGATCACCGTGCTGGGAAAATAGTGGAGATTACCAGGACCGGGAAAGCTAGTGATCGCCGGGAACAGCAAGATTGTGGAGATCACCTGGACCAGCAAGATCGTGGAGATCACCATAGTAGCAGTGACTTCTACAGTGATTTCCAGCTTCTAGAGGGATCTCACCGGTAGAGCTCATACATATTTACATTGGTCCAAGCAGGAGCAATGGAAGTATGAAAAAACTGCCATACCTAAACTTCAGCTTTAATAATTTTTTGCAAGGGTTTCCTGAGACTTGAAACTTGTATCAAGGGTTCCACCACGATAAAAAGGTTGAGAAAGGGAATGGATTGGCAAGGTAAATGACATTAGAGAAGCTGAACATTGGACAGTGACTTGTAGAGGTACCCTGGAACAATTCAACATCATATGGGTGCCCTGGATGGCCTATGTGGCTGATCCAGGTTATGTACCCTCTAGTCTAGACTTGGCGTTGTTAGAGAAAACTGGAGTTATGGCCATAGTATCTTGCTGCTGCGAGGGAAGCCTCCCTTATTGGGGATGGCATTTTTTCCCCTCCCAGCACCAACTGTTTGCCATAGGCTGACTTGGCTCCCCTCTCCTGGCGCCACTGCCAGCGGGATGCCTCATATCATTTCGAAGGATATTGATCACTGATATCACTGCCATACTATGTCCAGGACGGATTAGAAGTGACAACCATGTTTTACGGCTAATTCGCAACTTGTATGGTCTTTTTTTCTCCTTTACTTTAATTCTCTGATAGTATGTACCCTTATGTTTCCCTGATGTTCGTATTTTTCAGTATAGTCCTCGACTACCTGAATTTGTTTGCTGGCATATGCTAATTTGTTCTTTAAATAAAGATTTTACAAAAAAAAAAAAAAAAAAGGTTGAGAAAGGATGCTATAGAGCAGTGATATGCAATTAGCGGACCTCCAGCTGTTGCAGAACTACAAGTCCCATGAGGCATGGCAAGACTCTCACAGCCACAAGCATGACATCCAGAGGCAGAGGCATGATGGGACTTGTAGTTTTGCAACAGCTGGAGGTCCGCTAATTGCTTGTCCCTGCTATAGAGTGACAGCTTTCAGTGTGGCGGGGCTGCTGACGTCACATCCAAGACGGTGACAGCCGACAGCAGTCTCAGGGCTTTTAGAGGTCTATACAAGGCTGACTTTTACAGGTCATAACATGCCTAACGCAAGTTAAATTTGAATATAAGGAAGTTTGCTGCTAGCAGGATCACCTGGGGAAATAAAGGAAATAAAAAATATATATTATAAAGAAAATGTATCCAAATCTCTATATATTGGCATTAACATTCCCAATGGAGCGTTTATATAATTTGCCTAAAAGCCACTTTTAAAAAAAATTTAATTATGATATTGCCGCATGACCAGAACAACAAAATCACTGCCATGAAGCTGAATTATAGACATTGTGGGGGGGAATTTACTAAAACTGGTGCACACAAAATGTGGTGCAGCTCTGCATAGTAAACCAATCAGCTTCTAGGTTGCATTGTCAAAGCTTAAGTTAGAAGCTGATTGGTTATTAAGCATAGCTGCACCAGATTCTGTGTGCACTCATTATTATGCAGAATTTCCATGGCACCATCATATAATGCGGTGCGGTATATAAAGCCTCTATAAAGCAGCCACAAAAGACCATTACAATATTTCGGATGCAGCGAGGGAAAAAAAAAAAAAACACGATACAATGCAGTGTGAGATTTTACAGTTCACTAGCTACACAAGTTCATTCGTCGTCTTTTATTTCTCACCTATCAAGACTGCTGATTTGGCAGAGGCCCATTGTGACAGACAATTGCAGCTTTGTGATAACACCAACCCTCTGAGCAAATTTAACTAGCAAATATTGCTCGGATGGCAAATAGTTCACCAGTAATGGGAGGCGGCAGCGGCTCAAGGGTCGCCCGGCGCGGCAGGAATCTAGCTGAGCAGAGGAAAAAACAAAGCAGGGTATTCTTTTAATTTAAAGGCGCACGGTCTTTCACATTTAATAGAAGAAAAAAAAAAAGAAAAAAATTGAATGCTATCGTTTTTATTTGGCATTAAGGGTTGCATCTAAGCAGAAAGTACATATTGTAAGTTTGTTCACTGGCTGAGCTTTTTTAACATTTCATTTGTGCCTTTAGATTCCTTAAAGAAAAATCCAAGCATGTAAAAAACTCAGGAGTGTCTTTATTGGCTTTTTTAATACTACGTCTCCTTTTCCAAAACTGTAACCTAAACATATTAAACAGTGCTGTTGCAGATGCAAAGTTGCCAACTGTCCCAGATTTGCATGAGCAGTCCTGCACCTTGGACCTCAGTCCCCATAATGCTGCGTTCCAGGATTACAGTGGTACCCTTATTTCAGTTACATCACATGCCAGGGCAGTTTTGCATCTTGGATCTCAGTCCCCATGATGCTGTGTCCCAGGCAATGTCCCGGGATCACAGAGTTACCCTTATTTGAGTTACTGCACATGTCAGGACAGTCCGGCATCTTGGTCTTTAGCCCCGATGATGCTGTGTCCCAGGTGTAGCAGGATCAACAGTGTCACCTTATCTGGGTTACTGCACAAGCTGGGACAATACTGTATCTTGAACCTCAGTTCCTATAATGCTGTGTCCCAGGCAATATACCAGGATCACTGTCACCCTTATTTGAGTTACTGCACATTGTGGGACAGTCCAGGAAGGCCCGGAGCTATCAGGAACTAATAAGGGGTAGGGCTGGCATGACACGGTGGAAGTGGAACCAGACAGCACAGATTTAACGTGTTCAAAGGGAGATCCAGAAGGTTTACTTATGTGGTTGGTTGAGGAGACAGGCTGATATGGAGGAGCATAGGAGATTAGACTGTCGGAAGGGGTTGGACAGTAACTGTCGGAGTCTGGAAGCCATGGGATGAATGTCCCTACCTGGTGTGGGGTATGTAGGCAGGAGGTATTTAGGTATTATGGTGGTGGTTGGGATCCTTTGATTTGTGGGATACAAGTTGGGTACTATCGTTTGGTATGGTATCCTCTGGTTGGGTGTGATCCAATAATAGGACCAGGTAGTGGTAGACCTGTAGGGTCTATGGGCAAGTGTTAATGTCCCCAAAGCAGTGTTTTGCGGCTAGGGGCATGTATATTTTGTTGTAATGTTATTGTTATTTATTCGTTATTTATTGTTATTTTGTTTGATAAAAGGCCTGACGACCATTTAACTCTACTATGTGTTAAGCTTTTTATTGGTGTTGAGTGGGCTGGATTTTTAGAGGGTCATGCAGGTGTTTTTAGGTGATGACCTCTGAGCTACCCAAGTCATGTATCTTGGACCTCAATTCCGATGATGCTGTGCCCCAGGCGATATACCAGAATCACTGTCGCCTTTATTTGAGTTACTGAACATGCCAGAGCAGTTCCACATTGTGGACCTCAGTCCCGATGATGCTGTGTTCCAGGGTCGCAGAGTTACCTTTTTTTGAGTTACTGCACATGTCGGGACAGACCCGCATCTTGGTCTTGAGCCCTGATGATGCTGTGTCCCGGGTGATGTGGCAGGATCACAGTGTCACCTTATCTGGGTTACTGCACATGCTGGGACAGTCCTGTATCTTGAACCATGGTCCCAATGATGCTGTGTCCCAGGCGATATACCAGGATAACCGTCGCCCTTATTTAAGTTACTGAACATGCCAGGGTAGTTCCGCATTGTGGACCTCAGTCCCCATGATGCTGTGTCCCAGGATCAGAGTGTTACCCTTATTTGAGTTATTGCAGATGTTGGGACAGTCCCGCATCTTGTTCTTTAGCCCCGATGATGCTGTGTCTGGGGCGATGTACCAGGATCTTATTTGAATTACTGTACATGCTGGGACAGTCCCACATCTCGGAATACAGCTCCAATGATGCTGTGTGTGGGGCGATGTGCTGGAATCACATTGTTACCCTTATCTTAGTTACTGTGCATGCCGGGACAGTCCCGTATCTTGGAACCCCATGACATTGTGCCCCGGAATCAGTGTGTCCCCCCTATTTGATTTACTACACACGCTGACCTAATTTGAGATGGGACAATGCTGTGCCAAGATCACAGACACAACCTTATTAGAGTTAATGCACATGCACATTAACACAAAAAGGCATTTATAACAGTGATTGGGATCTGCAAGTGGGCAGCCCTGCATAATTCTGGTAAGTGGGTACGGATTAGGCAGGTCTGCCTGGTCACTGGGTTAGCCTGAGCCCGACTGAGGGGGAAATGGGGGGTTAAAGCGGCCTGGGACTGAAATATTGGTAAATATTGCTAAGTATGCCGATATGTAAATATAGACTTTAAATCAAAAGTCCACAGCTAAGGCTAATTTCCATCTCTCACCACTCCCCCTGGCAGTTGACATATGTAGTGACACTGGACAGAAAGTGATGGGAACGCTCCAACAGCAATGACAAATAAAAATGCTTAAATCTCTCTAGTGGAGCCAGACTGTGCTAAAAACCCAACATGAGTTCTAATCCTTCCCAAAACTAGAAATAAAGTTTCTTTCCTTGATATACACTTTAAGAAGGTTAATCAGCAATCAAATTTAAAAAAGTGTGGCCATGTTTACAGCTCAGATCTTAGTAAATACTAAATAGCGAGCGCCCAACTTTATTGCCACCACTGCCGACTTTGTAAAATAAAAATAAGGTTGTGCGTCCATCTTAGATTCAAACAATGCGTTCTCTCTTACAAACCCCTCCATGTGAAATGTGACAGCGGGTGATCCATTGTATTTACAGCTACAGTGAAGTGTCTTCTGCCGTCTTCATACAGCCAAGCGCCTGGACTTCTATTTTTGTGCTTGACCTACATAGGGTCTGTTTTATCTTTGTGGCGAAGGCTGCAGATGTCCTTCTCTGTGCTGGTTGCTCATTTAAACTGGTCCCTGCTGACAGCCAGGTGGTTTTTCTGCCATGACCTAACTGGCGACATCAAAGTTCAGTCCACATGTTCTAATTATAACAGCGTGGGAGAGAAAGGCAATCAGAGTGAATGTTCAGCTGTAGGCCTATTGATTGTACACTTTTAGACCCTTTATTATCCACATACAGTAGATGAATATGAACAAAAAAAAAAAAAAAAAACCTAAATTCTGAGCAAAAAGTTCCAAAAGTCCCCATGTGGTTCTGTAAACAAATGTACAATAAATCTGTAGATTCCAGTGTCAGGACTTCTGCACTGGCATCTTTTGGTGCAGGGTGGCCAGTCTTTGACACCACTTGGCATGCAAGTGGTTAAAACCCAACTCCAGGCTCCTTTTTTTTTTTTTAAATGGTGTCCCAGCAGCTGCCTGCAATACTCACCTCCACTTCGGCCCTGTCCCTTGTAGTAATTCTTTCCGACCACTAGATGTCCCCAGTGTCATTTAACCTGGAAAAGTGAGCACATATGGTCACTGATGCACCCCCTTAGGGGGTGCCACCACAAGGAATTCAAGGATGTAGAGATTGGCACTGACATCTTCGTGTCATTGCTACCCTCTGCATCACTGGGAATAAATTTTGTCACTTTGAGTCAGCCTTCAACCAGAAAAGTTTATTGGTTTCAACACCAGCAATTCAAATGAATATTAATTTTGGAGTAACATTGAGGTGGTTTTGATTGCTTTGCAATCATTAGTCTATGAAAACTAACTAGGAGGCAATTGCTGCTCAAAACAACCAAACTGGCACAAAATTGATTAGTGTATGACCAGCATCACGGGATGGTTGATGTGGGGCGGGGGTCAGTGCTTGGGTTATAGTGAGGGTTAGCATGATGTTTGTGGGGGGGGGGGGGGGGTGGGATTGACAGGATGGGAGAACAGTATGAAAACTCCTCAGTTTGTTTCTACTTCTTCATTGTCTAATCAGCAAGTTGGGTGGGGGGGGGGGGTGTCCGGGATCAAGCGATACCACTGATAATCAGCGGAGGCCAGGGACTTCTCCACATGGTTTAGATTTGGTACCTGAAATCACAAATAAGTTGGACTTGTGTCTTTTTTCGACCTCACCTACTATGTAACAAATATGTGTGTAACGCGTTTCACGCTCCCATAGAGCGCTTACTCAAAAGCGTGAAAATGGGAGCGTGAAACGCGTTAGCGGTTGCGCTGCACTATCCCAACAAAGCCATGTACGGATTTTAACCATGTTATCATTATTTTTTCAATAAAGAGGATTTTATTTTCACTTTTCCAATCCGGAGTGCGGCTGTCCAGATTCTTCCATTACACACATATTATTGGAATAGCAATTGCCAGCACCTGGAGCTCTCACAATCATCCACACAGCGGAGGACGGGAAACTTGAACCCAGCTACCTAGAGCGGTGGTAACTATCCTGTTTATTTCAAATATCTGGACTCTTGCTACTATGCAACAAAGCTTTTGCCGTTTAGGAAACTTACATATATGCATTTCTGCTTGGAATAAAGCTTAAGAAACGTGCAGGATGTGAGAATAGTGGTCAATTGGTGGTGGTCCTCAGGCTTTGAGTAGGATAAAGGCCCAGGGTATCCCCTGAAAAAAATAAGACGACAGGCAGGGGAGCCCTTTATAGTGTGGTACATGGAGCTAATTCGGGAACGTTGTGGTGACTCCTGTTGGATAAGACATGCATCCCTCCAAGTACACAAGTGGAGAACATTCCTGTCACCATGCAGGATAGGGCTGGTCACTCTCAAAGGCAGGGGGTTCTTGGCTCTACATGGTTTGGATTTGGTACCTGAAATCACAAGTAGGTTGGACTTGATGGACTTGTGCCTTTTTTTGACCTCACCTACTATGTAACAAAGCTTTTGCCATTTAGGGAACTTACATATATGTATTTCTGCTTGGAATAAAGCTTAAGAAATGTGCAGGATGTGAGTCAATTGGTGGTGGTCCTCAGGGTTTGAGTAGGATAAAGGCCCAGGGTATCCCCCGAAAAAAATAAGAGGACAGGCAGGGGAGCCCTTTATAGTGTGGTATGTGGAGCTAATTCGGGAACGTTGTGGTGACTCCTGTTGGATAAGACATGCATCCTTCCAAGTACACAAGTGGAGAACATTCCTGTCACCATGCAGGATAGGGCTGGTCATTCTCAAAGGCCGGGGGGGGAGTCTTGGCTCTAGGTCCTTGAAGAAGCCATCAGGAAGATGTCCAGCTTTTTGTTTGAGAAGGAACAAAAACCCATCGATCATAAATTCCTATGAGCGTCTCTGCCGTTCGATCCATCAACGGGTTTTTGTTCCTTCTCAAACAACAAGCCTGTGAGAATGCTCATCTAACACGGCAAACAGACCATAAAGATTTAAATAGAAGTTAACTAAACTGCTGTTTTTCCCATTACTTACTGTACAGAACAGTCGGCATAAATTTAAAAAGAAATCCCTACATTTATTTAGTCTTCTCCATAACGTTGCTTTCCCTGTGACAGGTTTCACGTCAAAGCCTTCAGCAATCGGCACGGTTCCCATACATTCTACGTAGGAGCAATGTGCAGTCACTTAGACACGGTCGTTAGCATAGCGACTTCCACAGCGGCATCGAATTTCAGGTGAGCCATCAGCTGCCATGTCATAGAATCAATTAGTGTCACCGGGGGAGAGACTAGCCCAGGGGAGGGAGCTCACCTGCGGGGCTTATTTGGGGATAAATAAAGATGGTAATTGGAGAAATATTGAACACTGGAACTATCGGAGAGAAGTCCTTGAGGACTCAGCACTTCAGCGGGAACTGCTGGTAACAATTGGAGATGACAATGCAGCTTGAAATTCGATGCTGAAAAATTTTAATTGACTGAAACAATGAGCAGCTAATGGTTGAACATAAAGGAATGAGGGATAATCTAGGTCGCAATGTATCGCATTCAGCCACAAAACGCAGACAGGAACATTTGGTTGCCCGCAGAAAATGGAATAAAATTGTTCTGGGTTATAGTGGTTACTTTTCACGATCAGACGTGGTGGATACCCATGACTCAATATTCCCTTTTATGTGCTTGCGGCCAATAAAAAAAAAAAGGGAGTGGACCTTTTAGTAAAGTTTGCAGTTCTCCGAGACAGAACTCTTGACATATCACAATATACGGCAACAGTATGTTTCAAAAGCGCTCTACCTTAGTGAGCCTCAACCAAGTGACTCTAGCCTAGGCTAAGATGATGTCATCAGTCTGCTGCAAAAAAAGAAGCAGCAGTCTCCCCTGTTACCAGACTGTACATTGCAGCTTAAACTCTTCATGTCGTCTCCTCCTGGCCCTTTAAGCGGTTTAGGATGCCGGGAGACGGGTCTTAAGATCATGTGATCCCTGTGATTGGTTGTCACGGCAGTCACGTAATCGGAAGAAATCCTGATCGTTGAGATTTCAGTTATGCGTCATAACTGTGCCGTGAGCGGCCAAGGCCTGGCGCTGAGAGGCCACATATTTGCGTATGGCCAGTGCCAAGGGGTTAAAGTGGTTTTAAAGCCTTAAAGTGTTATTAAGCCCAGGAGCCTGCATTCACTATATCTGGTCTCCCACTGTACATGAAAATGCAATTATTTTAGTAAATAGCAGTCCTGTGACTTCTATCAGTGTCCAGTCAAGCACTGGTTAAAGCTTGTAGGAGTTTTCTGACTGTCCTATGAGACTGCAAGACCCCTGACCCGCTGTATGGACAGTGCTGATTGGCCCTGTGCTGATCACATGCATCCTCCCAAGGAAAAAAAAACCTCTCTAGCAATACACACCAAACTGAGCATGTGCAGCCTGACTCCATGGACTGTGTTATCAGGAAACTATTAGGGGACAATGGAAGGAGGGGAGGATCAGAAAAGTCAAGATCAAACAGCCTTTTTACACAATGCAGAGGATTACCCCTTAGGTTCCACAGTGAGTATAACAAGCATGCTTTACTGCATATACAGACTGGTTTTACTGTAGTGGGTTTAGTAACACTTTAAGGTTTTTATCACCATAGAGTGGTATTAAACGTTTTTTTAAATAACAAACCTGTTATACTACTGGCTTCTTCTCCTTGACCAGTGTCCCCAATAGTAAGCCGCTTGCCATGGGGGCACTGGTGCATGCACGCTCCTGAGCCCTGCTCAATGCACCCATAAGACACATAGAGCCGCGGCACAGCCTGCCCCCTGCTCTCTCCTCACTGGCTATGATTGACAGCAGTGAGAGCCAATGTCTCAATCAATGAGGAGAGGGAGACCCAGGACAGCAAAGGCAATCCTGCACATCAATGAGTATTGGGGGGGGGGGCTGTAGGGGGAGCAGCACACAGGTTTTTTTTACCTAAAAAAAACCTTCAGCCTTTACCACCACTTAAATGCATTCTATATAGTCTATAAACGCAGACAGGGCAGCTCGGGATCTAGCCCGCACAAGTGCCCCCATAGAAAGCAGCTTTCAGAACATATGATCAGAAAAAAAAAAAGCAAAGAACATTTGATCAGCAGAGAAAACACCCTAAGAACATTTGATACTAAAGGAAAATAACCTAAAAGCATTCAATCTGAAGAGAAGATAACCTAACAAAACACCCTAACCGGATTCTCACTCTAGCCTAGTCTAACTCTAGCTCACTAGCCTAGGCTAAGATGATGTCATCATTCTGCTGCAGACAGGACTAGGCATTCACTCAGTCTGTGAGCAGTCTGTACATTGGGTATTTACTCTTCTGTTCAAATGTTAAGTTACAATGTACAGACTGATAACAGCTGGAAGAGATGATTTGTCCCATCCGCAGCAGAATGACGACATCATCTTAGCCTAGGCTAGCGTCACTGGAGTGAGACTCCATTCGGGGTATTTTCTCTTCAGATCCAATGCTTTTAGGTAAATTTTCTTTTAGGATCAAATGTTCTTATTTTTTTTCCTTTTCTGATCAAATGTTCTTAGGGGTATTCTCCCCTAAGATCTATTTTTAGTATTTTTTCTGTTAGTATTTTCTCTTCAGGTTGAATGTTCTTAGGGTGTTACCTTTTCAGATCAAATGTTCTTTTTGTGTACACTCAGTGTACAGAACAACTCCGTGTAGCCATATTGCATTGTATTCTCAGAAAATTACAGTGGCTGCAGATTGAAAAGGAAAGGTAATTTTTAATAACATTCAATTACAATATGATATGTGTCGCAATTATATGTGCTATATTATTTTTTCTTTATTTGTTATCCCCCCCCCCCCCACAAAAGTGGAGTTACCCTTTAACCACATGCCAACCAGGGCACAACGATATACGTCGGCACAACGGCGCGGCTGGGCAAATGGGCATACAGGCACCTCCCCTTTAAGACGCGGCATTGTGGGCCTGCCGCGTGCTCCATGACCGTGCCCGCGGGTCCCGCTGACCCAATGTCCACCGGGTGCCTGCGATCGTGTCACGGAGCAGAAGAACGGGGAGATAAGCAAGGCATTTCCCTGTTCTGCCTAGTGACATGACAGAGATCCATTGCTCCCTGTGATCTCTGTCATGTGAGTGGTAGAGTGGTAGCCCCCCCCCACAGTTAGAATCACTCCCTAGGACACACTTAACCCCTTCCCTGCCAGTGTCATTTACACAGTAATCAGTGCATTTTTATAGCACTGATCGCTGTATAAATGACAATGGTCCCAAAATAGTGTCAAAAGTGTCCAATGTGTCTGCCATAATGTCGCAGTCACGATAAAAAAAATCGCAGATCGCCACCATTACTAATAAAAAAAACTATAATAAAAATGCCATAAATCAATTCCTGTATTTTGTAGACGCTATAACTTTTGCGCAAACCAATCAATATACGCTTATTGCGATTTTTTTTTACCAAAAATATGTAAAAGAATACATAAGCTGAGAAAGAATTTTTATATATATAGATAGATAGATAGATAGATAGATAGATAGATAGATAGATAGATAGATAGATAGATAGATAGATAGATATTATAGCAAAAAGTAAAAAATATTGCTTTTTTTTTTTCAAAATTTGAACTTTTTTTGTTTATAGCGCAAAAAATAAAAATCGCAGAGGTGATCAAATACCACCAAAAGAAAGCTCTATTTGTGGGGAAAAAAGGACGTCAATTTTGTTTTGGTGCCACGTCGCACGACTGCGCAATTGTCAGTTAAAGCGACACAGTGCCGAATCGCAAAAAGTGCTCTGGTCATGTTTTCAGACAGCTACATTGCATCTATAATGATCACTTCCCATTCTCAATTTGTATTGTGGCTGAACAGTCAACAGTCTGAAGATGGTGAGACCTCCTCCCCATTGAGAGGCTAAAGCCTAGGTTCAGTTAGCTGATACGCCAGAGGTGTACAGACAACACTGGCTTAAGGCCTAAAACCACAATATAATTAGACACAAATGAGAATGCTCGGCTGTGCCTGTGATCCGAGGCCAAACCAGGTATAGCTAACAGAACAGAGAATGAACGGGGATAATAGGAGCTAGTACAAAGGACTAGGCCTAGATCTCATTTCCCCATGTAATCCGCACTGGCATACAGCAAGCTGAAGTTTTAATGGGCACAGGTGTATCGTGCAAATCCATATCATCCACTGCTTTCCTTTCACCATCAAATCTAACCACCGTGGGGGGGTGCCAAGATGACAGAAATGCCGGAATGATCCATAAAACAGTTAAGATCAAAAAGTAGAATGTCACCAGCGTACTTCTAAAAGCAAAAATAAGAGACAATGTCACAAAATCATATGCAACCGCTAAGGACCCATTTCTCACCCATGATAAAAGGGGTCGGCCCCAAAATTTTGCAAATGAATTTGTGACAATAAATGTTCCTATTTTTTGCTTCAATGGTGTACTGGTGATATACCACTCTTCACTAGTTATATTAAGGGTCACATTCAATAAAGATGTCATACTTACTTGCTCTGTGCAATGGTTTTGCACAGAGCAACCCCGATCCTCTTCTGGGGTCCCCTTCCTGGCTCCTACTCTTCAGGGAGTGCCCCGACAGTAAGCCGCTTCCTATGGGGGCATCGATGCGGGCTTGATCCCAAGCTGCACTGCCTGCGTCTATAGACACAGACTCTTGGCTCAGCCCCGCCCCCACTCCCTTGTAAGGAGATTTGATTGACAGCAGCAAGAACCAATGGCTCTTACTGCTGCCTCTCTCTCCTGTGCCAGCTGGATCAAGATCGACCACCGGCAAGTACTTCGGGGGGCTTCTGTGCACAGGTGCTATTTTTTTTTTTACCTTAATGCAAAGAATGCATTCATGTAAAAAAGTGTTAAGCCTTTAGAACCACTTTAAAGAAGGGTTGGTCAAATCACAATGGACAGGTAGCCATTAAGAATGAGCTTCGTGCAGAGCCCGTCAGGAAGTCGGCACGGTGCTGCGCTAATCACAGGCAGTGAGACATTTTCGATCTCTGCAGCCGCGCATCGGGAAAATGTCTCACTGCCTGTGATTAGCGCAGCGATGTGCCGACTTCCTGGCGGGCTCTGCACGTGGAGTGTGCGATCACGCCGGAGCTCATCCTTAGTAGCCATACCTTAGCACCTTGACACCCTAAAATGTGTCTTGAGGTAGTCTCTTGGTGTTGTCAAAGGAGATGGCTCCAAAAAAGTCCTGATGGCTCCTGGACTGGACAGGCTGGCTCCTGAATTCGATTTTATTTGTTACTCCTGGCTTCCAGGGAAGGTACAGTTACAGCAAGTGATAGCAGGAAAACCATTGTTTTATTGGGCATGGAAACTGTACCTTGTATATAACAAAGACGGTTAGGATGGGATTGGACACATCAACGGGCAACATAGAAATCCCCCTTAACGATCTTCCTTCACTCATACGCATTGAATAAGACTGGCCTTGCTTTGATGCCTGTAAGAGGAGCCCTCCTCATTGCTATTAATTCCTCTCTCCAAGCCAAAGTGGATTTTCATTTGATGTCTTGGCACACGGCTAATCTGAGGAAGGATCTGAAACCTGAGCCGTAGACGGCCACTGATAGGAATATGTCAGCATGGCAGCTGATGTGGGCGATCGCATTTCACTGACAAACTCAACTGCTTCAGTTATCAAGTGAAAGTCAATACAGAGCAGAACAAGCATCAAAACAACAGGCAGACCATAGCTGGAGGGGCACCGGCCATGATTAAAAGGCAACTCCAGCCAAACGACAACATACACAGTTAAAAAACAGTGTCCTTCAAGCCTGGCAATACGATGGGACTGGGAGCTTTGTACATCTAAAAGACCCAAAAACTCAAACACAAGCAAAGTAAATTGGTATATGCAGTCCAGTGAGGAATGTAAAGACATGTACTTTGTGGAGACAAAACAACCTCTCATTAAACTAATGACCCAACATAGGAGGTTGAATTCTACAGCTCAAGACTCAGTTTTTCCTACACCTTAAAGGAAAAATGGAAATTCTTAAGGACAGAGAGGTGAACATTCTTCACAGAGAGGACAACTGGTTCACAAGAGGCATGAAAGAGGCCCTCTGCGCCAAACTGAAACCATCCGTGAACAGTAGGGATGCACCGATACCATTGCCCCCGGCCCAAGTACGAGTGCCGATACTTTTCCTCAAGTACTCGCCGATACCAATAACCTATTTTTAGTGTCCGGTCTGGATGTCAAGTCTCATACTGTCGCAACGTCCTCCTGCTTCTCTCTGTGTGAGCACTAAAAACCGGGTTTACACATGTGCGTGGTCGGCTTCAGTATGATTTGTAAAAAAGAGTCTGGTGCCTTTTTCGTTCAGCAGCAAATTTTTAAAGCGCATGACACCGGAAATCGCACCTGAACCAGACTGAAATTTGTACTCGACTCTTTTTAAAAATCGCGGCTGGCCTGCACATATGTGAACCGGCTCCATAAAAAGCTGGTTTGGTTCACATGTTATGCGAATCAGATGCGGTTCAAAAACACATCCAATTCACATATATGTGAACTGGGGCTGGAGGTATCGGTTTTTGTATCGGAGCATTTGCACGAGTACAAGTACCTATATCGGGGCAACGTTAACAAATAGGGGTCAGGGATTTATACAACAACTTTCTTTCATATAAAATGCAGTTTCAACATCACAGAAGGTTCACACATTGAGCCATTTCATTTGATTTGATTTGATATGGGATTTGCACTGCGCCGAATGCGCACCGTCAGGAGCGCGTCTAGGCGCACAGAGACCCTAAAATCAAGTTGAGATTTCCAAAGGAACTTTAAAAATGGAGCCTACGGTGCCTAATCTGAAAGAGGTAGAGTAAAAACACAAGGAGGAATTGAGGAATTAACAACTATGTAGACTTCCGAACAGCAAGGATGGGATTATGTAACTAGAAGAGCAAGGTCCTCATCTTTCACACCTCCTATCCTGTTCTTGGATAACCAACGTTCAGACATTCCATGGTGTTTGGATTAAGGTGTTGGTGCTACCTGTGTGGATATAAATGCTGAGGGGTCTTCCTAACACTCATGTGAAAAGAAGAAGTAGCTTGAATAAGCTTTGAAAAATCTTCAATATTACTGAACAAGTTCAGTTGAATGTGAGTAACGACTACAAGCTATACTACGACCTGGATCTGCCAATCTCAACCAGGGTTCCTTCGGAGGTTGCTAGGGGTTCCTTGAGCTGTGGCTGATTTTCCCCCATTTGATGTTGCCTACCTAGTGCCAGGTCAAAGCAAAGACCACTTAGCACAGCCAGCTTCATGATGCCAATGATCTTTCTTGTCTGTAAACGTGGCATTTTGACCACTACTGTAAATAGGGCATTCTTGCTACTGGCCACCAATGGAAGAGGCTTTTTTTCCCCACTGGCCACCAATTAATTGGTTTTAGAAGGGGTTCCCCAAGACCTGAAAATTATTTCAAGGGTTCCACTGAGGCAAAGAGGTTGAGAAAGGCTGACCTGGATAAAACAGAGCATTCAGAGATAGCTCTTAAATGTTTATATAGGAACAGCACAAATTTTCCCCCAAACCACCTCCTCGCTCTGTCTCAGCAATTTTTTTTTTCCTTTTACCCTTGTTTCTGCAGTAACTTGTGAAAGTAGTGCAACATACTTCTCAAAATCATGTCCAGAGTCTGGCTAAACCAACCTGCTGGAATCCAGAATTAAGTCTCAGCTCGGCTCACATCTCCAGCCTACTCAAGTCACGGAAAGTCCGGCTTCCACAAAAAATATTTTATCTCTGCGAGTTGATTAATTGCCATTTCTGGAGCTGCTCTGAAACCGCTCAGGGATTAATGCAAATACACAAACTAATGATTGATGACCCTCCAGGATTCTTTGTATGTTTTAATATGCCTTAAGAATCCAAGTATGATGGGCCAACAAGGTGCCGCTCTGACAGCACTAAGTAAAACAATAATAATGAAATAAAGGCACATTGGTGGGTGACCAGCTCAGTCTGGATGGCTAAAGGATTTTGCATATTTAGAAACAGCTACTTTCAGTCAACCCTTAGAAATGGAAAAATATTAACGTAAGATAGCCCAGGACCGTCCCATTCTTTACCCAGAGGCAGCACTTAAAATGCTGATCTGCAGGCAGATGTAAAAAGAACACAATTTAGTCCAGTTATGTTTTCATTAAAATCATTAAACTGGATTTTATGCAAAGCAAATGTAAGCATCTACAGTATATCTGTCTTTAGATGGGGGGGATTTACTAAAAGTGGTGCACTCAGGAAGGAAATCTTTATTTTTTTTTTAACAACAAACATGTCATACTTACCTGCTCTGTGCAATAGTTTTGCACAGAGCAGCCCCAATCCTCTTCTTTTTGGGTGCCCCGCCGGCGGTCCTGCCTCTTTCTCCCTGACAAGTGCCCCCAATAGCATGCCTCTTGCTATGGGGGCACTCAAAGCAGGCTCACTCCGGAGCTGCTTTCTGTGTGTCCGTTCGTGGCTCGGCTCCGCCCCCACCCTCTCTTCATTGGCTCACTGGCTGTGACTGACAGCAGCTGGAGCCAATCGCTCCAGCTGCTGTGTGAGCCAATCGGGAGAGATAGAGATAGAGATAGGGATAGAGAGACCCGTTGCATCGCTGGATTGAGATCGGGCTCAGGTAAGTATAAGGAGGGGGGGGCTGCACTCAGAAGGTTTTTTAACTAAATGTGTGGAATGCATTAAGGTAAAAAAACAAAAAACAACCTTGATCCTTTAGAACAACTTTAAAGGCTATGATTGCAACCTGGCAATGCGGTCTAGCGTAGGTGACCAACCCAACAGAACAGAAAATAATTTGGCAAACAAGACTGTACACATATATAAAATATAACCTGCACCCATAGCCTCTTCTCCCCTACACTCCAGTGGTCACATGCCCTCTGACATCATTAAGTACAATGCATGGCCCATAGCCAGGAGACAGTCCACAAGTTTGAATGCATAAGGGGGGGGAGCGTTCCGGCCGGGGATTAGGTAAGCCCCACTGCAAGGGAGGATTTTTGTTTTCCTACGGAGATAGTCTTCAGCTCATCCCAAAACCAATAACCATATCCCAATTTTTAATGTTTTAAATTTCAAGACACTGTAACCCCCATCCACCTACTTTTGCTTAATTTTCTACATATAATCAGGGGATTGGTTGAGAAAAAAAAACAATAAACTAAAAGACAAAAAGAAAAAAACCCTTCCCCTACTGCACCAATTTGGTTCCTCTGGCACCCGTCTATTTACCAAACTAGTTGTGACATCCATCCTCCATAGACGTGCATTGCACATAAGCCCTTAAGCAAAATAAAAGCTGAATTGCTAACACCTGGGAATAGCCCGCTGATGAATTATTTTCGGATACATGTGCATGGCTGACATGCCGGATGAGAGATGCCATGTATTTATATATAGCCGGCACTGAAATGTGGGGATTAGCATGCCAGCCCAGAAAATCTGTTTAGCATTCTCCCTCTGCAGGAATATATAATGTTACATATGCACCAAAACGAAAAGCAAACTCTGCCGCCTTGCTAATATATTTCCATACATGGAGGAGATTTCAAAACAAGACGTCCGTCTTCATACGGAATGCTCCCACGCACTATATCCCCCCTCTTGTCTGTTCCTGTATGCCGCAGAACAGAGTTACCTAGAGTTGTACCGTGCATGGCCAAACATTTGTGGACACCTGATCATCAAACCTTTATGAGCTTGGTGGACCTTCCGTTCCAAAACCATGGTCATCAGTATGGAACTGCCTGACTCCCCCTTTGTAGTTATAATAGCCAGTACTTTCAAGGAAGACTTTTCACAAGATTTTGGAGTGTGTTTGTGGCAATTTGGGCCCATTCAGCCAAAAGCGCAATTGTGAGGTCAGGTACTGATGTTGGATGGGAAGACCTAGCTCATAATTGGCGCTCCAATTCATCCCAAAGGTGTTCATTAGGGTTGAAGACCACTGAAAGAATAGCTGATGGAAAAACTTTTCTCTTTTTTTTAGTTTTGGATAGAGTGGAGAAGGACTAGAATACCTGTCAGGTTATTATTGCTGCCTGTATCTCTGAGAGATCCACCCTCTCCATTCGTCCTGGTAACCATCATCACTGAAAGTGAAAGGAAATCCCAAATTGAGTGGTCACAAGAACAAGAGTAGAAGGGAAAGGAACTCTTCCAAGGATGACCCTGTAATTATAGGGAATTACCCTCACTTTGGAGTGATTTCCTCTCACTTCCTGTTATGATGAAGGGACAGGAAGTGAAGGAAAAGCTCCCAATTGGCACATGGATGGCAAAAATAAAAACACCCTGTTAAGGGTTATAACCCTCCATTACTGTATCTTAAATGAAAAAAAAACCGCCTTCAGCTCTACATTAAGCTCCTCCACGTCAAACTCATCAAACCATGTCCTTATGAAGCTCAGAATTGCCCACTCATGAGCACTTTGACTTCAGTGCAGTACTACGTGTCACGAGAGGAGACCATGGACTCTGCATCCTCAATTTACTTTTCCTGCACAAATGGCAGATATCGGAGGTCTGGTAGACCCCCCATGTCTCATTAAAGAGGAGCTGTCACCAGGGGTAGAAGGAGACCAAGGACTCTGTTTCCCCAGTTTCCTTCTCCAGCACAAAGGGAAGATAATTGGAGGTCTGTTAGAACCTGTCGTCTCATTAAAGATGACTTGTCACCAGGAGGAGATGGAAACCGAGGGCTCTGTGACCTCAGTTTCCTTCTCCAGCAGAAAGGGTAGATATTGGAGGTCTGTCAGATTCCTGATGTCTTAATAAAGATCTGTGACCAAGGGGATGATTGGAGGACTTCATATCCTCAGGTACAAAGGGGAGATGCTGGAGGCCTGTTAGACCCTTGATGTCTTATTTAAGAAGGCCTCTTACCAGGGAAAGATGCAAACCGAGGACTCCTGTGTCCCCAGTTTTTTTTTCTAGTATGAGGGGTAGATACTGTAGGTCTGTTACACCCCTGACATCTCATTAAAGAGAACTTGCCACTGGGGGCGGGGGGGCAAGGACTCTGTGTCCTCAGTTTCCTTCTTCATCACAAATGGGAAACATCAAGGGCCTGTTAGGTCCCTGATGTCCCATTAAAGTTGACCTCGCTTTGCGTGTATACTGTCACCAGGTGTTTTGTCCCCCAGTGACAGGAGTACGAAAAAAAAAAAAAAAAAATACTCCCCCACCCCCCATATGCTCTCCGCTTTTCGAAAATACTGTATATGGTTTTGGAGACTATTTTTACTAAATTTCAAAACTGAGTGAAAAAGCAAAAATGGTCCATCCACCTTAGGTGAAGAAATGGGAGCCTGGAGCTGGCAACGAAAGGGTTAAACCATGTAAGTCTAAACCTGCAGGAGATTGAGATGCAGCGACATAAAAAAACGGTACCGCAGGTGAAAACTAGCAAATGAACATAAACATTAGTGTCTGCATAAAACAGCTGTAAACAAGATACTGCCAGAACTAAATCATCACCAGTTTTACAAGCAGAAAGCACAGGAGGCGGATAAAAGCAACACAGTCTTAGAGCCAGGCCGCCAGCAGACTTCACGGGCTTCATTAGCAGACCAAGGACAAGATAGGACTCAAAGAGAAACAAAAAAAAAAAAGTTACTAAAAGCCCAACTTCAGGCACCAGACAAAAAAACAAAAAAATACTCTTTTATGTAGCTTCTGGCCTGCTGGGGTAAGAGTGAAGGACATTCTATAGGGCAGGGTTTCTCAAGCAGGGTTCCATGGAAGCCTAGGGTTCCTCCAGAGATTTCTATGGGGGGTTTCTAGAGAAATGAGCAGTTTCTGCCTCTCAGATAGGTTCCCACTGACACCATTGATCTTTTTAGCCATCTGTAAGGAGGTAATTCTTTCCAATAACCACAAGTGTAAGAAGGATTCTCCCCACTGGCCATCTCACGAATGTATCATGAGTTGTAGATATAGTCATTTTTATCAGGGCTTTCCTGAGACCAGAGAGATATTTCCAGGATTCCTTTGTGTTGAAAATGTTGAGAAAGACCACTATAGGGTGTCACTTAGGGGAGAGTTCTGAGTCTGCTGACATCACATCCAAGATTGCGGCATCTAGCAGCAGCCTTGGGGCTTTTGACTGTCTACACAAGGGAGGCTTTTGCAGGTAAATAACATGCCTACAGTTATCTTGAGGGAGATTTTGCTGCAATGAACGGGGGTCTCTTTAAGCAACACTCAAAATTTGACGGCAATTTTCACAAAAAAGAAAAAGAAAACAGCTTTTCAGAGTTCTCTGCAAGTTACAAATGTGGCCACTACCTCCTCAGTTCCTCAGGTTCCCAAGTTGACAAGGCCCAGCCATATATACAGTGTTGTTTTTCCATGCTGAAAGCTGGATGATTAATGTCAGAATTTTCATGACCTTCGTGACACCCGTGCACATGAAGAACCCATGCACCATGCCAAGTTATATTTTACTTCTTGGGCAGTTCCCTCCTCGGCTATTTCCACCCGGGGACTCCCCACCAAACCAGATAGTCCCGGTGTCAGTGGGTGGTAAACAACAGGCTGGCTTTATATAATTTCTCTGCTGAGGGCTCTCGGCCCATTGTTATGGCCCTGCAGGAAAAGAATAAAATGGAGAACTAAAACCAGCTTTATCAATAACAAACAAAACTAGCCAATCGTTAGTGAGCACTGGCTTTGGAGTTTCTCCTGGAAAGCACCTGTGGGCCAGAAACCAGAGAAGCAAGATCTGATCTCCTAGGGCTTTACACCTCTCCCTGAATCAATCTATCATGTGGCAGTGGCGGCACAAAAAGACTGACTGAAGGCCGGGTCATTCTATGCCTGCGTCCATGCCTCCTGCGCATTTTTGATAGTCACAATTCACCCTGAAGGAGTCATCTACTTGGCGGCGGCGCAGCATTTACTTGGCTTTAAATCATTCTGACTGACTAGGCCAAGGTCCTTCAGCTCCTGCGCCAACCCCACTGCTGACTTTCACATTGTTGAGGTTTACATCTCTCCACGAACTAGTCATTCATGGGATGGTGGTGCAGAATGACCTCAGCGTTTCAGAAAGGACTAAAGGCCGAGGTCAATCTGCTCCTGCGCTGCTGCTACCTACACATTGATGATGTTTAACTTTGACTCTGAATGAGCCATGTACATGGTGGTGGAAAGGGAATTCAGCTTTCAGTCACATATAATAACATAAAGCTGAGGTCATTATGTGCCGTCGTCGCCAGGGGGAGATGTAAACATCAACGAATGGGCATGGACGTGCCCAAGCGTTTGATGCACCTAAATGCGTTAAAAAAGTTTAGAAGCATCAAGTGTTTTTTTTTTTCTGCTAAAACTGTGCTGACAAGAGGAAAGGAATCTAGGAGAGATATCAAAACTTCCTATCTGCACGAGGCCTTAAACTGCAGCTTCTACTGCGGCTTCTTTCTCCCCTATTCTGGGCTTTGCTGTACAGGGGACTGTCTAAGGGTGATACCAGGTCCAGTATAGGTACGTACACTGCTGGCATTAAAAATATAATACATTTACATATGTACTGATGAACCCAGAGCTGCATTAATCTGTGTCTTTTATACCTGCCTGGAGTTCAGCTTTCACTATCAATGTGTAAGTATATAAGCCTGAAGACGCATTTAGGTCTCTATGAAGAGCGGTCCTCGAGCGGAGGATGGGGTTACCTCCAGAGAGCTTATGCTTAATAATGATGAATCTGATACCTCCCAACACAATCTCCACGCTCTATTCACTAAATAATTACTCCGCAGCTTAGATAAAGTTTCCAGAGGAGCACAGGGGAAAAAAAAATAAGCCATTCATTACATTATCCCTCAATGGTTGGCCACAGACGTGGCCTTCCCCGTTTCTAGCAGCACTTACACGCTCAACCGGAATGATTCAATCAAGTATTGATTAACTAGGAAATTAACTCCCAGCTTTGTCCATCATTCAAAAGAGACTGAAAAGGGGCAAAACAAACAGATTACTAATGACTATCTTAAGGAGTCCAGCCACCTTTGCTAAAGTCCACCACCGCTTTCTCTGAAGACAATACACGTTGGCCATGGCAGCACATTTGCTGAAAATTTTTTGGAGTTGACTTTGCATTGGCCATAAACACATACACAAAAGTCACGGAGAACCTTGGCGCCCCTAAAGCTGACCATAACCAGTAAAATTTCTTTCGAACCTCTGTATGGAAATTCAGAAAAATTGATCAGCAGAACATTCAATAGCACGTTTATGGAGACCACAAATTTCGTAAGAAAAAGTTTTGCTCAATTTTCACCCCAATGTTTCAAATTCAAATTTTCGATCAACATGTGCATTACAGTTTTGCTCTGAGTGCAAACCACATTCACAGAATTGTGTTAGTTTGAGAAAAAAAAAAAAATTCTAATTTCTATCCTCCTAAAACTAAAGTTTTCCATCCTTCTCCAGAAAAAAATATCCATCCTTCTCCAGAAAAAGTTCCATCCTTTCATATGAATACCCCAAAAATTTACGCTCAACTGCCAAGCCAATGTTTCAAATTGAACTTTCATGGTTCACATGCGAAGAATTACAGCAAGTACGATTCTGCCCTAAACGAAAATCACTATACAGAATTTTGTTCATTTGAGAAAAACGATCCATCCTTCTCCACCAAAAGAGGAATAAAGGTGAATCTTCCAATGAGGACACGAGTTCTGGTGGCCCTAAAGTTGGTCATACACCAGTAGAATTTTGTTTGAACGTCTGTATGGAAATTCCCATAAATTATTGAGCAGAACATTGCATAGTACCTTGAAGGACTCTTCAAATTTTGTATGATAACCCTGAAAATTTTGTTCAATTGCCATGCTAATGTATCATATTCAATTTGGGGATGAACATGCCCATTTTTATTATTATACAGGATTTATACAGTGTCTACAGTTTGCGTAGCGCTTTACAACATAAGCTCAGGAGGAATCACCTGCTCGTCAATAAATTCCCACATTCAGAGAACTTTGTGCCTTCAAGAGGAATGATCCACCCTTCCCCACCATAAGAGGAAAAAAGTAGAACTCTAACCATGAGGACATGAGTTCTGGTGCCCCTTCAGCTGGTCATACACCAGTAGAATTTTGTTCGAACGTCTGTATGGAAATTCTAAAAATCTTTAAGCAGAACATTTGATAGTTCCATTATAGACTCATCAAATTCTGTATAACCCTGAAAAGTTCTGTTCACTTGCCAATGTTTCTAATTCAACTTTAATTTTTGGGATGAACGGTGCCCATTACAACAAGTACAACCACATTCACAGAATTTCATTCTTTCAAGAAATGTTTTCCATCCTTCCACTTTTCTTGTCACCATCGAGGATCTGACCCCATTAACTAGTAGAAAATGCAAGGAATGCTTTCGAAAAAGAATTTCAAACACCTAATGTAGACATTCCAGGGTGGTTGAAGAAATACAACTAATTGGACGAGGCCAAGTCGAGATACTTGCTAATGATAGGCAGGGAACATGGCAGAGGTTGCAAAGCAAGTTCTTCAAAGTGCATCTAAGCCCAAGATTTTAATGTAAAGCTGACCAACTGTACTTACATGGGGTCACCTGGTGATCCTGCCGGCAACACACTTCCTGTCCAAGGGTGACAACTCTTATTCCCCCAAACTGTATCTATGGAAGAGCAGCATTGTGCCCCAAGGCTGATCTCTTCTGATTTGGACTGCGGAACACCTCCCCCGCTCCATATCATAGCGGGGAGTTTTTCTGTAGTCTACAATAAGAAAACTTAGTAGGGATGAGAATGCTGCTTGAGATTTAAAGCTGAACTCCAGCCTTCCCCCTCAGTATTGCACAGCTGTACCGGCTCCTTTCCTGTACTGAAACTGCTTACTCCGATTTCACTGCACACTGTGAGCTTCTCACAATGTGCATTAGAACCTGCAGCAAGTCAGATAGAACTCACCTTATTTACTGGCTGGAGGACATCCAGCATCATCTTGCCCTTTCCTCCCAAGCCTGACTGTGCCCTGTGCTGCTCCTTTCCTTCATTGGATTTCAGTTTTGTTCAGACATGGAGGCTCAGCATCATGTGGGTGCTACCATGTAAATGCAGCTTGCATGGGAATGCCCACTCCTCCAGACTGGCATCAAGGCATTTTGATATTTGCATACACGGGGGGAATATAATTATTTGATCCCCTGCAGATTTTGTAAGTTTGCCCACTTACAAAGAAATGAAGGGTCTATAATTGTTATCATAGGTGTATTTTAAATGATAGAGATAGAATACCAAACAAAAATCCAGAAAAAACACATGATACAAAACAAATGTTCTAAATTGAGTTGCAGGTCAGTGAGTAAAATTAGTATTGGATCTTCTTCTAACCAACAATAATTCTGGCTCCCACAGACTGGCTACAGTATGTGCTCATGTGGTACACAGGTCAGTCCTGTCAATTTAAGAAGGTGCTCCTAACGACAACTCGTTATGTGTATAAAAGACACCTGTCCACAGAATCTTTTTCCATTCATCCTGGGTTCACACTGATGCAATGCGGGAACCACCCATGCGATCCGATTGTAGTGCGGGGAAAAACAAGTCCCTGCACTATTTTCTGTGCAAATCCAATGCGAGTTCAGCCATACAACCGTATGGCTGAACTCACATTGCCCAAAAATTGCATGTGATTGGCACCTGCGGTGCGGGTGCCAATCACATAAAATTTCTGAGATCGCGCTAGTGTGAACCAAGGGCTTAAACCTCATCATCATGATAAGCAAGACCAAAGAGCTGTCAAAGGACATCAGAGACAAGATTGTAGACCTGCACAAGGCTGGAATGGACTATAAGATAAGACCATCAGTAAGAAGCTTGGTGAGAAGGAGACAACTGTTGGAGCGATTATTCGCAAAATGGAAAAAATACAAAATAACCATCAATCTCCCTCGGTCTGGAGCTCCATGCAAGATTTTGACTCATGGGATAAGGATGATCATGAGAAAAGTGAAGGATCAGCCCAGAAGTATACGGGAGGAGATGGAGAACTGTCAAGACAGTTGGGACCACAGTCACCAAACAAACCATTGGTAACACAAAACACCACCATGGATTGAAATCCTGTTCCCCTCTCCTGAAGAAGGCCCATATAGAGTCCTGTCTGAAGTTTGCCAATGAACATCTAAATGATTCAGAGAAGGACTGAGAGAAAGTGCTGTGGTCAGATGAGACCAAAATTGAGCTCTTTAGCTTTAACTCGACTCGCCGTGTTTGGAGGAAGAAAAATACTGACTTTGACCCCAAGAACACCATCCCTACAGTCAAGCACGGAGGTGGAAACATGATGCTTAGGATCTGTTTCTTTGCTAAAGGTACAGGTCGACTTTGCCACATTGAGGAGTCAATAGACGGGTCTTGGATGAGAACCTTCTTCACTCAGCCAGAACACTGAAGATGGGTCATGGATGGGTCTTCCAGCATGACAATGACCCAAAATATACCGCCAAGGCAACAAAGGAGTGGCTCAAGAAGAAGCACATTAAGGCCATGGAGGGGCCTAGTCAGTCTCCAGACCTTAATCCCATAGAAAATGTATGGAGGGAGCTGAAACTTCGAGTTGCCAAGAGACAGCCAAGAAACCTTAAGGATTTAGAGAAGATCTGTAAAGAAGAGTGGAGCCAAAATCCCTCCTGAGATGTGTGCAAACCTGGCCACCAACTACAAGAAACATCTGACCTCTGTGATTGCCAACAAGGGATTCTCCACCAAGTACTAAGACATGTTTTGCTTGGAGATCAAATACTTATTTTACTCACTGAACTGAAACTCAATTTATAACATTTAAATAACGTGTTTTTTCTGGATTTTTGGTGGATATTCTGTCTCTATCATTTAAAATACACCGATAATAAAACATTTTAGATCCTTAATTTCTTTGTAAGTGGGCAAACTTCCAAAATCTGTAGGGGATCAAGTAATTATTTTCCCTACTGTAACCAAGAGAAAAACAACTGAGGACGGCTCTTGAGATGAGTACTGAGGGTGCTGTAATTTTTACAGGAAGCTATATACAGCACTGTGCATGGCCCACCGACCAGCTATGATCTGCCTGCATCGCATAGAGAAGCACAGGGACCCAGTGATAATATCACTAGAGCTACTATAAGGTATGCAATGAAATCAGAAATATTGTATTAGTATGGTGATGAGGAAGGAGGAACCAGGGAAGACACTAGGCTCTAGACACTAAAATAAGATATGCAAAGGAAATAAAAAAGAAAAAAATATATTTTGTTGATGAAGGGAAAATGAATGATGAAGGGAAAAAGGGAACCAGGGAAAGCAAAATATAAGATGACATCACTGAGTCTAAAATAAGGCACGTAATGAACCTAAAAGGTGTTTTCAGGAAGCTAAATAAAAGCACTGTACCCACTCACCAGCTAAGATCTGCCTGCATTGCATAGAGAAGCACAGAGACTCAGTGATTGCATCACTGGGGCTAAAATAAGGTACACTATATTACCAAAAGTATTGGGACGCCTGCCTTTACACACACATGAACTTTAATGCATCCCAGTCTTAGTCCGTAAGGTTCAATATTGAGTTGGCCCACCCTTTGCAGCTATAACAGCTTCAACTCTTCTGGGAAGGCCGTCCACAAGGTTTAGGAGTGTGTCTATGGGAATGTTTGACCATTCTTCCAGAAGCGCATTTGTGAGGTCAGGCACTGATGTTGGACGGGAAGGTCTGGCTCGCAGTCTCCATTCTAATTCATCCCAAAGGTGTTCTATCGGGTTGAGATCAGGACTCTGTGCAGGCCAGTCAAGTTCCTCCACCCCAAACTCGCTCATCCATGTCTGTATGGACCTTGCTTTGTGCACTGGTCCAAATCATTTGGTGGAGGGGGGATTATGGTGTGGGGTTGTTTTTCATGGGTTGGGCTTGGCCCCTTAGTTCCAGTGAAGGGAACTCTTAAGGCGTCAGTATACCAAGATATTTTGGACAATTTGATGCTTCCAACTTTGTGGGAACAGTTTGGGGATGGCCCCTTCCTGTTCCAACATGACTGCGCACCTGTGCACAAAGCAAGGTCCAAAGACATGGATGAGAGAGTTTGGGGTGGAGGAACAGGAAGGGTCATCCCCAAAATTTTCCCACAAAGTTGGGACCATGAAATTGTCCAAAATGTCTCAATATAATATGCAATTTATCGTTCGTTAGAAAATTTCCAAACTTGTCCTTCGTTTTTCAGCCAGTGAATGGGCACAAAACCGATAATCGATGGGACATTTTAGAGCTGAAAAAAACCCCAAACTAACTAAATGGCCGAATTTCGGCTGATTTTTCGGATAGTGTATGGCCAGCATTAGACTGGGATGCCATTAAAGTTCATGTAAAGGCAGGCGTCCCAATACTTTTGGTAATATAGTGTATGTAATGAAATCGGAAATATTTAATTTGCCTGTTGATGAGGGAGGGAGGAACCAGGGAAGGCAAAACATAAGAGGATTAAACGTTATTGTCTCCCCATTATACAAAGTCACGGAATAGCACCATATAGAATCCGCTCTTCTCTTATCCGCTCTCCTCAAGACCTTCTACTCTCAAGTAGGGCTGGGAGATTTTCTAAAAATAAAAAAAAAAATCTGCGATTTTCTTAAAAAGAACTCGATTCAAATCAAGTTTTTTTTTTTTGGACACCGTGCCGGTCCTGGGGAGCTGCAGGCAGGAGTTTTTAGGCGAGGCTGCGGCTTCGGCCTGGTCCGTGGCGTCCGGCCTCGCGGACTAGGCCGAAGCCGCGGCCTCGCCTAAAAACTCCTTCCCGGCAGCTCCTCAGGACCGGCGCGGTGGAAAAAAAAAAAATCTATAATTTTGAATCGATTTGACCTCTCAACTCGATTCAAGATTTAAATTGATTATTTTCCCCAGCCCTACTCTCAAGCTCTCTCATCTCCTCCTCTCATGCTCGTCTCCAGGATTTCACCAGAGCCTCTCCCATCCTCTGGAACTCGCTCCCTCAACCTGCTATCCCCTACTCTTGCTACCCTTCAGGCGATCCCTGAAAACTCATCTCTTCAGGAAAGCCTATCACGTCTCCAACTAATCTCCTACCACTTCCACCAGCTCATTCCCCACAGTTACAACCTTTTGTACCACCTGCCCCACCCTATTAGATTGTAAGCTCTTCTGAGCAGGGCCCTCTTAATCCTCTTGTATTTTATTGTATTATAACTGTATTGAAGGGCTGTGAGATTTTCTAAAAAAAAAAAAAAAAAAAAAAATCTGCAATTGTCTTGAAAAGAACTCGATTCACGATTCGAATCGAGTTGTTTTTTTTTTTTTTGGACACTGCGCTGGTCCTGAGGAGCTGTGGGCAGGAGTTTTTAGGCGAGGCCGCGGACTAGGCCTAGCCCGCGGTGTCCGGCCTCGCGGACTAGGCCGAAGCCGCGGTCTCGCCTAAAAACTCCTGCCTGCAGCTCCTCAGGACCGGCGTGGTGAAAAAAAAAAAAAAATCTAAAAAAAATCGATTTGCTTAAATTTTGAATCGATTTGACCTCCCAACTCGATTCAAGATTTAAATCGATTTTTTCCCCAGCCCCACTGTATTGTCTCCCTCTTATATTGGAAAGCGCTGTGTAAACTGTTGGTGCTATATAAATCCTGTATAATAATAATAGACCAGGGATATGCAATTAGCGGACCTCCAGCTGTTGTAGAACTACAAGTCCCATGAGGCATAGCAAGACTCTGACAGCCACAAGCATGACACCTAGAGGCAGAGGCATGATGGGACTTGTAGTTTTGCAACAGCTGGAGGTCCGCTCTTTGCATATCCCTGGATATTTCTTGCACACAGACTCACGTCAGCGGAAATGGAGGCCGCGCACATACCTGCGCTGGTCTGGGTGTGATGGAGTGTGTGCGGCGTTGATTTTCTGGTGTGATGAAAGAAGAAGAAGATTCACTAGGGGAGGTGGAATCCTGGAAGGCCTATAAGCTATTAGTTGTCAGCAATGGCGGCCGCTGAGCCTCCCACATTCCACGAATACCTCTTGCCAGAGGATCTCACTGATCCAGAAACAACTTCCCAGGGAGAGATGACTTTCTGGCCCCCGCCAGCATGAAACCTCAACCGCGCGCCTCGCACTGATGAGGCCTAACAAGTTGGAAACAGCTGTATGCAAGCTGGATAAGTGGGCTCTATATTTAGGCTGTAACCGAGATATCCAGCGGCAGCTCTGCATGCACAATTGGGCAGAAAGTATCGCTCGGCCTATCCCCGGCCGCCGCTCTTAAATCAAAGATGAAGGCCTTTTGTTTTGGGATCTCCGCGAGAAGAGCCGATAAAGTGAACATGTTCGGGGGTTTAATTCGTCTTGACGTTTTACTGATAGAGATTCCCTTGGCTGCGGTGGGAGCAAATCGCTAGCCTGGCAATCCAATCAAAATCTCTCACATTGGGGGGGGGGGGGCACAGATGGAAAGTCCAACTCAACAGGTCAAATCTTTTCCAAAAAGCATAAGATATTTTATTATCCATTTACTAGACTGGGGGTGCCGGCTCAGAGATTGCACAGGATAGGAAAAATCCTGGTGTCTGTGCAGTTTTTGTTCACAACTGTCTGACACGGATCAGCCCCTGCTGCAGCTTCACAAGTCGTGACTTGCTTCAAAAGTTACAATGTACAGACTGAGCAAATCACAGAGGGGAAGGGGAGACTGAGGAAATGCTTCCTCCTGGCTGCAGCAGACTGGTGACACCATCTCAGATCACACCCATTTAACCTCTTGCTTACTGGGCACCTAAACCCCCCCTCCTGCCCAGACCAATTTTCAGCTTTTAGCGCTGTCACTCTTTGAACGACAATTGTGCGGTCATACAACACTGTACCTACATGAAATTTTTATCATTTTTTTCCCCACAAATAGAGCTTTCTTTTGGTCGTATTTGATCACCTCTGCGGTTTTTTATTTTTTGATAAAAAAATTAAAAAAAATAAATAAAAAAAAAAAAAAATACAAAGCCGTTTTATATTTTGTTAATAAATTTTGCAAAACAGGTAATTTTTCTCCTTCATTGATGTACGCTGATGAGGCTGCACTGATGGGCACTGATAGGCGGCACTGGTGGGCACTGATGAGGTGGCATGTATGGGCATGAGAGGTAGCATTGGTGGGCACTGAAGGGCACTAATAGGTGGCTGTGATGGGAACTGATGGGTGGCAGTGATACGCAGCACTGATTGGCACCACTGATGGGCATTGATAGGTGGCACTGATTTCTGGCACTTATGCACTGATTCATGGCACTGTGTGGGCACTGGAAGACAGTATTGGTGGGCACAGATGAGGCGGCTACGCCTCTTCCTCTTCAGGACCGATGTCCCTTGCACTGAGGCCGGTGACCGGCTTTTTGAGGAAAAAAAAAACGATTACCAATCCTCTGTTTACATCACGTGATCAGCTGTCATTGGCTGATCATGTGGTAAGGGGCCGGGAATTGCATTTGAAAGACTCCTGCGCAAATAAAGTACGACATAAAATATTGCAACAACCACCATTTTATTCTCTAGGGTCTGCTAAAAAAAAAAAAAAAAAAACAATAAAAAAAAACATATAATGTTTGGGGGTTCTAAGTAATTTTCTAGCAAAAAATACTGATTTTAACTTGAAACCAACAAGTGTCGGAAAAAGGCTTAGTCTTAGTTAAACTTCCCTCATTTACAGACAGAAGTTCATTCCTTTCATCTAAAGAACAAAATGTTACAATGTTTATAGTTAGGCTCAGCGGATGAGGAATGGTTGTGAAACTTGGCAGACTGCCTGTTTTTTTTTTTTTTTTTTTGACAGTTGTGGGCTTGAGCAGAGAACTCTGCATAGAATCGGGGAAAATGCTTTGTTAAGATCGAGGGGAGAAAGAATTGTGATCTCGATTCTTAATGGTTAATCGTGTAGCTCTAACTGGGAGGTGCGTTTTTTTTTTTTTTTTATAACTAACCAAAAAATGCAACGAGCAAGATTTTTAACACCACAATGGAAGCACAAGAAGTCAGTGTGAAGACATACATAGAATTTAAAGGGATGCATTTTTCTTGAGCTTTTCTTGCGCTAAAAGGTGCCGATAATGGCTGACAATAAATTCATTTTCATTTGAATTAATTATATTAATTAAAAAGTTAAATATAATACAATTATATATAAAAAAATGTTTTTTTTTTTGTTTTGTTTTTTTTTTAACTGTCATTTTCGGTACCAAAATTTCCATTTGGCACACCTCTAATAGCTATTAGAAATGAAGAAAGGTAGCTGGGTGGTGGTCCTAGGAAGCCCTCCATGAGAAATACTACGCTTCGCTGGAGTCCATGTAGGCAGGAAGTGGCTGCAGAGAGGATGCGGGTGATCAGCAGCACTAAGATGTAACAAACAAGGTTAAAAAGTAGAATTTTATTGAAAATTAAAAGGTAAAAAAAACTAAAAATGTCAGTTGGGGGTTTAGATCTAATTGAAGGATAATTTATATGGCTAAAGCTCCCACTCCCAGACAAGCAATCAATTCAGCTACCAGGCCCTGGCTCGCTGTATTCTCCTGGCCTAGATAATGACCGGCTTCTGTCACCAACATGATGGATGCCCAGAGCCCCCTTGACTAAAAATATACCCAGGAACCTGTATTCCATCCGCAGACCAGAAATAGCGCAGGTCTGGCAAACATTAACCGCGGATTGAAATCTAAGCAACGGGGAACATTCTATACAGCTGGAAGTAGGTCACACCAAGGGCACCACAGACACCACAATAAATGATAAACCGAGGAACGGAAATAAGGTCTCTCAAACTTTACGTCTTCTTTGGTAGTCGATGATGACTGGCAGAACGTGGTTAAGTGTAACCCCCCTCATCTTTCCCCCCCAGGATGTTACTAAAGCCCAATTGTATCTCCAAACTGCAGCTCTTTGCTTGCCTTTTTCTGGCCCTTGGGGCACGATTTCTCACATCGACACCATAGGTGAGGCTCTATTCCTCCCACTGACACCAACGATGGGGCACTATTACGCCCACTGATACCAACAATGTAGAACTATTACTCCCACTGATACCAACGATGGGGCACTATTACTCCCACTGATACCAACAATGGGGCACCATTACTCCCACTGACACCAACGATGGGGCACTATTACTCCCACTGATACCAACAATGGGGCACCATTACTCCCACTGATACCAACAATGGGGCACTATTACTCCCACTGACACCAACCTTGAAGCACTATTCCTCCCACTGATGATGGGGCATTGATTATCTACCACTGATGCCTGGCCATTTTCTACTTCCATTGGTTACACTCCAACTCCCCTAAAGCTTAATGGACAGTAAATCTGGCTCTTTGTTTGGAAAGTTTGGATATCACTTGGTGTAGAGTATGGGCCTGGGTTTGGATATATCAGAGAATTCCTTTACTAAACACCCAAGTCTACTGTATGAAGTACATTCATCATGTTCATTATGGTGGCAACCACCATTTTCCCTAACATTTTCCATATCCAAGGTGGGGAAGGGGAGTGCTGGCTGGAATTGGGGAAGGAAGGTCAACTGGAGAAGAGGAAAGTGAAGAAAGAGAGATAAAAAAAAAAAGTTCAAGGTATTGTGGAAGGGTAGCTACAAATTTGCCCATGGCTACAGTTAGGTCCATATATATTAGAGCACAGGCACAATTTTAGTTTTCTTCAGTTTTCTTCAGATATTCACCAAAACATATTCAAGCTATAGTTATATAATGGATAAGGGCTGAAAGTGCACTCTCAAGTTTAATTTTAGGGTATGTACATCCGTATCGGAGGAAGGGTTCAGGAATTACATCTCTTAAAAGTGGTTGTAAACCCTGTTACACCACTTTTACCTACAGGTAAGCCTATAATAAGGCTTACCTGTAGGTACCGTGAATATCTCCTAAACTTGCACAGTATAGGAGATATTCACTGTATCTGCATGTGCCGACGTCATCGTTTTTTTTTTCTGAGTTTAAAACCATTTTAAGAATAGCAACCCCACCTTTTTCAATGGACCAAAAGTAATTGGACAATTTAATCAAACGCTGTTTCATGGCCAGGTGTGGGCTTCTCCTTCATTATTTCTTCATCAAGTAAGCAGGTAAAAGGTCTGGAGTTGATTCTAAGTGTGGTATTTGCATTTGGAATCTATTGCTGTGAACCTACATCAAGCGTTCAAAGGAGCTGTCCATGAAAGTGAAACAGGCCATTGTAAGGCTTCAAAAACTAAACAAATCCTTCAGAGATAGCAGCAACATTAGGAGTGGTCAAATCAACAGTTTGGTACATTCTGGGGAAAGAAGAATGCACTGGTGAGCTCAGCAACATAAAAAGGCCTGGACGTCCATGGAAGACAACAGTGGTGGATTATCGCAGGATCCTCTCTATGGTAAAGAAAAACCCATTCACAACATCCAGACAAGTGAAGGACACTCTCCAGGAGGTGGGTGTGTTATTGTCAAAGTCTACAATCAAGAGAAGACTTCACGAGAGCAAATACAGAGGGTTCACCACAAGGTGCAAACCATTCATAAGCCTCTAGAATAGAAAAGTCAGATTAGACTTTGCCCAAAAAAAAACATCTAAAAAAGCCAGACCAGTTCTGGAAAAGCATTCTTTGGATGGATGAAACTAAGATTAACCTGTACCAGAATGACGGGAAGAAAAAAAGTGTGGAGAAGGCTTGGAAAAGCTCACGATCCAAAACACACAACGTCATCTGTAAAACATGGTGAAGGCAATGTGATGGTACGGGCATGCATGGCTTCCAGTGGAACTGGGTCATTGCTGTTTTTATTGATGATGTGACAGAAGACAGAAGCAGCCGGATGAATTCTGCAGTGTTTAGGAGAGATACTGTCAGCCCAGATTCAGCCAAATACAGCAAAGTTGATTGGATGGCGCTTCACAGTACAGATGGACAATGAACCAAAACACACTGCAAAAGCAACTCAGGAGCTTTTGAAGGAAAAGAAGTGGAATATTCTGCAATGGCCGAGTCAATCACCTGATCTCAAACCTAATTGAGCATGAGTTACACTTGCTGAAGGCAAAACTAATGGCAGAAAGACCCACAAACAAAGAATAACCGAAGACAACTGCAGTTAGAGCCTGGAAAAACATTAGAAAGGAGGAAACCCAGTCTTTAGTAATGTCCATGGGTTCCAGACTTCAGGCAGTCATTGTTTTAATTTTATTCTGGTGGCATACAGAGCCAAAAGCATGAAAATTGTGCCTGTTGTCGAAATATATAGGGACCCAGCTGTATATACATCTGCACCTACGGTTGGTGCCCTTCATTGCCCCAAAAAAATGAGTTACAGGTGCGTTTGTTCGAGCTTTGAGGCACGTTGAGTGCTCATTCAAATGGTAAAGCTTAGAGTGTGAAGGGCCCTAAAAGAGGAAGGAGTGTGACAAAGTGAAGTTCAGATAAACAGAAGGGGGGATTTTATACGAGAAAAGGATATGGCATCATTAAAAGGTTAATGAGCTTAGCAGGATGGAAGACTGCGAACCTAACAAGAGCGCAATTAAAGAGAATTACATGCATTTATCAATGTCCGTGGCCGGGAAGAGAGACAACATCTTCCTATAGGCCAGAGGGACAAGAAAGCCATTGTAAACCTTTGGGGCTGGCAGGAGGCTTCAAAGAGATTATCCTTCCAGAGGGGACACGCCAGAGAACGCCGATAAGAAATCCCCCGTACCGTACCCTCATATAACCTCAGGTTTGGTGCACCTGGAGTTTACTGTCCTCTTTGTAAGCCCCAGCTGTGTCAAACACCACGTAAATGGCAGCTGAATTCTCTATCATAATTACAGCAGTCTGCCGATTGTTGAATCAAACTGCATTGTGTGTGATGGTTAGTTCCTGTACTTGCCCAACAGGACCAGTGATAAGCTTGGGAATTTCCCCGAACTTATCTACACCCAAAGTTTTTTTTTTTTACTCCAATGAGCTGCCGGCCAGGACATTCCTCATTCCACAGCCCTCATTGGAGGGGGAAAAAAAAAAAAAGGAGCACCAGCTCGGGTACAGATGAGTTTGGAGGCCACCCCAGATCTGAACTGGTGTGATACTGAAGGTTTAATGTACAGGCTTCGGCTTTAAATTTGTGCCTGGTTAAACTTTTAACGTTCAACTTCTTCCATTTTATTAATTTTTGTAGTTTCTGGGCAGAAAGGGGGTAGCGTTAGAACCTCAGAAGGGTTTTCATTGCCTTTCGTCCTGTGCTGTCAGAGGAAGGAAGTGAGGTCCAATGACCCAACAGGGGCCAAGTCAACACAAAACAAAAACATTTTGGCTGGAGTTGGGCTTAAAATAGAACTATAGGTAAAACAATTTTTTCCCCATTTTGGAAAGAGTAAGGCCCGTTTCTCACTGGTGTGACATGCGCTCCGACTTTGAGAGCACATGTCGCATGACAAGTAGCGCCCCATTAAGTGCAATGGAACTGTTCTTATAGGAGTGACTTGACTCGCTCCGACTTAGAAAAAGGTTCCTGCACTACTTTTGGTGAGACTTTGGCACAACTTGCATTGATGTCGGTCAATGCAAATAACCACTCGTTATGCCCAAGGTATGGAGAATACCATCTCTGAACACACAACACATCCAACCTTGAAGCAGAGGACCACATCGGGTGCCACTCCTGTCAGCTAAGATTAAGAAACTGAGGCTACAATTCGCACAGGCTCACCAAAATTGGACAATAGAGGATTGGAAAAAACGTTGTCTGGTCTGAGGAGTCTCGATTTCAGCTGTGACCTTCAGATGGTCGGGTCAGAATTTGGTGTAAACAACATGAAAGCATGGATCTATCCTGCCTTGTATCAACGTTTCAGGCTGGTGGTGGTCTAATGGGGTGGAGGATATTTTCTTGGCACACTTTGGGCCCCTTAGTACCAATTGAGCATGGTTTAAACACCATGGCCTACCTGAGTATTGTTGCTGACCATGTCCATCCCTTTATGACTACAGTGTACCCATCTTCTGATGGCTCCTTCCAGCAGGATAATGCACCACGTCACAAAGCTCAAATCATCTCACCACTGGTTTCTTGAACAGGACAATGAGATCACTGTACTCCAATGGCCTCCACAGTCACCAGATCTCCATCCAATAGAACACCTTTAGGTGGAACAGGAGACTCGCATCATGGATGTGCAGCCGAAAAATCTGCAGCAACTGCGTGATGCTATCATGTCACTATGGACCAAAATCTCTGAGGGATGTTTCCAAACATCTTGTTGAATCTATGCCACGAAGAATTTTTGGCAGTTCTGAAGACAAAAAGAATCCAACCCGGTTTTAGCAAGGTGCACCTTATGGCCGGTGAGTGTATATTATATTATATGGTTGAGGTGGGCTTTACTACTGAGCTGTCACAAATGGCGTCCCTTGTTTGGTCTGGGAGCGCAGTCACTCGGCACCAGCTGGCACAGTGAGCTGATGGGGTGGGCTCACGACCACGTGATCACCAACAACCAATCACAGCAAGGCCCATGTAACTTTCATGGCGTTTATGAACTTTTAAGGGGGCCAGCTCCCATTAGCTGTAAGGGATGAATAAAGAACTTTAAGGGCCTTAAAATATAACCAAATTGAATCTCAGGAATGCTACAATAAGATAAAACAATATAATATTATATAGGAGTCTTCATCGGGTATACACAACATCGGCACTCCAGCTGTTAAAGACAGCCAATAGAGTGCGAGTAAGACGAGAAAAGCCCTTTTATCAAGATATATCCTAACAATTCAGCATCATATGAGCACAGGAGTAGGATACAGTTAAGACGATCGATTGCTGAAGAACAGGAATGAGCCAGAAGTGTGAGGAGGAGCAGGAGGGTCAGGCTAGTCTCAGGCTACATGCAGCTTGTGCATTCTGTGTTTGGCTCTCTTACACTGCAGATCACTGAAACGTATCAAATACAAGCCAAAGAGAGAGAAAAAAAAAAGTAATTTTCAGCCAGAGATTGCACGTACTGCCCAGCATTACTGACATCGATAGCTTAATAAAGTTACAAGTTTAATTTGTGCATCCAGACCAACACAGCCCCCTTTTAAAATGAGCCACCATGCAGCTTCCTCACATTCCACTATGAGCGCTTTTCAATTATTGATTCAGCTTTTCCTGTAAGCCCTTGAAAAATACAACCTTAAGGCAAAGAACTGAACAGATAAATCATTTGTGTCACTGTCAGATCGGTAACACCGCCACGCTTTCCGCTCTAGGCTTTAGGAAACAGAAGACGGCACGAAACATATACACACCAGGGCGGGACAAATCCAATGCGATGAGCAGGCAAAAGGATTCAAAAGGTGACAACCGGCTGGCTGGACCTCTCAGAGCCATGAAGGTGTAAGGGCCCCCTTCACATATACTGTATATACACATTGGGTCATATTGCCCATCCCCCACTAAAGTCTAAACCATAAGAACCAAAAATTGTATTAGGATTATATTTTTATTTTTTTTTATATTGCAGCTTTAACCCTTAAATTGTTTCCCTT
Source organism: Aquarana catesbeiana (assembly GCF_042186555.1). NCBI lineage: Eukaryota > Metazoa > Chordata > Amphibia > Anura > Ranidae > Aquarana > Aquarana catesbeiana. The sequence goes on along the minus strand of NC_133324.1, from coordinate 56,581,103 downwards.
TTTTTTAGGCTTTTTTTGCTTACCTGCATCTTACCTGTCCTTTAATGTGTTGGCTGCACTAGTTTTCTTTAGCTAGGGCTATTTTCCCTTTATTTTTTTTTTATCTGGTGATCCTGCCTGTAGCAATACTTCCTGCCTTAGGGCGGTGTCAGGGCTGGGCTCACCCCTTCCTTCTCAGAGCTGGCCGCACAGGCTGTCGGCTAATTGCCAGCTCCTATCTCTCTCCACAGTTACTCAGCTGTTGATGATATCCTGCTCGTCAGTCCTGCTTACTTAAGCCGTCCAGTCCACAGGGTCTCTGCCTTCGCCTTGGTCAACATAACAGAAACTATCTCCTGCAATCCTGTTCAAGACTTGCTTTGCTGACATCCCTTCTGTCTCCAGATCCTGCTTGCTGTTCCATTACATTGATCCCTGACTTCTGGCTTGGCTGACTATCAGTTCCCGTTACTGAACTTTGGCTATGTTTTGACTACGTTTGTTCTTTTTACTTTTATTATTAAACAAGTGTGATTTAACTGTACTTCTGTCTCGGCCTGATTTCATGGTTTCTGACAGGCATTCACCCTAATGCATCTCTGAACATATGGAGGGAGGTGTTCTGTGGTTGACAGAGGTGAACTGGGCAAGAGGACCCAAATACAAGGACATGAAGAACATGCAAATGACATGCAGGTTGTGTGTCCTGACCAGGATTCAGCCTGAGGACAGTGTTTCAAGCCAAAAGTGCCAACTACTAATTTAGTGTGCTGCCACTTAAGTAAACTTTGCGCTCTGCAGCAGGTTGCGATGTGCTGCGGAGCACTGACACGCATTAGCCCGCGTTACACGTAAGAATGACAATATTTGAACGTTTTTGGATTATTTTCAACTAAATGTGTCATGCCCAACATGTAATAACACTGTTGTGTATTAATCTTTCAACGCAGAAAGGGGAAAAAAAGAACTGATGCGTCTTTTAGGCTCCATTCACACTTGTCATGTGACTTTGAACATCAAAGTCGCATGACAATGACAGCCCATTCTTTTCAATGACATTCAGTGCGACTTTGAAAAGGTGCCTGCACTACTTTGGTGCAAAATTTGGTCCAGAGAATGTAAAGACGGATGAAAATCACACCAAAAAGGCGCTCCAAAGTTGAACTTTGGAGGCGCGCTAATGTGAATGGAGCCTTACTGTCCATGAGTGTGTGTGTGTGTGTAAATATATTTTACTTTTTTTATTTTTTTTCCCTTTCTTATATTTTATATATATATATATATATATATATATATATAAAAAAAAAAAAAAATCTAAATATATATATATATATATATATATATATATATACACACACACACATACACACATACATACTTCTTATATTTAGAAGTTAGAGTCTAAATAAAAAAAAAAAAATAATAATAATATTATATATATATATATATATATATATATATATATATATATATATATATATATATATTATAATCTAACTTATATATTATTACCTTCTTATATTTAGAAGTTAGATAGATTATTATATAAATTATAAACAAAATTCAGCCATTGGGTAGAATAGGGCATATTTGGAGATCCGCTCCATTCATAAAACAGAGTATATTAATAAAGCAGTGAATGAGCCCCTTCACCGATGGTGAATCAATCACCGTCATTTAAGACACATGCACCAGGAAGATTGACCCAATTATAAATACGCCCGGAAGAAACCTTGGGTGTTTTTCGGCCTACAGCCCTTCAAACCTCTGCAGAGCGGCGCGGCGGTGGCGGCATCGCTCGCCTTTGTGTTAACAAACAAGTGAAAAATCACGAGGCTGGTCAGGCCGGGGGAGGGAGATGATGGGGAGGCCAAGGGATGGGAGTTGAAGGTAGCCGCAGCATCCACACAACAGACAGCTGGTGTTTGGGTGGTGGTAAATCACCCTCAAATGAGCCTCTTCCCTCTGTTCAATGAGGCCGAAACAACAAAGGGAGGCACAGCTTGCAGCCGGACAGCCTGCTCGCCAGCCACAGACACAAATGACAGCTTCATTCAGGAGCTTGGAGGCCATACAAAAGCCTGGAAATCAATCCAACGTCCTACGTCCTCAGACAATGGCGCAAATCTTCTCGGAATCTAAGCTGCCAATGAGGGAGGTGGGGGGGGGGCACCATTCAAGACGGATCAATCCCAGAACCTGCCATGAATAAGAAGGGGAGGAGGGGGGGACAAATCCACACTTTATTAATGGTGCAGCCTTGCCGCCTGTTTTCATTTTGGGCTGGTTCCCCTTATAGGTGTTCATCTTTTCCACTATGTTTATGTCGATAAAGCTTCACCTATCTCAATAGGTCTAAATAGGTTATTGAGGGATGGCAATTTACACATTTATATAGTAATCCACTGAAGTATACATAAGCCAAAATCCTTTATTTTTTCAAATTTGGATTGAGGTTGGAATGTTTAAAACCCTTTTTATGCCACTATCTGGGAAAATTTTCCTTCACTTCCTGTCTTGTAAGGCCAACAGGAAGTAAGGGGAAATCTCTGCAAAGTAAGGGAACCCCCCCCCCCCCCCCCCCTTTTTTCACACTATCCCATTGTGTTATAACACTGGTGCGATGTGGTGCATTCTGTTATGAATGGTAGCCCAATGCACCCTGTAACAGTCATGCGTTGCAGTGTAGGCATCACTTTTTGGCACAGTTAATTCAGCCTGGGTTCACACAGGAGCAGTGCATGCCATTCGGACAGGAAGCGCCCCGCATGCTATTCTTTGCAGTGCGATTTAAGCCCATTCATTTTGTATTTTCACAGAGGTATCGGTACTGGTGAGTACTTGTGTACAATTATTAGTACTCGTACTTTCCGGTAAAAAAAAAACGGTATGGGTGCAACCCAAGGGAAAGGGTCCAGAGAAATGATGTGCGGTCAATGCTGGAACGAGTGCATGTAGACAGGAAGTGGAAGAAAGAAACAAGATTTGCAACAGTTTTGTTTAGCCTGGCCTCATAATATAAAATATTCACGCGTGATAAAGTAAAGCTTTAGCAAAGATCTACTCAATACTAACTGAGCCTAAATGTACACACCATTTCTGTTCCTTATGGCATTCGGGCATAACCCAACCGCTGCATGATTTTTTTGTTGGCATGAACTTCTAATTATTTTTATTTATTTGTGGACATGAACTGCTAATTATTTTTATTTATTTGTGGGCATGAAGCAACCACTACTTTTTTTTTTTTTGAGGGGTGGTGGGGGTTCAACCATGAACCAACCACTAGATCCTTTCTTTTTAGGATTGGGGAATATGAACCAACCACTAGATGATTTTTTTGTGGGCATGATCACAACTGCTAGAAAACTGACTGATAGGCGACCGTACCCATACAAATTTTTTGAACCAACTGCTGGATGATTTTTTTTGGTGGGCATGAATTAACCAATGATTTTATGGTTATGAAACACTTTATTGTTTTTTTTTGTCTGGTTATGAACCCACCACTAGAAGATTTTTTGGGGCATAAATCAACTGCTAGATGTTTTTTTTTTATAATTTTTTATGATCCAACCATTGAATGTTTTGGGTTTTTTTTTTTTGGTAGACATGAGCCAACTACTAAATGATTCTTTAATGGGTATGAGCCAGCCACTACAAAATTAAATTATCTTTTGTTATAAACCAACCACTACAGGAATTTTTTTCCGGCTATAAACCAACCACTGTATGATTTTTTTTTGTTACGAACCAACGACTAGACTAGAAGACTTTTTTTGGGCATAAATCAACTGATAGATGCTTTTTCTTTTTTGGGGGGGGCATGATCCAACCACTGAATGAACCAGCCACTACAAAATTATTATTTTTTTCGGTTATAAACCAACCACTACATGAATCTTTTTTCGTTATAAACCAATCATTGTATGGTTTTTTGTCACGAACCAACCACTAGAGGTTTTTTTTTTTAGGGCATGACCCAACTGCTAGATAATTTTTTTGGGGGGGGGGTATAAACCAACCACTAGAGGATTTTTTTTTTAGGGCATGACCCAACCGCTAGATCATTTTTTTGGGGGAGTATAAACCAACCACTGGATGATTTTTTTGTTATGAACCAACTATTTTTTGGGGGATAAACAAACCACTAGATTCTTTTTTTGTTATGAACTAACTACTAGAGGATTCAATTTTTTTTTCCTGGAGGGGGGGATAACCTAACCACTAGATGATTTTTTGTAAGGAACCAATCACTAGAGTATTTTTTTGGAGGCGTGACCCAACCACTGAATAATTTTTTAGTGGGTCTGCACAGCCTAATGATTTTTTGGGGGGCATAAGACAACCACTAGATATTTTTGTTTGCACATAAAATAACAATATATATATATATATATATATATATTTTTTTTTTTTTTTTTGCCAATATCCAACCGCTAGATGTAAAAAAAAAAAACAAAAAAAAAAACATGCTGTATGATCCCACCCACATTTACATACTTCCACTGGAGTGCACAATAATGACGCAGGAAAACACATGCAATATTGAACATTGCTGCACGTGCGTGAATAGGGGTGAAAGGGCCTTAAGGCTACATGACTAAGGCAGGCAATGGTACACCAAGTCATTAGTATGGAAATGCAAGGCACAAATAATGGGAATCCACGCTCCGAGAGCCAACGCTGGCTTTAGAGAGACAGGTCCATTTTGGAGCCTCTTAAGAGCTGACAGGACTTCCTGGTCTAAGTGACAGGGAAACAAGGGGTGTAATTTAGTCGTGTGTACTCGCCATGTAAGGGGCCGCTTGTACACCCCACCCCCACATCCTTAACCGTCTTTAATGAGGTGTATCTGCCTCTTTTACTTCAGACTGGAAGAGGAGGGGGGGGGAGATGGGGGAAGGCGCTTAAAGGAAAAGTACACAGAAGAATTTCTGACCATCCACAAAAGAAAATTGAGTCTAATTTCCCCGGCAGGGCTTCTATCGCTGTTTTTTTTTTTTTTCATTTGGCTTTTGTAACTTACCTAGGCCAATCCACTGCTCAGCGGGGATCAAAATTAAACAGGCAGCCCATATGCCATTCCTCACTTGTTGTCTGCTCCCTTGCTGCCATCTGGCCTACTCGCTCAGCCAGAGAGGGAGACAGAAGAAGGCCAGACAATGGGAAAGGAAGGTGGTGACGTTCGTCTTGTCCCATCTGCTCTCCATGGCCACATGCTCATAGAGGACTCGCTGGAAAACAGGAGCCTGAATGAGCCAGTTTGGATTTGGTCATGGCCTCAAGGCCTTCAGATACATACAAGAGGTCTTCAGAGCTCTACCTCAGAGTCCAGCTCCCCAACGTGCTATAAAGCTTCATGGGTGACAACAAGCAGTTTTACTGCATGCCAATGGTAATGATCAAATTCACTCCAGGATGACCTTGTTTACTACAGACGAGTCTCAAAATGTTTGCATTGCTTCATTCACTACCCCCTCCCGAAATGCATACAAAGAGAACAAGCTCATAGATATTTAAAATGTGTAGTCCATAAAGATATAGGCTTCTTTGATAACAGTTCCCCAACGTAAACTAAAAATCATTACAGAACCCTTGGGCTAGTTCAGGGGTGCTCAACCCGTGGCCCCTGCAACCTCAAACTAGGGAAGGACATGCCCTCGCTCTGGGATGGCGGGTAGGCGAGTCCAGATTATGATCAATGGGTTCCTTACCCGCCTTCCCAGAGCATCAGAGTGCATGGAGCTGGCACCAGTAGCAGAGAAAGCAGGCGCCTGCATAAGCCGATGCTTCCTCTGTAGTGCCGACTCCTGTCCCAGGCAGAGTGATACCAAGTGCACGTCACCCCAGGACCTTTCTAGCAGTCTGGAGAGCAATGCCAGCAAAAGCTGGAAGGGGAGTAGAAGGTCAGTGTATTAAACACATGCACTGCACTTTTTGCAATTTGCAGATTAGCAATTATAAAAAGGGGGTTATTAGGCTGCTTTCACATTGATCTGCGGGTGGAATAGGAAGAGGAATAGTGCCTCACCTTTGGTGTCAGTGGAAGGAACAGTGCCCCATTGTTGGGGTCAGTGGAAGGAATGGTGGCCCATTGATGGTGTCAGTGGGAGGAATAGTGGCCCATTGATGGTGTCAGTGGAAGGAATGGTGGCCCATTAATGGTGTCAGTGGGAGGAATAGTGGCCCATTGATGGTGTCAGTGGAAGGAATAGTGGCCCATTGATGGTGCCAGTGGAAGGAATAGTGGCCTATTGTTGGTGTCAGTGGATGAGATGGTGTCTCATTGTTGGTGTCAGTGGGAAGAATGGTTCCTCATATCAATGAGAGTGACAGAGCCTTGTATCAGGTAGTTGGAACAGTGCCCCAAGGGCCAGATAAAGGCAAGCAAAGGGCCATATCTGGCCCATGGGCCCTACTTTGGAGACCACCGGTGTAAATGGTGGAATCTGCTTTTCGTTCAGCCCACTAGCTGAAAATTATTTGAAAACAATTATTCTAGTTAATAGGGTCAAATCAATGATCGTTTTCCAACATAGCGACAAGGAAACTCGAAAGAGAAGGGTGAACCTTTTTCATGAATAAACAAAATTCTAACCGTGTGTGGTCTTCATGTGGGGAAAAATTATATACCTATTGCAATGTGCACCCTGAAATCGAAAGTAGAATTAGCATGGAAATTGAATTAAATGTTTCAGGGTTTTCATACAAAATACAAACAATTTTTCAGAATGTGTGTATAAATAAAATTCTACTGGCGTAAGATCAGCTTTACATTGTTTTTTTTTTTTTTTGTTCTTTTTGCGGCTCCCTACTTTACAGGTGAAACTTGCCAAATCGTATAAGGAACAAACAGCGGAAAACGACTTAGAACTTCGGATCTAACTCTAGCATGGTATAAGCCATTTGTTAAGGCTTTCCTTTTCTGAAATTTAGGTTGCAATGCTTAGCAGGGAACGTCTTTAAAATAAGCCGTGGAAGCAGACAGAGGCTGGGAAGCCATGCTTATCGCAACAACGGTGAAATGTTTAATTAGGATTAGCCGGCATCTCATGAGAGCTTACAAAGTGGATGAGGCCTCGTAGCCAGAGGTCTATTGTGAGTCAATACTAATAACTTCTCCCACCAATTATCATAATCAAACTGCTGCAGCTCCACCTGCCTGCTTTTCATTGATAGCGGGGGTCACTTTAAACAGCCGGCGCCCTCCATCACCTCTTAAAGGGGCCCATGGACCCAAAAGGCATTCCATACTGAAAAAAAAGCTGCTTTCATCTGGAACAGAGTTTACAAGCATAGAACAAAAATGTAACATATTGCAAGTTATTAGTCCTTAGATGTGGTAGCTGCCTTCGTTTTCTTGTTTGTGGTGCATTTCCCATTCATTTCAACTGGCGAGTTGGCTAGTAACATACTTCCTGTCCTACGGTGACCACTCTCACTCATTGTACTCTATGGAGGAGCAGCACCACCATAACCTTGTGACAGGGCCCTCTCCTTTTTCCACATACCTATTTGGGAACAATGTATCTGCTAAGAGTGGAGCACAAGCAGAGACCAGAAAATTATCAGCAGGATCAACAGTCTTTATTTTTTCACTAAGACTCATTTACACTGATGGCAGCCCTTGCCCGCCCTATGAAAAGCAGAGAGTGGTTGACAGGTGGCTGGGAGGCAATACACTACCTCCTCGATGCCTGTTTTAAGCCTGAAATGTTCACACCATGCCACAACTTTGTGCATTGTATGCGATTGCGGCGGGACCCCATTCACTTGAGTAAGTCACGTTAGACAGGTAATACCATTTTTGCCATGGCTGCACCGCAGCCGCAACATGTGTACAACCCCCTACGGCCGTTGTATTAGGTCAACTGGGGAGGTAAACCAGTGCCTAATTTTACCACTTGCTGACCGCAAGAGTGATTAGGCCCTAACTCAACAGATTTAACAAAGTATTTTTAATGATACATTTAGCATTTAGTAAAAGGTTTCCATATGCTTTTAATGTATACCACCCAGACCTCCTATGTGAGGTCACCTAGGCCTCACTCACATTAGAAGTCATCAAAAACAAAGATAATGCTTGGTTGAAAGAACGCTATTCCTTTAGTTCGGTTGAGCGGAATACAGCTGGATCAAGTAAGGATCATGTTATGTTATATCCTCTACATAAGGATCAAGTGGGGATCATGTTAGGTTATATCTTCTACATAAAAATACATAAAAATGTACATAAGGATACAGAGGGATCTACATAAAGATCAAGTGGGGATCATGTTATGTTATATCCTCTACATAAAGATACATAGGGATCTACATAAGGATACAGAAAGATCTACAGAAGGAGCTACATAAGGAGCAAGTAGGGATCATGTTACATCCTCTACACAAAGATACATAAGGATCTACATAAGGAGCAAGTCGGGATCACATTATGTTACATCCTCTACATAAGGATACAGAAGGATCTACACAAAGATAAAGTGGGGGATCATGTTATGTTATATCCTCTACATAAGGATCCAAGAGGATCTACAGAAGGAGCTACATAAAGAGCAAGTTGGGATCTTGTTACGGTATATCCTCTACACAAAGATACATAAGGATCTACATAATGATACAGAAGGATCTACATAAAGAGCAAATCGGGATCACGTTATGGTAAATCCTCTACGCAAGGATACATAAGGATCTACGTAAAGATCAAGTGGGGATCATGTTATGTTATATCCTCTACATAAGGATCCAGGAGGATCTACAGAAGGATCCAGGAGGATCTACAGAGGGATCCAGGAGGATCTACAGAAGGAGCAAGTTGGGATCTTGTTATGGTATATCCTCTACACAAAGATACATAAGGATCTGCATAAGGATACAAAAAGATATACATAAGGATACAGAAGGATCTACATAAAGAGCAAGTCGGGATCATGTTATGTTATATCCTCTACATAAGGATACAGAAGGATCTACATAAAGATCAAGTGGGGATCACGTTATATCCTCTACAAAAAGATGCATAAAGATCCATAAGGATACAGAAGGATCTACATAAGGATCAAGTGGGGATCATGTCCAGCGTAAGGCCCCTTTTACGCGAACGGACCGTTCAGGTCCGTCTGTCAGTTTTGTCGGCGGACCTGAAAGGGGCACTCCATGTAAGGCTATGAAGCGACGGATGTCAGCGGTGACATGTTCGCTGACATCTGACCCGGTCCGATCTGCTAAAATCAGACGGATGGCCCTACGTTCACATCCATCCCTGGCGGATCTGGTGATGCTGTCCGTTTTCGTCCAATCTCTCCATAGCAACCAGCGGCGCTCGACAAGCCCCTCCCCACTCGGTGAGCAGAGAGGGACCTGTCATCCGCCGGCTCAGCGGAGATCAACGGAGAGATCTCCCGCTGAGCTGGTGGACAGAGGCGGACTCCGAGGCAGCGGATCCGCCTCACGGGAATGAAGCCCAAAACCTCTACATAATAACAGTAGCCGTTTTTTCCAGTACACTGCAACACAATGCATTGGTTTAAGCAAGTTCTGCTCAAAAAGTTTTTATTGCATTTATGTCATTTATTTTTCCAAAATAACTGACAACCGTATGCTGTCAACAGTCTCCTGCAGCAACACTTTCCTTTCTTTCCAGGTGGAACTGCACCCTCATATCACATGATCCTGAACTGTACCATCCTCTGACAACTGAAGTGGCCAATGCTTGGAACGTGCAGATTTAGAGCCATTCTGAAAATAAAGCTTCCAACAGCCAGAGAGGGGCTTTAGCTAAAAGGGCAAACAAATGCAGAAATGATTATGAAGACCCCCGCCCTTCCCCTGGGCCAGTCTAAAAATTAATTTTTCATGGCGGATCGTCCTGTTCATTTAATATCTGGCTCCTGATGGCCATAAAATTGCACGTTGTCTTTGGATAAACTCCCTTTCTTTCCATTGAAAAGCTCATGAAATTCCTCACAGTCCCTTCTCTTTCCTTGTTTATACAAAAGTGTATACACAGAAATAAAGAAAGACTGTGCGTCCGCCATCGGCAGCACGGAAAATCAAATATCTGCGTGAAGCTTCCTATAAAAGGTTCCTAACATTATATATAAATATATAACATACTGTACATGCACAATATACTTATTGATGCATATCATAGTCTATACATAGGGTTAGCCATCTATACTCATAGCCAAGTGTTTATTGTATATGTAATCACAATTTTTATTTTTTTTTTTATTCCAACCTTTTTAAGCTAATGGAAATTTTTACTACTCAATCATACTTATGGACACCCAGATTTTACTAAATATAATAAACATCCCTTTGTGAGAGAGGAAAAAAGAAAGGCACAACATTTCTGTAGACGTGAACTATAGGTTCAGCAAGCCAAGACCATGAGAATGACTTGACATGGATATCTCCTCCATCGTTGGAGCTGGAAGTCGAAAATTACATTTTAAACACCCCAACATACACTCTGGGGGACAGAGGAATTACTTTGCTCCGTTGGATGGTCCAGTTGTGGCTTAAAGGCACCTTATCGATGGGAAATCGACCCTTCCCAAAATACTGACCTTCAAGGTCTCCTGCAAGCCACTCACCGATTCCTCCATATGACATTTACTACTTTGAACTTTATGGAGGACAGAATGGGGCCAGTGAGAGCAGAAAATACCTACATCAGTTGTCTAAAGGACAATAAACTGGCCCTTTGTTTAGAAAATTTGGAGACCTCTGGTGTAAGTGAAATGAATAGAGTGCCCTGCCATTGTTGTCAGTAGAAGAAATAGTGCCCCATCGTCGGTATCCGAGGGTGGATTAGTGACTGTTGAGGTCAGTGGGAAGAACTGTGTCCTATATAACTGGGAGGTGGGAGGAATAGTGCTCCATCGCTAGTGTCCATGGGAGCAATACTGCCTTATCATCATCATTAATGGTGTTAGTAAAAGGAATAATACTTCAATTGTTGGTGTCAATGGAATAGTGGCCCATTGTTAGTGTCAGTGGAAGGAATACCGGCCCATTGTTGGTGTCAGTGGAAGGAATACCGACCCCTTGTTGGTGTCAGTGGAAGGAATACCGACCCCTTGTTGGTGTCAGTGGAAGGAATACCGACCCCTTGTTGGTGTCAGTGGAAGGAATACCGACCCCTTGTTGGTGTCAGTGGAAGGAATACCGACCCCTTGTTGGTGTCAGTGGAAGGAATAGTGGCCCATTGTTGGTGTCAGTGGAAGGAATACCGACCCCTTGTTGGTGCCAGTGGAAGGAATACCGACTCCTTGTTGGTGTCAGTGGAAGGAATACCGACCCATTGTTGGTGTCAGTGGAAGGAAAACTGACCCCTTGTTGGTGTCAGTGGAAGGAATACCGACCCATTGTTGGTGTCAGTGGAAGGAATACGACCCATTGTTGGTGTCAGTGGAAAGAATATTGCCCCCTTGTTGGTGTCAGTGGAAGGAATACCGACCCCTTGTTGGTGTCAGTGGAAGGAATACCGACCCCTTGTTGGTGTCAGTGGAAGGAATACCGACCCCTTGTTGGTGTCAGTGGAAGGAATACCGACCCCTTGTTGGTGTCAGTGGAAGGAATACCGACCCCTTGTTGGTGTCAGTGGAAGGAATACCGACCCCTTGTTGGTGTCAGTGGAAGGAATACCGACCCCTTGTTAGTGTCAGTGGAAGGAATAGTGGCCCATTGTTGGTGTCAGTGGAAGGAATACCGACCCCTTGTTGGTGCCAGTGGAAGGAATACCGACTCCTTGTTGGTGTCAGTGGAAGGAATACCGACCCATTGTTGGTGTCAGTGGAAGGAAAACTGACCCCTTGTTGGTGTCAGTGGAAGGAATACCGACCCATTGTTGGTGTCAGTGGAAGGAATACGACCCATTGTTGGTGTCAGTGGAAAGAATATTGCCCCCTTGTTGGTGTCAGTGGAAGGAATACCGACCCCTTGTTGGTGTCAGTGGAAGGAATACCGACCCCTTGTTGGTGTCAGTGGAAGGAATACCGACCCCTTGTTGGTGTCAGTGGAAGGAATACCGACCCCTTGTTGGTGTCAGTGGAAGGAATACCGACCCCTTGTTGGTGTCAGTGGAAGGAATACCGACCCCTTGTTGGTGTCAGTGGAAGGAATACCGACCCCTTGTTGGTGTCAGTGGAAGGAATACCGACCCATTGTTGGTGTCAGTGGAAGGAATACCGACCCATTGTTGGTGTCAGTGGAAGGAATACGACCCATTGTTGGTGTCAGTGGAAAGAATATTGCCCCCTTGTTGGTGTCAGTGGAAGGAATACCGACCCCTTGTTGGTGTCAGTGGAAGGAATACCGACCCCTTGTTGGTGTCAGTGGAAGGAATATTGCCCCCTTGTTGGTGTCAATGGGAATGTTTAAAGGGAACCAAAAGACAGCATCTAGTCCATAGTTTTGGGACCACTGTTTTAACATAAAAAAATATATATATATTGTAATAAAAAGGATAAATAAAAAAGAGAAAAGACAAGACACACAGAAAAACAACTCAGAAAGTAAAAAATGTAAACATATCAAAGATACAGTGAATAGCGCTACACAAACATGCTTGTGCTGGGATCACCCAGCCGTATCTCCCAGGGAAGCTTTGGAGAGGCCGAGCTGTCAGTCACACTCCCAGCCCTTGATGCTGCAGGGACCCGTGCCAATGACAGACAGTGATTGGCAGCTCCCCTTCTTATCTGGTTCTGGAGCGCTGACCTCTGTGTTTGACAAGCAGTTGTGCACAGTGGCCCAAAGCAAAGAACAAGCCCAAGAGACAACTGGCTCGTCAGATCGACTACCCCTCCAGTCAGTCAGGCAAAAGGATCACTTATCCAGCAAGCATCAGGTGGCAGGATACGCGGTGTGCAGAAATGAAACCCAAGGAATCTTTTAAGATGTTTTACCGAAAACATGAATCACACTTCTGTGGAATGTGCCATCAGTTTCCACCTCCACAATGTGACGGGCGCTGACTGAATGACTTTCAACAGCTGAATTAAACAGGTGACACAAATACCAGCTATGGGATAATGAATGATAGGCTACGGATTCAATGAGGCAATGCAAAGTATGACGAAAATGCACAATATCCAAAGCACAGAGGACCATCCATCAATTTCAGGGAGCTCGTCATGGAAAGGTATGAGAGGACTTCCATTCGTGTCCTCCTTGGTAAAATGCTAGCTGCAGAAGTCGCTGACCAAAAAAATATGCAACCAATGACGTCACAACTCCAACAAACCTCGGAGCACAGCGGGGAAAACGTATCAAAGCTTCATCTTGCTTTCTGTGCCAATTTGAAATACGGGGGAAGAAAGAGTTAGTAGAGTTGGTGCACGAACTTCCCTTTTTCGATCACTTGGATGTTTGAGGCTGGCATGGAGCCTAGATCTGCCCCTAAGTTCCGCTACGCTGGCTATATATGGATCAACCTAGAGCAGCCGTTTTAGGATTTACACATTCCAATCTGTATACTTGATCAGGGTTATAGACTCAAAGTACGGACGTTGAAACTAACGTTTTCAGATGATCTTCTGTGATGGTTGCCAACCTATTTCTACCATGACAGGTTTCCTTCATTTCTTTGAAGGAAGATTGACTGATAATGCAGGAAAAAGATCAGCCTTTCTCAACGTTTTCAACCCGAGAGGAACCCTTGAAATAATTTTCCAGTCTCTGTAAACCCCTGTTGTTAAAGATTACTATACAGTATCTAGAACTTATGATACATTAGTGTGATGGTAGGAAGAATGCTCCTTACACTTGTGGACATTGGGAAGAATTACCCCCTTACAGATAGGTAATTAGATCAATGGTGTCAGCGGGAGCTTATCTGAGAGGCAAAAATTGCTCAAGAAACCCCTAGCAACCTCCGGAGGAACCCTAGGCTTCCATGGAACCCTGGTTGAGAAACCCTGAAAGATGTAACTGGTTGTTTGCACTGATCCACCTGAAGGATCAATCAAGAAGACCAAAAGACGCAGGAAAACGTTAACCAAGAAAAACGTTTCACTGGAGTTGGGCTTTAAAGCTGATTTCCAGACACAAAATTCTTTATTTAAAAAGGGGTTGTAAAGGTTTGAATTTTTCTTAAATAAAAATAATAAACAGGTTATCCTTACCTGCTCTGTGCAAAGGTTTAGCACAGAGCAGCCCCGATCCGCCTCTTCTGGGGTGCCCCGCTGGCGCTCCTGGCTCCTCCCCTTCATCAGGTTCCCCCCATGAAGAGCCGCTTCCCATAAGGGTACCCATGGCGGGTGCGCTCCCGAGTTTCGCTGCTGCGTCCATGGACACAGACAGCAGGACTCGGCCCCACCCCCCGCTCCCGTGTCAATGGATTTGATTGACAGTGAGAGTCAATGGCTCCCGCTATCATCAATCTATCCAATGAGGACAGAGACAGCGGCTGGAGCCACTGGGTTGGTGCTCATTGCTGGAACAGATGGGCTCAGGTAAGAAAAAAAAAAGGGGGGGGGGGCTCTGGGGGCAGCAGCCCCTGCTACTACAGAAAACTACAGGAGGGGGGCGGAGACAAGACCAGTCTCTCCGCACAAGGAGAGGGAACAGCAGCGACTGGTCTTTATTACAGGAGGCAACGCTTCACACTGGATTACTGCACAGATCTGGAAGTAATACACAAAGCACACCAAGAATACACATCTCTTGTACTTAGATAATATCTACTTATCCCTGCGGTCAGCTTTAACGAATGTGGCTTCTCTCATCTTTTTTTTTTCTTTTTGTTTTTTTTTTTAACCAACCCGGTCTACCAAAATAATCAAAATAATGAGCCCTGTATGGGCAACATAAAAAATACAGCTCTTCTACTTGACTGCATGCTGTCCTATAAAAACATTTTACTTCGGTTGTTAACGTTCTCCTCTTAGAAAACACAAACACGCGCGGCAATATCCTGCGGCACTCTTAATACAGAAAGCCGCAAATTTTACTTTTCCCCGCTGACCACACACACACACATCAGGGAAATTTGCTAGCAGTTGTAGGACAAACTGCTTTCAGGATTCCATAATTAGTCAGGGTTTAGCACATTCCATGCAAGGCTAGGAGATGAGATACGTGTAATAACCATAAAAACTAACCCAACCAGTTTCCACGCTGTGGAGGAAGTATCGGTGAACCTAAAAACGTAAACAGTTCTGCATAGCAGACAGGTTAAAAAGGCAACCCGAAGAAGAAGAGGGAACTGTTTTACTTGCCAATACCTTTGCAAAGTAATGTGCTTGCTCCACCGACTTCTGTTGTGCTCTACATCTACATAGCATAGCAGGAATAGCCATAATTAAAGTGATTTTTTGAACCACTTGACCTCTGGAAGATTTACCCCCCCCCCCCCATGACCAGGTCATTTTTTGAGATACGGCACTGCGTTATTTTAACTGACAATTGCGCGGTCGTGCAATGCTGTACCTAAACAAAATTGCTGTCCTTTTTTTATCCCACCCACAAATAGAGCTTTCTTTTGGTGGATTTTTAATCACCACTGCAGTTTTAATTTTTTTGCGCTATCAGCAAAAAAAGACCAACAATTTGGGGAAAAAGAAAAAAAAAAAAATCGAATTTCTTCATCAATTTAGGCCAATATGTATTCTGCTACAGATTTTTGTTAAAAAAAAAAAAAATCACAAAAAAATCACAATAAGCATTAAGTTATACCATCTATGGGATATTTTTATTTTATATTTTATTTTTTTCTACTAGTAATGGCGGTGATCAGCGACTTATAGCGGGACTGTGATATTGAAGCGGCCAGTCAGGACACTAATGCCCCGTACACACGGTCGGATTTTCCGAAGGAAAATGTGTGATAGGACCTTGTTGTCGGAAATTCCGACTGTGTGTGGGCTCCATCACACATTTTCCATAGGAATTTCCGACACACAAAGTTTGAGAGCAGGATATAATATTTTCCGACAACAAAATCCGTTGTCGGAAATTCCGATCGTGTGTACACAAATTCGACGGACAAAGTGCCACGCATGCTCAGAATAAAAAAAGAGATGAAAGCTATTGGCCACTGCCCCGTTTATAGTCCCGACATACGTGTTTTACGTCACCACATTCCGAACGTTCGGATTTTCCGACAACTTTGTGTGACCGTGTGTATGCAAGACAAGTTTGAGCCAACATCCGTTGGAAAAAATCCTAGGATTTTGTTGTCGGAATGTCCGAACAAAGTCTGACCGTGTGTACGGGGCATAACACTGACACTTTTTGGGGAACCAGTGACACTACTACAATGATCAGTGCTAAAAAATATACACTGTCACTGTACTAATGACACTGGCTGGGAAGGGGTTAACATCAGGGGGCGATCCAAGGTTTAAAGTGGCTGTAAACCTAGTTACACCACTTTTACCTACAGGTAAGCCTATAATTATTATTATTTAGGGTACTTATATAGCGTTGTCAATTTACGCAGCGCTTTATATATACATTGTACATTCACATCAGTCCCTACCCTCAAGGAGCTTACACTCTAAGGTCCCCAACTCACATTCATATACTAGGGCCAATTTAGACAGAAGCCAATTAAACTACCAGCATGTCTTTGGAGTCTATAATAAGGCTTAACCGTAGGTACTGGAAATATCTCCTAAATCTGCACAGTTTAGGAGATATTTACCATATGCGCTTGCCCCAACGTCATCTGCACATGTGCTCTGAAGAAACAGCACGATCGTTGTTGTTTCTAAAGGACTGACGGCTCTCACGCGCATGTGCGGGAATGACGTCGTGTGTCTCCAGCCAGTCACAGAGCCGGAGTCCACAGCCCTGGAAGGAAGAGAAGTGAAGATGGATGCAGCCACCAGCGGGGACATCGCGGGCTTCGTTTGTGCAGGTAAGTGCGACATAATGGGCTAGTATGCGATGCATACTAGCCCATTATGCTTTTACTTCGCAGGGAACAAAAGAGGATGTAAAACCCATCATTCCTCTTTAAATGTGTGCCTGACTAGTGCTTTACTACAATGGAGGAGGTGTTTGTACTAGGAGAAAGTATGGATCACCCCTGCTTAACCGCTTGCCGACCGCCTCACGCAAATTTACGTCAGCAGAAGGGCCCGTACAGGCAAAATCACGTACCTGTACGTTGCCCTTTAAGAGGCGGCCAGCGGGTGCGCGCGCGGCAAGCTCCGTGAGTCGGGTCGCGGGTCCCGCGGACTCGATCGCCGCGGGCATACCCGCGATCGCCTCACGGAGAGGACAAACGGGGAGATGCTGTTGTAAACAGCATCTCCCCGTTCTGCCTAGTGACAGTGTCACTCGATCTCTGCTCCCTGTCATCGGAGCAGAGATCAGTGACGTCATACTTACAGCCCATCCCCCTGACAGTTAGTAATCACTCCCTAGTACTGATTTAACCCCTCCCTGCCCCCTAGTGGTTAACCCCTTCACTGCCAGTGTTATTTATACAGGAATCAGTGCATTTTTATAGCACTGATTGCTGTATAAATGACAATGGTCCCAAAAATGTGTCAAAAATGTCCGATGTGTCCGCCATAATGTCGCAGTCACGATAAAAATCGCTGATCGCCGTCATTTAAAAAAAAAAATTTTTTTTAATAAAAATGCCAAAAAACTATCCCCTATTTTGTAAACACTATAACTTTTGCGCAAACCGATCAATAATCGCTTATTGCGATTTTTTTTACCAAAAATATGTAGAAGAATACGTATCGGCCTAAACTGAGGAAAAAAATAGTTTTTTTTATATATTTTTGGGGGATATTTATTATAGCAAAAAGTAAAAAATAATGCGTTTTTTTCAAAATTGTCGCTCTATTTTTGTTTATAGCGCAAAAAATAAAAACCACAGAGGGGATCAAATACCACCAAAAGAAAGCTCTATTTGTGGGAAAAAAAAGGACGTCAATTTTGTTTGGGTGCAACGTCGCACGACCGCGCAATTGTCAGTTAAAGCGACGCAGTGCCGAATCGCAAAAAGTGCTCTGGTCAGGAAGGGGGTAAATTCTTCCGGGGCTGAAGTGGTTAACAGAGACACAGGAGCCTTCTGTACTGACAGAACAGTGATCTGCCTTGTTTACATAGGCAGACCACCGTTCTCCCTGTGTACCAAAGCATCGGCGAGTGCCGGCGGACATCGAGTCTGCTGTAGCCGCCATTAAGCTTGCGCTATGTCTAATCACAGAGGGGGCGGGCGTGCATTATTAGTAATGGCGGCGATCTGCGATTTTTATAGAGACTGCGACATTATGGCGGACACATCGGATACTTTTGACACTCTTTTGGGACCATTGTCATTTATACAGCGATCAGAGCTATAAAAATGCACTGATTACTGTGTAAAGGACACTGGCAGTGAAGGGATTAACCACTAGGGGGCGATGAAGGGGTTAAGTATGTCCTAGGGAGTGATTCTAACTGTGGGGGGATGGGCTTCAAGTCACATGACAACGATCACTGCTCCCGATGACAGGGAGCAGTGTTCTCTGTCATGACACTAGGCAGAACGGGGAAATGCCTTGTTTACATAGGCACTTCCCCGTTCTGAGGCTCCGTGACACAATCGCCAGCTCTTAAAGGGGACGTACAGGTACGCCCATTTGCCCACCGATGCCACTGTGCCGTGTGGCAGTCGGCAAGTGGTTAAACATGGGAGCAGCAGCAGAGGACTAGAAGCTCCTCCTGCCGCTGTTTCCCTGCAGACAGGCTGAGAAAGAGCTGGGTCACTTGACAGCTTATATATTGATTAGGAAAAAGGTACTTACATTTTTTTTTTTTAATTAAAATAATTGCAGTGTCATCATCCATGTTCAGAAAGAGAAGTGATAATGTATATTAAACAGTGTGTGTTTAGTATCACTTTAATTTGACCAGCCAAAGAACCTGTATACTTCATTGGTGTACTAACATACAGGAAAATATTTATCAATGACAATGAGAACTTCTAATCTTTGGGCATCTGGAACCTGTGGGAACCTAAATGAATAAAAGCCAAATCAGACCAGAAGCCTAGGAACAGAGTGCAGGATCTTTTGGGTGGGAGACGCATCGGCCTGTAAAATCAGGTTCCAGGAGGCTGATCTGAGGTCCAAGCTGAAGAAAGACCCACCACGGCGAGACAGACACGTGTACATGATAAACTGAGGCCTTGTGTTTAAGAAACAAATTTATACGACTTGGAAGTCTAACATACTAGACTTAAAAGTTTCTTTATTTTTCCTACTGCAAACATATAAAAAGTAGGAAAAGGACACCAAAAAAAAAAGAAGCCTTGCTTGGCTGTATTACAACTACGAGTCTTTAAAAGTTCTTGCCGAATTCAAAAGTTGACTTTGGAAAGACACACAAGGGAGACATCCTACCTGCCCAAGGCTTGCGTTTATCCTCCTGGCAATGCTTAGCTGTGTAAAACTCCCTGCTCAACCGTGGGCTGTATGCTCTGGGAACACCGAATCCCAAGCCTGTGAATATGCAAGCCCTGCCCAAGGGCATTTTGGAAGAGCTTATGTATCAGTCAAGGGAAACATTTTTAAGAAAAAGATAGATTAAGGTAAACGGAGAAGACCTGCTGACTTGAAGATGGGGGTAATGTCTCTTCTATGACGACATCGGATCAATGAACGTACATTCTTGGCATAGATGGAACAATTAACAACTAATAACCTAGTGGTGGAGTTCAAAGTGTATTTATGAGAGAAAGAGAGAGAGAAAGAGAGAAAGAGAGAGAGAAAGAGAGAGAGAAAGAGAGAGAAAGAGAGAGAGAAAGAGAGAGAGAAAGAAAGATGGGAAATCCAATGTGGACATCTAAGACAGGGTTTCTCAACTAGGGTTCCTCCAGAGAGGTCTATGGGTTCCTTGAGAAATTAGAGAAGCAATTTTTGCCTCTCAGATAGATTTCATTCCGCTGACATGAATTATCTTTTAGCTACCTGTAAAGGGGGGGGGGGATTCTTCCCGTTGACCGCAAGTGTAAGGAGCATTCTTTCGCACTGACCATCACACTAATGTTTCATGGGTTGTGGATATAGTCATTTGGGATTCCCTGAGACCCGGAAAGTTATTTCAAGGGTTCCTCTGTGTTGAAAAGGTTGAGAAAGTCTTACCCAAGATGTGATATCCCCTCACTTTTTAGAGATTTTTTCTCACTTCCTGTTGCATCTCCAGGACAGGAAGTGAAATCTCCATCAGGGGACAGACCCCAATCCTTCCTAATTCAAATGGGTTTTTGATATTTAATTAATTTTTCAATCCAAATGGTCTATGGGGGATTTTGTATTGCAATACCGCGCTTCTTGCCTCACGGTTGCAGCACAGTCCCATTAACCTCAACGGGAGAGTTTGAGAGACGGTGATGCTCAGTAAACTGGACAAGCCGAAAGCAACCTACAGATTACTTGATTTTCTTTCCTTCCACCATGGGTGAAAGGGAAGAAAATCGCTTGAACTCCCCATCAAAATTCCTCCCACAACGTTATTATATTTTGCTGGGGGGGGGGGGGGGGTGTTGGTGTAGGCGGCGTTGGCGTCGGAGGCCTTCGCAGCCAGCAAAATACAATGAATACTGCCAGTGGCTATGGCCGTTGGCAATAATTGCATGAAGAAAATTCCAACATGCTGGTTGTACTCAAGTCGGAGGGGCCATTCCATTTTTTACCGCTCTCTTGCTGTCCAAAGGTCCAGTTACTTCTTTGGGCTGCGTTAACGTACTTTGAAATGCATCATATGCTTGCAAAAGTACATAGCACCTTTTTTTTGTAGCGCTTTGGCTTCAAAACGAATGGCACTGCAATGCGTGTTATGTGCGTTACCACAACACGGAAATGCGAATCCCGCCTAAATCCTTTAGTGACTGGGTAAAGACCTACTTTCATTTTCAGTTATTACTGGAGCGTACATTTAACGACACATAAGAGAGTTCACAGAGTACTTTCTCGGTATGAATATACACAAGGGCTCGATTGCGGTTGCCAGTTTAGTCTAGACTTGTCTAAACATGAATTTTTCTAAACTATAATAATGTTCTGCTGTATTTCTAGTCGGGAGATTTTCTAAGAGGAGGCAAGGCGACCACAATGCACTTAGGCGAGTTCTCTTTGCATTTCCGATTAGCGTTTTCTTTTCAGAGAAAACCGCAAAACTCTTTTTAAAACAAAACAAAATGCAAAGCAGTGTAAGGTCTGCATGCAAAGTGCCAGCGAGCCTTACGGTCCAGAGGAAAAGCCACACATGGCTCGAGTCCCTCCTGGAGAAAAAGCGTTGTGTGTATGATGCGTGGGTGGCGGTGTTCACAGCCAAGCTGTTTATTGCATGCGGTATAAAATCATGACTTCATTTCTCCCTGCCCATACTACAATTCAATCACAGGCAACTAGCAAACTACTAAAAAAAAAATCAGAGCCAAAGCCACCATGAAACCACCATCAATTTCACAAAGCGTTTTGTATTTTTTCCATCATTCTTGTGTTGCAAGCTTTAGCAGGGCTTTCACAACGCATTCAAAACTATGAATGTATAGAAGTGGACATTTCCGTAACATTGCTATAAAGCAGACTGATCCCTATCAGACGCTTGAAATTTACTGTTAGCCCTGGTGGCCCTCTCTCCTTCAAATCGGAGTGCTGCTTTGTAAGTAGTAACAGGAGTGGATAGCAAGACATATTCAGGTACTGTACTTATACTATCAATTAAAAATGTATATTTATTTTCATGAATAAAGCCCAACTCCAGGCTGCAAGTGTTGATTACTCCTTTAAGCCAGCCATAGACAGTTCGAATCTTGGCCGGTTCAGCAGGAACCGGCCGAGATTTGAACCATGTATGGGCAGGCTGAATTACCAAAGTTGATAGATCAACTTGGGTACAGCCAGCCTGCCGGATTTTACATCCGATTATTGGTAGGGCTGTTCTAGCCGCCCCCCCCCCCCCCCCCGCCGGGAGAACACAATGGCTCCGCGGGAGGGATTCCCCCTTGTCAACACTGTCTGTGTTGATGAGGGAAACAGAAATTTTCTTTCCTGCAAAAAAAATTGCTCCGTCTACGGCCAGCCGTTGTCTAGGGGATTGGAGAAGCACTTTAACTTACCTGGTCCTACGCTCTCCTAATCTCTGGTGGTCAACTGTCTTTTGCTGTCATCAGGACCCTGCATTGGCCTTGATGCCCTTTGAACTCCGGGGCCAGTCCAACAGTGCGGAGAAGCTGGTAAGTAAATCTACTTTAACAAGTCCCCCAGACCAAAGAAGGCTTTTTACCATTGCAGTCCCAAGGGATCATTTTTAGGTTTGCCAGAGGTGGGCTTTTAAGTATAACTGCTCCCAACGCACTTGTGTTATAGCACACCGCATTGCACTGTCTCGGCAAAAATGGTGTTTGTCCATTTTTTTGGAATGTTTTGGTGCTTTGCCAGACCGGAATCAGCTGCCATAATGCAACATGTGTTAACACAATGCAACAAGACAGCAAGGTCCAAATGGGCCTTTTTTGTAAAATGTGACTGTTTATCCAAGAACTATAGCTCTATCCCAGACGACCTTCTATTTCTTCCCAGCACCATCACCATGGAACAAGTCTGGACATCCCCACATGGGCATTCCATGCTCAATCCCACCCCCTCCACGTTGACTGACATTATCTCTGCAGATGTCATCACATTTCATCTATGGCAGCCTTTCTCAGCCTTTTTACCCCAGGGGAACCCTTAAAATAATTTTCAGGTCTCGGGGAACCCTTGATAAAACCCATTAATTGGAGGTCAGTGGGAATAATGCCCCTTACTTTGGTGGTCAGTGAGAAGAATGCAGTTCTTTACAGTGGTGGTAAAGAATGTCCCTCTTACAGAGAGCTATAAAGATCATTGGTGTCATACCACTGGCTCCTCCAAGCGGCATTGGCTCAGAAGTATATAGACACCATCAAACAGGAGGTAAAATCAGCCACAGCTCAAGGAACCCCTAGCCACCTCTGGAGAAACCCTGGTTGAGAATGGCTGATCTAGGGCATGGGCCTCTAAACTTTCTATACAAACAGCCAGTTTACTGTCCTTCAAACTTTAGGGGGGCTGGAGGCCAATGGGAGAAGAAAATGCCCTGGCATTGATAGGAGTAAACAATGCCATAGGCTTGGCGGTCAGTGGGAGTAAAAAAAAAAATTACATAACTGGTGTCAGTGAGACAAAAGAGTGCCCCATCACTGGTGTCATTGGGAGAATTAGTTCTCCATCTCTGATGTCAGTAGGAGTGATAGTACCCCATTCCTTGGTGCCAGTGAGGGAATTAGTTCCCCATCTCTGGTGTCAGTGGGACGAATAGCACCCCATCTTTGGTGTTAGCAGGAGGAATAGCATCCCATCATTGGTGGAAGAAATAGTGCCCCATGGGCCAGATAACAGCGAGCAAAGGGTCTCATCTGATCAAAGGGCTGCAGTTTGGAGACCCCTGATCTAGCGCAAGTGATGACATCAGTGAAAGTGAGGAAGCCCCGCAATGGATTAGGAAACCGAGGGTAAAAGTCACATGACCACAACTTTTGAATGTTTTTTGATTTTACATTTTAGTAATAAAAATAGATTAGTAGGAGCTATAACTGGTTTACGTTACATTTGTTTTAAAGCCCAAATTGAACATTTTGTATTTATTACTGTAAATCAGTCAATCTGCAAATTATACAATAATAAATATGCCTTTCACTTTTTTTTTTTTTTTTTTTAAGTTCTACAGCACAGGTTAAATACTTTGTACTGGCAGCACCTTGGAGAGCCAGTCCTCTGCTCTGACAGGCCCCCTTGCACACTGCTCCAATCAACAGCACTGCTCAGGGACCTAGAGCACTGTTGATTGGAGCAGTGTATAGGGAAGAATGTTGGACCACTGGAGATCTGGGGCCCTTACTGGTGTGCTAGAACAGACACCTGGTTCTCCATGGTGCTGATAGCAGTATTTTTAACCCTTGCAGCAGCCTATTACCAAATAAGCAAAATGATTGCATTACAGTAATAAATACAGAGGGTTTACTTGGGATTTAACCTGTTTTTACTATCTGGAAGCAAAGTCAGACGGGAGGGTTCTGCAAGGAGAATTAGGTCACCAGTTAGTGGTTTTTCATATAATACTCCACGATCATGAGCGTAACAGATTATTAACCGAGACCAATATAAGTTATTGCGCTGTAAATGTAAAAGAGGTTTAAACGGATTCCTTTCAAGTGATTGTAGTTGTATTAGAGCACTTGTAACAGCACAGATCAGTACTGTATGTGATACTCAGCTTTTTTCATTTGCAGTTCATTCTTCAGGACAAGCTTTCAGGAGATCCGCTCTGTTCAAATTCAAACAGTACTGCTTGCCTTGAAAAATTACTATTAGTGCAAAGAAAAAACATATGTTTTAAAAAAAAAAAAAAAAAAGCATTAGTTACCCAAGCGTGTTTCCATTCCTTTATTTTTTTCCCCCCTTGCCTTACCCTTTATCGCATCCCTTCCCCCATTCCATGTCGCTATATGTACCTAGACCTCATTTAGAGGCCCGCATTGTTAACATTCCTCGGTTGGCTTCTTGCTCCAATGCCCGCACTTGCGCAGTCTGGCCCCATAGATCGCTATGGGGGTGGTATTAAGATTAATTGGTTCCTATCCATCCTCCAGCCCCATTAAAATACATTTCGTGATGTATTACTACTGGTGGTTCTTTTTTTGTGTTTTATTATAATTTATTATAATATACTTATTCTTGAGTTTTTCAAGACTGAGAATTCCTTGGAGCTTTACACACGTCTCAACCTTCTAATAAGAGCTCTTACCTTGGAACGGAAACAAAGTGAAGAAGTATCATCAGCACACCAAGGATTCCTCAAAAGGGTTCAAAAGCTTTATTTTCGTGGTCACATGGTAAACCTACAGCAAACTTTTGGGAGCCACGCAGGGCCCCGTTTATCGAAGGGGCCCTGCCTGGTTTAGAAACATTGCTGTAGGTTTACCATGTGACCACCTACAGCAACGTTTCCAAACCAGGCAGGGCCCCTTCGATAAACGGGGCCCTGCGTGGCTCCCAAAAGGTTGCTGTAGGTTTACCATGTGACCATGAAGATAAGCTTTGGACCTTTTTAAGTTTGGGAAGTGTATAAAACTCCAAGGCAATCTCAGTCTTGCAAAAACTCAAGAAAAAATATCATCCAGCCTGTCCCAGAAAAATTAAACCTTAAGACAAAGTACAGAGTAGGACTGTTTTCACCGTATCGTCCCAAGTAGGAGGTCAGTAAATGGCTCTGGACAGATATATAGGCACAAACAATAACAAAATAAATCTTCACTTTGATCATCCGCGGTCTCCAGTTTATGGTCATTACAGCACCCAGCATTACTGAGCAGCCATTTTCTTGTGTGGGGAATATTGCGTTTGGAACAGAAGCACACACAGATCCATCGTTCCGATCAAAACTGGCCTCCCTTGTATATAGACAACCCGGGTGCCCGCCACAGCAGCCCGTCTCCACTCTCTATTGAATACATAAAAAGAATCTCAGCCGGCCCGGCACTCCACTTGGCTCTTCTTGCAGTATTTTTTAATAATCAATAAATTGACTACATATAGCAATATCGCCACCCAAAAACCTTCCTTGACTTCCCCTCGTGAACAAGCCAGGAGTGGTGAAATATGTCAAGGAAGACTGGTTTTTGGGTGGAGATATTGCTGTATGCAGTCAATTTATTGATTGAAGAAGAAGTATCATCAGCACACCAAGGCTACCTCAAAAGGGTCCAAAAGCTTTATTTTCAATTTATTGATTATTTAAAAATATTGAAAGAAGAGCTAAGTGGATCGCAACCTAAGATTCTTTTATGTACTCAAGAGCTCAATCTTGTTGGGAAAACTAGTGGATAGAAAAGATGGTGGCTGATCCGGTGTAGAGGTGGCATCTGGTTTACAAACGTACATATACAGGAGAAACCAACTACGCTCTGCAAACCCTGGTGTTTATCTAGAGCTAAGTTGTTGATTTTGCTTTTACCGTTTTTAAAGAGCTCTTCCACACCATGGTCGTGCCATGTATGACTCGGGCTTAGGAGGTTTCACTCCTTCCCGAAAATAAGACATGTCCTAGGAGCCAGGAGGCCAAATAAGCATTGTTCCATCTTGGCCAAGGTCACGGTGACCTTGACTTCCTCCAGCAGTTGGCACACGAAGTTTAGGCCTGTCAGGAGCCAGTTAAGCACACACAAAACGCGATCAGTCACAGTTGGAAAGCCATGTGTCCGTACAGGATAAAATTTCCAGCACCGCGGTGTACAGTTACAAAAGCTCCATTGAGTTTCGATTTCATTTAATCATTTTTATGCAATGACAGTGCATTCAATCTCCACTATTGTACCTCCTGATCAGCTGCAAGGATAAAAAAAAAAAAAAAAATGACCCAAGAAGATGCACCGGGGTAAACAGGCTATTCTTGAGGGCCCATCCGTTACTTTTGTCCTTCCCTCCCTTATTTCAATTTAAAGGAGATAAAGTTGAGCTGAAAAGGCCTGCAAAATCTGATTTAAAAAAAAAAAAAAAAAAAAAAGGTCTTTGAAAAAAAGGCGAATTGCTCTCAGAAAGCAACAAATGGCTCCAGCTGAACAGTTGTATGCTAATTTTCAGCTTGTAGGCCGCAGCATTCAACAAGGCAGAATGCTCGCCTTCATCTACATAACTCTTGTTCTCTAGCGCGACTTACAAAAATAAATGGCAGCATGCAAATCCTCAACAGCCCGAAGGCACAATACGCTCTAAAAGTAAATGTGCAAACACAAACCAATTATCTTTTTTTTTTTTTTTTCCCTCTCTTTTAAGTATGTAAACCGTTTTCTTATGCTGAGCTATGCTGGTCAACAGTTTCAACTATTCTGGTCGGGAAAAAAAATAAAAAAATAAAAAATAAAGATAGACGCAAGTAAAATCTTTAAACATAGTCAAGGTCAAGACTTTTTAGTTTGGATCATAAAACTTTATTTGGAGTTTTTATTCAACTGTTAACTTTTTCTGTTTTTTTTTAGAACGTCAAAACATGCAAGAATTAAATAAAATGGTCCAATTGCTTCCTCTCCATCCGACCCCTAAAGAGTCCCATGGGCAAAATAAAAAAAAGGTAAAAAAAAAAAAAAAAATAGATTATATTATATATATATATCTATATATATATATATATATAGATATATATCTATATAGATATCTATATCCTTAGATTGTAACTGGTCATGAATAGGGCTCTCCTAATACTCTTGTAGTGTAAAAAAATAAAATATTTTTCTTTAAATGATCCCATTGTACCCTAAAGTGGACCCTGGGGCAAAAAAAAAAAAAATTATAAAAAAAATGTAAAATGTGTGTATATATATATATATATATATATATATATATATATATATATATATATATATATATATATATATATATATATATATATATATATATATATATATATATATATATATATATATATATATATATATATATACACACGCACACGGCGGCACAGTGGTATAGTGGGTAGCACTCTCGCCTAGCAGTAAGAAGGGTCACTGGTTCGAATCCCAACCACAACACTACCTGCTTGGAGTTTGCATGTTCTCCCTGTGCCTGCGTGGGTTTCCTCCGGGTACTCCGGTTTCCTCCCACACTCCAAAGACATGCTGGTAGGTTAATTGGATCCTGTCTAAATTGTCCCTAGTATGTATGAATGTGAGTTAGGGACCTTAGATTGTAAGCTCCTTGAGGGTAGGGACTGATGTGAATGTACAATGTATATGTAAAGCGCTGCGTAAATTGACGGCGCTATATAAGTACCTGAAATAAATAAATAAATAAATAAATATATATATACACATACACACGTAATATCTCTCATAATGTACAGTATATAATAGATGAATAGAACAATTAAAAAAAAAATATTATTATTTTGCCCATGGGTCCACTTTGAGGACCAAAGGAAGAGGAAGCATTTGGACCATTTAGAAAATAATTTGAATTATTTATTTTTTTATCCTACAAAAGGATAAGGAGGGCCCTGCCCATGATACAGTCTAAGAAAAAAAAAATATTATATCATGTTTATTATTTTTTATTTAATTTTTTTCTTAGTTTGTAATAGGTAATGAGCAAGGCCCGCCTAATCTCATATAAATCACGTATGACAAAATAAAAATAATACAAATATTAATATATAAGTAGGAGGTCAGTAAATGGCTCTGGACAGATATATGGGCACAAACAATAATAAAATAAATCTTCCCTTTGATCATCCGCAGTCTCCGGTTTATGGTCATTACAGCACCCAGCATTACTTAACAGCCATTTTCTTGCGTGGGGAATATTGCGTTTGGAACAGGAGCACACACAGATCCATCGTTCCGCTCAAAACTGGCCACCCTTGTACATAGACAACCCGGGTGTTGGCCACAGCAGCCCGTCTCCACTCTCTATTGAATACATAAAAAGAATCTCAGCCGGCCCGGCACTCCACTTGGCTCTTCTTGCAGTATTTTTTAATAATCAATAAATTGACTACATATACCCTACATGTACCCTAAAGTGGACCCATGGGCAAAAAAAAAATTATAAAAAATGTAAATGTGTATATATATATGTGTGTGTAATATCTCAGTACAGTATATAATAGAGGTATAGAACAATTAAAAAAAAATATTATTATTTTGCCCATGGGTCCACTTTGGGGTCCAAAGGAAGAGGAAGCATTTGGACCATTTAGAAAATAATTTGAATTTTGTTTTTTGTTTTTTATCCTACAAAAGGGTAAGGAGGGCCCTGCCCATGACCAATTACAGTCTAAGAAAAAAAAAAAAAAAATTATATCATGTTTATTATTTTTTGTTTCATTTTTTTCTTAGTTTGTAATAGGTAATGAGCAAGGCCTGCCTAATCTCATATAAATCACGTATGATAAAATAAAAATGATACAAATATTAATATATAATCCAGTCGGTTATTAATTGTCGTCCTCCCCCCCACCCCCCAGTAAAAGTTTCTTCCATGGCTAATCCTGCCATTAGATTCCTTTATTTTTATTATTATTATTCCTTTATGTTTCAACTTACTTTACCAGGGTGACAACGCTGTTCATTCTGCAGTGAGACTGCACAGCAGCGTTGTCACCCTGTGGACATTAAGTTTTAAATGGACATTTAAGTGTTATTCAATCCTCAATTTAAAAAAAAAAAAATGACATACAGTAGCAAACAGCTGCAGGTATTCTGATGACAGCCCCCTGGTTTCCGCCTGTCATCTCTGAAAGCTTCCCTAACCTTGGTTTCCATTTTTAGAGTGTCTCAGTTCCGCTCGGTGCTGTCACACGGGGACTTCATAGCGATTCCAATGACTCTCGGCTTACACAGGATTTTCTTTCCACTCCTGCTGGCTGAACAGAGCAGGGAAATATCAGATCCCAACTACATCACTTCATATTTTTTTTTAATCGTCTGAAACTATTGGCCTTATTAAATGTGTCAGACTGTCAGTGTAAACTGCAGGAGACCAGAACTGGCCAATGAGATTTCACTTTCCTGAACATAAATATTCACTCCCATGCAAGGAAATAAAAAGTGTATCTTGATTACACTATCCCAACGATCAAAAGTTCTGAAGGTGAACTCCAGAAGTAGACGGTACCTACTAGAGGGGCACCGAATGGAAACCAGAAATGCAGGATGCACCTGGCCGAAAACCGAAACCGCCAGTTTTTTAAAAATATTTATATTTTTATAAAGAATTGCATTATATTCGACTTTTTAATTATTATCGGCAATTTAAATGAATATAAATTTATCGTCGGCCATTATTGGCACCCTTAGCGCAAGAAAAGCTCAAGAAAAATGTATCCCTTTAAATTCTATATAGGTCTTCACATTGGTCCATTGTGGCGTTAAAAATCCTGCTTGCTGCATTTTTGGTCAGTAAAAAAAAAACAAAAAAAAACGCACACACCTCTCCCAGTTCAAATGCATTGAAAACGCAGCAAGAACGCATCATTACCACACCCATGTTATGCTTTTGATGCGGTTTTTGCGTCACATGACCTATGAAAAACCCCACAAGCACAGTATTATAAAATCGCCCCAAAATCGCAGCAAATTCACGGTAAAACTATGCCATTAAAGTTTATCTGCGTGTAAAGGCAGGCGTCACAATACTTTTTGGCAATATAGTGTATCTATGAATGAATGTGCTGTCTGGAGTTCTGTCTGTTAAGTGGAGATGATCTCTATGTGGGAGAAAAGCAGAACTTGGATGCTTATTGTCATGGCAGAAGGAGGAAGATTCCTTGTTAAAGTGGCCATGTGGGAAAGTGAGCTGGTGCGTCCCCGAGCTCGGATTAAGGCAGCTCATAGAATAGGGAAGTCCCCAGCTGACAGCAGCAGCTGCAACCAGTAGCTTGTTCTCAATGTGGCAGGGAACAGAATCAAAGACAGCAAAAGAAAAGGACCATCTTCCCTCGGGGAGAGGGAAACACAATACCAGACACTCTCAGGCTCTACACATACAAGAGAGCCTTCGATTTTTTTTTTTTTTTTTTCCTTTTTTAACTGCTGCCTTTAACAAAGAGCCACTGGTATTTCAAATGGCTGTTCACAGCATCCAGGAGAGCAGATGGCGTCCCACACTTTTCCAAGTGTTGACCAACACGTAGAAGGTGGACCTTCCCGCCACCTTTTCTGAGACGCAGTGCAGGAATGTGGTCAGGTTCCAGAAGTTTTTTTTTATGGAAAACCTGCTGATTTCAGAAAGCAATTGCATGGTCCCTGACCACTTCAGGGGACATGAAGTGGTTTTTGTACTATTTCGTTATGAAAGTCAGGCCCAAAAAAAAAAAAAAAAAAAAAAAAAGGATCTCTTTTTTCTCTTATTTTTCTGTTTTTAATTATTTTAATTCAGCCATTCCCTTGCCTTGGCGAGAAGGACATATTCCTACTCCTAAAGCCTACTGGGACATGCACGACACATATCTAAGGAGGCTTCAGGTTCTACACAGCACTGGAGAAAGGCGGACCTCTCACACGTCTTTAGAGGGCCCTACTCTACTAAAAAAGAATTATTATTATTATAGAATGCTATACTTTAGTTCGCCTACATCTACCTATGAGTATATTTGGCAATAAAACCATTTCCTTCTACCCCAGGGTCTTCCTCAAAACCTAGAAGCATGCTATATTGAACACTCAACTTTTCACCCATCATTCCCATAAGAGAAAGGTGTCCGTTTATGAAGCAGTGATCAGCGGTGATCCCGAGGATCACCGCTGATCACAGTCCATAAACAGTTTATGAAACAGTGATAATCGGGGGAGAACATGTTTGAACTTGTTCTCCCGCCGATTATCTCTACACGCTGAGAATCCTCATTGAATGACACAGTAACGGCCAGTTTATGAAGCAGTGATCTCACCGATTCACTGGCGATCTGAGTCAGAATTCACACTCCCAGGTTCACCAGCTCAGAGGTGGTGAATCGGGGAGTGAAGAGGAAATCTGGGGGGATCTGAGGGGGAAGGAGGAAGATTTTTAACTTCCTTATGCCTCGTTCAGATCCCCCAACACTGTAACCATGTCCCCCTGTCATATTTATGTGTATACATATATATACATATATACATATAATGTGTATATGTATATATATATATATAATGTGTGTGTATATACATGTATATATAATGTGTGTGTGTGTATACATATGTATATAATGTAGGGGGACTCATTATTTTATTAACATTAATCGTCCGTGTATTGAGCGGTGATAATTTATCACCGCTTAATAAACTGACATCTCTGTATTTCTGGTGCTGTAATCTCGTAAAGTCTCACGAGATTCCAGTATCAGGGGCCGTTCTCCACTGTTTGAAGCATTTGTAGATCTCTTCACTCCTCAGAAGGTGAAGCGATCTACAAAGCTTCATAAACAGGCACACAGAGGAGAAAGATCTTCACTGTGAATGCCGGAGAACGAAGCAGTGAATAGATTTCACTGCTTCATAAACGGACACCATAGTCACTGGCAGATAGTCAACCAGGATCATTGAAACAGACACACACACATATATTATATATACAGGTAGTCCCCTAGTTGCAAACATCCGACTTACAAATGACTCTTACTTACAAACGGAAGGAGACAACAGGAAGTGAGATGAAATCTACCCCTAGGAAGGTAAATTCTCTCCTGTAAGAGTTATTATGGGAAAAAGGTGTCTCCTCCACTGAGGCTTTATCACCAAGGCTTGCTTCCACAACAACCCAAAATTTTCAAAATCCAATTGTCATTGGGGCAGAAAGTGAGGTGAAATCTTCTGAACAGGGGCACAGACAGCAAAACAAATGACAGGGGTGATGATAACCCTTCCCTATGCTATCAAAAAAGCTTAAAAATTGATTTTTGGACTGGAGCTACACTTAAAAAATGTACCTGTTCCGACTTACAAACAGATTCAACTTAAGAACAAACCTACAGTTCCTATCTTGTTTGTAACCCGGGGACCACCTGTATACATATACACACACACCTACCAGACAATTTATTAGTATACCTGTTCAATTGCTTGATAACACAAATTGCTAATCAGCCAATCACATGGCAGCAACTCAATGCATTTAGGCATCTATAGGTGGTGAAGACGATTTGCTGAAGTTCAAACCGAGCATCAGAATGGAGAAGAAAGGGGATTTAAGTGACTTTGAACTTGGCATGGTTGTTGGTGCCAGACGGGCTGGTCTGAGTATTTCAAAAACTGCTGATCTACTGGGATTTTCACACACAACCATCTCTCGGGTTTACAGAGAATGGTACGAAAAAGAGAAAATATCCAGTGAGCGGCAGTTGTGTGGAGGAAAATGCCTTGTTGATGTCAGAGGTCAGAAGAGAATGGGCAGACGATAGAAAAGCAACAGTAACTAAAATAACCACTAGTTCAGGGATATGCAATTAGCAGACCTCCAGCTGTTGCAGAACTACAAGTCCCATGAGGCATAGCAAGACTCTGACAGCCACGAGCATGACACCCAGAGGCAGAGGCATGATGGGACTTGTAGTTTTGCAACAGCTGGAGGTCCGCTAATTGCATATCCCTGCACTAGTTACAACCAAGGTATGCAGAATACCATCTCTGAACACACAACACATTGAACCTTGAAGCAGATGGGTTACAGCAGCAGAAGACCACACCGGGTGCCACTCCTGTCAGCTAAGAACAGGAAACTGAGGCTAAAATTCGCACAGGCTCACCAAAATTGGACAATAGAAGATTGGAAAAATGTTGTCTGGTCTGATGAGTCTCAATTTCAGCTGTGACATTCAGATAGTAGGGTCAGAACTTGGCGTAAACATGAAAGCATGGATCCATCCTGCCTTATATCAACGGTTCAGGCTGGTGGTGGTGGTGTAATGGTGTGGGGAGGATATTTTCTTGGCACACTTTGGGCCCCTTAGTACCAACTGTGCACCGTTTAAAACATCACGGCCTACCTGAGTATTGTTGCTGACCATGTCCATCCCTTTATGACTACAGTGTCCCCATCTTCTGATGGCTCCTTCCAGCAGGATAATGCACCACGTCACAAAGCTCAAATCATCTCACCACTGGACAATGAGGTCCCTGTACTTCAATGGCCTCCACAGTGGCCACATCTCAATCCAATAGAGCAGTGGTCATCAACCCAGTCCTCAGGGCCCACTAACAGGCCAGGTGTTATGTATCACCTTGGGGAGATGCAGACTAGAATACTGCAATCACTGAGCAGCAAATTATATCACCTGTGATGTATTTCAGTTATCTTGCAAACCTGGCCTGTTAGTGGACCCTGAGGACAGGGTTGATGACCACTGCAATAAAGCACCTTTGGGATGTAGGGGAATGGGAGATTTGTATCATGGATGTGCAGACGACAAATCTGCAGCAAATGTGTGATGCTATCATGTCCAACATCTTGTTGAATCTATGCCACGGAGAGTTAAAAGCAAAAGTGGTTCAACCCGGTACTAGCAAAGTGTACCTAATAAAGTGGCCGGTGAGTATATATATATATATATATATATATATATTATAATATAATATAATATAAAAAAAAAATATATATATATATATATATATATATATATATATATTATATCTCCATGAAAGCAGCTGTCTTAATCCCAGTTGTGGATACAAGCAACACCCTACGCTCCTCACCAATAATTATATACAGGTCTTGTATTCTGGCAAAGCCAGTGTGGCAACTTGAGAGACACGGGGAGGAGTAGAACATGTTCTTGTCAGCATATTCTCACCAGCATACTTGTCGGCTTGTTTTTCCGTCTCATGTTCCTGCTGTTCCCAATGGAGAGTTTTCACATGTTGACTTCCATGTGGTAACAGCAGAAACAATGTAATGTCTGCGTGAATTACTTAAAGCAGGGGTAGGCAACCTCGGCCCTCCAGCTGTGGTGAAACAAGTCCCATGAGACATTGCAAGACCCTGACAATCACAGGCATGACTCCTAGAGGAAGAGACATGATGGGATTTGTAGTTTCACCACAGCTGGAGAGCCGAGGTTGCCTACCCCGATGTACAGTATGGTTGATCTGAATGTAAATGACTGCCAATGTAGTTTTCAAACAAGCTGTGCTGCTAAACTTCACTGGAGGTCAACAATCTGGCTATGTTGTCTAGCAAAGGTGCTGATCACAAAACTGGCTGAACTGGATTATATAACTTATCAGGTAGAAGAGTAAATGTTTTGCAAATGTTGACTTAGCTGGCTGCCTAAAGCTTTAGCAAAATAAAACAAGAGTGCGACATCTCCAAAATGAAAGTGGACCTTAACTTTACAAGTCACATTACAGAGCACCAGTATCATAAAAAGGCCATCCTTGAGCTCCAGTCCAGTGACTCTACCAAGGCCTGAGATGATGTCACCAGTCTACTGCAAGTAGGAGGCAGCATTTCCTCAGTCTCTTGTCCCCCCAGTGATCAGACTGTACTTTGAATTTGTGAACCCAAGAACTGCACAGGCACCAAAAGTTACATGACTGTCATCTGTTGGCCATCATCTCAGTGGCTGAACAAAGATGGACACAACCAACAACTGCAGAAGCATCAAGATTTACACAATTCTGCTATCTCAGTTCACCAAGTACTTCCATCCTTCTGGAGAGAAAAGCATTTGAAGGCATTGTCAGGGTGAGGGCTGTTTTCTCAGTGAGAAGTAATAAATACCTTAGCATGCACACTTTAAATAGAGTATGGCTGATGTTGGGACCACTACATTTGACTGCTCTGCTTTAGAGCCTTTTAATTTATTGCAAAAAAGTGGAAGTGGACTTTAATTCACCGGGGTGGAGAGAGACCATCAGCTCTACACAAGGTCGGTAACAGAAAAAAAAAAAATAGTGATCCATAAAGTGCAGAAACATTAGAAGGATAATTGTTATTAAATGTTCCACCTATTCTTGTGGATTATTCATTGATGAAAAGCCTTTTTTGCCAAAAAGTGCAACACGAAAAACCGATGGAAACATCTGCTCGACGGCAGGATAGGATATACGACAGAACGCATTAGCGGGAGACTTGTGAGTGATCCTGACTTATTGTGGGAGAACACATGGGAACCACAAAGATGAAGTGCAGGAAATCCATCCAGGATCCTCCATTAATCTGCGGCTGACATGTGAATCCCATTACCCACAAACATATA
Organism: Aquarana catesbeiana; assembly: GCF_042186555.1. NCBI lineage: Eukaryota > Metazoa > Chordata > Amphibia > Anura > Ranidae > Aquarana > Aquarana catesbeiana. The sequence continues at coordinate 56,545,418 of NC_133324.1, read as the reverse complement.
GACGGTAAATGGTCGAGGATAAAGCCAAGTTCAGAATGTCCAGGGGAAAACCTACTTCCCCTAAAAATTGACATAGCATTTTGAATTTCTACCAAAGCCATTACGAAACTTAATATCATTTAAAGTGACCGTTCCTTTTCAAGGTATGGCCAACTATGAACCTGGTGAAGGGAAGCTGATGTCCTGTATCCCAACCTGTGGCCTATTTGTACTTTCTGCGGAGCCCTTGGGCCCCAGCAGCCAGCAAACAACCACAATGGTAGTGATCTCTAACAGTCTACTTCAACCGTTCCAGTCTTAAATGGCCCCCTGCAACACGTCCCAGTCTCAAGCGGCCCCCCGAAACACGTCCCGGTCTCAAACGCCCCCCCCCCCGCAACATGTCCCAGTCTCAAACGACCCCCTGCAACACGTCCCAGTCTCAAACGGCCCCCTGCAATACGTCTCAGTCTACAACGGCCTCCCGCAATACATTGTCCCAATCTTGTCTCCAGTAGCACCTACAGAAAGCTCCGTCTCTGACCATCGACCTGTGGCCTATTTGTACCTTTGAAACAGCACTTGGGCCCCAACAGCTCATACACAAACACAATGGCAGCAATCTCCTGACAGCCTCCGGCAACATGTCCCAGTCTCAAACGGCCTCCAGCAACACATCACAGTCTCAAATGGCCTCCCGCAACATATCCCAATCTCAAACGGCTTCCAGGAAAGCATCCCAGTCTCAAATGGCCTCCTACATGTCCCACTCATGGCTCCGGTAGCACCTATAGCATGATCTTGTCTCTGACCATCGACCTGTAGCCTATTTGTACCTTTTGTGCAGCCCTTGGGCTCCAACAGCGAATACACGAACACAATGGTAGCAATCTTTAACGGCCTCCGGCAAAACGTCCCGGTCTCAAATGGCCTTCTGCAACATGTCCCAGTGTCAAATGCCCTCCTGCAATGTGCCCCAATATCAAAAGGCCTCTCTCATGTCCCAATCTTGGCTCCTGTTAAACCTATAGAATTTTCCCATCTCTAACCCTCGGCAGCACTAGGTTAGCAGTTTATGGCCATCTTGTATAACATCCCATATACTGAATATTATCTACGGCCCCATGTGGATGTCAAAGACTACAGCTGAAACCCCCTCATCCTATTGAGTCGACCACCACTGCTCTAATGCTATTTAGCAAACATTGAAGCCGTGCTTAAGTCGGAACGTTCAATCGGTTTTACGTAAATACGTCAGTCCACCAAAAAAAAATGAGTCTTCCCTATTTGGAAGATGCAGGAGAGTTAAAGCAACGGTTCCTCTTTCTCTTTGAGACTCTGTTGGTGAGATCTCAGGTCTGCATGCCTTGCCTATTATCAGAGAGTTGAAAAATATGGCGAAGAGATTTCACTTTTGGAGTATCTGAGACACATAAGCCAGGGGCCAGCACAGACGTGCATGGCTCCACTTATATCTAAAATATCACTTTTGGGCATATTGACTATTTAAAGGCACCTTTGGGAAATGAGGCTCCGACGTGTAGCAGCTTCTAATGCACACTGTGAGAAGCCCACAGTGTGCAGTGAAATCAAATTAAGCCACTTCGGTACAGGAGAGGTGCCGGTACAACCGTACAAGACTGAAGGGAAGGCAGAGGTTACGCTTTAATATAATTTGTAGGGTTAACTTACATTTCATACCTCACGCACCCTACAAGAACGGATATTTAAGCTTTGGCCGGCCTGACCTCTTCCTCATCTCATGTGCTGAAAACGAACTTCAGACAATCTTCCACGTTCTTCTGAAGCTCCGAGCACAATGCGGGACTCTTCGATCTCTGCCAGCCACAGTTGGAGCAGCTTTGATATTGACAAATCTAGGGCATCGTCCTCCTAAAACATCTACCTCCTCCGCCCCGGACTAATAGACGTTTTCTTGGCTGGGACGCCAACCGGTAAAGCGAGACTATTGAAGAAAGTCAATCAAGACCCCAGTTGGGAGGGATAATCTCCAGTCTTTCATAGCCGGCGGCCGAGTCCACCGCCATGCTGTTATTTCTATGACTTTCAGAGATGCGGTGGCCGGGCCACCTGGCGCTGTTTGCATTGATGCATCTGAATACATGCCGCCGCGGCCCGCGCAGAAATTAAGGACTGAATGTGGTTTTCAATGTCAGCGGGATACAAAATCTATTGCCGGAGTTAAACGAGCCGTATTGGGGAACAAACAAAACAAAAAAAAAAAAAAGCAACCAGGGAGCACACATTGCAGCAAATTCGACTTGACAAATCTGCTGTTCGGTCAGGAAATGTTAAACACCGCACCACCACGGGCCAGCGGGTCCAAGGCCTGACCCCAAGGCTTAAACCGATTTAGACGATTCTGGCCATGCAAGGGTTGAAAGTGACCTAACATCAGATCTATTGTTCCACAGTAAGGGGATGCATTCTCAGTACTGTATAAAGGGCCATTCACAAGAGTGGCGGACTTTACCGCCCTTCTGAAATGCATTCCGTGGTAGAAGAAGCAGTACAGTGATCACCTTATCTCTTTGTCACTCTGCGCTCTCCTCCTGTCAGCACGCCTCTCGTCATGATCTGATTGGCTCCTTGGCTTCTTGTGCTGCTATTATTTCCTTTTACAATTCTGCCCTGCTGTACAGGGGACTTCAAGGATCACATTCAGGTATTTTCACAGCTTGTGTGTAGGCCTTATGCACACACGATGTTAAAAACTCGGCTACAAGAGTTATTTGACGTTTTCTTTTCTGCCTCTAAAAGCCCCTCTATTTTAGCCTATGTGTCCTTGCACAGCGTTTACAGGCAGATAAAAAAATAAAAAAACAAAAAACGCTAGGTGCGTTTAGGGATTGGGCATTCATTCATTCCATTGGCCAGAATAAATGAATATTCTGACCAATGGAATGAATGAACACCCAAAAACGCTCGACACCCCTACCTAAACGTGTTTGCAAAACGCGGCTTTATACGTGTTTTTTTACACTGCTTTTTCCTCCCCTGAAGCAAAGGCATCCAGGGGAGGTAAAAAAAAAAAAAAAAAATGACCTGTGTGCATGAGGCCTTAAAGTGGTTGTAAACCTCAGACATGAAATATGAAAAAAGCATATCCCTCTAGACCAGTGATGGTGAACCTTGGCTCCCCAGATGTTTTGGAACTACATTTCCCATGATGCTCATGCACTCTGCAGTGTAGTTGAGCATCATGGAAAATGTAGTTCTATAACCTCTGGGGTGCCAAGGTTCGCCATCACTGCTCTAGTGTGTACTTGTCTCAATGCAGAGCATTAAGTGTCATTTCTGTCTGTTGCTTCCTTCCTCTTGAGTCACTTCTGACAAGTTTTCCTGACACCAAGAAAAAAAAAGGGTGACAGGGGAGGGAGCTCCGGCCTGTGATTGACAGCCTCAGCTCTGTTCCTGTATGCTGTGTGAAGGGGGTTTGTCTCTTGCCTCCAATCAGCTCTCAGAGCTCTCCTCACTGAGCTTTCTCAGTTTGTAATTTCAGCTCTCCGCCCCTTTTTATTCTGACCGCTCAGACAAGCTTTATACTTTCTGGACATGAACGGATGAAAAGATGAGAAGACTGCAGATAAACTGGTACAACTTATGTAGGGCAAATTTGTTTCATCTCTGTGTATCACCTGACCCCATTCACTTCATGAGTGTATGTAAGGGTTTCAAACTACTTAAATGATAAAGACAATCTGTGTCTATTATATCTGGCTATAGGTCAGTTTAACAATATTCGGCGTCTGCGCGTCTGATCGTCCTCTTGTGACGGACTTCGTTGAACAACACTCTGCTGTCTTTTCGGTTCTAGTTCCAAGAAGGAGAGGACATGTGCTACAAAATCTAATTAGACATCAGTAAGAAAACAAATATTTCTTACAAAAACAGAGGGTTACCCTGATTTTATTCCAGGCAGAAGCAGACTAGGCTGACGTCAGGAAATACCACGACTGGAATTCATCACACTGAAGCAGTGTTAAACACAAAAGCAAACATTACTTTGCAGCTTTCCAATTCTTAGATGTGATGGCTGCATTCGTTTTTTTTTTAGGCTTTCTTACCCTTATTTTCACCTGATGATCCAGCCAATAAGTCCTTGGTATTTCAAAATAACAAGCTGTCCCGCAGATGTATTAGTTAGAAGGTTGCAAACCATTTACCACCGAGGGGACAAACCATTTACCACTGACAGGGGTGCTTACAGTAATCTGCTTTCATTTATGTAAAACCTATATCCCAAAATGAAAAAAAAAACGGTTTGCTGTAACAGATTATAAAGTATTAGCTGAAGTTTAGCGTCAGTTTGTTAGTGTATCTAAATCGGCTAGTCAATCTAACACTCCCCTCCCCCTAGACTGATAATGGTGACGTCCAAAAGGTGCCCCCTGTGGTCATTCCTCAAGAGTGGGGGCACTCTAATACAGGAGGTGTGTTACTGGCCAGATCACCAAGTGAAAACAGAGGGGGGAAAACTAAAAAAGAAAACTGATATTTGGTAATATATTATGGTTTTGGGTTTATTACTGCTTTAATACTATAATAGTAAGAAACAATTACAGTATTTAAAAAATATATATATTTTCATTTCCGTCCATTTGTTAGCCTATCATTAAAAAAACAAAAAATAAACAAACACACAGCAGGGTATTTATTAAATCAATGCACCAAATAAAAACCAAAAATACTGTAGGTGCAGCTCAGGTAAGAGGTGAAGTCCAGGCTAAACCATCATGAGTGTTGGCTAGGAAAGGGAGCTCATGCAGGCTCCAAATTGAGGAGAAGATCCGTGAGCAGCACATCAGAAAGCAGACCCATGTGGGGAAGTGAATGGCAGCCTTAGCCTGGGCTCCAACCAGTGGTGCCATGCAGGCCTTGCCGGTCCCTGGCTTATGTGTCTCAGATACTCCAACAGCGAAATCTCCTTGCCATCATTCCCAACTCCCTGATAATGGGCACAGCAGGCATGCAGACCTGAGATCACACCAAGAGAGTCACCAAGAGAAAGAGGAACCTATCAGATGGTTTAACTCTCCCGAATTTTCCAAAATATGGAGCCCAGGCTAAGGCTGCCATTCACTTCCCCATACGAGTCTGCTTTCTGATGTGCAGCTCATGGATCTTCTTCCCACCAAACAAAAACCTTATGTTTGTTTAAAAAAGATTTAGGTAGGCAACCTTGTCAATATAGTGGTAACCAAGTTTTCAGGTTTAATACCGCTTTAAGGATGTTCAGTGGACAAATTTATAAAACAGAAACCAAGTTCCAGAGAACGGAACAGAGAAAGGATAGCACATTCCCAGATCAAACTTGGGCGAATCAAGATTTGGTTTCTTTCATGGCCTCCCTCAACATCATCTAAGGCAAAGTCCATGAGAACAAAGTTTGCAACCGATGACATCACAACACCAGCCTTCCATCCAATAGGCACAAACTGGCTGCATGGTACAGTAAAACTGCCATACAGCGCTAGAAATGAATCCAACTGCTGTAACGGTCATTGATGGAAGTCTTTATCTATTAGGATAAGTCAATGAGTACAGGCTACGGTAAGGGCATTCTAAAGCCACCATTGGAACTGGCAATGAACCATTCTGCCTTTCCGAAAAGTCCACACACATTGGCTTATTCAATAAGGCCGTTAAGAAAAAAAAGATCCAAGTTAAGTGCAAAGGGCCATAACCAAACATAGTTCCTTTAACTGTAGTATAGTTCTACAGTCTCGCTGGACCAATGGGAAGTCAATGTGGGAATGGCCCATCAGCAATCTTTATTATTATTTTAATCTAACCATTTACAATAGAAGCATGAAAGCTGCAGGGTTAAGCAACTTGTCAATTTAACTTCCAAACACCTTGCTGCTTTTATTCGCTTCACCTTCACTCCCCGCCAAAAATCATGCCCCATTGTAGTCACATTGGGGTGGAGGAAAAGTCCTTAGCCTGGTGTAAGCTGTGGCAATGTTGAACTTTCATGACACTTCTTAGGAACAAGGCAGTGGGGAAGCAAAGGCTGGGGAGTATAACCAATGGGTATGGGTAAGGCAGCAATTCAATAAAACTCTTGCTTTGCATGGGCTAAAAAAGTACAACTAGAAGATAGTTTCAAAAACAAGCAACTTTAACAAATTTTGTTTTTGATAAACTTGAAGATAAAAACATTTTATATTTTTGAATAGTTTATATTTCAACTTGGAAAAAGTAACTTTATTTTTGGAAACTTCTTCCAGTTGAGTTAAATTATCTTCAGAACAACTGACTTTAACATCATAGAATGAGTTTCCTTACCTTCTTTTTCAGGTGAACTCTCTCGTCGTCCTTCCCGGCTTTGCCGGCCCTCCCAGCCCTGGAGAGTTTTTGCTCTCCCGACTGCTTTATGGTAATTTTAATCTCTGGAGGGCAAATGTAGTTCTCCAGGTTTTTTGGGGGCTTCTTGGCCCTCTTGGTGGTCTGGATCTTGAGCTTCAGACTCCCCTCAGTGAAGTTGGCCTCCTTAATGGAGAACTCTTGCTCTTCCAAGCCATCTCCGGTCACCCATCTCTCACTGTCCGCATTGGAGTTTAAATCCACGTCTCGGCCCGACCCAAGCTCATCTTCTTCCTCCGGTTCCATCGACTCCACATTTCCCGGACCAGCCTTGGTGGCCCCGGGGGCTGGCATCAAGGTGCTTCCTCCGGCACAACCAGAGGTGGCCGGGGCCTTCGCCGATGAGGCGGATGGCAGGAAATCGGTTTCACAACACCGTTGCCGGTTGCCGCTGGCGTTTTCACGTTGCTCCATGACAAATCCAACAAACCACAAGCTTTGTGCAAAGTATATGGGTCTTGGACTGACAAAACGTTCTCTAGCGGTGAAAGTACTTAAGTGGTCGCTTTAAATATTCCAAAATCAGCAATGGGAGGGGAGAATGAGGAATCTGAAAGAAGAAGAAAAATAAGACTAAATTTAGTTAGAGGTTATAGGTACGTTTGAGTTCTTAAATTAAATCTAATAATGCCAGGTTGGTTGATTTCAAGAAAACAAGTACCAACACTTTCATCTTGTAATGCATATGATATTACAGTGAAGCTAAAGCGGACCATTACCCTATCTACCCATCATTCTCTCATAATCAGTAATTTTTCTGATTTGTTTTCTGGGCAAACCTCTCAGTACTTTCTAGATTCTTGCCCAAGCAAGAAAGATGTATTGAGTTGCCTGAAGCCTCCTAAGATAAATATGTCACACATCCCAGGAGGCCTAAGTGTACTCTACAGAGCATGCACCACTGTGCAACATGAGGGAGCCAGTTCTCCCTTCCCGGATCTTGCAACCGGCCCCCTGATGATGCACCACGTCAGGGGACCAGGTGCAAGAACATGGAAGAGACAGCTGGCCTCCTGAAGATGCACCATATTGAGGGGCCAGGTGCAAGATCTTGGAAGAGGCAGCAGGCACCCTGAAGACACACCATGTCAAGAGGCCAGGTGCAAGAACTTGGAAGAAACAGCATGCACCCTGAAAATGCACCATGCCAGGGAGCCAGGTGCAAGAACTTGGAAGTGACAACAAGCCCCCTGAAGATGCGCCACATCAGAGATCCAGGTGCAAGAACTTGGAAGAGACAGCCGGCACCATGAACATGCACTATGTCGGGGGTCCAGGTGCAACAACTTGGAAGAAACAGCATGCACCCTGAAGACGCATCATGTTGGGAAACCAGATGCTAGAACTTGAAAGTGACAACCAGTCCCCTGAAGATGTGCCACATCAGGGGTCCAGGTGCTAGAACTTGGAAGAGACAGCCGGCCATATGAACATGCACTATGTTGGGGGTCCAGGTGCAACAACTTGGAAGAAACAGCATGCACCCTGAAGATGCACCATGTTGGGGAACCAGGTGCAAAAACTTGGAAGAGACAGACGGCCCCATGAAGATGCACCATGTCGGGAGGCTAGGTGCAATAACTTGGAAGAGACAGCCAGCCTCCTGAAGATGCACCATGTCGGGGGGGGGGCTAGGTGCAACAACTTAGAAGAGACAGATAGCTCCTGGTGACAAGATGAGTATGCCACAGCGAATCCCTACAGAACGCCACTTGATATGTATGTTTTGTGTGACAACCGTGAGGCAATCACCAGGACTGCAAGGAAAGAGAGTCACATGTAATTTCATACCCAGAAGTACCATGTCATTCAGACAGAGGGGGAAGGGGGAGGGGGGTGCTGCTAGGGAGGGAATACTAAAGCAAAAATTAAATTGTTACTGTTATCTGCAGCCTTGAATCCAACCCCCACCAGTCCCCTTCAGCATGAGATGCCATTCTTGTTCTAGTGGCAACTCAAAATGTTGGCTTTAGCCTCAGTTTCATTCTCTGTGACATTGGTGATCAGGACAATTATGCTCCATGCTTGCTTGGTAACATGTTCCACAATGCATGACAACTCGCTTGCTCTATGTGGGGTCCATTGTGGTGCCATTAATGATAAACGACAGCCCAATGCAGTGCAACACAAGACTGACAATGCACCATACACATGTTGGTGCCGTTCTCTTCTGCCCAAAGCTCCCCAGAAGGTGGGCCTTTCCCCAGTGCCATCATGTACAATGTAGGGCTATAAACCCTGCATTGTACATAGAGGAGGCAAGCATGCCATAGCAGCTAAGAGCGCCTTAGGGAGCTGGACAGGTCGTATGGATGGAGGACGCCTGCCAGAGCCAGGAATTGGTTAAGTAATATACCCCTGCACCCCTAAACTAAATGAGAATTTAACTCTTGCAGTGCATGAGGAGGGGGCAATGCAAGAGTAGATTTGGTCTCTTCGGTCAGCTTTAAGGAAATCGCTAATACAATTTTCTGACTTTATCTTGGTTGTGGTGTTTGCTGGCCAATGTTAGTCATTTACTAATTGCTTTCCATTGTTGTCTCTCTTTGTTGTTGTTGCTCTTTAAGTACCCAACAATGACTTGCTTGAATTGATCACGAAAAACCACTCAAACCATCTCCCTTCACAAACAGCTTCTCTCTCCAGGCAACCGCCGGGGCCCGATCTGCCGGGGTCACAGGTGTGAGGAAGCTGCAGGGCGTTGTCAGACCTTCCACTTTTATCTCGATTCTTGGAAGACAACAATGTTTTCTAGAAACTGTTTTTGATGTGAATATTCTAATGAATGTTATTTGGTGGGAGCAACAGAAAATCTCACCCCGGGACACCTGCTAATATCGGGTCCCTATCCTTTTACCAACGGCTTTGGTCAAATTAAAACAAAAAAAAAACAAAAAAACAAAAAGGATTTTGTTTTAAGATGAGAATTTATTGAAATCGCCAAATACATCAAATTATTTTTTTTTCAATCTTCCCATAACCACATGCCGACCCACCCCATGGATGCCAGTCTGCTAAAACATACGTTTGACCATTCTTCCAGAAGCGCATTTGTGAGGTTGGGCACTGATGTTGGACGAGAAGGCCTGGCTCGCAGTCTCCGCTCTAGTTCATCCCAAAGGTGTTCGATCGGGTTGAGGTCAGGACTTTGTGCCAGACATTGAAGTTCCTCCACCCCAAACTCACTCATCTGTGTCTTTATGGACCTTGCTTTGTGCACTGGTGCACAGTCATGTTGGAACAGGAAGAGGCCATCCCCAAACTGTTCCCACAAAGTTGGGAGCATGAAATTGTCCAAAATGTCTTGGTATGCTGACGCCTTAAGAGTTCCCAACCCCTGAAAAACAACCGCACACCATAATCCCCCCTCCAGCAAATGATTTGGACCAGTGCACAAAGCAATGTCTATAAAGATATGGATGAGCGAATTTGGGGTGGAGGAACTTGACTAGCCTGACCTCAACCAGACTGAACACCTTTGGGATGAATTCGATCGGAGACTGCGAGCCAGGCCTTCTCGTCCAACATTAGTGCCTGACCTCACAAATGCGCTTCTGGAAGAACGGTCAAACATTCCCATGGACACCCTCCTAAACCTTGTGGACAGCCTTCCCAGAAGAGTTGAAGCTGTTATAGCTGGAAAGGGTGGGCCAACTCAATACTGAACCCTACGGACTAGGATGCCATTAAAGTTTATGCGAGTGTAAAGGCAGGCGTCCTAATACTTTTGGCACTATGTACATTCCAATTCCAGGTCTGCAACCCAAAGTATTGAAGTTTAATTGATTGACATGACAGCCAGGCAACCAGCATTTTTCAAAAGCTTTTGTCAGAATGTCCACCCCCCCACCATTCCTGTGCTATATAATCATCAGAAGACAGCCAACACTTCATTAAGCTGCCCACTTTCTGGCCGCTGTTTGAGCCAATAGTGAACACCACGACATTGGCAGCCCAATAAGAGACTGCTCCAGGTCGGTAAGCTTCACTTCTAGCCCCTTATCCACAAATAAAAGGTGTCTTTCCGGTTTGCAACACAGACACTTGAAAGAGATATGTGGAGGTACTTGGGTGGGCTTGGCGAGTGAATGGTCAGGAGCACCAATGTGGTGGAGATAAGTGGATGACCGCACACTAGAGCATGGAAAGTCCAAAGATTTTATTGAAGCCATCCATGAGTAAAACACATCACAATCACTCAAGACAGGGAACAAGTGTTGACGCATTTCATTTTTTTTGCGAGAAACGCGTCATCACTTGTTCCCTGTCTTGAGTGCTTGTGATGGATTTTACTCATGGATGACTTCAATAAACTCTTTAGACTTTCCATGCACTAACATGCTGTCATCCACTTATCTCCACCACAATGGTGCCTCTGACCATTCCTTCACCAAGCCCACCCAGATACCTCCCCTTCCTGCCCATCAGCTAACACAGCAGCCACCCCCACTGTAAGCCTGATCTCAGCTCTCAGCACAAAGCCATTTTTCAAGTAGCTCTAGCTGCACTGAAAAATATTTTTTGAAGACGTAGGTGACCTTTAAAACATGTTTCATACATCTGGCTCGATCTGTGACACGAGTCTACAAGAGTCACCCAGGTCCTCTTCGGTTTTCACTCATATACTGTAGTCTCCGCAGTTTCTCTTTCTGTCATTTTTCTAGAACACTGACAGAGTGCAGTGACTTTCTGGCAGAGGACGGCAATGCTGCAGGCTTGGATATACAGCAGCAGTCAAATGAGGGTGCGATTGGGCTTTCATTAATGCAGATGTATGTACATGTGTATACATACATCACAGGATTTACAGCCAGAGTAGAGTTTACAGAGTAGACCGCCAGCTCCAGGGGTAATAAAACAGCAAATAGTATATGTTTCTGCTCATCCAGGGTGAACAATGGCATTTAGAATTACAACGCAACGCCGAGGATGTTATTTTTATCTACAGCCAGGACAGAAAGCTCTGCACCAAAGTGTGATGTCTTTTAGGAGATGGAAGCCCTTAGGACGCATTTATAAGAAGAGTCCCGACATTTGTTCCTCTATTTTTCAGTTCTGGCCCTGGGCAATTCTGTTACGGTTGACATATTGCTAATGGTAGAATCAGAAAAATCACCATGTAACGCATGTCACAGGGTAATTCTGTTGAAGGTTACCCTGTCCAGCATGCTTTATAAATTAAACACCATGGAAGCACCCACACCCATATGTTTAAAAAGTGAAGATCCAAACAATATCCAAATGTATGCCCACACCTCTCTCTCACCGTTTAGAGCAGCCTTTCAAGTTTTCTGAAACTAAGGAATAACTTTCAGGTCTCAGGAAACACTTGCTAAGAAATCCCCCCTTATACTGGTGGTGAAGAATACTTTCGCTCATAGGTGGTCATTGAAGCCCCCTGACATTTGTGATCAGTAGGAGAGGTTCCTTTTTATACCAGTGGTCAGTGGAGAAGTTCCCTCTTACATTGATAGCCAAAAGGAGAAGGAACTTACACTTTTAACATTATATCGGTGGTCAATGGGAGAAGGGCCTCATTACACCAAAGAAAAAGTTTCTAGGTCTCAGGGAACCTCTACTAAGATATACTTCCTTACATTAGTGGTCAGAAAAGAAATGTCCCCTTACATTGGTGGTCATTATAGGACCTCCTTAGATTGGTGATTAGTGAGAGAAATTTCCTCTTACACTGATGGTCAATGCAGAATTTCACTCTTATATTGGTAGCCAGTGGAGAAGGACCCCTTGCATTGGTTGTCATTTGAAGAAGGGCCATGTGATCAGTGGGAGAAGGCCCCTTTAAACAGTGGTTTCAGGTCTCAAGGAACACCTGCTAAGAATGACCGGTTACATTTGTGGTCATTGTAGGACCTTCTTACACTGTTGATCAGTGAGAGGGGTGCACTTTTACACTGGTGGTCAGTAGAGAGGTTCCCTCTTACATTAAAAACCAGAAGAAAAGGACCCCATTACAATGCTTGCAATTGGGAGAAAAGCCATGTTATACTGCTGGCCAGTGGGAGGAGGGCCCCATTTCACCCTTAAGGTGGCTTTCAGGTCTCCAGAAACACCTGCAAAAAAATGTCCTCTTATATTGGTGGTGAAGAATACTTTCTCTCATTGGTGGTCAGTGAAGAATCCCCTGATATCTGTGATCAGGAGAGGAGCCTTCTTACACCAGTGGTCAGTGGACAAGTTACCTCTTACATTGGTAGCCAAAGGAGAAGGAACTTACACTTCCAACATTATATTGGTGGTCAATGGGAGAAAGGCCTCATTACACGATAGAAAAATAGGTCTCAGGAAATCCCTACTTAGATATGCTCCCTTATATTAGTGGACAGAAAAGAAATGTCCCCTTACATAGGTGATCATTGTAGGACCTCCTTATATTGGTGATTAGTGGGAGAAATTTCCTCTTACACTGATGGTCAATGCAGAATTTCCCTCTTACATTGGTAGCCAGAGAAGGACCCCCTTGATTTGGTTGTCATTGGGAGAAGGTCCATGTTAAACTGGTGGTTAGTTGGAGAACGCCCCCTAAACAGTGGGAAAGGCTTTCAGGTCTCAAGGAACACGTGCTAAAAAATAACCTTTTTACATTTGTGGTGAGAGAACAATACCTCCTTAGATTGGTGACCATTGTAGGACCTTCTTACATTCGTGATCAGTGAGAGGGGTGCATTTTTACACTGGTGGTCAGTAGAGAACTTCCCTTTTACATTAATAGCCAAAGGAGAAGGACCTCCCTTACATTGGTTGCAACTGGGAGAAAATCAATGTTATACTGGTGGCCAGAGGGAGGAGGGCCCTTAAGATAGCTTTTAGGTCTCAGGAAACACTTGCGAAGAAATTTCCCCTTATGTTGGCCATACATGAATTCAAATTTGGTAGGTTCCACAGGGACCCCACCAAATTTCAATCCATGTATGGACAAGTTGGCTGTACAGAAGTCGATCTTCAGATCAGTTTCTGTACAACAATCTGTTGGAAGATTTCAGCATGGACATTGCCACCGGCATTGATGAGGTCTCCCCGCTGTCAGAATACAAAGGCTCACTGGGAGCAAACCCCCATCCAACTCAAATGCGTAGATGGGGTTCTAGGGTCAATTTTTTTTTTCATTCAACCTGCTTATAGAATGAAAAAAAATTAATTAATTAATGTATAGATTTCCTTACAATGATGGTCAGTGAAGAATGCCCCCTTACATTGGTGGTCATTGTAGGACCTCCTTAGATTACTGATCAGTGGGAGAGGTGTCTTCCTACACTAATGGTGAGTCAAGGAGTTCCCTCACATTGGTAGCCAGAAGAGAAGACCCCTCTTACATTGGTTATCACTTTATATTGGTGGTCAGAGAGAGAAGGACCCCTTGATACTGGTGGTCAGTGGGAGAAGAACCCCATTACACTGGTGATAAGTGGAAAGAATGCTCCCCTTCCTACAAATAGGTAAGCAGATCATTGGTGTTGATGGTTACCAGAAAAAGCTCACTCCTCAAGAAACCTCTAGCAACCTCTGGAAGAACCCCAGGGTAGAGAACGACCGCGGTAGAGCAAGTCCCAGTACTTTTTTTCTGGGAGCTCAGTTTGCACTGATGTAAGCATACCCCCAGAACTACATCCCCTGATAGCTGTTTCCTTACACACAGTGTGTGGGCACATTCTTGTCAATCAAGCTAGCAAGATTGTTCTGTATGCATGTAGTGAGGGACCCTGAGGAGCAGTGATAGGTGCAGTAGTGCAGTCCAGCAGGCAGGGCTGACAACACTGGTTGGGTTTCAGTGCAGAGAAGTTTTTTTGTATTGTCGGCCCAAAAAGGAAGTTAAGAGCCTGATGGAATTCTAGCAAATCAAATCAAAAGGGATTTTTCCACGCCTGCTGGACTTTTAAATTGACAAAACATAAAGCAATGTGTGAGATGTCCTAAAAAAAATTTTGCCCTGACATACACTTTAGCAATAAAAAACACAAAGTCATGCAAGATAAGCCTTTAAAATTTTGAAGAAAAAAAAAAAAAAAAATTACCAAAATTAATTATAGTTTCCCTTTAAGGCACACAAGTTACAAGCACTGAAGTAGAGCGAAAAAAAAGTCAACTCCTTCTGCCGGCGTTTAACGATTATTCTGACAGGCTGTAACTCATATCGAAACTGGGACAGGAACTACAGCAAGCGACGTTAGAAGAAGATGTACCTGTTCTTGGCTGTTCCCACATGTCGCCTTTTGAGAACAGGGAAACACCAGGCCGTCTCTCCTCCAACTTTCTAGTAACTGCTCAGCAATGCTGACAGCAAACACAATCCCATACGTTGCCACAAATCAATATCATGGTCACTGGCTTTATAAAGGCAGAGGCAGGCGTGCACTCACGCAGTGTCAACACTACTAAAACACGAGAGGCTGTGTTGGCGGATAAAGCAAACGCTTTTCAGAAACATTTGTGTACAATCTGATCACATGGCTTGTGACTGTTCATGTAAACATGACGAGGGCTCCGTCAGTCGCTGACAACCATATGCCAGCAATCTTAACGCCGGCAGTAGACTTATAGGTGGTGTCCCCTTGAATGTGCTGGGCAAGCTGAATGAACGCGTTCCCAGCACAGTCAAGGGGACACCACACAGTGACCACCAACATCTCCCGTTCATGGTTTATGATCTGGAGGCTGGTGCCTGATCACATCAGAACTGTAATAGTCAGTCATAGCGATCACATGACCAGGAAGCCCAACAACGTTACAAAATTTTGGGGCCAGCTCCCACCAGCTGGAAAAGTTTGACAAAGCCTTGAAAACAATATTACCTTTTTACAATGCAGCGTTACTCTTAAAGGGGCTGTCCACCCAGATCTCAGAATTTCAGTTCTTGGCAGATGTTGAAGCGTTAAAGAGAACCTGCCACTAGCTTAACCACTTGCCCTGCCAAGCCTTTCTGCTGCTCCTTCTGCAAACCCAGGATGGACATGGCAGGGATGGGTGGGTGGAGCAGACGGAGAGCAGCAAACATGCATTCACTGATCTCCCCTCTAGCGGGTGTCCGATCACGTGATAATTGAAATAGCCAGCCACAGTGCTCACATAACCAAGAAGCCCATGTAAAGCCTCTGGTGTTCCAAAATGTTTGGGGTCAGCTCCCATCAACTGCAAAGGGTTGACAAAGACTTGAAAACAATATTCCCTGTATACAATACAGTGTTTGTCCTGAAGGGACTGTCTACCCAAATTTCAGAATTTCTTGGCAGATGTTAGAGCGTTAAAGAGAACCTGCCACTTGCTTAAAGCAGGGTTCCACCCAAATTTTGAACATTATCTCTATGCATTCTCTTCCTTGCCTAGATGCTGACATGCTGTGTAAAAAAATTTAAATCGCCGTAATTACCTTTTTTTTCTAATCTTCTTAGCACTTCCTGGTTTTCCTCCCATGGGAGTAGGCGTGTTTCTAGCCTCTCCCAGACCTCCCACAGTCCCCTGGGAGCTAGTCTCAGGCTTCCCAGCATGCATTGTGCAACAACGTCATCACAACATCTCTGCTTTCAGCATTCACCGCATCCAGGAAATAAATGCTTGTGGGCTTCAAATGCCCACAATGAAGATGGAAACCGCCTTCAGTGAATTTTATAAGTTATTCTTTACAACGAAATCGGACACAGGCGGACTTATTACACAGAACATGTGAGTAGATAATCATGAGAAGAAAAGTTTGTGAATGAACTCCAAAAAAAAAAAAAACGATAGATAGGTGGACCCCCGCTTTAACACTTCCCCCTGCATGTAAATCTGCTGCCCCTTCTGCAGGCCTGGGACAGGCATGGCAGGGATTGGTGGGTGGAGCGCAAGGAGAGTAGCAAACAACTGTTCATTGATCTCTCTTCTAGTGCAGTGGTTTTCGACCTCAGTCCTCAAGTACCCCCAAAAGGGCCATGTTTTGGGAACTTCCCTTAGATAAAATATCTCTTATCAATACCATGTCATTGATATTGATTTAAAGCAGCTGTGCAAAGTAGAAGAAAACCTGAAAACATGGCCCCTTGGGGGTACTTGAGGACTGAGGTCGAGAACAACTGCTCTAGTGAATGAACCCAGACTGTCACTCCCCCGCTTCTATGACCGGGGAAGAAGAAGATCAAGCACAATCCGTGCTTGATCAGGCCCACTATGTGATAGCAATAAAAGTATAACATAAAAAAAGTGTTAAAGAAATTAAATATGTAATAACTACCGTAAAAAAGTTTAAAGTCCCCACACAGATCGCAGTTGCAATGCTTTGCTGGCTCAAATGCAATATAAATAAATAAATGCACATTTTTGCTTATTGCAATATGGGAGAATTTATTTATTTTTGGAAATTCTCCTTTAACTTATCTCCAGGCCTAAAAATGTGCATTTTAACAGGTGGGGAAAAAAAAAAAAAAAAAAAGAAAGAAAAATGGCTGATAAGTGGTTAGAAATCTTTTGAAGTTAGAGCCGTCTGTGGCCAGCCTAACTACTACTGGCTATATACAAGAAGTAGGGTTTAAAAAAAAAAAAAGGAAACATCCCTTTTCACTATAGAGACGCTTTTTGTTTGCAAGGGTTGAGTCATCAGGCTTTCCGATTGTTTTTATGCATAATAAGAATGAGAAAACGAGCTCCGTCTCTCAGTAATCACAGTGCATATTATAAAGACCTAAAAACTTACCAAAGGAGGAGCACACAGAGAACGTGTTTTCATACCGTATACACTATATTACCAAAAGTATTGGGACACCTGCCTTTACACGCACATGAACATTAATGACATCCCAGTCTTAGTCCGTAGGGTTCAATATTGAGTTGGCCCACCCTTGGCAGCTATAACAGCTTCAACTCTTCTGGGAAGGCTGTCCACAAGGTTTAGGAGTGTGTCTATGGGAATGTTTGACCATTCTCCCAGAAGCGCATTTGTGAGGTCAGGCACTGATGTTGGATGAGAAGGCCTGGCTCGCAGTCTCCGCTCTAATTCATACCAAAGGTGTTCTATCGGGTTGAGGTCAGGACTCTAGTCAAGTTCCTCCACCCCAAACTCACTCAACCTTGTCTTTATGGACCTTGCTTTGTGCACTGTTCCAAATCATTTAGTGGAAGGGGGATTATGGTGTGGGGTGGTTTTTCAGGGGTTGGGTTTGGCCCCTCAGTTCCAGTGAAGGGATCTTTAAGGCGTCAGCATACCAAGACATTTTGGACAATTTCATGCTCCCAACTTTGTGGGAACAGTTTGGGGATGGCCCCTTCCTGTTCCAACATGATTGTGCACCAGTGCACAATATGCCAGGAGGATCTTGACTGGTGTGCACAGAGTCCTGAACTCAACCCAATAGAACACCTTTGGGATGAATTAGAGCGGAGACTGTGAGCCAGGCCTTCTCATCCAACATTTTTGGTATAGTAGATTTCCCTGACCTTGTTTAACAGAGCACAATATTTATTTATGTTTTTTTTTTTTTTTTAGATACATTTCAAGTGGTTGTAAACCCTTACAGACCACTTTGTGAACACCTATAATAAGGCTTACCTGTAGCTACCCAGGATATCTCTCCTAAACCTGCACGGTTAAGGAGATGTCCCCTGTATTTGCATGTGCCGACGTCATCGGCACATGCGCACTGACACAAACTGAAGCAACGGCACGTATGTGCCGTTGCTTCAGTGAGTGTGCCGTTACCGCGCACATGCGCGGGAGTGACGTCATCGCGGCTCCAGCAAATCACAGCGACGGAGCCGCGATACCCTGAAGTAAGCCCCTGGAGTGATGTCGGTAGCCGATGCAGTGTACGGGCACCACAGCAAGGGCTTCAATCTCAGGTGAGTATTACATAATGAGCTAGTATGCTATGCTATGAGCTATGCATACTAGCTGATTATGCCTTTGTCTTGCAGGTGTTAGTTTTATTCTATTTTTTTTTTTTTTTCAAAGTGGGTTTACAACCACTTTAAACCCAAGAACAAAAATGGAATATATTGCAGCCTACCAGCTCTTAGATGTGGCGGCTGTCAGCCCCTATTCACACCTGAGCGAGATACCTGAAACCCAACAATGCTCAAGAATAGGAATTCCGTTATTCTCAATAGGCCGATCACACGTGAGCATTGTCTCTCTCATTAGTTGATGAGCTTCTTTGGGGGTGATGGGCTGTGGAGGGGGCGGGAGCGGCCGGGTTAGGCTTTCAGCGGCTCGCCGGTTGCCGGTCCAGGCACGTGGGTGGATCCCAAGCCTGTACTGGCTCTGTGATGCCAGCCCACTGTTTGCTGAAAACGGGTCACAGGAGTTCAGAACGAACTGGACTCCTGGGATCCACAGTCCACAGGAGAAGTACAGCCAAACAAGCTTCTCCTTTAACAGACTAATGCTGTGTACACACGGGCGGACTTTTCGGCATCAAAGGTCCGACAGCCTTTCCGACGGACTTTTGACGGACTTGCCTACACACGATCACACCAAAGTCCGACGGATTCGTACGCAATGACGTGCGACCAGACTAAAATAAGGAAGTCGATAGCCAGTAGCCAATAGCAGCCCTAGCGTCAGTATTCGTCCGTCGGACTAGCATACAGACGAACGGACTTTTCAACCGGACTCGAATCCATTGAAAAGATTTCAAATCTAAAGTCCGTCTGATTTTCGACCGAAAAGGTCCGTCGGAAGTCCGATGAAGCCCGCACACGGTCGGATTGTCTGACAGGTTCGTTCAGGCGGACGATTGCGGTCGAAAAGTCCAGTCGTGTGTACACGGCATTAGGCCTCATTCACACTGAACGTTTTTTTACAGCCGCTGTTTTTTGGCTTCAGATGTTTTTCTCTGCAGTCAATAAACTCCCCCTCATGTTATCCTATATGTCCACACATATGCACACATAGGCTGTTATCAACTGTTTTTGGCAGGGGCGTTCTCTAGCTGGAAAAATAACCCAGAACTAGAGGGTTTTGAGAGGAGTTTTTCAGCTGTAAAAAAACTCTAACTCTAAAAAAAAAACGCAGCTATTCTGTGTTTATCAGCGTTTTTGAGCCATAAGCTTCTATGGGAGTACAGTTTTGCTAAAAAACGCTGAAAAACGCTAGTGCAAAAACGCCGCAAAACTCATTCTACAGCTACAGCTTTCTACAGCTAACGTTACTGGCTTTTTTTATAACGTTCAGCGTGCATAAGGCCCAAAAGTTTAATGTCAGGGTTTACATACCTTTCAAAACGCCAAGTGTTCATATCAGACCAGTGAATCCGTTGCCTATTAATAGACATTAAATCTACCCAAGTGAACGTTGTTGTCACTTCAAGAACGGCCATTTTTGTTTTGTTCCCAGACGTGTGAAAAGGGGTCGATGAATCATTAACCTGAAGCTGTTGTCCTTTACTACCGTCTCCTCCGTTCAGCCGTTACAAAGGTTTGCCAGAAGACAGGAAATAATCAGCGTCTACGGACCTTGCTATGGAAAAGTCAAACACGCAGAACCTGCCGGTCAGCCAGAGCCATGTGACGGGTCTAAATGGCGCTTTATAAATAGAATGGCACATAGCGGTAACGAGTCAGGTGCCCGTGACGAGGAGCATTCCTAATCACAAACGTAATCCGTGCAATACAGGAAACTCGTTTGCTGCTAAAGGAGCAAAAATCATAAATTAGACTGGAGAGAGAAGATTGGGAAATAAGCCCGGCTAGGACGGTTGTGCAAATCAGTGAGGGGCTCCCAATTTCTTTCAGCCTCCTTGTGAACAAGTCCGAATAATAAAACCGCCATCAGACCAAACTCCCTAAAGTTTACCTGTTTGCTGCCTGCATAACGCATATAACACACATAAAAAGATGGGCTTTAACCACTTCAGCTCCGGAAGGTTTTTACCCCCCCATGACCAGGGCATTTTTTGCTATCCAGCACTGCGCTACTTTATTTGGCAATTGCGCAGTCACTGTATGAAAATGACATTTAGATCAGTTTGTTTTAACACAAATAGAGCTTTCTTTTGGTGGTATTTGATCACCATTGGGTTTTTTTTTTCATTTTTTGCTATATAAACTAGTGATTTATCAAAAAGCATCACCAGAAAATAGGGCTATCAACGTTTTAAATTCTAAGTATGTCTTCACACTGGTCCGTTGCGCTTCCATTGCGGTGTAAAAAAATCCTGCTTGCTGCATTTTTGGTGCATGTCTGGTCAGTTAAAAAAACAAAAAAAAAAACAAACACGCAACAAAACCAAAAACGCACCTCCCACTGAAATCAATGGAAAACGTAGCAGATCAGTGTGAGAGTAGCCTACTACAAGAATATATATAGAAAATATATATATGTGTGTCCTAAAGTATTGGGATACCTGCCTTTACACGCACATGAACTTTAATGGCATCCCAGTCTTAGTCCGTAGGGTTCAATATTGAGTTGGCCCACCCTTTGCAGCTATAACAGCTTCAATTCTTCTGAGAAGGCCGTCCACAAGGTTTAGGAGTGTGTCCCAGTCAGTGGCCAGGCCCATGTCAACGAGGCCCATGGCAACAAGGTCCATGTCAATAAGGCCCATGTCAATGAGGTCTGCAGTACTATATGAATTTAATAAGACTTTAATGAGGTCTTAATAATGACAGAGCCGCATTATTCTGCATCTTCTAGATGTGCCTAGAGTTCAGCTTTAAATAAACAAAAAGTTCCCCTTCAAATAACGAGCATGTCCGGAGTTCTCCTCCAACAAAGCTGGCTTTTCACCATAGAAAAAAAAAAAAAAAGAAGAAGCAGACAGCTGTTCCCCGCCGCTGCCAAAAGGACTTCATCCGGGTGACAATGTGACACTTCAATTTTGATAGCAAGAGAATCATTAGCAAATTTGTATCAAGGTTTCCGGGACTCTTGAACCCCAGCCAGGGTCAGGAGGGCTTCTATAAAAGCATGCCGTTATGGGTTTTTTTTTTTGGGTCACAGCCCATTCCCAGGACGAGCCGTCATTTTGTGGATTTTAGAACACAAACCATAAATCAAAAGTGGATCCGACGCAGATTTTACGGCACTCTCTTTCGGCAAAAATGAAGGTCGCAGGCTAGACATCATTAAATTAATGTGAGCGAGCTTATAAAATACCGCCGTATAATGGAACGGCTATACTTTATTGGAGGACATAATAAATGTATTCATCCCGGAGAAAAGGACCAATATCAAAAATGTAATAATTACGATGGACTTGTGTCTTTTCAAGCTAAACTATGTAATTATCTGCCCGTCCAAGACTGAAATCAACAAACCAACCACAAAGAAATAAATTCCTCCAGGAAAACCGTTACAGATTAAATACATAGGAGTGCGGGTTAAAGGAATAATCCGCTTTTTTGAAAAAAAAAAAAAAAATGACAAAAAAAAAAAAAGGGAGGACACCCACATTAATAAAGTATTATTTATTTTTTTACATTTTTTTGCACTGAAGCAACCACGATTCATTGCAGTGTGAGTACAAACCACAGGCTCCAACCCCAGATCCATGTGAAAGCACAGACATTTTGTCATGGGGCTACAGTGCCTGCAATGGCAGATGGGAATTGTAGTCATCCCATTCATAGATCTGTGTTAATAAAATATAAAGACGTGAATGTATTATTTTTGCACTGAAGCAACCACATTTAGTGCAGGGCGAGTACAATCCACAGGCTCCAGCAGTGCCAGTGTCCTATCGAAAATAGTCCCCCATTGGATAGTGTCCGCCCTGTAGTGCGCAGGCGCTGAGGAGACCATCGGATAGTGTCCGCCCTGTACTGCGAAGGCGCTGAGGAGACCATCGGATAGTGTCCGCCCTGTAGTGCGCAGGCGCTGAGGAGACCATCGGATAGTGTCCGCCCTGTAGTGCGCAGGCGCTGAGGAGACCATCGGATAGTGTCCGCCCTGTAGTGCGCAGGCACTGAGGAGACCATCGGATAGTGTCCGCCCTGTAGTGCGCAGGCGCTGAGGAGACCATCGGATAGTGTCCGCCCTGTAGTGCGCAGGCGCTGAGGAGACCATCGGATAGTGTCCGCCCTGTAGTGCGCAGGCGCTGAGGAGACCATCGGATAGTGTCCGCCCTGTAACGAGCAGGCACTGAGGAGACCATCGGATAGTGTCCGCCCTGTAGTGTGCAGGCACTGAGACCATCGGATAGTGTCCGCCCTGTAGTGTGCAGGCACTGAGACCATCGGATAGTGTCTGCCCTGTAGTGCGCAGGCACTGAGACCATCGGATAGTGTCTGCCCTGTAGTGCGCAGGCGCTGAGGAGACCATCGGATAGTGTCCGCCCTGTAGTGCGCAGGCACTGAGGAGACCATCGGATAGTGTCCGCCCTGTAGTGCGCAGGCACTGAGGAGACCATCGGATAGTGTCCGCCCTGTAGTGCGCAGGCGCTGAGAAGACCATCGGATAGTGTCCGCCCTGTAGTGCGCAGGCACTGAGGAGACCATCGGATAGTGTCCGCCCTGTAGTGCGCAGGCACTGAGAAGACCATCGGATAGTGTCCCCCCCTGTAGTGCGCAGGCACTGAGGAGACCATCGGATAGTGTCCGCCCTGTAGTGCGCAGGCACTGAGGAGACCATCGGATAGTGTCCGCCCTGTAGTGCGCAGGCACTGAGGAGACCATCGGATAGTGTCCGCCCTGTAGTGCGCAGGCACTGAGGAGACCATCGGATAGTGTCCGCCCTGTAGTGCGCAGGCGCTGTGGAGACTATCGGATAGTGTCCGCCCTGTAGTGTGCAGGCACTGAGGAGACCATCGGATAGTGTCCGCCCTGTAACACGCAGGCGCTGAGACCATCGGATAGTGTCCGCCCTGTAACGCGCAGGCGCCGAGACCATCGGATAGTGTCCGCCCTGTAGTGCGCAGGCGCTGAGGAGACCATCGGATAGTATCCGCCCTGTACTGCGCAGGCGCTGTGGAGACTATCGGATAGTGTCCGCCCTGTAGTGCGCAGGCGCTGAGGAGACCATCGGATAGTGTCCGCCCTGTAGTGCGCAGGCACTGAGGAGACTCCGAGCTCTACACGGTCACATGCGCACTTAATACCACATTCTGTCACACGCTCCCGATGCTCGTACAACTTTGCAAGGGGCGGTGTGCCTACAGAATGAACACAGATGGGGCGGAGATAAGGGCGGGTAGTTCAATTTTACTATATATGTTACATCCACCCATTTCAGAAATCCACCCCCTTGGGCATGAGACAGAATGTAATATTAATTGCGCAGGCGCCGTGCAAACATCATGATCAGCGGTTCTTCTTCGGAGACTTTCGGCGTCTCCTTTGTCCTCCGTACTGCGCAAGCCCTGCGCCTGCGCAGTAAGGGGCGGACACTATCCGATGGGGGGGACACCTCTCGTCAGAACACCGGGACAAGGTCATCTAGAGCCCAGGGCAACCATGCCAAACTGTACCCACCCCCAAAACTAAACACTAATGTGCACAATTACACCCCCCCCCCCCCCCAAGCATTAATTCCCCCTCCTCCCAGTACAAAATGGGCCTCCATGCTGAAATCTCCCTTGCCAGCACAAATCTTTGCCCCTCATCCCCCATATTCCCCAGCTCAAATGCTGAACCGGCCAAATTTGCAGTCCCAGCTAATGCTATGGAGGTTTTATGTTGTCTCCTGTCGCGGTTACCACTTATCCAACATGGACTGAGACACTAATAAAAATTTAAAAAAAAAATAGAAAAATTGGCTTAGGTTCTAAATGCTCCCAACATGCGGAACACAAGTGCTTCTATTACTGTCTGGCCCTTTTTTTCCTGTTCTGGTGACCTTACAGAAATCTCATTGGAGTCACCAACAATAATAAAACCCAGTGGTGGCTCTAATAGTTCCCAATAGTTAATAAAAAAAAATAAGAATTTATTAATAATAATATTTTTTTAATAACAGTTCAAATAATATAATAGTTTATTATTTGCACTGAAATTAGGGCTTTATGCCAGTTTTCTGGAAGTCATATATAGATATATATCTATATCTCTCTCTCTCTGTATGTGTGTATATATACAGTATATATATATATAAAAAAATATACACATACACACACACACACACACACACACACAATATAATGGTCAACGTCTCTGCTCAGACCCGAAACCCGACCACACTCGCTAACCAGATCATTGTTGGGTGGTTAGACCTAAATAGTCCCTCTTGGAATATCACAGCACTAGACGAATAACAAAGCCACATATGTGGTCAGCAGTAACCCGACTAGTCATACTAAAGTGACCTAAAAGTAATTTAAAGCAGAGCTCCAGCATTCCGCAGTTGTACCGGCTATACTCTCCTGTACACAAAAATCGCTTACCGTTTCACAATGTGCACAGGAAGTTGCAGCAAGTCAAATAGAGCCCACCTCAATTCCTGGCTGGAGGACGTCCAGCATCATCTAGCTCTTTCTTCCCCAGGCTGACTGTCCCTAGCCTGCCTCTTCTATTCAGTCAATTTCAGTTTTTTCAATCATTGAGTCTCAGAATCACATGTGGGAGCCCACGCCCTCAGATTGCCACCCACCAATCAAAGCACTATATTTGTATAACCCCTCCCAAGAGCCAGCCTACTGCTTGCATCAGTGCTGACAGCTCTTGAGAAAAGTACTTACAATATCTCACAAAAGTAAGTACACCCCTCACATTTTTGTAAATATTTTATTCTATCTTTTCATGTGACAACACTGAAGAAATGACACTTTGCTACAATGTAAAGTAGTGAGTGTACATCTTGTATAACAGTGTAAATTTGCTGTCCCCTCAAAATAACTCAACACACAGCCATTAATGTCTAAACCGCTGGCAACAAAAGTGAGTACACCCCTAAGTGAAAATGTCCAAATTGGGCTCAAAGTGTCAATATTTTGTGTGGCCACCATTATTTTCCAGCACTGCCTTAACCCTCTTGGGCATGGAGATCACCAGAGCTTCACAGGTTACCACTGGAGTCCTCTTCTACTCCTCCATGACGACATCACAGGAGCTGGTGGATGTTAGAGACCTTGCGCTCCTCCACCTTCCATTTGAGGATGCCCCACAGATGCTCAATAGGGTTTAGGTCTGGAGACACGCTTGGCCAGTCCATCACCTTTACCCTCAGCTTCTTTAGCAAGGCAGTGGTTGTCTTGGAGGTGTGTTTGGGGTCGTTATCATGTTGGAATACTGCTCTGCGGACCAGTCTCTGAAGGGAGGGGATCATGCTCTGCTTCAGTATGTCACAGTACATGTCGGCATTCATGGTTCCCTCAATGATCTGTAGCTCCCCAGTGCTGGCAGCATTCATGCAGCCCCAGACCATGACACTCCCACCACCATGCTTGACTGTAAGCAAGACACACTTGTCTTTGTACTCCTCACCTGGTACCGCCACACAGGCTTGTCACCATCTGAACCAAATAAGTTTGTCTTGGTCTCATCAGACCAAAGGACATGGTTCCAGTAATCCATGCCCTTAGTCTGCTTGTCTTCAGCAATCTGTTTGAGGGCTTTCTTGTGCATCACCTTAAGAAGAGGTTTCCTTCTGGGACAGCAGCCATGCAGACCAAATTTGATGCAGTGTGCGGCGTATGGTCTGAGCACTGACAGGCTGACCCCCCACCCCTTTAACCTCTGCAGCAATGCTGGCAGCACTCATACGTCTATTTCCCAAAGACAACCTCTGGATATGACGCTGAGCACGTGCACTCAACTTCTTTGGTTGACCATGGTGAGGCCTGTTCTGAGTGGAACCTGTCCTGTTATACCGCTGTATGGTCTTGACCACCTGCTGCAGCTCAGATTGTTGGCAATCTTCTTATAGCCTAGGTCATCTTTATGTAGAGCAACAATTCTTTTTTTCAGATCCTCAGAGAGTTCTTTGCCACGAGTAAGGATGAGCTCAGACGCGTTCACAAACGGCACACGCAGAGCGCGCCAGGAAGTCGGCACTGCACATCGCTAATCACAGGCAGTGAGACATTTCGCGATCTCTGCAGCCGCGCATTGGGACAATGTCACACTGCTTGTGATTAGCGCTGTGCAGTGCCGACTTCCTGGCGGGCTCTGCGTGTGCCTGAGCTCATCCTTAGCCATGAGGTGCCATGTTGAACTTCCAGTGACCAGTATGAGAGTGAGAGCGATAACACCAAAACTAATGCACCTGCTCCCCATTCACACCTGAGACCTTGTAACACTAAGGCCTCATGCACACGAGATGCCGGTGCAAACTCTGCTGAACACGTTTTTAAAAGCTGAAACCGGCATTTAAAAAAGCCTGCTTTGCCGCGGTTGCGTCTAGAAGCGTCTGCAGAGCAGAGAATGATTTGGGGTTCCTTGCCCCAAGTGTCCCCTAGATATGGGGCCCCAAAGTTGGGTCGCAAAATGTCAAGCACTTCTGCAGCAGAGAATTACATTTTCCGACCTGACTTTGGGGCCCCATATCTCGGGGCCACTTGGTTGTAGGAACCCCAAATTTGGCTATGTTATAGTGTTAGCACAGTGTCCAACTGTGTTAGCACACCAAATTTTGGGTTCCTAGCACCAAGTGGCCCCAAGATATGGGGCCCCAAAGTTGGGTCGTAAAATGTTCCTTTAAAAACACTTATAAACGCAAACGCGGCTAAACGCAGTACCGGCGTTTAGCGTCTGAAACGTGGAAAACTTTTGCGTCTGAACCCATTTTTTTGCTTCTGAAAAAACGAGGTTAAACACAACTGCCTAAAAACGCCAAAAAATGAGACTGTGTACATGGACACATAGGATAAAATTGAATGGGTTCAGGGGCAGTTGAAAAAAGTGTTCAACTGCCTCTGAACGCGCGTTTAACAGCGTCTCGTGTGCCGGAGGCCTAAAAAGTCACATGACACAGAGGAGGGAAAATGGCTAATTGGGCCCAATTTGGACATTTTCACTTAGGGGTGTACTCACTTTTGTTGCCAGCGGTTTAGACATTAATGGCTGTGTGTTGAGTTATTTTGAGGGGACAAAAATGTATACTGTTATACAAGCTGTCGATTAAGTTCTATGCTTCCAGCATTAATGAGAAGCCGCGTGACAGGTCCTCTTCGAGCGCTGGAACGTACGATTGCCTGGCCGGACTTGGAATTCGGAGCATGTTCCAGACGCACAGCCAGGGGCGCGGGGCCAGCACTGATAATCAGCTATTATTACTATTCACCAAATTTGGCCTCTTCCCCACATAAACAGTCAGATATTGCATCATCTCTGCACAGCGACCTCACCACTCGGGACACCAGACAGCAATAAATATGACACAAACAATTAGAGGCTTTTTTTCCTACGCCCGGTTTAACAGCAATTTCTATGGTAGAGTAAAAGAGGACCTGTCATGTGCAAATGAGCTCCGCCATTAAAGGGCAACTACATTCATGTATTACTAAATAATAAAGTGTGTAAGGGGCCCTAACAATAGACTTCTTTTAATTGCTTCCTTTTGGTCTCCTAAATAGATCATTAGGCCTGGTTCACACCTATGCAGGTTGCAGGTTGCCTGTTTCAATACATGTTTTTTTTGATCCATTGAAGTCTATGCAAAAACCAGAAAAAAGTCCCTGGCCCTTTGTATAGAATGCAAAGATGTGAACTACATCCATAGGAAACCACGTTATATGGACTGTAGTGGGTTTCTGCAAAACTGAAAATGCACTAAAAAAAAAAAAAATGCATAGGTGTGAACCAGGCCTTAACTGGTTGCCGCCTGCCACTGGAGTCCTCTTCCACTCCTCCATGATGACATCACAGAGCTGGTGGCTGTTAGAGACCTTGCGCTCCTCCACCTTCCGTTTGAGGATGCCCCACATATGCTAAATAGGGTTTAGGTCTGGAGACATGCTTGGCCAGTTCATCACCTTTACCCTCAGCTTCTTTAGCAAGGCAGTGGTCATCTTGGAGGTGTGTTTGGGGTCGTTATCATATTGGAATACTGCTCTGCGTCTCTGAAGGGAGGGGGGATCATGCTCTGCTTCAGTATGTCACAGACATGTTGGCATTCATGGTTCCCTCAATGAACTGTAGCTCCCCAGTGCCGGCAGCACTCATGCAGCCCCAGACCATGACACTCCCACCACCATGCTTGACTGTAGGTAAGACACACTTGTCTTTGTACTCCTCACCTGGTTGCCGCCACACACGCTTGACACCATCTGAACCAAATAAGTTTGTCTTGGTCTCATCAGACCAAAGGACATGGTTCCCAGAACGGCCGCTCTTGTCCTAGCAACACAGCGCGACCCAATCTCTGTAAAGAGCTGCATCCGCGGCTCTTTAACCATGTGATCGGCTGTGTCCAATCACAGCCGGTCACATATAAACAAGGAAGTGCCGGTAATCGGTGCTCCTCGCCTCACACTGACAGAGTGTGTGGCAAGGAGAGCTAATCAGCGGCATCTCCACGCAGTGGGACATGAAGGAATGTAATCTGGGCACTGATCAGTATAGTAGGGCTGGGAAAAAAATCTATTTAAATCTTGAATCAAGTTGAGAGGTCAAATCGATTCAAAATTTAAGCAAATCGATTTTTTCAGATTTTTTTTTTTTCACCACACCGGTCCTGAGGAGCTGCGGGCAGGAGTTTTTAGGCGAGGCCGCGACTTTGGCCTAGTCCATGAGGCCGGACGCCACGGACTAGGCCAAAGCCGCGGCCTCGCCTAAAAACTCCTGCCCGCAGCTCTTCAGGACCGGCGCGGTGTAAAAAAAAAAAAAAAAAAAAAAAAAAAAAAAAAAATCGATTCGAATCGTGAATCAAGCTTTTTTTTTTTAAAGAAAATCGCTGATTTTTTATTTTTTTTTATAGAAAATCTCTCAGCTCTACAGCATAGTAAAACAGTGTCACCATATAGTGCCCACCAATGCCAGCAATCAGTGCCCACAAGTGCCAGCAATCAGTGCCCATTAGTGATGCCAGTCAGTGCTGGCAATCAGTGCCACCTTTCAGTGCTGCCCACCAATGTCCATCAGTGCCACTCATCAGTACCGCCTAGCCGTGCCACCTATCAGTGCCCATAAGTGTGGCATATTATTGCCACCTCATCAATGCCCACCAGTTCAGCCTATCAGTGCCGCCTCATCAGCGCACATCAGTGAAGGCGAAAAATTACTTACTTAGTTACAAAATTTACTGAGAGAAAAAAAAAACGTAAAAAACTTTTTTTTTTTTTTTTTTTACATTTTTGGTCTTTTTTTATTTGTAAAAAATAAAATAACCAAGCAGTGATTAAATACCACCAAAAGAAAGCTCTATTTGTGTGAAGAAAATGATAAAAAAAATGTGTTTGGGTACAGTGTTGCATGACCGCGCAATTGTCATTCAAAGTGCGACAGCGCTGAAAGCTGAAAAATAGCCTGGGCAGGAAGGGGGTGTAAGTGCCTGGTAGGCAAGTGGTTAAACAACAAGAGAAAACCCTCTAAGGGTAGGGCTATATAGGCACGGAACAGACGTCAAAGTAGGTTTAAAAAAAATGTCATTTATCGTTACAAAATAATAAAATCTTGTAGGACATACAGAACATTAAGCAAAATGTAGTTACAAATTGATCATATAGGTAATGACACCTCAAGGTGTAAATACCTATAAAAAAAGGCCATGTCACTTAGCATGCATATACCACGAAAAACAGATCTGATGATAGGTCCACTTCAACCACTTCTGTGCCGCTCGCCGTCGTTATACGTCGGTACTTTGATGTTGAAAACCGTTGTTATGGCAGCATATAGCTGCCATAACCACAGTATTTAAAAAAAAAAAAACGGCGGGCGGTCCTCTTTCGGGTAAAAGTGGCCTCTGTGTCTGTGCAGCAGTGCGAATCACGTGCGATGTCTGGCATCGCACTAGTGTGAACCCAGCGTAAATGATGGCAGGGCTGTCTGAGTTTAGGTTGACATTAGGACGACCATGGCACGTTTTCTATTTTATCTACACTAAAAAGGGGGGAAAACGAGTAATGAGCGGTAATCAAATAAGGGCGTCTTCTCCGCACCACCCGATGAGACAGGCTGACCCCGTTGCGTCGGGCTGGCACACAAACAGTTATTCTAAACAGTTCAAGCTTTAAAATTGATAACGTGTTAATAACAATAAGTGTACATCTTGGCAGGAACCAGGCTTCAGCGACTTGAAAAAACATCAGCAAAAGTTATTTATTTCCCCTCCGCGCCTGGAAGGAAAACTACGTTTCTTGGCTCGCCCTGCGTGCAAAAAGACTTCTGGTTTCAATTACACTTATTGAGAGTCAAGGGTGAGGGGGGGGGGGGGGGGGGAGGTACAGAAGTGGCAAAACCGGGCTGGCCACATGCCAAGCAAAGTCGAGTGTTGTCACTGCCACGAAGTTTCCCACAATATAACTAGGGCTGTTGAATATGATCGGTGGAATCGATGCAGCTCGATGCAGCCGTTCCCACTTCAGCATCCATGCAGAGAGCGGCTGCAATCGATTAGCAATTACGTCATCCCGCCGCGTCCTGCCCCTCTTGGGTAAAAGAACCAGCGGGGGCGAGTGGTGGCTTGGAGCGGGATCTGGATAAAAAGCCCCATCCTAGTTGCGCGTTGACACTGTGACCAAGGAGCCCGCCTCCCGGCGCTGATGTCATCACCAGCCGCTTGTGTTGAGCAGCGCCGTTCTGACAAAATGTCGAGCCTGCCAGAATGAGCAACCCACGTCACAAATTGCTGTTTGGACAACCGAATAGAGTCCGGTGCACAATATGAGCGGAGATTGTTACTCCGCTCCGAAACTAACCAAGAAAATGGCCGCCTCCGAGGCAGCGACAACTTCGTGCTCCGTAGCCGCTGTGCTGTGAGAACAGCAAAATCCTCCTGTACTGGACTGTATTCGGTAGACGTTGTTGTGTCCAAATCAGCAATTACTGATGGTTTAAAGAAAGCGGAAGTAACCTGCCCCTGATCCCATCATCCCACCATCCCTCTGCCCCTGATCCCATCATCCCACCATCCCTCTGCCCCTGATCCCATCCATCCCACCATCCCCTTGCCCCCGATCCCATTCCCACCACCACCCCTCTTCCCCCGATCCCATCCTATCCCCACCACCATCCCTCTGCCCCTGATCCCATCCATCCCATTACCATCCCTCTGCCCCTGATCCCATCCATCCCATTACCATCCCTCCGCCCCGATCCCATCCATCCCACCACCATCCCTCCACCCCTGATCCCATCCATCCCACCACCATCCCTCCACCCCTGATCCCATCCATCCCACCACCATCCCTCTGCCCATCCATCCATCTGCCCCTGATCCCATTCATCCCACCACCATCCCTCTGCCCCTGATCCCATCCATCCTACCATCCCCGTGCCCCGATCCCATCCATCCCACCATCCCTGTGCCCCTGATCCCATCCATCCCACCATCCCTCTGCCCCCGATACCATCCATCCCATTGCCCCTGATCCCATTCCCACCACCACCCCTCTGCCCCCGATCCCATCCATCCCATTACCATCCCTCTGCCCCTGATCCCATCCATCCCACCACCATCCCTCTGCCCCTGATCCCATCCATCCTACCATCCCCTTGCCCCCGATGCCATTCCCACCACCACCCCTCTTCCCCCGATCCCATCCTATCCCCACCACCATCCCTCTGCCCCTGATCCCATCCCTCTGCCCCTGATCCCATCCATCCCATTACCATCCCTCTGCCCCTGATCCCATTACCATCCCTCCGCCCCGATCCCATCCATCCCACCACCATCCCTCCGCCCCTGATCCCATCCATCCCACCACCATCCCTCCACCCCTGATCCCATCCATCCCACCACCATCCCTCCGCCCCTGATCCCATCCATCCCACCACCATCCCTCCGCCCATCCATCCATCTGCCCCTGATCCCATCCATCCCACCACCATCCCTCTGCCCCTGATCCCATCCATCCTACCATCCCCGTGCCCCGATCCCATCCATCCCACCATCCCTGTGCCCCTGATCCCATCCATCCCACCATCCCTCTGCCCCCGATACCATCCATCCCATTGCCCCTGATCCCATTCCCACCACCACCCCTCTGCCCCCGATCCCATCCATCCCATTACCATCCCTCTGCCCCTGATCCCATCCATCCCACCACCATCCCTCTGCCCCTGATCCCATCCATCCTACCATCCCCGTGCCCCTGATCCCATCCATCCCATTGCCCCGATCCCATTCCCACCACCACCCCTCTTCCCCCGATCCCATTCCCACCACCACCCTTCTTCCCCCGATCCCATCCTATCCCCACCACCACCCCTCTGCCCCCGATCCCATCCTATCCCCACCACCACCCCTCTGCCCCCGATCCCATCCATCCCATTACCATCCCTCTGCCCCTGATCCCATCCATCCCACCACCATACCTCCGCCCCTGATCCCATCCATCCCACCATCCATCTGCCCCTGATCCCATCCATCCCACCACCATCCCTCTGCCCCTGATCCCATCCATCCCACCACCATCACTCTGCCCCTGATCCCATCCATCCCACCACCATCCCTCTGCCCCTGATCCCATCCATCCTACCACCATCCCTCTGCCCCTGATCCCATCCATCCTACCATCCCTCTGATCCCATCCATCCCACCATCCCTCTGCCCTGATCCCATTACCACCCCTCTGCCCCCGATCCCATTACCATCCCTCTGCCCCCGATCCCATTACCATCCCACCACCATCCCTCTGCCCCTGATTCCATCCATCCTACCATCCCCGTGCCCCTGATCCCATCCATCCCATTGCCCCCGATCCCATTCCCACCACCACCCCTCTTCCCCCGAAGCCCTGCTCATCTCCCCCTCGTCTTTGCGGCACCGGCATTGTTACTGTGGGCGCCCGGCTGTGGCCTCACAGCCGGGTACGCACTGCGCATGCGCGAGCCATGCCGTGACTGGCCAGGCAATCATCTGAGGCCTGTAACGTTTCCCAGATGATTGCCGAGTGGAAGGGAGGAGAGGTACCGCTGTGCACCGGGAGGAAGTGGGAGCTGGGAGCTGGGAACCCCCCCCCCCCCCCAAAAAAAAAAAAAAAAAAAAAAAGGACATGCGAAATGTGGCATGTCCGGGGGGTTACCTTCACTTAAAGCAGAAGTTCCATTTTTGGGTGGAATTCCGCTTTAAATCAAGCCTTTTTACTAGTGATTTAAATCAAATCCACCCTGTGTAGAAACAAAAACTACCTGCACGGCGCCTGGAACTGTACTTTCCAGACAGTGGGCGATAGAGATTGTGCACCCCTGCAACAGTAATTGGGCTGACAAAAGCCCAGGCGCCAGGGTACAATTTCTAGTCTCCATGGCAACCTGGGATTTGTCAAGCCCTGGTCAAACTTCAAACTCATGTCAAAATTCCACACTCCCACCAGAAAAAAAAAAAAAAAAAAAAAGAAGAAGGATGAAGAAGAAGAGACCTTTTTTTATTTTTATTTATTTTTTTATTATTAAAGCAAGCCTTGCTAAAAAGCCCTATAATAACAAAAATTGCAATTTCCATTAAAACCTTTTTGGTAGTTTTTAATAGATAGAAGAAGGACACAATGTGATAGATGTTTATGTTCCACTGACTTGCCTTCACTTCCTGTCCCAGTGACACAACAGGAAATAGGAGGATATCTCCAGAACAAATACAACCAGCATTTTTCAGGAGGAGGTTACTCCTGCATTTGTCTCACGACGGGGGAACTTTAACGTCTCGCCATGCCATCTCATAACCTACATACGTATCGCCGACATTACCAGACACACCGCAGATCTGCAACAACAGAAACAATTTGGGGAAGATAGAAAACAAGCCACTTCCAGTGAGCACACACCAGTCTGGGATACACTGCAAATATATTTTGGCAATCCCTTGCATTATTTTTACAGCTGTCAAATTTAATGAAACACATTCGCTTTGGACACAAAATCTATAATAATTTCACGTCTGCCATGGCTTAGAGCGCTCCTCCCGATGATTCATCTCACGAGCTACAATGTTTCCATCAAAACAAACAGCTCTGGCTCTGGGCTGCTGTAATAAACTTTCAGGCTAAGGGCAGCTGGGGGCCCCGGCCATCGAGTGGCTGCAAAAACAAGGCCAATCACAAATTGTATTTATTTTTTCTCCTAAATGCAGGCAGATTTGTCCAATCTAAGGAGAATCACACAAAAGTCAAGATGGCTTGGATTACTTAAAGTGGCTTTAAAGAAAAGGAAAAAAAAACTAATTCTTACAGCAGCTATTAGCACCCTGCTAAATGCTCCAATATTTGGTAGAGCCAACGCTAGCCTCTTCCGTCCTGCCTCCCATGCATTTACAGTATCTGATTATAGAACACGAAGAGGAAAAATACTTTTGGAGTTGCAGGTGGGGTTATCATAAAGTCCAGGTAGCAGGTCCAGGTCACCGCCTTGGCCGAGAGCCCACTGCGCTGGGTCCCCGCCTTGGCCGAGAGCCCACTGCGCTGGGTCCCCGCCTTGGCCGAGAGCCCACTGCGCTGGGTCGCCGCCTTGGCCGAGAGCCCACTGCGCTGGGTCGCCGCCTTGGCCGAGAGCCCACTGCGCTGGGTCGCCGCCTTGGCCGAGAGCCCACTGCGCTGGGTCGCCGCCTTGGCCGAGAGCCCACTGCGCTGGGTCGCCGCCTTGGCCGAGAGCCCACTGCGCTGGGTCGCCGCCTTGGCCGAGAGCCCACTGCGCTGGGTCCCCGTCTTGGCCGAGAGCCCACTGCGCTGGGTCCCCGTCTTGGCCGAGAGCCCACTGCGCTGGGTCCCCGTCTTGGCCGAGAGCCCACTGCGCTGGGTCCCCGTCTTGGCCGAGAGCCCACTGCGCTGGGTCCCCGTCTTGGCCGAGAGCCCACTGCGCTGGGTCCCCGTCTTGGCCGAGAGCCCACTGCGCTGGGTCCCCGTCTTGGCCGAGAGCCCACTGCGCTGGGTCCCCGTCTTGGCCGAGAGCCCACTGCACTGAGCCAAGCATGGGTTCAGCCCAAACACAGGTAAGTTCAAAAAAGAGAAAAAGCTGGTGACACTCCACTGAAATTCAACCCAGGCTTAAAAGTTTCAGACAATTTATTATTTACAGTGCCTTGAAAAAGTATTCATACCCCTTGTAATATTTTCCACATTTTGTCATGTACAACCAAAAACGTAAAATGGATTTTATGTGATAGACCAACACAAAGTGACACATAATTGTGAAGTG
This sequence comes from Aquarana catesbeiana, assembly GCF_042186555.1. Classification (NCBI taxonomy): domain Eukaryota; kingdom Metazoa; phylum Chordata; class Amphibia; order Anura; family Ranidae; genus Aquarana; species Aquarana catesbeiana. Next base: position 56,509,901 of record NC_133324.1, on the reverse strand, counting down.
GAAGGAAAAATGATAAATACTTTTCAAAATTATTTACAAATAAATATCGTGTTTCCCCGAAAATAAGACCTAGCGTTATTTTCAAGGAGGGCTTCTGTAATATAAATGTGGGGAAGAGACCTCCGGCGGGTCGCAGAATGGCAGAGCGGTGCAATAACGAAGGTATTTGGCACAATTATATTACAGAAATACACACATTGTACATTATATACTGTAATAGAGTGGATTATAGGATTTTACAAGCATTTTAACTCAGTTCACATTGGGGATTCCTGTCAGGCAGGGAGAGAGAGGGGGAGAGAAGATAGCACATTACATGGTAAGACCTACCCCGAAAATAAGCCCTACTGTGTCTTTTGTTGCCAAAATTAATATAAGACCCAGGCTTATTTTTGGGGAAAGACCGTATGTGAAAAGTGTGGTGTACATTTGTATTCAGCCCCCCCAAGTCAATACTTTGTAGAACCACCTTTCACTGCAATTACAGCTGCAAGTCTTTTTGAGATGTCTCTACCAGCTTTGCATATCTATAGAGAGTGACAGTTGTTCCCATTCTTCTTTGCAAAATAGCTCAAGCTCTGTCAGATTGGATGGAGAGCGTCTGTGAACAGCAATTGTCAAGTCTTGCCACAGATTCTCAATTGGATTTAGATCTGGACTTTGACTGAACCATTCTAAACACATGAATATGCTTTGATCTAAACCATTCCATTGTAGCTCTGGCTGTATGTTTAGGATCGTTGTCCTGCTGGAAGGTGAACCTCCGCCCCAGTCTCAAGTTTTTTGCAGACTAACAAATTTTCTTCTAAGATTGTCCTGTATTTGGCTCCATTCACCTTCCCATCAACTGACCAGCTTCCCTGTCCCTGCTGAAGAAAAGCATCCACACAACATGATGTTGCCACCACCATATTACATGGTTAGGATGGTATGTTCAGGGTTATGTGCAGGGAAGTTAGTTTTCTGCCACACATAGCGTTTTGCTTTTAGGCTAAAAAGTTCAATTTTGGTCTCATCTGACCAGAGCACCTTCTTCCACACGTTTCCTGCTCCCCACCCCCCCCCCCACGGGTTCTCGCAAACTGTGAATGGGACTTCTTATGGCTTTTTTTCCAACAATAGCTTTCTTCTTGCCACTTTCAATAAAGGCCAGATTTGTGGAGTGCATGACTAATAGCCTGTATAATAGCCATAACCTGTGGACAGGTTCTCCCACCTGAGCAGTGGATCTCTGCAGCTTCTCCAGAGTTACCATGGACCTCTTGGCTGCTTCTTTGATTAATGCTCTCCTTGACTGGCCTGTCAGTTTAAGTGGACAGCCATGTCTTTGTAGGTTTGCAGTTGTTGCCATACTCTTTCCATTTTCAGATGATGGTTTCAACAGTGCTCCGTGAGATGTTCAAAGCTTGGGATATTTTTTATAACTTAACCCTACGTTAAAGTTCTCCACAACTTTATCCTTGACCTGTCGGGTGTGTTCCTTGGCCTTTATGATGCGGTTTGTTCAGTAAGGTTGTCTAACAAACCTCTGAGGGTTTCACAGAACAGCTCTATTTATACTGAGATTAAATTACAAACAGGTGGACTCTATTAACTAGATTTTAGTTTAGGGGTATCAGAGTAAAGGGGGCTTAATACGAATGCACGTCACACTTTTCACAAATTGGTACAAAATCTTGAAAACCATTTATCATTTTCCTTTCAACTTCATTCATTATGTTCAACTTTGTGTTGGTTTGTATCACATAAAATACATAACGTTTTGGTTGTAACATGACAAAATGTGGAAAATTTCAAGGGCTATGAATACTTTTTCAAGGCACTGCCAGTATGTATTACAGGTACTTATATAGCACTGTCAATTTACGCAGCGCTTTGACATGTATATTGTCGATTCACATCAGTCCCTACCCTCAAGGAGCTTACAATCGAAGGTCCCTAACTAACATTCATACATACACATACTATGGCCAATTTACCTACCAGCAGGTCTTTGGAGTGTGGGAGAAAACCAGGATTACCCAGAGTAAACCCAGGCAGGCACAGGTCGGACATGCAAACTCTAGGCAGTGCCATGGTTGAGAGTCGAACCGGCGACCCTAGTGCTGCTAGGCAGAAATGCTAACCACTTAGCCACAGGACAAGAAGATGCAGAGTCCCCACCTGAGCCCTTCTCCTCTGACACACTCATTTCACAAAAAAACTGGACTCATCCGAGTGACGCCTAATAGACCAGGTTGAGGCCCAGGGAGCTTTCACATTAAGAAGGGATGTGGAATCCCAAGGGTTTCATTCATTCAAGGGTGACATACACCTTTCATTGCTAGGATGCAGATGGCTCAAGCTGCCTAGTGTCTTTTATTGCTAGGATGCAGGTGGCTCAAACCACCTAGCAACCAATAGCACACATTTGTGCTATCTCCTACATTATGCCTCCAAGTTCCATACAACCAACCTGTTGTATGTCTGAAGTCTCCTCTAGTATATTGCCAGTCTCTGATGGTCTCGTCTAGTAAGTCAGTAGTCTTCGATGACGTCCTCTAGTAGGTCTGCTTTGTTCTCGCCTAGCATGTTAGCAGTCTCTGGTGGTCTCGCCAAGCATTCTAGCAGGGACCGGTGGTCTCGCCTAGCATGCCAGCAATATCCGATGGTCTCCTCTAATATGTTAGCAGTCTCTGATGGTCTTGTCTAGTAAGTCTGCAATCTCTGGTGGCCTCTACTATATCTGAAGTCTTCTATCATAAGCTGAATATTATGCATGGCCCTTTGGAGCTGTCAGGGACTCCTGCACCTTGTAGGCTGACAACCACCGCTATAATACATTAGACCAAGGCTGTTTAAGCTTGCAAGATCTGTAGCCAGCTTTAACTGAATGACTGCTCCTCTCGAAAGTAGCTTTACGTTTATCGGTATGGGGTTACATAACCCAAGGCTTATCCACAAGCCAAAACAACAATCACCATTTTGCAAACATGAAAAGCCAAGCACCGTTCCTCTGGGCACCCAACAGCCCAGCGTGAGTCCTTGTCTTGTGTACTCTGGCAGACAAATGTCACAGACACCGACCAGGTCAAAGAGCAAACGAGGATCAATTTCCTATTCAGCAATCAAAGACGAGCCACCCCAGCAAGAGGCATGCACTGTAGAACTGTACAGGAAAGCCAGACAACATGGTCCCACACTGACTAGGGAGGAGGGTGAGGGGATCTATTTATATAAGTGTGAGTGATGGGGTGGGGGAGATGACTGCCTTCTTAAGCAAATGTCACTGTGTAGCTTAGGGGTCTCAGAGCCAGTCAGATCACGTATGCAACCAAAAAAAACAAAGCCAGCAGGAGGGACAGCCCAGGAGAACAGAAACAAGTGGCATCCTGCAAGTTGTTTTTCTAGACCGGTTAGAACAGGAGTACATGATCCTTGCACACGGTTTTGGGGTTTCATTTTGCCTCAACAGGAAGTCCTGCTGCTGCAAGGGTAACAGAGCAAGGAGGGGGCACTGGGGGAGTTGTACGGACCCTTCGCTCTGTGAATGTTGCTTGAGCCTTCTCTGCTGGATACAAATAATAAGCTCTATCTCCCTCCTGAGAATGTCAAATCAACAGTGAGATTATCTGCAGACTTTACTGCAAGCGGAAACCAATAGGAAATACTTGTCACAGCCGCTGTCTGTTATTCACTTAGATATAGGCGACCCTTGCTAAACACAAGCGCTGACATGACCGGTAAAGACATACATGGCCTGGACAAGGGCAGAGATGGCACCCCTTGGTTAACAGAGCATGGAATAATCAGCAAGTATAGGGATGACTTGATCTGAATCACAGATTAGAGATCAATATCAGCTGGAGATGCAAGAGAAACTCTTGAGCAACAAGTCTAAAATCGATGAAAGATAAATGGAAATCCAGATAGAGAAGGAGAGAATATGAAAGGCAGCTAGTGCAGTACATACACTAGGCAACTTTCAGAAGCCATGGCAAGTCTGGTCTGTGAAGGTTTTCATGTATCCAGATCATGGCACAGGCCAGCCTCTTAACCAGGGTTCTGCAGAACCCTAGGGTTCCATGAGAAGTTTCTGCCTTTTTAATTCTCACCCTCCCAATCTGGATATACAAGAGGCAGAAACGTCTCATGGAACCCCCAGCAACCTCTGCAGGAACCCTAGGGTTCTGCAGAACCCTGGTTGAGAGGCTGCCCTATGCCATGATCTGGATACACGCAAACCTTCATATCATATTCAGATCAGATTTACCACATCTAAAAGGTTGCCCTTATGCATTTGTTAGCTCTTAATTTCTCTCCTTCTCTACCTATAGGGCGGCCTCTCAACCAGGGCTCCTCCAAAGGTTGCCAGAGGTTGCATGAGAAGTTTCTGCCTCTTGGGATACCCAGATAGATAGGAAGAGAATTCAAGAGCCAACAAGTGCAGTATGCATACCAGGCAACCTTTAGATGCCATGGTAAAGCTGATCTGTGAAGCTTTGCATGTATCCAGGTCATGGTAAAGGTCAGCCTCTTAACCAGAGTTAGTTAGAGGTTATTAGGGGCTCTTTGTGCAATTTCTGTCTCTTGCCTCCAGTTGGAGAGGGAGAGAAGTTGGAGAGCCAATGCAGTATGCATACCGGGCAACTTTTAGAAGCCAGGGTAGATCTGGAGCATGGAGGTTTGCATGTATCCTCGTCATGGTATTGGGTTGCTCTACAGGTTACTAGAAGTTCCATGAGTAATGAGCAATTTCTGACACTCAGACAAGTAGCCACTGACAACACAACAGTGGCCACCAGTGTAAAGAGCCTTCTTCCCAATGGCCACCAGTGTAAAGAGCCTTCTTCCCAATGGCCACCAGTGTAAAGAGCCTTCTTCCCAATGGCCACCAGTGTAAAGAGCCTTCTTCCCAATGGCCACCAGTGTAAAGAGCCTTCTTCCCAATGGCCACCAGTGTAAAGAGCCTTCTTCCCAATGGAGACCAGTGTAAAGAGCCTTCTTCCCAATGGAGACCAGTGTAAAGAGCCTTCTTCCCAATGGCCACCAGTGTAAAGAGCCTTCTTCCCAATGGCCACCAGTGTAAAGAGCCTTCTTCCCAATGGCCACCAGTGTAAAGAGCCTTCTTCCCAATGGCCACCAGTGTAAAGAGCCTTCTTCCCGATGGCCACCAGTGTAAAGAGCCTTCTTCCCGATGGCCACCAGTGTAAAGAGCCTTCTTCCCGATGGCCACCAGTGTAAAGAGCCTTCTTCCCGATGGCCACCAGTGTAAAGAGCCTTCTTCCCGATGGCCACCAGTGTAAAGAGCGTTCTTCCCGATGGCCACCAGTGTAAAGAGCGTTCTTCCCGATGGCCACCAGTGTAAAGAGCGTTCTTCCCGATGGCCACCAGTGTAAAGAGCGTTCTTCCCGATGGCCACCAGTGTAAAGAGCGTTCTTCCCGATGGCCACCAGTGTAAAGAGCGTTCTTCCCGATGGCCACCAGTGTAAAGAGCGTTCTTCCCGATGGCCACCAGTGTAAAAGTTCAACGGACCTAGAAATGAAACATGTTTTAAATCTTTTTGACGGACTTGAGTCCGGTCGAAAAGTCCGCTCATCTGTATACTAGTCCGACGGACAAAAACCGACACTAGGGCAGCTATTGGCTACGAACTTCCTTGTTTTAGTCCGGTCGTACGTCATCACGTACGAATCCGTCGGACTTTGGTTGATCGTGTGTAGGCAAATCCGTTCATTAGGAAAGTCCGTCGTAAAGTAAGTTGAAAAGTCCACAGGACAAAGTCTCCCGTAAAGTCCGCTCGTGTACGCGGTATTAGAGTGACCACACTCACACTCTCTGCTCCTCTCTATAACACAGAGTGGTGTTCTGCAGTCCAAAAAAAAGAACTTAGAATGATGATAACTTTAAGTGGAAATTACAAGGGCACAACAGGTATTTTCTTAACTTGTGGAACATCTACTTAGTCTGAAAAATGAAAACTAATGCAGCCACCATATCCAAGAACTGGTAAGCTGCAATATATACATTTTTGGTTTTGGGGTTTAGATATACTTTAACTAGAAGTAACTAAAGACAGCTATACAAAAGATATGTAGTCCAACTGAGAACTGTCAACTTTTTGGTTCTGTTTATCACATACACATATAGTTTGATGGACACAAGGGTTCAATGGCTAACCTTGACTTCCAGACTGTATGACAGAAGACAAAAACAAAAGGGGGAGGAAGGGATGTACAGAGACCACTTAAATGTGCAAATGCAGTCACTGCATGGGGTCACACTTGTCATCTTGGTTATCAAAACCTGAAAAAGTATCTGTCTATGATAAGCTCTCGCAACCTTTTTACCTCAGAAGAACCCTTAAAATAAATTTCTAGGTCTTTTAAAACCAATTCAATGGGGTTCAGTGAGAGCAATGTCCCTTGCATTGGTGACCAGTGGAAAAAAATGCCCCCCTTACAGTGGTGGTCAGATGCCACCCTTACCAACACCTAAAAAGATCTGCCATTCTGCAGCTGGTTCTGCCAAGTGATGTTGGCCCTGAAACTATGTAGGCACCATCAAATAGGAGGTCCATCCCCCACAGCTCTAAGAACCCCTATAGGAGGTATCCCAATGTTGTACAGAGCCCGGTTTTAGAAAGACAGGTCCATAAAGACTAGGTTAACGCTGTAACCTACAAGAAGGAGCACACTAGAAGTGTATGGCAAACTCTTTGCAACCTGGCAGGTCTACAACCCTAACCAAACATTCTGGCCAAGAAAAGAAGACCTAATACACTTGCAGATGCAACCTGGAACTATGTAGGCACCATCAAATGGGAGATCAACCATACACAGCTTTGGGAATCCCTATAGAGGAACCCCAATGTTCTACAGAACCCTGTTTGGAAAAGGCAAGCCTATGAAGACTAGTCTAAACCTGAAACCTATAAAAAGGAGCACACTATAAGCATATGGTCAAATCTGTGCAACCTAGCAGGTCTAGAACCCCAACCAAACATCCTGATGAAGAAAAGATAACCGAATAAAACTTGCAGAGGCAGTTGTACTAGTGGAAATGGGGAGGTTGTGCCAATAATCTACAAATTAGGCCAGTAATCATCCCCACGTAGCGAAACCTTGAGCCAGACCTATAGATGTGACTGCTGGTGCATTAATCTGCTTTAATGAGATCATATACCACTTCCAACCTGCCCTGACTACATGCTGAGATTGCTGCTGCACCAATCCCTGGGCTGAGGGTATACATGACAGGCAATGCCAAGCCGAAGTCACAAGATGTATCATGCTTAATGGAACTGCAGCAGATCAGGACTCTGTGTCAGTCTAGACTCCATGTGTTGAGAAGACCCCCAACCCAATCTACAACCCACCAGGTACGTTGTATGTGCTATCCAAGGGGGAACATATAATAAAGCGCACCAGGTAGCTTATGTGTGCTATCCAAGGCGGAAGCTAGAATAAGCCTACCACGTATGTCATGTGTGCTATCCAAGGGGGGAGAAGACAGAATTAGCCCATCAGGTACATTATATGTACTATCCAAGGGGGTAGATCGAATAAGCCTACCAGCTACGCTATGTGTGCTATCCAAGGGAGAAGATAGAATAAGCCTACCAGCTACGCTATGTGTGCTATCCAAGGGAGAAGATAGAATAAGCCTTCCAGGTATGTTATGTGTGTTATCCAAGGTGGGGATACAATAAGTCCATCGGGTACATTAGATTTACTATCCAAGGGGGAAGATAGAGGCCTACCAGGTATGCTATGTTTGCCATCCAAAAGGGGGAAGATAGAATAAGCCTACCAGGTACACTATGTGTGTTATCCAAGAAGGGTGTGGGGGGGGGGGGGGTGGATACAATAAGCCCATCAGGTACATTATATGTACTATGGAAGGGGGAAGATAGAATAAGCCTACCAGGTACGTTATATGTACTATGCAAGGGGGAAGAGAACTTACATGGTAGGCTTATTCCATCTTCCCCACTTTGATATTACATACCTGATGGGCTTATTCTATGTGTGTTAGAATAAGCCCATCAGCTACATTACATGTCCTATCCAAGGGAGAAGATAGGTTAAGCCTACCAGGTACGTTGTATGTCCTATCCAAGGGACAAGATAGAATAAGCCTACCAGGTACGTTGTATGTCCTATCCAAGGGAGAAGATAAAATAAGCCTACCAGGTACGTTGTATGTCCTATCCAAGGGAGAAGATAAAATAAGCCTACCAGGTACGTTGTATGTCCTATCCAAGGGAGAAGATAGGTTAAGCCTACCAGGTACGTTGTACATCCTATCCAAGGGGGAAGATATAATAAGCCTACCACCAATAGGTTGTATGTCCTATCCAAGGGAGAAGATATAATAAGCCTACCAGGTATGTTGTATGTTCTATCCAAGGGAGCAGATAAAATAAGCCCATCAGGTAGGTTATATGTCCTATCCAAGGAGGGAAGATGGAGCAATCCCATCCTCCAACATGGGTGACAGATCTGGAGGAGCCTTTGACATAGATGGCCTTGATCTGAGACCTCCATGATCCAATCACACAGCTCTCTATCACCACTTAACCTGCAACTTCCCACCAGCCAGACAAAAAGGTCAGCTCTGTGGTTGCAGGATCTGGGGGAGGAAATAAAAAGTCAACCCTGGATGACCTTGATCAGTCCCCACACACAAACAAGAGGCGATCCATCCAATCCAAACAGACCACATGACAAGCCCACCTCTCATTAACAGCTCTCCCAGCAGGGGGCAGGCTACTAATGCCCTGCAGACAAGCTGTCATTACACGTCAATCATTGATTGACAGCTTGGCCATCAACATCTTCTCACCCGTGCCAACAATGAGCGCATATTAGGTGCTGCAACCCCCCAAATTCCCCAACAACCTACCCGTCCTCCAGGCGAGGAGAGCGATCACATCCCGGGCTCTGCGGCACTGCCATCATCATCATCATGTGTCACATAGGATCCGACGGGGGAAAATGGCGGCTCCACGAGTCCAGGGGAGGAAAAAAAAAATCCAGCCCGGGGAAGGGAGAAGGGTGGGGGTGGCAGGCAGCGGAGTGGTGGTCGGGGAAGGGAGAGGGGGGGCGGCTGGGGAGGTGAAGCTGCTATTATCCCAGGCGATCAGGATTTGCTGAGGGATGCAGTTTACCCAGATCGTTGGGGGGGGGGGGAGCCCGATCTGGATCTGACCGACGGTGCTGCTTGTTAAAAGGGATCGGTGGAAAGGACTGATCGCAGCCTAGTCCCGGTAACGGGGCTGAGATAGCTTCCTAGCTCCTGCGATGGCTTGCAAGCCCCGGTAATAGGCTGCGATTGCTTGCAAGTCCCGGTAATAGGCTGCGATGGCTTCCTAATGCCTGTGATCGCTTGTTAGTCCCGGTAGAAGGCTGCGATTGCTTCCCAGTCCCGGTAGAAGGCTGCAATTGTTTGCTAGTCCCGGTAATAGGCTGCGATTGCTTGCAAGTCCCGGTAATAGGCTGCGATTGCTTGCAAGTCCCGGTAATAGGCTGCGATTGCTTGCAAGTCCCGGTAATAGGCTGCGATTGCTTGCAAGTCCCGGTAATAGGCTGCGATTGCTTGCAAGTCCCGGTAATAGGCTGCGATTGCTTGCAAGTCCCGGTAATAGGCTGCGATTGCTTGCAAGTCCCGGTAATAGGCTGCGATTGCTTGCTAGCTCCGGTAATAGGCTGCGATTGCTTGCTAGCTCCGGTAATAGGCTGCGATTGGTTGCTAGCTCCGGTAATAGGCTGCGATTGGTTGCTAGCTCCGGTAATAGGCTGCGATTGCTTCCTAATGCCTGCGATTGCCTCCCAGTCCCGGTAGAAGGCTGCGATTGCTTGCTACTCCCGGTAATAGGCTGCGATGGCTTCCCAGTCCTGGTAATAGGCTGCGATTGCTTGCTAGCTCCGGTAACAGGCTGCGATCGCTTCCTGATGCCTGCGATTGCTTCCCAGTCCCGGTAGAAGGCTGCGATTGCTTGCTAATCCCCGGTAAAAAGGTAGCCGATCTCTCCCAGTCCCAATAAATCCTTGCGATCCCAGGCCCAATAAAAGGTTGCAGCCCTCTCCCGGTGTCGGTTGTGTGTAGAAGGATCGGATGGTGTCCCGGCGGGCGCGCGGTGGTGTCGGGTGGGCGGCGCGCGCTGTATACAATGTATCTCTTCTCCTCTCCCGGGCCGGATGGAAGGTTTCCTCCTCTCTGGATACAATGTGTCGCTCGGCTCCCTCCTCCTCCTCCTCCTCCTCCTCCTCCTCCTCCTCTCCCGCCTCCTCTTCTCCCCGATCCTCATACACTGTAATGGATCACAAAATGTCCGCTCCGCCTGTCTAATGAGAGCCGGCCGCCCCCTCCTGGCTGTCTGTCCCCCTCTCCTCCCGCCCGGCTGTGTCTCCTCCCCCTCCCGGGTGTTTCCCCCGCCCCCTCCCCCCCTGCAGTAGCAGATGCTAATGAAGCGGTAATGGACTCCACACTGCCGCTACCTGACACCGGGGGAGGGGGCGGAGCCGGGCTCTGATTGGTGCACACACTCCACCATCCACTCCTTATCGATACTCCAGAATATCAGGGATCGATAGTTGGAAGTTCTCCATCAGATCTCTGTTTCCATCCCCCTAATCCGATCGAATTTATGAGTGAAAAATGCTGCCGAACGACACAAAACGATCGACCCCGACCGATTTACATCTAAGGGTGGCCGTACAAACTTCCATAAACGATCCATTTCTATTCTGATCCCAATAATTGATCGATTTACCACTCACAGGGAAGTGACAGCTGGAAGTTCTCCATCAGATCTCTCTTTCCATCCCCCTAATCCGATCGAATTTATGAGCGGAAAATGCTACTGAACGACACAAAACGATCGACCCCGACCGATTTACATCTAAGGGTGGCCGTACAAACTTCCATAGATGATCAGTTTCTATTCTGATCCCAATAATTGATCGATTTACCACTCACAGGGAAGTGACAGCTGGAAGTTCTCCATCAGATCTCTGTTTCCATCTTCCTAATCCGATCGAATTTATGAGCGAAAAATACTGCCGAACGACACAAAACGATCGACCCCGACCGATTTACATCTAAGGGCGGCCGTACAAACTTCCATAAAAGATCCATTTCTATTCTGATCTCAATAATTGATCGATTTACCACTCACAGGGAAGTGACAGCTGGAAGTTCTCCATCAGATCTCTGTTCCCATCTTCCTAATCCAATCAAATGGCTACCAAACAACACAAAACAATCGATCATTTTCTTCCCTGACTGATTTACTCGGTTTGATTGAATTTGATGTTAACCGAGTGTAATAGTGGGCATACAAACTTCCATTTTTTTCTGATTAATAGTCAATAACACAATCGATAGATATGACAGATGACAGAGAAGTGGGATCCCATCAATAGTTGGAAATTTATCTGTCAGATCTCTGTTTCCATCCTCTTAATCCGATCAAATTTATAACCAAAAAAATGCTGCCAAATTATGCAAAATGATCGATCATTTTCCACCCCAGCATATTTACATCTAAGGGTGGCCGTAAAAACTTCCATAAATGATCAATTTCTTGTCCGATCAATAGTTGCTCACACAATCGATAGATATACCAGATGACAGGGAAGTGGGATCCCATCGATAGTTAGAAATTATCTGTCAGATCTCTGTTTCCATCTTCCTAATCCGATCGAATTTATGAGCGAAAAATGCTGCAGAACGACACAAAACGATCGCCCCTGACCGATTTACATCTAAGGGTGACCGTACAAACTTCCATAGACGATCAATTTCTATTCTGATCTCAATAATTGATCAATTTACCACTCACAGGGAAGTGACAGCTGGAAGTTCTCCATCAGATCTCTGTTTCTATCTTCCTAATCCAATCGAATTTTTGAGCGAAAAATTCTGCCGAACTACACAAAACAATCGACACCGACAGATTTACATCTAAGGGTGGCTGTACAAAACTCTATAAACGATCCATTTCTATTCTGATCAATAATTGATCGATTTACCACTCATAGGGAAGTGACAGCTGGAAGTTCTCCTCCAGATCTCTGTTTCCATCCTTCCAAGCCGAACGAATTTATGAGCGAAAAATGCTATCGAACAACACAAAACGATCGCCCCCAACTGATTTACATCTAAGGGTGGCCATAAAATTTCCATAAACGATCAATTTCTATTCTGATCTCAATAATTGATCGATTTACCACTCACCGGGAAGTTATGGTTGGAAGTTCTCCATCAGATCTCTGTTCCCATCTTCCTAAACTGATCAAATGGCTACCAAACAACACAAAACAATCGATCATTTTCTTCCCTGACTGATTTACTCGGTTTGATCGAATCTCATGTAAACCGAGTGTAATAGTGGCCATACAAACTTCAATTTTTTTCTGATCTATAATCAATAACACAATTGATCGATATGCCAGATGACAGGGAAGTGGAATCTCATCAATAGTTGGAAGTTCTCCATCGGATTCTCTGTTTCCATCCGCCTAATCCGATCGAATTTATAACCAAAAAAATGATGCAAAACGTTTGATTATTTTCTACTCCAGCAGATTTACATCTAAGGGTGGCCGTACAAACTTCCATAAACAATGAATTTCTTGTCTGATCAATAGTCGATCACACAATCGATAGCTATGCCAGATGACACAGAAGTGGGATCCCATCAACAGTTGGAAATTATCTGTCAGATCTCTGTTTCCATCCTCCTAATCCGATCAAATTTATGAGCGAAAAATGCTACCAAACGACACAAAATGATCGACGCCGACCGATTTACATCTAAGGGTGACCATACAAAATTCCATAAATGATCAATTTCTATTCTGATCAATAATTGATCAATTTACCACTCACAGGGAAGTGACAGCTGGAAGTTCTCCATCAGATCTCTGCTTCCATCCTCCTAAACCGATCAAATTTATGACCGCAAATGACTACCAAACAACACAAATCAATCGATCATTTTCTTCCCTGACTGATTTACTCGGTTTGATCGAATCTGATTTAAACCGAGTCTAATAGTGGCCATACAAACTTCCATTTTTTATGATCAATAATCAATAACACAATTGATCGATATGCTGCTGTCAGGGAAGTGGAATCTCATCAATAGTTGGAAGTTCTCCATCAGATCTCTGTTTCCACCCTCCTAATCCGATCGAATTTATAACCAAAAGTTGCCAAATGATCCAAAACGATCAATCATTTTCTACCCCAGCAGATTTACATCTAAGGGTGGTCGTAAAAACTTCCATAAATGATCAATTTCTTTTCCAATCAATAGTCGATCACACAATTGATAGATATGCCAGATGGTGGGAAGTGGGATCCCATCGACAGAAATTATCTGTCAGATCTCTGTTTCCATCGTCCTAAACCGATCAAATTTATGACCGCAAATGACTGCCAAATGATGCAAAATGATCGATCATTTTTTCCCTGACCAATTTCCTTTTCGAATCTGATGTAAACCGAGTCTAATAGTGGCCATACAAACTTCCATTTTTTTCTGATCTATAGTCAATAACACAATTGATCGATATGCTGCTCACAGGGAATTGGAATCTCATCGATAGTTGGAAGTTCTCCATCGGATCTCTGTATCCATCCTTGTAATCCAATCGATTGGAATACGAGCAAATTTATGACCAAATCATCTCTGTATGTAAAACGATTGTTTTTCTGACTCATTTGATCACATGCAATCTAAACCGAGTCTAATGGTGGACATAGAAGCTTCTATAGATGATAAATTTCTTCTCCAATTAACACAATTGATAGATTTGCCCGCTGACAGGCAGGTGGCATATCATCGATAGTTGTAAGTTCTCCATCAGATCTCTGCTTTTACCCTCATAAGCTGATCAATTTATTACTGAATCATCTCTGGATGCAAAATTATCATTTTCTGACTCAGTTTGATCGAATCCAATGTAAGCCGAGTCTATTGGTAGCCATAGAAGCTTCTATAGATGATCACTTTCAATCAATACTCAATAACACGATCGATATGCTGCTCACAGGGACATGGAATCCCATCAATAGTTATAAATTATCCATACATAAGGGGGGATATGATCTCCATGTATAAATACATAAGGGGGGGATATGATCACCATGTATAAATACATAAGGGGGGATATGATCTCCATGTATAAATACATAAGGGGGATATGATCTCCATGTATAAATACATAAGGGGGGATATGATCTCCATGTATAAATACATAAGGGGGGATATGATCTCCATGTATAAATACATAAGGGGGATATGATCTCCATGTATAAATACATAAGGGGGGATATGATCTCCATGTATAAATACATAAGGGGGGATATGATCTCCATGTATAGATACATAAGGGGGGATATGATCTCCATGTATAAATACATAAGGGGGATATGATCTCCATGTATAAATACATAAGGGGGATATGATCTCCATGTATAAATACATAAGGGGGGATGTGATCTCCATGTATAAATGCATAAGGGGGGGATATGATCTCCATGTATAAATACATAAGGGGGATATGATCTCCATGAATAAATAGATAATGGGGGGGATATGAGCTCCATGTATAAATACGCAAGGGGGGATATGATCTCCATGTATAAATACATAAGGGGGGATATGATCTCCATGTATAGATACATAAGGGAGGGATATGATCTTCATGTATAAATACATAAGGGGGGGATATGAACTCCATTTATAAATACATAAGGGGGGATATGATCTCCATGTATAAATACATAAGGGGGAATATGATCTCCATGTATAGATACATAAGGGGGGGATATGATCTCCATGTATAAATATATAAGAGGGTATATGATCTCCATGTATAAATACATAAGGGGGAATATGATCTCCATGTATAAATACATAAGGGGGGATATGATCACCATGTATAAATATATAAGGGGGATATGATCTCCATGTATAAATATATAAGGGGGATATGATCTCCATGTATAAATACATAAGGGGGGATATGATCTTCATGTATAAATACATAAGGGGGATATGATCTCCATGTATAAATACATAAGGGGATATGATCTTCATGTATAAATACATAAGGGGGGGATATGATCACCATGTATAAATACATAGGGGGGGATATGATCTCCATGTATAAATAAATAAGGGGGAATATGATCTCCATGTATAAATACATAAGTGGGGATATGATCTCCATGTATAAATACATAAGGGGGATATGATCTCCATGTATAAATACATAAAGGGGATATGATCTCCATGTATAAATACATAAGGGGGGATATGATCTTCATGTATAAATACATAAGGGGGGATATGATCTCCATGTATAAATACATAAGGGGGGGATATGATCTTCATGTATAAATACATAAGGGGGATATGATCTCTATGTATAAATACATAAGGGGGATATGATCTCCATGTATAAATACATAAGGGGGGTTATGATCACCATGTATAAATACATAAGGGGGATATGATCTCCATGTATAAATACATAAGGGGGGATATGATCTTCATGTATAAATACATAAGGGGGGATATGATCTCCATGTATAAATATATAAGGGGGATATGATCACCATGTATAAATACATAAGGGGGAATATGATCTCCATGTATAAATACATAAGGGGGATATGATCTCCATGTCTAAATATATAAGGGGGATATGATCACCATGTATAAATACATAAGGGGGGATATGATCTTCATGTATAAATACATAAGGGGGGATATGATCTTCATGTATAAATACATAAGGGGGGATATGATCTCCATGTATAAATATATAAGGGGGATATGATCACCATGTATAAATACATAAGGGGGAATATGATCTCCATGTATAAATACATAAGGGGGATATGATCTCCATGTATAAATATATAAGGGGGATATGATCACCATGTATAAATACATAAGGGGGAATATGATCACCATGTATAAATACATAAGGGGGGATATGATCTCCATGTATAAATACATAAGGGGGGATATGATCTCCATGTATAAATACATAAGGGGGATATGATCACCATGTATAAATACATAAGGGGGGATATGATCTTCATGTATAAATACATAAGGGGGGATATGATCTCCATGTATAAATACATAAGGGGGGATATGATCTCCATGTATAAATACATAAGGGGGATATGATCACCATGTATAAATACATAAGGGGGGATATGATCTTCATGTATAAATACATAAGGGGGGATATGATCACCATGTATAAATACATAAGGGGGGATATGATCTCCATGTATAAATACATAAGGGGGAATATGATCTCCATGTATAGATACATAAGGGGGGGATATGATCTCCATGCATAAATATATAAGAGGGTATATGATCTCCATGTATAAAAAAAAATAAGGGGATATGATCTCCGTGTATAAATACATAAGGGGGATATGATCTCCATGTATAAATACATAAGGGGGGATATGATCACCATGTATAAATATATAAGGGGGATATGATCTCCATGTATAAATATATAAGGGGGATATGATCTCCATGTATAAATACATAAGGGGGGATATGATCTCCATGTATAAATACATAAGGGGGATATGATCGCCATGTATAAATACATAAGGGGGATATGATCTTCATGTATAAATACATAAGGGGGGGATATGATCACCATGTATAAATACATAAGGGGGGATATGATCTCCATGTATAAATACATAAGGGGGATATGATCTCCATGTATAAATACATAAGGGGGGATATGATCTCCATGTATAAATACATAAGGGGGGATATGATCTCCATGTATAAATACATAAGGGGGATATGATCTCCATGTATAAATACATAAGGGGGGATATGATCTCCATGTATAAATACATAAGGGGGGATATGATCTCCATGTATAGATACATAAGGGGGGATATGATCTCCATGTATAAATACATAAGGGGGATATGATCTCCATGTATAAATACATAAGGGGGATATGATCTCCATGTATAAATACATAAGGGGGGATGTGATCTCCATGTATAAATACATAAGGGGGGGATATGATCTCCATGTATAAATACATAAGGGGGATATGATCTCCATGAATAAATAGATAATGGGGGGGATATGAGCTCCATGTATAAATACGCAAGGGGGGATATGATCTCCATGTATAAATACATAAGGGGGGATATGATCTCCATGTATAGATACATAAGGGAGGGATATGATCTTCATGTATAAATACATAAGGGGGGGATATGAACTCCATTCATAAATACATAAGGGGGGATATGATCTCCATGTATAAATACATAAGGGGGAATATGATCTCCATGTATAGATACATAAGGGGGGGATATGATCTCCATGTATAAATATATAAGAGGGTATATGATCTCCATGTATAAATACATAAGGGGGAATATGATCTCCATGTATAAATACATAAGGGGGGATATGATCACCATGTATAAATATATAAGGGGGATATGGTCTCCATGTATAAATATATAAGGGGGATATGATCTCCATGTATAAATACATAAGGGGGGATATGATCTTCATGTATAAATACATAAGGGGGATATGATCTCCATGTATAAATACATAAGGGGATATGATCTTCATGTATAAATACATAAGGGGGGGATATGATCACCATGTATAAATACATAGGGGGGGATATGATCTCCATGTATAAATAAATAAGGGGGAATATGATCTCCATGTATAAATACATAAGTGGGGATATGATCTCCATGTATAAATACATAAGGGGGATATGATCTCCATGTATAAATACATAAAGGGGATATGATCTCCATGTATAAATACATAAGGGGGGATATGATCTTCATGTATAAATACATAAGGGGGGATATGATCTCCATGTATAAATACATAAGGGGGGGATATGATCTTCATGTATAAATACATAAGGGGGATATGATCTCTATGTATAAATACATAAGGGGGATATGATCTCCATGTATAAATACATAAGGGGGGTTATGATCACCATGTATAAATACATAAGGGGGATATGATCTCCATGTATAAATACATAAGGGGGGATATGATCTTCATGTATAAATACATAAGGGGGGATATGATCTCCATGTATAAATATATAAGGGGGATATGATCACCATGTATAAATACATAAGGGGGAATATGATCTCCATGTATAAATACATAAGGGGGATATGATCTCCATGTATAAATATATAAGGGGGATATGATCACCATGTATAAATACATAAGGGGGGATATGATCTTCATGTATAAATACATAAGGGGGGATATGATCTTCATGTATAAATACATAAGGGGGGATATGATCTCCATGTATAAATATATAAGGGGGATATGATCACCATGTATAAATACATAAGGGGGATATGATCTCCATGTATAAATATATAAGGGGGATATGATCACCATGTATAAATACATAAGGGGGAATATGATCACCATGTATAAATACATAAGGGGGGATATGATCTCCATGTATAAATACATAAGGGGGGATATGATCTCCATGTATAAATACATAAGGGGGATATGATCACCATGTATAAATACATAAGGGGGGATATGATCTTCATGTATAAATACATAAGGGGGATATGATCTCCATGTATAAATACATAAGGGGGGATATGATCTCCATGTATAAATACATAAGGGGGATATGATCACCATGTATAAATACATAAGGGGGGATATGATCTTCATGTATAAATACATAAGGGGGGATATGATCACCATGTATAAATACATAAGGGGGGATATGATCTCCATGTATAAATACATAAGGGGGAATATGATCTCCATGTATAGATACATAAGGGGGGGATATGATCTCCATGCATAAATATATAAGAGGGTATATGATCTCCATGTATAAAAAAAAATAAGGGGATATGATCTCCGTGTATAAATACATAAGGGGGATATGATCTCCATGTATAAATACATAAGGGGGGATATGATCACCATGTATAAATATATAAGGGGGATATGATCTCCATGTATAAATATATAAGGGGGATATGATCTCCATGTATAAATACATAAGGGGGGATATGATCTCCATGTATAAATACATAAGGGGGATATGATCGCCATGTATAAATACATAAGGGGGATATGATCTTCATGTATAAATACATAAAGGGGGGATATGATCACCATGTATAAATACATAAGGGGGGATATGATCTCCATGTATAAATACATAAGGGGGAATATGATCTCCATGTATAAATACATAAGTGGGGATATGATCTCCATGTATAAATACATAAGGGGGATATGATCTCCATGTATAAATACATAAGGGGGATATGATCTCCATGTATAAATACATAAAGGGGATATGATCTCCATGTATAAATACATAAGGGGGGATATGATCTTCATGTATAAATACATAAGGGGGGAAATGATCTCCATGTATAAATACATAAGGGGGGGATATGATCTTCATGTATAAATACATAAGGGGGGATATGATCACCATGTATAAATACATAAGGGGGATATGATCTCCATGTATAAATACATAAGGGGGGATATGATCTTCATGTATAAATACATAAGGGGGGATATGATCTCCATGTATAAATATATAAGGGGGATATGATCACCATGTATAAATACATAAGGGGGAATATGATCTCCATGTATAAATACATAAGGGGGGATATGATCTCCATGTATAAATATATAAGGGGGATATGATCACCATGTATAAATACATAAGGGGGAATATGATCACCATGTATAAATACATAAGGGGGGATATGATCTCCATGTATAAATACATAAGGGGGGATATGATCTCCATGTATAAATACATAAGGGGGGATATGATCTCCATGTATAAATACATAAGGGGGGTATGATCACCATGTATAAATACATAAGGGGGGATATGATCTTCATGTATAAATACATAAGGGGGGATATGATCACCATGTATAAATACATAAGGGGGGATATGATCTCCATGTATAAATACATAAGGGGGATGTGATCTTCATGTATAAATACATAAGGGGGGATATGATTTTAATGTATAAATACATAAGGGGGGATATGATTTTAATGTATAAATACATAAAGGGGATATGATCTCCATGTATAAATACATAAGGGGGGATAGGATCTTCATGTATAAATACATAAGGGGGGATATGATCTCCATGTATAAATACATAAGGGGGGATATGATCACCATGTATAAATACATAAGGGGGATATGATCTCTATGTATAAATACATAAGGGGGGATATGATCACCATGTATAAATACATAAGGGGGGATATGATCTCCATGTATAAATACATAAGGGGGATATGATCTCCATGTATAAATACATAAAGGGGATATGATTTCCATGTATAAATACATAAGGGGGGATATGATCTTCATGTATAAATACATAAGGGGGGATATGATCTCCATGTATAAATACATAAGGGGGGGATATGATCTTCATGTATAAATACATAAGGGGGATATGATCTCTATGTATAAATACATAAGGGGGATATGATCTCCATGTATAAATACATAAGGGGGGTTATGATCACCATGTATAAATACATAAGGGGGATATGATCTCCATGTATAAATACATAAGGGGGGATATGATCTTCATGTATAAATACATAAGGGGGGATATGATCTCCATGTATAAATACATAAGGGGGGATATGAGCTTCATGTATAAATACATAAGGGGGGATATGATCTCCATGTATAAATATATAAGGGGGATATGATCACCATGTATAAATACATAAGGGGGAATATGATCTCCATGTATAAATACATAAGGGAAGATATGATCACCATGTATAAATACATAAGGGGGGATATGATCTCCATGTATAAATACATAAGGGGGGATATGATCTTCATGTATAAATACATAAGGGGGGGGGGATATGATCACCATGTATAAATACATAAGGGGGGATATGATCACCATGTATAAATACATAAGGGGGGATATGATCACCATGTATAAATACATAAGGGGGGATATGATCACCATGTATAAATACATAAGGGGGGATATGATCTCCATGTATAAATAAATAAGGGGGAAAATGATCTCC
This sequence comes from Aquarana catesbeiana, assembly GCF_042186555.1. Lineage (NCBI taxonomy): Eukaryota > Metazoa > Chordata > Amphibia > Anura > Ranidae > Aquarana > Aquarana catesbeiana. The sequence goes on along the minus strand of NC_133324.1, from coordinate 56,488,746 downwards.
ATGTATAAATACATAAGGGGGGATATGATCTTCATGTATAAATACATAAGGGGGGATATGATCTCTATGTATAAATATATAAGGGGGATATGATCACCATGTATAAATACATAAGGGGGAATATGATCACCATGTATAAATACATAAGGGGGGATATGATCTCCATGTATAAATACATAAGGGGGGATATGATCTCCATGTATAAATACATAAGGGGGATATGATCACCATGTATAAATACATAAGGGGGGATATGATCTTCATGTATAAATACATAAGGGGGGGATATGATCACCATGTATAAATACATAAGGGGGGATATGATCTCCATGTATAAATACATAAGGGGGGATATGATCTTCATGTATAAATACATAAGGGGGGATATGATCTCCATGTATAAATACATAAAGGGGATATGATCTCCATGTATAAATACATAAGGGGGGATAGGATCTTCATGTATAAATACATAAGGGGGGATATGATCTCCATGTATAAATACATAAGGGGGGGATATGATCTTCATGTATAAATACATAAGGGGGGATATGATCTCCATGTATAAATACATAAGGGGGGATATGATCACCATGTATAAATACATAAGGGGGATATGATCTCTATGTATAAATACATAAGGGGGGATATGATCACCATGTATAAATACATAAGGGGGGATATGATCTCCATGTATAAATACATAAGGGGGGATATGATCTCCATGTATAAATACATAAAGGGGATATGATCTCCATGTATAAATACATAAGGGGGGATATGATCTTCATGTATAAATACATAAGGGGGGATATGATCTCCATGTATAAATACATAAAGGGGGGATATGATCTTCATGTATAAATACATAAGGGGGGATATGATCTCCATGTATAAATACATAGGGGGGGATATGATCACCATGTATAAATACATAAGGGGGATATGATCTCTATGTATAAATACATAAGGGGGGATATGATCTCCATGTATAAATACATAAGGGGGGTTATGATCACCATGTATAAATACATAAGGGGGATATGATCTCCATGTATAAATACATAAGGGGGGATATGATCTTCATGTATAAATACATAAGGGGGGGATATGATCTCCATGTATAAATATATAGGGGGGATATGATCACCATGTATAAATACATAAGGGGGAATATGATCTCCATGTATAAATACATAAGGGAAGATATGATCACCATGTATAAATACATAAGGGGGGATATGATCTCCATGTATAAATACATAAGGGGGGATATGATCTCCATGTATAAATACATAAGGGGGATATGATCACCATGTATAAATACATAAGGGGGATATGATCACCATGTATAAATACATAAGGGGGGATATGATCTTCATGTATAAATACATAAGGGGGGATATGATCACCATGTATAAATACATAAGGGGGGATATGATCTCCATGTATAAATACATAAGGGGGGATATGATCTTCATGTATAAATACATAAGGGGGGGATATGATCACCATGTATAAATACATAAGGGGGGATATGATCACCATGTATAAATACATAAGGGGGATATGATCACCATGTATAAATACATAAGGGGGGGTATGATCTCCATGTATAAATAAATAAGGGGGGAAATGATCTCCATGTATAAATACATAAGGGGGGATATGATTTTCATGTATAAATACATAAGGGGAGGATATGATCACCATGTATAAATACATAAGGGGGATATGATCTCCATGTATAAATACATAAGGGGGATATGATCTTCATGTATAAATACATAAGGGGGGATATGATCTTCATGTATAAATACATAAGGGGTGATATGATCTCCATGTATAAATACATAAGGGGGGATATGATCTCCATGTATAAATACATAAGGGGGGATATGATCACCATGTATAAATACATAAGGGGGGATATGATCTTCATGTATAAATACATAAGGGGGGATATGATCTCCATGTATAAATACATAAGGGGGGATATGATCACCATGTATAAATACATAAGGGGGGATATGATCACCATGTATAAATACATGGAGCAAATTTATGACCAAATCATCTCTGGATACCAAGCAATTGATCATTTTTGAACCTGGAATGTGATGTAATCTGAGTCCAATGATAGCCATACAAGTTTCTATAAATGATACATTTATTTTCCAATCCATGGATAGTCGGTAACACTATCGATCGATATGTTGCTCATAGGGAAGAGGAATGTCATTGGTAGTTGGAAGTTATCAACCAGATCACTTTTTCCACGGGTCAGCCTCATCGACGGCAAATTTGTGACCAAATCATTTTGGTGCTGCTGATGGATGCAAAACGATTGATTATTTTCTGTCCCAGCTGATCGAATCCCATGTATATGATGGACACGCAAGCTTCCATAAGTGACTGATTTCTTTTCTAAACGATTGATAGCTGATATAACACAATTGATCTATTAATATGCTGCTCACGGGTTGAGCGATAGTTGGAAGTTATCTATCAGATCTCAGATTACACCGGGCAACCTCATAATCCGATCCAAGTCATCACTGAAAAAATGCTGCCGATGGATGCAAAATGATCGATAATTTTCTGCCCTGGCTGATCCACTCAGTTTGATCGAATCTGAGTCTGTTGGTGGCCATACAATCTTCTATAAATGATAAATCTCTTTTCTGATCGTTCGATAGTCAATAAACACAATTGCTCATTCGATATGCTGTTCACAAGAAAGTGGGGATTTGATCGATGGTTCGAAGTTATCTCTCGGATCTCAGATTACATCGGGCAACCTTGTAATCCGATCCAAGTCATCACCTGAAAAATGTTGCCGATGGCTGCAAAATGATTGATCGTTTTCTGACTCGGCCGATCAACTCATCTAATGGTGGCCATACGATCTTCCATAAACAGTCTAACTCTTTTCTGATTGGTCATTTTTTGCTGGCGGCTGGCTTTCTCAATAAAACGGTCCGAGTGGCTTATTAACTGCTAGATCGCTTTCAGAAGAGGCGGGAGGGGATGTCCCTCCCGCCGGTGTTTCCATTACTCTTTATACCGATGCACCTGAGAAACTATTCAACGGGTTGGCCATAGAGGCTACCAGAGACCAGATCATCTCTGATCACCTCTATGGTCTTGGAGGACCTGAGCAACATCATGACCTCACTTCCCGTCTATAGTGGAAGTAAACAATTTAGTTAGTTTTTTTTTTTAAAGCAGAAGATCAACATTTTTTTTTATTTTTTGCTTTTTAAAGGTAGAGGAGAGATTTGTGGTCTTTTTGACCCCAGATCTTTCAATAAATAGAACCTGTCACCCTTATTTCTATTACAAGGGATGTTTACATTTCCTGTGAAAGGAAGTGATTAAAAAAATAAAAGATAAAGGGACAGTGCAAAAATAAAAAATAAAATAAATAAGAAAAAAATAAACAAAATAAAGGGACAGTGCAAAAAAATAAAAAATAAATAAATAAGAAAAAAAAATAAAAATAAAGGGACAGTGCAAGGGGTCGACACTGCAAAGAGACTAGAGCCGATGCGCGCAGGGTTGGCACTTTTTCTTCAAGCCAAACCCGAACATTTTACCGACGCACAGTAATTTTTTGTTTTTTTTGTTTTAGTATACACTATAGGATTGTAACAAACCTGGGACACCTTTGGGCACTCCAAAGAGAATAGTAATGCGGCACACATAGTGCCCCCTCACTCTCCGGTTAAGCCCTGTTCTGAGCCACATTCCTGTCTGAATAATGTGTCCGGGTTTAAGGTGGACTGAAACCCGGACACATGATTCAAAACCGGGACTGTCCGGGTGAATCCCGGACAGGTGGCAACCCTAGATGCACGGGCCCGGCGGCCGCGATGTCCACCGGCCACCTGCGATCGCTCCTCAGAGGGGCAGAATGGGTAGCTGCCTATGTAAGGGGAGTAGAGAGAGATCGTCTGTTGCTAGTGATCAAGAACAGCGATCTCTCTGTGCTCCCAGTCAGTTCCCTCCCCGCCACAGTTAGAAACACCTCCCTAGGGAAGACATTTAACCCCTTGATCGCCTCCTAGTGTTAACCCCTTCCCTGCTAGTGACATTTATACAGTAATCAGTGGCTATTTTTAGCACCGATCGCTGTATAAATGTCACTGGTCCCAAAAAAGTGTCAGAAGTGTCCGATCTGTTCGCCGCAATGTCGCAGACCCGCTAAAAATCACCATTACTATTGAAAATATATAATAATAATAATATAAATTCCATAGATCTATCCCCTATTTTGTAGATGCTATTACTTCTGCGCAAACCAATCAATATACGCTTAAACCTGATGAATATATTTGTTTTGTTTTTTTTTTACATTTTTTTTATTGGATATGTATTATAGCAAAAAGTAAAAAATATTGTTGTTTTTTTTTGTTTTTATTTTTAATTGTTTAAAAAAAAAATAAATAAAAAAATAAAAAAACGCAGAGGTGATCAAATCGCACCAAAAGAAAGCTCTATTTGTGGGGGGGAAAAAGAACATCAATTTTATTTGGGTACAACGTCGCACGACCGCGCAATTGTGACTTAAAATAACGCAGTGCCATATCGCAAAAAATGGCCTGGTCAGAAAGGGGGGGGGGGGGTGAATCCTTCCGGGGCTGAAGTGGTTAAAGCTACTACATCAGAGGAGAGAAAGAGTATGTGAGGGAGTCTGAATCAGAGAAAGAGCTCACTCATGTGATGGTGGTAATGACTAGGCCTCACTTAGCAACGTCCTAGCAACGTCCTGGGAGTATTCCAGTCAGGCTTCATAAGGTATGTAAATGGCCTACACCTATAACAAGGGTATTATTCATCTTTAGTCAGAACTGCACAGTTTATTTTTATCTACAAACACCCCTTACCTGTATTGATTTTTTTGGGGTGAAGGTGAACTAACCCTTTAAGGTAGAAAAAACTGACTTTATAACCACTTTTAACCCATCCTACCGGGTGTCTTTTGTGTATGTTTTTCCTCACCTGGTAAAGTCTGTTATACTCACCTCAGTCCCCCTTGTATAACCCACCCCCGTCCGGTCCCCTTCACTCCCCTCAGATGTCGGTCCTCTTCTGAATCCTGAGAGCACCCCTCTGCTAGCCAGCCAATGTGAATTATCCATGTTACACAGGCATTGATGTGGACACCTGGGAGAAGGACCCATCCAGGAAGTAAACAAAGAGGAGTAGGGCCTGGGCCTGGATGATTATGTGACTGCCGCTCAAAGTGTAACATGGGTATGCCATACATGAGTAGAAAAAGAAAATTAAAATTGTCAATCGATTCTTCCTTTCAATTGTGCCATCATTGGTTTGGCAACTGTACAACATTTTTCTTTTTTTGTAATTCTTTTTCTCAAATGAGTCCCCCCCATAAACGATTAGAAAATTGCTCTTTGTTAAAAAAAAGAATTTCCAACATGTTCGGTCATTTTCAACGCTGGCAGGAAAATCACCTATACCTGCGAGCATATTAATTATGCGAAGATCAACCGATCGGACCTGACTTTTCATTCGCTTTTCTACTCATGTGTGGACGGCTGAAGGCAGTTGTTAGCGTAAGGCCGGGTTATCATATGTGTGGCCTCGGTTCCCAGCATGGGGTCCGGTGCATCCCTCTTCAACGCGTCAGTTGCGAATCAGGTCCAATTTTTTTTGCCTGAATTCGCACCTAAACCGGCATGAAATGCGTTTTTCTGGATAGTTTTGTTGTTATTCTGTCTCTCACTGTTAAAATAAACCTGCCATTAAAAATATAGGCTGATCATTTCTTTGTCAGTGGGCAAACAAACAAAATCAGCAGGGGATCAAATACTTTTTTCCCCTCACTGTATATGCGAATTGGATGCGGTTTTTGACCGCATTCAATTCGCATAACATGTGAATCAGACTGGCTTTCAATGTAGCCGGTTCACACATGTGCAGGGCGGCCACGGAGCGGTTTAAAAAGGGTCCTGTGCGATTTTGGGTTCCGGTTCAGGTACGGTTTCAGGTAAAAATTTGCACCTGAACCCGTGAACAGAACCACATTGGACTACCATACTAATACCGTGGCCGCATATGTGTGAACCAAGCCTTATAGTTGAACTCTGGGAAAAGCAACAGTCCTCCCTTAGGCAGTGGAGCTGAGCCCGCTGCTCCTTTAGGCCCACTTTCCAAATCGCATGGCAGTTGCTGCAAAACATGCAGACCACGGCCACTCCAGACCTGTGTGAACCGGCTCCATTGCGAGCCAGGCACAATTGGTTTTCCGGCATGACCACCTGACAGAAGCCAGCTTCTGTCAAGTGGTCATCCTGGAAAACTAGCATCGATCAGCCGCTGCAGCCAATGGCTGCAGCTGTGATCTGGGTATTCTATTAAACAGGCAGGGGTACACACCGAGCAAAATTCAGCCAGTTCCTGCAAATTTTCAGTCTATGTATACCCAGCATAAGGCTCCATTCAAACTGCGCGTAGTTTGAACGAGTGTTCCAACTTGCGATTTTCAATTTAATTTAAATGGGTTGCCCTGTGCACATTTGTCACTCCAAAAGAAGCTCTTGCTCTTTTTTGAGCACTAAGCTTCACGTGATTTTGAAAGGCACATTTTGCTGCACGATCCTGTCGCGTGACAATTGTGGCAAAATTGCTCTCTGTTTAGGGCGGCATTTCGAACGAAAGCCACCCAAGCGTGCGTTGTATGTTTTACAGCACCTGCCGTGCAATTTGGAAATGGGGCCTAAAGGAGCAGTGGGTTCAGCTCCCCTGCAAGGGAGGACTGTTGCTTTTCCCAGAGTTCAACTATAAGACTGGGTTCACACATATGCGGCCACGGTAATAGTACTGTAGTCCAATGTGGTTCTGTTTACAGGATCAAGTGCCATTCAGGTGTGAATTTTTACCTGAAATCGCACCTGAACTGGACCCAAAATCGCACAGGACCCTTTTTAAAGCTGCCCCGCACATGTGTAAACCGGCTACATTGAAAGCCGGTCCGATTTATATGTTATGCGAATTGGATGCGGTTAAAAACCCATCCAATTTGCATATACAGTGAGGGAAAAAAGTATTTGATCCTCTGCTGATTTTGTACATTTGCCCACTGACAAAGAAATGATAAGTCTATAAATTTAATGGTAGGTTTATTTTAACAGTGAGAGACAGAATAACAACAAAAATATAGATAAAATATAAAATACGCATTTCAAAAAATGATGGGACTGTGACGTAATAAGGGGTGGGGTCACCGGGTAACATCACCTAGTGACCACTCTCCATCCCACGGCATTACAGTGGGAGAGAGCGTCGTGTCAACATCGGAAGAAGAGAAGAGGAATGAAGATGGCGGAGAAGACCGGGCCACCGCTAGCAAAAGAGGTGGCAAAAGAGCAGAAGTGGGAGAGAGCATCGTGTCAACATTGGAAGAAGAGAAGAGGCGTGAAGACAGCGGAGAAGACCGGGCCACCGCTACCAAAAGAGTCGGATCCCCGTTCATTGAAAGTTGGACGCATGTCGGCTTCTAGTCGCAGGGCAAAGTCGGATCCAAAGTAGGATGGCTGTCGTGTCGCACCAGTGTGAACCCAGCCTTAAAGGGATTGCTCCTAATCGCAGCTTGTTACCTGTATAAAAGACACCTGTCCACAAAGGCAATCAATCAGATTCCAATCTCTCCACCATGGCCAAGACCAAAGAGCTGTCCAAGGATGTCAGGGACAAGATTGTAGACCTACACAAGGCTCGAATAGGCTACAAGACCATCGCCAAGCAGCTTGGTGAGAGGGTGACAACAGTTGGTACGATTATTCGCAAATGGAAGAAACACAAATTAACTGTTGATCTCAGTCTGGGGCTCCATGCAAGATCCCACCTTGTGGCGTTTCAATGATAATGGTGAGGAATCAGCCCAGAACTTCACGGGGGAATCTTGTCAATGATCTCAAGGCAGCTGGGACCATAGTCACCAAGAAAACAATTGGTAAGGCACTACGCCATGAAGTGTGTTACCAAAAAGATATCCAAAGCCTTGAATATGCCAGTCAGTACTGTTTAATCACTGGAGTGAAGTGGAAAATTTGGGGCTCTTTTGATACCAAGCCAACGTCAGGTAGACCAAGAAAGATTGCAGCCACAACTGGCGGAAGAATTGCTCAGGATACAAAGAAAAACCCACAGGTAACCACAGGAGAAATACAGGCTGCTCTACAAAAAGATGGTGTGGTTGTTTTTAAGGAGCACAATTCAACGATACTCAAACAAAAAAGAGCTGCATGGTTGAGCTGCCAGAAGAAAGCCTTTACAATGCCACAAAAAAGCCCAATGAGGCATGCCAAAGGTGTTGTTGGGCATATTGTAACCAGGCTTTTTTGTGGAACTTGTACAGTAAAGGCTTCTTTCTGGCCACTTGACCATGCAGCTCTTTTTTGTTCAAGTATCATCGTATTGTGCTCCTTAAAAACAACCACACCATCTTTTCCAGAGCAGCCTGTATTTCTCCTGAGGTTACCTTCCAGTGGCAGTTGTGGTTGCAATCTTTCTTGATCTACCTGACCTTGGCTTGGTATCAAGAGATCCCTAAATTTGACACTTCTTATTAAGTGATTGAACGGTACTGACTGGCATATTCAAGGCTTTAGATATCTTTTTATATCCTTTTCCATCTTTGTAAAGTTTCATTATCTTGTTACGCAGGACTTTTGACTGTTCTTTTCTACCTCCCCATGGCTCAGTGTCTAGCCTGCCTAGTGCATCCATGTGAGAGCTAACAAACTCATTGACTATTTATACACAGACACTAATTGTGATTTAAAAAGCCACAAATGTGGGAAATTAACCTTTAATTGCCATTTTACCCTGTGTGTGCCACCTTCTGTGTCTGTACCAAGGCCAAACATTCCAGGATATGTAAACTTTTTATCAGGGCCATTTGGGTGATTTCAGTTATTATTATGATTTAAAAAGGATCCAAAAAACTATGTGATAATAAATGGCTTCATGTGATTGCTATCCTTAAATAAAAGACAGTTTATTGGCATGATCAGTCATATTTTCAATATTAATGCCAAAATTTCACAATTTCTGCCAGGGTACTTTTGAGCACAATTTTATGTAGCAGAATATATTTTGGCCAAAATTTATGAAGAATTTTTTTTTTTTAATTGGATATGTTTTATAGCAGAAAGTAAAAAATATTTTTTAAAATGTTCTAAAATGTTCTTGTTCTTGTTTTTTTCGTTGATTTAGCAAAAAATAAAAAAACCCAGTGGTGATGATACCACCAAAAGAAAGCTCTATGTGTGTGAAAAAAAATGATATAAATTTAGTTTGGGTACAGAGTTGCATGACCACTCAATTAACAGTTAAATTAGCACAGTGCTGAATAGCAAAAAATGGCCTGGTCATGCAGGGGGGGAAATCTGCTGGAGCTGAAATGGTTAATATTAAAAATGAATTAAATAGAGTTTTTGGTTTGCGGTGCTTAAATGCAGTGTAGTTATGCTGCTCAGGTGAGGACAGCACTGGATCCCTGGACTCTGAGGAACAGTCCACCAATAGAATGTAGGCCGATTAAGAAAACACAGTGCTGTCCATGCATTCGCAATCGGAAGCCACCTGTGAAGCACTGCCAATTTCTCACATCCAAGATGGTGGCGCCAGGAACCGAAAGACCGGCGAAGAACTTGTCCGGATGAGGACAGCACTGGATCCCTGAACACTGAGGAACAGAACACCAGTAAAGCGTAGGTCCGTTAAGAAAACACAGTGCTGCTCACACATTCGCAATAGGAAGCCACCTGTGAAGCACCAGGAATTCACAGCCAATTTCCTACATCCAAGATGGCGGCGCCAGGAACCCAAAGAACTGGCCCAGGTGAGGACAGCACTGGAGCCCTGGACGCTGAGGAAGAGTATTTCATATTTACTGGCCCCTTCTTTTTCTGAATGAATACAGTGAGCGATCAGTACCATTCGCTCCTGGGTCCATTTATCATTGGGGCATAGTAAACTGTGCTTAAAATTTAATGTACTCACAAAGGTGAACAAATACAGGCATGGAATCAACCCAGGCCCAATGCTTGGCTTACAGCACCGTGAAAAATTTTTCATACTTCTTGACATTTTCCACATTTTGTCATGTTACAACCAAAAAGGTAAATGTATTTTATTGGGATTTTATGTGATAGGCCAACATAAAGTGGCACATAATTGTGAAGTGGAAGGAAAATGATAAATGGTTTTCAGTTTTTTTTACAAATAAATATGTGAAAAGTGTTGGGTACATTTGTATTCAGCACTCCCCGAGTCAATACTTTGTAGAACCACCTTTCACTGCAATTACAGCTGCAAGTCTTTTTGGGGATGTCTCTACCAGCTTTGCACATCTAGAGAGTGACATTTTTGCCCATTCTTCTTTGCAAAATAGCTCAAGCTCTGTCAGATTGGATGGACAGTGTCTGTGAACAGCAATTTTCAAGTCAGTCTTGCCACAGATTCTCAATTGGATTTAGGTCTGGACTTTGACTGGGCCTTTTTAACACATGAATATGCTTTGATCTAAACCATTCCATTGTAGCTCTGGCTGTATGTTTAGGGTCGTTGTCCTGTTGGAAGGTGAACCTCCGCCCCAGTCACAAGTTTTCTTCTAAGATTGCCCTGTATTTGGCTCCATCTTCCCATCAACTCTGACCAGCTTCCCTGTCCCTGCTGAAGAACAGCATCCACATAACATGATGCTGCCACCACCATGTTTCACAGTGAGGATGGTGTGTTCAGGGTGATGTGCAGTGTTTGTTTTCTGACACACATACTGTAGGTTACGCGTTTCAAGGGCAGTGCCCTCGTTATCAATGCAATGTAGATGTAGAACTCAAGAGACGTTCCCATCTTGAGTCCTACATCTAATGGCAAAAAGATGTAAGTAGTCCCGTAAGTCCTTCACCTCTTCTTCCTTGCTTCCCCCCTAAGTGGAAGCTCATAGAATCTGGATCCTCAAAGATTATACCTTTGCATGCTTTTTTCCTTGCACTGCTTCCAATGACCAACTCCCCAGGTGGACTCCTACCAGGCTATATATATGAAGCTCTCTATCCAAAATGCCCCGCACTGGAGGGGGCAGGGATGGCACTCCCTAATTACCTATATGGTACACCCCACTCACTACCTAGTGGCTACTTAGGCACTTACACTACCTATACTTCACTACAGGATTCCCAACCCTATGGCGGCATCTAGTGGTCAAGTTGGGGAACTACATTGGGCATTACTGTGCTCCTACCCTACACAACCAATTATTCTTCTTATTATTTTTTAATGGAAGGGAGAGATTTCTGTGGTCTGGAGAAAGTGCCTCTCAAAATTTATATTATGGCTGCTGATTGACTGGTGGGCATAATTAAAGGTTGCTGTTCTTAAAGGACAAGGTTTATTGTGACATATGACTTCTCGGAGCTGCAAAGAATGTCTGTATTTCGCAAGTGATCGCAAGTGTGAGCATCTAGCAGGTAACTATATGATGCGCACCATGTTTCACTGACTGTGGGTCCCATTCTAAACTGCTCAGGGCCACCAGCCCAACATATATTATTACTGACTCAGGGAACGATTGCCCCCTGCCATCCAGCCCAGTGCTTCTCTGGCTACTACTTGAATGCACTATTGGAGGCAGTGCGTAGTATGCTTTATTATGAGGCCTATTCAGCTGTACAGACCATCAAAAAAACACTCCTTCTCCCTACAGTTCTCCTAAAATCCAGTGGTACAATGTACTGTTGTAGAGAGCATACCCACATGTTTCTTGAACTGTAAAGAGCCCTCTGACTCCACTCAACGTTTCCTGTTGAAAGTTGTCCAGAGTTGGACAGAAGAAGCAAACAAAATCAAAGAATAGGAATAATATCTAATTTGTATATTCTGACGCTTGGTGTTGCCCCTGTAAAGCTGCTGTCCTAGATACTTGCCCATGACCATGTAGGGCTAACATGCCCATATTGACCTAAGGGCCAGTGCCTGAGACAGCACCAGGCCTTGCTGTCTATAATCCAGCCTTTCTCAACCTTTTTACCCAAGAAGAACCATTGAAATAACTTCTCAGATCTCAGTGAACCCCTGGTAAGATTAATCCATTGGGGGTCCTCCTTACACTGGCGGCAGTAAGTGGGAAGAATGCCCCCCCCCCCCCTACAGGTTGACCAGAATGGCGCCTTTGCAATCAGGCTCCTGACTCTGCTAAGTGATATTGGACCTGGAGCTATGCAGGAACCATCAGATGGGAGGTCAGTTAGACAGAACTCAAGGAACCCCTAGCCACCACTGGAGAAACCCTAGGTTTCCACAGATCCCTGGTTGAGAATGACTGTTATAAACTGTGACATCTTTCTTTTTTTGTTCATCTTTTCTGCCCATCGCTAGATGCTTGTGGCTAAATTTAGCAAGAGCATATTAGGGGGAATTTGGTGCAAGGAATGTTCAGCGCAGTTGCAGTAGAAGGCTTTGTACAGAAACATGAAAACATATCTCTTTTTTTATTGCTTATTAGGTCTGTACCTCTAAAAAGTAACTGTGAATATAAAGCAAACAACATTCTTCCTCCAACAGTGCCTTCTACCATTTGTTTACTATAATAATCACATAACACAAGGGTCTGAGTTAGTCGAAAAAAGCATCATCATTCAAGTCTGCTTAAAGGAGCACAATGTCTAAATACTGCCCTGCAATTGCTCAAGTTAGATTTAATGCTAGACAGTAGTTCATACACATGCCTAGGGTTACCACCTTTTCTTCAAGCCAAACCTGAACACTTTGGTCTGGGACACCTTTGAGAGTAGTATTGCAGTGCGCATAGCGTGCCGCAGCGAACATTGGGTGTGGCCAAATTGCTCTTGCTGAGATCACCCTGGCCCCCCAGTGATGTCGAACCTGCCCCCAGATAGCCGCTCACAGCTCCCAGAAGGTAACAGATTTGAGTGTGACTATCTTGGTTACTTTGGGAGCCACAGCCCTGTCTGAATAATGTGTTTTCTACCCCTTGGATTTGCAGATTATCATGTATTGACTCCCTCATTGTTGTCCCCTGAATAAGACCTAAATGTTATTTGCTGCAAATAAAGTATATATGTATAGCCAGTGTTGTGCCACCTGCTGGTTTGCATATTCTCAACATGTATAGCCATGTGGTGGGGGAGCACATGCCCTATTTAACCCATTCCTATCTGGCATAAGTTGGCCCTCTAAGCTTTGTGGGCACTGGATCATCCCCTGAGTGCCAATATGGAGGCACTCCTGGGAGGCCCCCCAGCTTGCTCCAACCAGTATCACCCAGTAGTCCATCCCATGCCTTCTTCAAGCCTCCCAGCAATGAAACCCAATAGCAGATTGTCCATTTCCGCCTGTCCATTTCTAGAAGACATGCCCATCTTATGGTTAGGAGAAGGAAGAGTCCACACAACAAAATTCTTTTCATTCTTTACTGAAACACAGTTAATTTATATGTATATACTGTATACATTTTTCCAGTCAACCCAATTTTAAAGGCATATTTCTTAGATGCAAACAGATAGAAAACAGCAGAGAGGAGAGCCTAGTTGAGAAGTAGCCTATACCCATAGGGGTTTTGCCAGAGTCCTACATCTCAATCATAAGGGATATTAGTAGTCCCATTAACCCGACACCTCTATTTTCTTGCTTCCCCCTCAATGTAAAGCCCCCAATACTAGAGCCTCAAATATCACATCTTCACATGCCCTGGCTCTTGCACTGCTTCCCATGCCCAACAAGATAGTTTAGCTAACCATGGTACACTCTACTCACTACTCTAGAGACCTGTAGTGGCTAAGAACCTCTAGCAGCTACCTAGGCACTTGAGAGCCTACTCTTCACTACAGGGTTCCCTACATATAGCGTGGGGTGCTCCAGCCCAAAGGGATTTGTTCAGGATTTGTATGTGTGCGCTGTAATCTTTTTTTTGTCTGTATGGTCTTATGGCTGCACTATCTTTTATGCATTTTTTAGGGTGTGCCCCCCAAATCTTTGTTTGTCTAGTGTATGGATTCTGACCAAATCCCTTTGGGCTGGAGCACCCCCCATCATTGCCTCTTATTAGTGTCCACCTGTGTTATAGGAGTCCTTTTAATTCTCCCATTTAGGGGAGTGTATGCTCCCATGGTTCAGAGAAGCAGGATCTTCCATTCTATGGATAGGGTATGACCCACTAATTTGGGGTACTTTTTCGCAGTAAGTGGGCTTAGCACTATATGACCATATAGTGTGACCAAACCCCCCATATTTTTTTAATATGTTCAGGTGTTTCAGGATAAATGTCATTTTTGTATGTGTGCGCTGTAATCTTTTTTTCTTTTTTTTCCATTCCTACTACCGTCACAGGGGCACCATTCCAACCTCTTACACAGGGGCACCATTCCAACCTCTTACACAGGAGCACCATTCCAACCTCTTACACAGGGGCACCATTCCAACCTCTTACACAGGGGCACCATTCCAACCTCTTACACAGGGGCACCATTCCAACCTCTTACACAGGGGCACCATTCCAACCTCTTACACAGGGGCACCATTCCTACCTCTGACACAGGGACACCATTCCTACCTCTGACACAGGGGCACCATTCCTACCCCCAACACAGGGGCACCATTCCTACCCCCGACACAGGGGCACCATTCCTACCCCCGACACAGGGGCACCATTCCTACCCCCGACACAGGGGCACCATTTCTACCCCCGAAACAGGGGCACCATTCCTACCTCTGACACAGGGGCAACATTCCTACCTCTGACACAGGGGCACCATTCCTACCTCCAACACGGGGGCACCATTCCTACCACTGACACGGGGGTACCATTCCCCCCACCGACACTAGTGGAACATTCTGACTACTTACACAATAGCACTATTCGTTCCATTGACTTAGGGACACTGTTCCTCCCTCTGACACAGGGGCATCATTCCTACTACTGGCACAGGCCCACCATTCCTATCACTGACACAGGGGCACCATTTCTACTTCTGACACAGGAACACTATTCCTACCACCGACACAGGTGCATCATACCTACCACAGACAGAGGGACCCCATTCCCACCACCGACACAGGGGCACTATACCTACCTCTGACACAGGGACACCATTCCTACCATCGACACGGGGACACCATTCCTACCTTTGACACAGGGGCACCATTCCTACCACTGACACAGGGGCACCATTCCTACCCCCAACACAGGGGCACCATTCCTACCCCCGACACAGGGGCACCATTTCTACCCCCGAAACAGGGGCACTATTCCTACCACCAATAAAGGGGCACCATTCCTACCTCTGACACAGGGGCAATATTCCTACCTCTGACACAGGGGCACCATTCCTACCTCCAACACGGGGGCACCATTCCTACCACTGACACGGGGGCACCATTCCCCCCACCGACACTAGTGGAACATTCTGATTACTTACACAATAGCACTATTCGTTCCATTGACTTAGGGACACTGTTCCTCCCTCTGACACAGGGGCATCATTCCTACTACTGGCACAGGGGCACCATTCCTATCACTGACACAGGGGCACCATTTCTACTTCTGACACAGGAACACTATTCCTACCACCGACACAGGTGCATTATACCTACCACAGACAGAGGGACCCCATTCCCACCACCGACACAGGGGCACTATACCTACCTCTGACACAGGGACACCATTCCTACCATCGACACGGGGACACCATTCCTACCTCTGACACAGGGGCACCATTCCTACCACTGACACAGGGGCACCATTCCTACCTTTGACACAGGGGCACCATTCCTACCACTGGGCCACTATTCCTACCTTTGACACAGGGGTACCATTCCCACCTCTGATACAGTGGCACCATTCCTACCACTGGGCCACTATTCCTACCTCTGATACAGTGGCACCATTCCTACCATTGACACAGTTTCAGTGTTTTCACAGCATAGGGACTAATTGGCAAGAGCAACATGTATTTATGTGGTTTTTTTTTTGTTTTTTTGCACTCATAAAACAGAAATAACAAAAGGTTTTCAAGGCTATATTTAAAAGACCAAAATGGAACAAATAAGTGAAGTTCATTATTAAGGTTTACATGCACTTCAAGACTCTTGCAGTGCAGTGGAAAGTTTCACTTGGGGGATTACTTGCTCATTATGACTTTTAACATCAAAGGGGATTCTGGGGACATATCTCTTCTCACCTCATCAGGACTGAACATATATTTATAATGATTACAGAACCGCCTACTTGTCACCTGTTTTACAGATTTTAGATCTCAGCAGCTGCAGGGGAATTCCACTGAGTCTGACATATGAAGAAAAGAAGTAGGTAGGATCTGGAGTACAGTGTGAAAAAAAAAGTTATTTTTGGAGAGAGGAAGAGTGTTGTTGTGCAAAGGAATTTTTATTTTTTAACCACTTGCTTTCTGGGCACCTAAACCCCCCTTCTGCCCAGATTTTCAGCTTTTAGTGCTGTCACTCTTTGAATGACAATTGTGCGGTCATACAACACTGTACCCAAATTATATTTTTATCATTTTTTTCCCACAAATAGAGCTTTCTTTTGGTGGTATTTGATCACCTCTGGGTTTTTCATTCTTTGTTAAAAAAAATTAAA